>NC_091014.1:20715243-21446910 GCF_041296385.1 Aphelocoma coerulescens
TGAGTCAAAGCTGCAAAAACTCAACCACCTATTGCCTGTGAAAAATTGTCAGCAGTTTTTGTTGAATTCATTAAGTCATGAGTGTTCACAAGGCTGGAGCCACAGGCTCAGCAGCTGGAACTTTTTATGTGCACATAACTCTTTTAAGTTTGACCAGAACAGAGCTTTCAAATGGAGTTTCCTAATCATACCTATTTATAAATCAAACCCTACTTTGAGACACAGCACAGAGCAGTCTCAAGGTGTCTGAACTCTACTTCCACCTAAAATACTTTGTCTGGAATGTTGAGATTTCATAAGCTTCCATACTGATGTGCTCAACTGCACCATCACGGCCTTTCCCACTCTTAAATGGTTTGTTCTCACTTGAGTTTCTCTACCTGTCTAAAGAGAGACTTCTCAATACACTACGGGGCGGCCAACATGCCTGTAGATTTTCTTTGCAAAACAACCTCTCCACACTTTATCTTTAGAACTGTAGGAAAGGAGGAACAATTTGAGAAACAACTTCTCTGTATGGATGATGAAAATAAAAACCATTGAAAGAGAAACATAAAATTAAAACAATCCAAAACTGAGTAAAACAGGCTTAGGGTCTTGAGGCAACGAGCCTCAAGGAATTCTGGGCTTGCCAGAAGACTGCAGGCTGGATCTGCTCCTTTCCTTTATCACTGAAGAAGAATACCATTCAAATTAGCTTTTGATGATGTATAACATTATGGGAGAAAAATATACACTTAAGATTATAAAATCATCTCTCTAATGTGCTCTCTTGCTTCACTGGCTAACTTTCTCCTACTTTTTGTAGAACTATTTGGTTGCATACTCTGGAAGCAGAGAAATGTAGCTGAGCTGGCCCAGTTCCATAATCAGGAGTTAACAGAGGTGGGATTGTTTCTGCATCCAGATCCGGGAGGGACAGAAGTGCTTTTGTTTCCTTTCAGTGGGATCCTGCAGGAAAGTTAAATAACAGAGAGAACCCAACAGAGAAGTGATAATTCTACATAGGCTACAACCTGTGCAATGCACAAGGATATACATAAATAACATGGGCATTATTAACACTCTCCAGTTTTAGGTGGCTACCTTAACAAACTACTCTCACAGCCATCAGGAAGAGAAAGCCCACACATGCACACATACACATTATGGTGTGAAATTAATGTTATAGTATTCATTAGTCTCAACTGACAACTGCATCATTATTAAATATATGCAATAGGTATTTCACTAGTGTGTTTGGTTATAGTTCCGGAATGCAAGTTCCCTGAAAGCATCTTTGAAACATAGCTTCTGAAACTCATAGGGCAAGAAAAAAACACTTTTTCCCTAACTGACTGATGCCTACAAGCAGTCTTTGAAGTAAAATTTTATTTTCAGTATAAACATTTTGTCAACTGCTTCCGTTCCCACTTATGTACACAGTCATGAAGTTCATGACGTATTGGCCCATACTGAAACACACACATCTCACAAGCCACCTGGCCTGTATATTCCCCTATGTATCTGCTCATGGTTCATTTCACTTTTTACGTTTATGACACGAGTGTCCGTGCAGTGGTTCCATCGAGTACTCTTGCCCCCCTGCTCATGTCCAGGGCTCAGTGCCAGCAATCACAGCAAACACCCCCTTACAGTGAGGAACCAGGTGGCAGCTCCCAGCCCTACTTCCCTAGGGCCAATCCCACAGGACAGGAAGCAGCACCTCTCCCCAGTTCCCAACAAACACTACAAGCAACAACCTCCTTCCCAACCTATGAACCTAACTTCTAGCACTACCAGCTGGATTTACAATATTTTGCCTTCAGGGGACTTTCAGCATTAGATGTGCCAAAAATTTCATTAAAACGCAACATTGACTTAACAGCTCAAGTCTCTGGCGGTTTTCCCCAGGAAAAACTGGCAGGATCAATTCCAGGCTGTTCTTCCCACTACACACCACCACAGGGCTTCCTACACACACCACTGAGTCACAAGGATTCCTTAAACTTGCATTACTCTTCCTACTCAACATGTCGGTTTTAACGACTGGTAATAATACAGCAGTATTTTGATGATTCAGAGTGTGGCGGCTGAGTTACAATTCATTTTGTGCTATTATACATATTGTCACAGAGGACAAAAGTTTAATGAATGTGAGCTTTGGATTGGAAGAAAAGGTCTCCTGGGAAATGTTTCCGTTAAGAAAAATCTACTTGGATTTTTTTGTTGTTGTTGTAGTAATTAATATGTTGTTAATAAACATTCACATTGTCCAAGCACCACAAAGGCTGGTGGGTCCCACAGAATCAGACACTGGAGGTGGTGAGGGCTCCCCAGGAGACCCAGCTGGGCATGGTGTGTCAGCCAGTGCATGTCCCACCCAAGCCAGAAGCTGGGCGGCAGGAGCAGCCCCCGCCCTGGGCTCAAGCAGCTCTCTGGGAATGCAGGGCCATGGGTGGGCCTGGCTCAGCAGGGGAGGGCTCTGGGGAGCTGGAGACCAGGCCTGCTCCAGAGCCGCTGGGATGGGAATGATGTCCCCAGGGGGGGCTGGAACTATGTCCTGGGCCATGAGCAGGGTGGTGCCTGTGTAGAACTGCTCACAGGAGGGAAAAGGCTAGATCAGCCCTTCAAGAGTACATAGCTTCTCAAACTCCTTTAAGAAATATTACCCAAAAATTGCTGTAACTCCCACATACCTGGATGCCCAGAGTCTGCATTGCATAAATATCAGATAACAGCTACTACAGACTTTCAAAATACAATGCTATGATACTTTGAAACTGGAAGCATTATGCAAGAACCTGTATTTTTCATGGAAAAGCAATATATGCAGATCTGGAGTGATAGTATATGTGCACACATAATTGATCCAACAGGTCTTGTTTTTAAATGGACGTAAATCTTCCACACAGTGAAATCTTCCATATTTGCTCTCCCAGAATGCCTCAGAAACCATGCAGCTGCCCAAAAAAAACCCTCAGCTTTTACATGATAATGGAGAACTGAGAGTTTTGGGGTGGGGTTTTTTTCTGCTTTTAAACCAGATACTACAGAGCAAGTATTTTGTAGACTGGAATAATATTTCATTATTGCCTAATCCAAAGACATTAAACATAAACCTTTCAACTTACAGGTTAAACTTGTGAACAAATGTAAGCCTTACTAAACAGAATACAAGAGCTTGTCTTCTGCTCCCCAGCCCTAATTTCTTCCCAAGCCCCACATCCGCCTTTCAGTCCCCCAGCATGCTCCCTCTTCTTCCTATAGCAGTGGATGTTCTAATCAAGGATGGGGCTGCCCCAGGCAGCTCCACTGGCCCTGGGCCGGTGTGCCTGACACTAACATTCCTCAGGCATTCCTGCTTCTGCTGGCTGGAGAGATCTGTAGGTCCAAGAGTGTTCTCCATTCTCATTTTTCAAATCTGCAACTGTAAGAAAGAGGAAAGAAAGGAATTAACAACAGCTTAATCTGAACTTAATTTTCGCATGAGAATATGAGAGCTGATTTTCCTCAGGTTCTGGGCTCCTTCTGTTCACTTCCCTGTTCTCCACAGAGAAACAAGCAAATTCATGCATTTCTTTCTTGTTCAAAAGATTCCTCTTTAAAGGGTTGGAGACAGCAGAAGCTCTGTCTTGTCTCAGCTGTTTTCCTTCTGGTGGCAGGAAAATGCAGAAAGGAGCCAGTTCTTGGGACTTTTCAGTCCTTTTGAATAACAGTAGTATCCAGCTCATCAAAGCACCATTTGCAAGAGCATTACCCATCTATGAAATGTTCCACGACCTGTCAGAAACATTACCCAAGTCTTGTAAAGTATAGACTTAAACCCTCAGGATTGAGGAGGGAAAAAACAAACAAACAAACAAAAAAAAAAGGTTGGCTTGAATGTTAGTACATTCAGCAACATTGTACCATACACATTTGTAGCAAGAGTGTCACTGTTTCAAATTACTAAAAATATTGAAGGGAGTTTCCTAATAATAGCTTTTTTTCTAATATACTAGAAAGCCTGCTGTGATGGAAGACAATATTTTCTCAGCTAAGACACATGTTTTGCAGTCTCACAGCTCTTAGTTTTTACTGTCTGTCCTTGAAAAATCCCATGTGGTGACAGAAAAATTGAACTCTGCCATCAATTAACATCCAGAATGGATGAGCATATGCCCTGGTAAATACTATAAATATGAAGAAAATCTTAAAAATGATTACTTGTATTCAATGGGAAAACATAGATATGAATTCAGGTATTTAGAGTTTTAAAGTTTATCTATATAAAAATCATTTTAAGAAAAAGGGAGTGGTTTGTTCCACAAAGGGTCAAATTTAAATAAAAATAGTTTCCTTTTGTTCAAAATTTAGTGAACAATGTGACATAAAATATACTATGTTCTTCTATTGTCTTTCCCTAAAATAGAATGTTAGGAGAGAGGAATACGTTAATATTGATATAAATTACAAATTATTGACTGCAAACTAAGAGATATAAAAAAATGCACAAACAATAGGAAACAGTGACTACTCACTGGCAAGCTGGATTCAGTATGTAATTTGCAAGCAAAATTTATCCATTTGATTTTTCAAAAAATTTTCTCTCTTTATAACATAAAACAGTCAGCCTTTTTAGTTAACATATCATCACTACTCTAAAAATTTCCCAACAAATACAAATATTTCTGAGAAGCAGACACAAAGATTCCCTATTAGGAACATTTATTTACCCCAGTATGAAATCTGTGCAGGCTAAACCTACAGTTCACCTTAAAGTATTTTGAGAAACTATTGTCAAGATATTCCACATAATTGTCTCCTTTCTTTCAATTCATTCTTCTAAGATCAATATATATTAAATAATCCATAATCTTACATTCCTAGGGAACACTGGAATGACTTCATAAAATGCCATCAATATAAAGCATAAGGAATAAAAGACTGAGCACATCTCAATGCTGTATTAAAGGAGAAGGAAAAAGTGCACTTTCAAACATTTCAGCTTTGACATTCTGACCTGCAGGTCATTTCGCCTATAAAGAAGTGGTTTTACTCTTTCATAGACTCTATTCTTTCCTTCAAAAATTGACTGATTCATTATCACCAAAACACTATGTTCATTGGCTACATGTGTCTTTTTTCATGGATACATCAACTTAAGAAAAAAAAAGCCAGGCAAGCAGACCACTAAAATCCCAAAATCCAATATAAAAGTGTAACACCAATTTTAGTTGAATCAATGATGAGTTTGATTTTTGGTTGTTCCTTAAATTAAAATAACATAAATATTTTCAATTTCTAAGTTCACCAAAGAAGATTTTAACTGTGATCAAAGGTTTGACTTACTTTTAATGATTGGTTCCTCATTAAATGGTAATTATATTAAAAAGCCACTGTGCCAAAAGACTCCTTTCAGCAATTACATCTTCCTTTTACTAAGAGTTGATATGTAGGCAGAAGTCTCAGTTTCAAATAAGCACAACACTAATAACTGAGACAATAGACAGGCAAAGAGAAATATATAAGAGCTGGTAACCAGCCTTTTGCAGGGAAATAAGAGAAGGTTTGTAGAACTGAAATGAAATGTATGCAGCGCCCATACATTCAAGCAGGTGTCAGCTATTTATTAGTGACTCACAGGATTGTGGTTTCAACATTCAACTTTCATCTGATTTATCCTTAAAAGCATCCACAGTAACACTAATTATTCTATGCAGTGAAGCAGACGTCCTCTGTGATAAGAGAGATGACACTATATCCTTCTCTATATATAAATACCTGCTGTTTATAGCAGTTCAGGTGACTGAGGGTTTCAGTGTGAGATACCATAAAAAATTTTTTTACCTAAAGGGCTGCCCAGGGAAGTGAATGAGTCACCAACCCTGGAGGTGTTTAAAACATGTAGAAGTGGAACTTAGGGACACAGGTTAGTAGTAGACTTGGCAGTGCTGGGTTAACAACTGAGACCTGATGATCTTAAGGTCTTTTCCAACATAAATGATTCTGTGATTTACCATAGGAAGTTAGGCCACAGAAGCCCCAGCATATTCTAATACTGCTATGGAACACAAAGGCTGTGGACAGCAAGCTCTATCACAGGTCAGCTGGAGCAAGACTGTGCATTTAAAAGCATATTCTTACTCAAACCTATTCCTTTGACACTTCAGAACAGAAGTTGTTTGCATTCATTCTGGCTTCTTGACTGATGAGAGGTTTTCAGGACAGAAAATTCTTGCTCTGTATGAAGCTTTGTATAACGAACTTGTGCAGGTCAGATTATTCAAAGCAAGTGGAATATTGTTTAGAGGGATTGCTCTGTGTGGATGTCATCCATTGAGGATGTACAAGAAGCTAAACCATGAGTCAGTCTCAAAGAATGCTGAAAATAAAGAAGCTCCTGCAGGCTGGTTTTGCATTTTTATCCCCTAAACACAGATTTTCTAAAGGATTCAGTATGATTTCTCACACTTTTTGGTGGCCAAAGAAAAGATAAGAAATAAGAATAAGCTAGAAAAGCAGCTGAGTTTCCCAATGAACTGCAAAAATTTTTGGCACTTAGAGAGAGGAGTGTTTGTTGTTTAAAAACGTGCATATATTAAGGTTGCTTTGCAGATGGTCAGTTCTTAATACCTTTATGTAACCATGCCAGTGAAATTCTCAGGTAGTTGGATGAAAGCCTTTGAAAACTGTACCTCATTTAAAGACAGACTTTGCCTTGCAAGTGCAGGAACAGGGTTATAAACAGAACACTAGTATTTCTGCTGGTTCCACAGTGCTCTTCTCACACTGGAAGATGATCCTTTTGAGACCTGTAACATGTAGGGTTAATGCAATTCCAATGACAAAGAAATTGTAAAATTAGACAAAAGCTAAATGCAAACAAAAGATATAGTTGATTAAAGATTCCTTCACAATCTCCTCTATAACAGATGAAGGAAACACAGCAGCAGAAAGAGACTGTTTTTTCTGCCGACAGTATCAATCAGACTAGTCCTTGGACCATTTACTCAAGTCCTGAGAGGTGCTAAAATAAAAACAAAACCCTGATATATATTCAGCATATTGCAAAGAATTTGGCTACTGGCAAAAAGATTAAAAACTTAAACAAATACAGTAAAAGGAAGACAGAAATCAGGTTTATTCTCACAGTCAGTAAGAGGACTTTCTGATTTTTCTGAGTCACTCACTGATGATTCAGAAATTAAACTTCCTCCTGAATATGTTTGTTCAGTTGCATTGCTTGATGGCACATTCCCAAACAGCTGCCTAGAGCTACTTCCCCAAGTCTTTGTAGTCAAAGAAGTAGTCTTACTCTGTAGAGTAAGAACAACTGTCAGACTCCTCTGCTTACAAAGATGGGGCATACACTTTTCAAATGCTCACTGAACACTGTTGCTCCTTCCCTATGACCTCCTCAGTGTTTCATCTTTCCCTTCTCCTGGGATATTTCAAGTCCGACATCCAAATCTTCTGCCTTGCTGAAGGTGCTGTTACTCCTCAGGTAGATAGAAAACTCCATTTGACTTCCATGATTGCAATTTAATGTACACTGAATTGTTTCACTCACTGTAAAACACAAACAGTGTTCTCTTACTCGCTATAAATGTGATAGAGAATGACTGAAGTCATCAATACTTCACATGTTGAAGTTACATACTTTCAACAAAGCTGGCTGAGGATGGCAATGTCATAGGAAAAAGTGACTGCACGGTTGGGTTTCCCTGGCAATTTAAAGACAAAAGTGAATCTACTTGTTACTTTCAACACTCCTCAAAATTCTACCAACTGTGCAAACAATATGTCTAATGGCACTAGACTAGCAGAGCTTGCTTGAAATTAGATATGTGCTCTGAATAAGAATATCATTGGAATGCCTGTAACAAAAATTCCCCTGAAACTGCAACACGACATGAAGTATGATAGGTCCCCTGCTATCTTCAGTGGAATCAGAGCACCCATGAATCCCGGTCCACAACAGCATCAGCTCCCAGGAACCTGAACCCAGTTAATATTTTGCAAGAAGTCACAACCTGTGAGTTAAATCATAACTGAATATCCAGGAACCCTAATTCTGGCCTTATGATATACTATTACCTGAGAGATAATAGTTCGTGTAATTAGAGTCTGAATGCATAGATAAAGATGCCAGGCTGTAGAGAAACATTTACTTTCAGCTGGATTGTGACTCAGATTACATTTCTCTGTGGAAAAGAAGCATTACATATTACTCCAAATGGACTATTTAGGGCATGAAAAGAGCACTCATTTACTCTGATAAAGCACAGATGGGGACACCCTTCATTCTTAAGGGCAGGGAAATAGTTGACTTCTGGTAAGGGTAAACCTCAGACAATATATATCTTTGCATCACTATAGAAAAATATGGAAGATAAATAATGAGGACAATACCTACATGAGTACAAAAAGCTAATAAATAAGATGCCACTTCCCCCAAAATTGGAGGGATCTTCCTCCAGCACAACATGCATGCTGTGTGAAACTGTGTGGACAATCCAACTTTCCTGGAATCTGCATCTTTCCCATAAGCAAACAGAAAAGAGCAAGTCTACCCAAACAAATGGAGCATGACATTGCAACAGCCTCAGGCTTAAAATTTCTCTCTACACTGGAGAAGAGATGCTCACCTGAAGCTCAGCATTTCAAATTGTTTCTAATGAGATGGCATATGTTTGCCAACTGTGGCTCAGAAATCTACTTGATTGTTTGACATATGCTGCTGAGTGAGCTATGGTCTTACCATACATACCCCAAGTATGAAAACTGGATCGAATGAATTTCTCATATGCTTTGCTTTCCCAAAAGACTATCCTCAAAACCAAGTCTGGGACTACAACAAAGTGAGTAGCACACCCCAACTCTTCTGTTAGAACAGTTTTTCCATAAAGAATGGAATTCATGATTTGTAAGTCCAGAAAAGATCAAAGAGGGCCCTAAGAGTACAAACCTGTTTACCTTCTCTAAAAGAACATGGCCATTCCTTCCCAGCAGAGCTGCTTTTGCATGGAACAAGTGCTGGGTAAAATTGCAGTATCAGCATCTATCATCTATTGGCTGTGTGATTTGGAATGGAATAGCTTAATCACCTTTGAGCATCAGTGGGAATGTAACCGAATCACAAGCCATGAGAAACTGTCCTATTAAAGCCCAGAGAAGTGAAGCACTAAGAAAGGAAAATAAGGTGCTCTGAAGTCATGGCTGGTAGCAGACATCCTAAGCAAGACATGTTTCCTAGACCAGTAACACAGATCTCTCAGGGAAAGAAAAGACTGAAAAAAAACCCCAAACTATATCATCATCCCCTCTATGCTGGGAGGCTCCACGTCACTTAGCAAAAGTCTCAGGGTTACAGTCTGGGTTACTCCAGTTAGTCTGATGACAAAAAGCCAGTGCAAGGGAACACAGCACTCTACTAAAAGGTCACTATTGATATCGAGACACAGTGAAAGCTGTGCCTTATTTAAAGAAAGTCCATGAAGATTTAGGAATCCCAGTAGCACAGACATAAGTGTCAAACCTTCTGAGAAAACTCTGACATGCTTACACCTAGTCAGAGAACCAAAAAAGCCAGGATTCATGGTGCTCAGGATATACAGCTAGATGCTGTCATTGGAGTGAAAATTTGAAAGAACATAGGTCCCTAGTTTTTTATAGAAGAATCTGTATTCCCTACAAAGACATGTCTCTGAGGAGGCACACTCTTAATTCTGGCAATAAATCTGTCTTCTCAAAGCAAAACACAAACCATGAGGTTTTATCCATAGTTTGAAATGCCACATAGTTCCAATGATATGCTCCTAAAAGGAATGAAAACAACTGCGATCATCCATGGTAAAAAGCTTCAGTAGGTTAATTACAGGCTCTCTTTCCAACAAGGAATATATTTGATTATATTTGGGCTAAATTTTGAAATGCTTATCATGCTTCTCCAAATATGAAATTCACATTTGTTCATGCTGTGCCTTGGATCTCTATTTGAAAGAGAGAGGCAAAAAATATTTATCATGGGCATGTTGTTCCAAAACCTTCAAGGAGAACAAAGATATTACTCTGAAATTAAATGCAGTACCCTAAGCAGCAAGCACTTCAAATTAAGTCTGAGAATAACTTCTTTCAGTCTCTCCTGCCTTTTCAGTTGCTTAAAAACAAGTATTATCTTTCATGATGTCTGCATTTTTAAACTAAATTTGAGTCTTAAAAATTTAAACAACAGCTAAATGACATTTATCTGAGCTGATGTGGAGGAATACTTGCATTTGGGAACTGCCATCATTGTGTCAATAATAGCTGAAAACACCGAGTAAGTTTTTCTGCAAAACATAAATCTTTAATGAACCAATTAATAGCTTTTTATACATTAACTCATACTGAAAATGGCATTCCCAGGTCAGAGCCACACAAAGACAGGAGTACCACCACATGGAAACCATCTGCATATAATCCAAGTTACCACTGTTTAGCAAAAGCCTGATAAACTAGAGGTCCACTTAAATGTGTAAGAGCTGCTTCTTTTCATCACATCCTAGTCCTGTCAGACTGACTTTTTGACATTAAAAAAAGAACAAGATTATGCAGCACAGCTGGACAGCTCTTCCAGCCTTTTAGACAAAACACTGTGTAAAAGTTATTGTCAAGCACACCTGCCCATTCCATTTTATTATATGTCAGTGCACAATAAGTCTTTACAGAGCTCCTACTTTGCAGAGCACCTTGAGACACAAGGCTGTTTTTGACTGAAAGGCTTTGTTTCACATAAAGTTGATAAGATGATAAAAGTAAATGCGTTTTTCCTTTAAGGGAGGCTTATAGCTATTAAAGCAGTGAACAAAGACAGTACTTGATCTGAATTTGCTGAAGATCACATACTGGGAGATAAATAACTGCAAGTCACATTCATGTACAAATGCCCCCATTAGTCTTTGTAGTTTTGAGGTTTTGCTTTTTCTTTTTTTTTTCTTTTCTCCATTATAATTGCTTATCATTCAAAACAGTAAGTATTCCTGCCAACTTTACTTGATCTCTCATCAGTCTCTGATGTGGAGGTGCTGCTGACATGCCTGCAGAACCTGTTAAGGCTGAGCAAAATATTGCTTTAAAACAGCTTGTTTGCTCTGCTTGGCTGATAGCACAAGGTTGTGATGGGCACTTGTGTCTGTTCCCTAAAGGCTTTAGCGAGTGCAGTCTTACATCTTTCACAATGAGGTTTTACATCTTTCACTCCGGGTTCCTCACAGGTGGACAACCTTGAAGGAAACAACAAGGAAAGTACTTGGGCTCTTGTACTTGCAATACAAGAGGATGCAGATTCAAGGAAATAAATATTCAGCATCTCTTCCTTATATCACACACACTAACAGTGCAGCTTTAAAGTATTTGAAAGATACAGAATATCTGGAGTTAATCTTATTTGGAAGGATATAGGACCCCTCCACTTCCTAAAATCAGTTAAAGTCAGGTCCCACCTCCCAGGGAGAGTCTAAACTGCTTTAAGGTATCCTTAAATACCTCCTTAATCACTCCTATTGGAATAGGTCCATTTTACCCATTAGGGTAAAGTCAGTAAAATAGGCAAGACAGCAAAATTCCTACCCTTTCTCCACGAAGAGTTTATTATTCTGTGCAATGCTGAACAACATTAGAAAGAGTACTTGAGAGAAATCCACTGTGGATTAACACATGCAATACTGGTTGGTGATCTCTGTTGTGAAACATGGGTTCAAATCCCTTTGAATTGCAAGAGAATTGAATCTGGGGTTCTCACATATTCAAAAATTACAGTCCAGAATGACTGGGTAGGAAGAAGTAAGACAGGAGTAATTTTTCTGTCTGGCTCTTTAGTGAATAATGTTTGTCACTTCTTGCTTTTACCACAAATTTGCAAAAATACAGTTGTCAAAGCTTGTCTTTTTCTTTTGGACACAATGTTTTAGTGAATTTAGGATTAAATTTGCTGAGAGTTTTGACAACTAAAATAAAACCCCAAACTATCTTTTCTGGTTTTGTTTAGAGCTTAAAAAAAAGAGAGCATGCAAGGATTAGAAATCACAAGTTTTACTTCTGTGAAAATATGTGTGAAAGAAACTGAAGATATGCATTTAAAAAGACTCTCAGCTTGACTCCCCTTCCAGTTCTCCTTGCATCTCTTTCTTACTTTGTGCCTCATGGTTTGGGACCCATTGCAACAGTCACTTTTTTCAAAGACCTCATGCCACACTACAGAATCCACATGAGTATTTATCCTGCCCCAATTTGCTTCACTTCAATGACAAAGTTAACGGTAATTTTCCAACCCATCACAAGGCAGAAACAGCCTCAGAAGGAGTTT
Organism: Aphelocoma coerulescens; assembly: GCF_041296385.1. Taxonomy (NCBI): domain Eukaryota; kingdom Metazoa; phylum Chordata; class Aves; order Passeriformes; family Corvidae; genus Aphelocoma; species Aphelocoma coerulescens. Next base: position 20,727,554 of record NC_091014.1, read on the forward strand.
AAAATGCATAAAGCAGGCTCCAGAGATCCCATAATTTCTCTTTCTGTAAATAAGAGTGTGTCCCACCTATTAAGCCCAATAGACTTCACAAGAAACAGCTGGGTGCTATGCAAAAATGCATCACTGAGGAACAGATGTGAGAAGGAAGACTTTCTTTCAGAATATATTTTATTAACATGTGAAGATCTCTTCTTTCATCAAACTATTACATTCTACAACTTGTTTTTACTTTGCAGAGTGCTCCCTGCAAGGCACCAAAGTGAAAACTCATGGTGGGTTGAAATTCAACCTCACTGTGGTGGGAGACAACAGTGTCTGTCGTCATGATGATCCAGATAAAATCCAAATTACTTTCCAGAATTTCTTTGCCTTCACTGTCTGTGGATAGGGTGGGCAGGGAAGGCTCTCACACCCAGATCCCCCAACCATGTGCTGGTATATTGGCCAGCTGGCAAGGAGTATACAAAAACTGATCATGTACTGCTGCCTCTCAGCTCAGGAGGAAATCAACGAAACAGCTTCAGAAACTCTTCTGCCCTCTTACAGCTCCTTCTGCTGTGTCATTAGTGCAAGGACCATCCCCACAGACTTATTGAATGTACTGCAGCCAAGAGATGCAGAGAGGTAGCCTATTTCTTTATCAGCTACTTAGGAACAGAGCGGCACCTGGCACTGAACAGAGGACAAAAAAATTAATTTGTTCTTATGCTTGTCTATTAAGATTGATGGCAAGCGTTTGAGGAGCGAATCACTAGATTTAAATAAGTTGCACCTTTGGTCATATTTTTACCTATTTTTATGTTTAGTTTTCTATCATTATTAACAAACACAATGAAAAGCTCCATTGTTTACCTCCATATTAAGCACCCATAACAGATCACAAAATGGTTGTTCTATAGGTTTTTTAAGTGTGCATCATTTTAAATCTAGTTGACTGCTAGCCATCTTTTTGTTCTGCATGGTAGCCAGAGACATCTTAAGCTTTTGTACTCAAAAATGCAAGATTATCTCTAAAATCTGCTCTCCCATCTTACATTTCTTTTTTTCAAGACAGTGAAAAATAGACTGCAATAAGGTTTAGTACTTACCGTGAGTACTACGTACACTATGTCAAAGAAACAGGTCTAGCCTGGATCTGTGACTTTCATAATTTTATTTCATTGTTGTTGTCTTTGCCAAGTCCCCAAAACATAATTTGATTTCATATAATTCAAATGACTACAAGTGTTACATGGTTGATACAAATGAACATTGTCTGAGGAAAAAAAGACCAGATGAACGAAAACATAAGGATGATTCATTCTTGGAGTAATTTTGTGTCAATGGAAAATACACCAGGTATAAATTTGGCCCCATGACGCACAGCTTCCAGGAAACATGAAGCTATTGTAACTAGAGATCTCTGCTGACGTATGAATTGAAAAGCAAAATAGAAATGAGGCAAATTCAGCATGGGCATAAAAGGAGTGAAGTCAGCTCTATTAATTACCGAACTGAAAGAAAATAAAAGCCTGGATCAAAATAACCTAATGTACAGAGATAAAAGGATGAAAACATGAGGCAAGAAGAACAGCATGATGACAGATATGAGAAGCAGCACATAGTAAATACGATGACTAAAATGGAAAGTGTTTTCCGTGATATTGAGCACAGAAAACAAATCCTTGACTTCTGAGAAACTCAGTTCAGAGTGTTCAATGAACTATACATCTTTCAATAAACATCCTTTATGCCCATTAATAACCAGAGTAATAGAGCTTCTGCTAACACCACACTCATACATAAAATTGTGAAGAGCTGGCTTTTGATCTGATGAAATTAGGGTAATCTGTTCCTACATAATTGGTACTGACATTTTCATCACTTCACAAGGGGCACAAGTACAGGTTCCTGTCAGGAGATGCCCCACACTTTCAATTTAAACTCTCATTAGTGTAAAATGTAGGTGGTAGAGTGTGCAAAAGAGAAAAGGTCATTATGTATTTTATTACAAGAAAATCTATTGGCACATATTTTTCCTAAATTTGAGAAAGCAGTGTCAGAATCACCATTAACCCTGCTGTCCCAGTCTTCTGTTCTGGGGGAGCTATGAGAACATGTTACACCCTCCTCCTTCCCTGCCTGGGTTTTCTGCCTATGGAGGATGAGAGAAGGGGGCCACCTACAACTTACCCCAATGTGGTTAGACACAATCAAGACATGTGCTTGGTGCCCAGGACTGCCTGCCGCAATTATCCATTAATTCTACTGTGAAAAGAGATCATTCAGGCCAAAGAAGAGTAGAGAAGTTTTTCTTGCAGTTATTTTTAAGAAACTGGTGTATTTTATTACACTATCTAAGGTTCTTTCTAAAGCAGGTAACTTATTAATGGTGTCACCAAATATACTATAAACCCTTACTTGTCACATGCAAGCTTTTTCTGATAGTTTACTAAAGACAAGAAATGGATCATAAAAGCTCAGGTTGACAAATTCTCCAAGAGCAGTGAGGAGAGGTATAGGCTCACTTCCAGTCACATATCTTTTTCTCCCAAGAATTAACAAAAAAAAAAAATTGATGGGAGAATGAAGAAGAAAAATAAACCTCTATGGCCTCTCTCATCCCTGTGACAAGGTAAGTAAGTTACAGGTTGAGAATTTACCTTTGTAAAAATGTGAACCTGTCCTTTTTGCTGAAAGCTGAGTGCATACAAATGATCTCACCAAGCTGTATCCCTAATAAACCACACCATGTAATCATGAGTATAACCACTGTGTGAACTTCATAAGCACAAAATAAATTTCCATGTACAGTCAATCCCAAAAACACAACCTAGGTGCAATCTGGTTTCTCAATGTTCTCCAACATGGGACTTGGACATATTATTCTTGACAAATGAGCTTTTTATAGTTGTGTTATTTAAAATAGTGTCATCAGAGGGAACTAGCTCTTTGTGATAGCCCTGTATCAGACTTGTATTTACTAGATTGCAGGTCCACAATCTGAAATCGTTAACGTCCTATACTTGATTATCTTTTGGCCAGTAAAAATGACTCCAAATAGACATATTTGAGGGGGATTTTGGCAATTGTAAACTTATGTCTTTCAAAGTACTAGGATTGCAATTACTGTGAGTTAGTTTATAGAGCTGACTTCTCAAATAATAGACTTTCTAAAAGGTAATGAAAACAGGCATAACCAAAGTGTCTTACTGAAAGTTTCATCATGGAAATATTTCCAACGAAAACAATTACTATTGTTCTTTCTTGGCTTTATTGTCATGAATTATTTATCTGTTACGATTGTCTGAACAACAAAAGAGGTTTCAGTGTTTAAGAACTACTGTTTATCTCATGATTACCCATTATCACATTAATATTACTTAGTCTTTAAAATACTACTAAGTAAGGAAAATAATATATTATTCTTGTAAGTCAATCCAAAATAAGACATTTTTGTTCAACAGAAAACCATACCTATGTTATTATCTTGGTTGATTTGTTCTCTGTCATGTTTTGCAAGGAATACTTGCAAACAGGCAGGGATTCAGTAAAAGCCATTTTCTAAATAAATAAAAGTGAATTATTTCTCTGTGGCAACCACCCTGAAAAATATTACTCAGAGAATCCTACCTAGTTTGATGCCTCTTTTTACATGATAAATGATGACCAACTGTCCAAGCTACTGAGCACAGATTCTCTTACAAAGTAAGGCAAGGTCAGAAGTTTATTCATCTATCTTTACATGTCTGAGCTGGCAAACAGCACTCTCAATGTATTACAAGTGCATTCCTGACCCAAAGTGAAAAATTTGGTGCAGGTGATGCTACTTAGTACTTGAACAACATAAGCCAAGTTCTATAACAATTACTTGATCCTGAAATCTGTCTTCATGTAGACTTGCAAAATTGCCAGTGAGATACTTGTCAAAATATGAACTAATTTCAGCAGAAAAAAATTTACATATTGCTCTTTTGAGGACTTCTATGATGGATATGACTAAGTAACCTAACCAGGAACTGGACAGGAAAACAGAGTTGGGTAACTGAATGAGAGATAGACCTAAAGTGACAACTTCAGGACCAGAAGGAGCTAGAGAAGCAGTACAGGCACATGTTATCAGAAAGGAAAGCAGAGAGAGGAAAGGAATTTACCATCAGCCTCCGTAATCTTACTTCCTTTGTTTGCTTTCCCATTATCATAGGAGAAAAGAGGCGAGGAAGGTTGGAAGAAATGCTAAGCAGAAGAGGAAAATGTGGTTTTAATTCCTTCCTATCCATGACAGGCAATACCACAGGAACAGTAATTAAAACAGCAGATGCAAAGGATCAAAGCAGTCTAGAAGGACCAAGAGGGAGGTGTCATGGGGATATGGGGATCATCAGGTCCCTTATTATTGATACGCCTTAAGAAACTCCATAGCAACCTAGTCTGCATATGAACATAGGCTCATCCAGGACAATAACAATAGCTTCACCACTTCTGCTTACTCAGGGAACCCTAAAAGCATAGAGATAATCTTCTTGTTGTTGATTTGGGGTTGGAGTTTTTTATATGTAACTGGGACTATTTTTCCCCACAGTGAATTAACCTGTGGTTTTCTCAACTTGCTATGCAGCCATGATCAGAGAAAAATGTCTTACATGATTTGGGTAAAATCCTCTACAGCAAAAAATAAAACCTGGTATTTTATTTTAATAGTTTTACCACTTTCTGTTAGGGATATAAATTAGCCCATTTTATTGGTAAGGGCTTGAAGTAGTCACTTCTGTGCCAGAGCTGATTCAGAGTCCAGAGGTCTGATTTACCAAAGTAAATCTGCACAGTCTCCTTGTATACTCTCTTTCCCCCATCCTCACTCCAATTCACTGGATATGTTGAAGGCATTTGCCATGTCCATGCAGAGAAAATAATTCCTTCCACACATCTCACCCACAACTTAAGCTCAATAATTTTAAATTACATAACTGGGCTATGCTGATCAGAGCTGGGGCAGAAGGAACCAAGAGGATCTGACGAACTGTTGCTCTGCTTCTAAATATCACTGTTCGTATAACTCTGAACCATCAGGGTTTTGGTCTGAGGTCTCCTTTCTTTTAGTTACCACATCAATAACCAAGCACCCCTTGTCCCAGATTGTAGCGCACACCTACAGCACAAGATTAAAATGGAAACATCTGTCCTATGCTATTTACATCCCTGACACCTAGCAAAGGTTTCATAGACCACTTACTCTCTATTAACTGTCTAGCTACAATTGCTATGCTACTGTACAGGGGATGTGCTTTGAGAGGCAAAATGCACAGCAAGCAGAAGGTAATGGAATGGTCACATTAAATTTAATAACAGAAGCACCGCCTAATTATAAAGCAATAGCCCTTAGCTTCAACATAGTTTTATGTCTATTAAAAATAACTATCAGTCTGTGTAATCAGTATATGAGTAGTGCTGCAGATGAAGTTACACAAAGAGCTATTTTTTTCTTTATCTTAACTAATTTATTTTGCCAACAACTAATATTTCTAGTATATTAATTTGACAACATCTCTTGTGGTTTTGTCATCTAAAGAAATTCATGCTACACTAGTCACCTCACCATGGAAAACATAACATAGAGAAACTGAGGGGAAAAAAAATCAAGGAAAATGTGATGAGAAAGAGCAGGGATATTGGTAGAAATCATAAAAATATGAGGATTATTTTCCTTAGAAAGCATGTGAATAAGAGAGTACAGGATTAAAAAATACAAAGAACAAGACTTAGATTAATTTTTTACACATCAAACCACAGAAGTAAGGATATTCAATCAAAATAGAATATCATCTCACATGATATCTGCCCAAACTCTGGAACTGCATTTCCAGATGTCACATGCATCAGGACAGCAGCATGGTCGAAAAGATTACAAATTCAGAGGTAGCAGCTGAAAATATGGAACAGAGATAAAAAGCATTTCAGAGGAGATTAATTTTCATATTTCAGGATGCAGTGAAAAAGTATCTTAACTTTTCTGAGGTTTCTGAGCTGACTACTTTCATAGTAAGACTGAATGGCTGATAGGGCCACCTAACTAAACTGCTGTTATATTACCTCCCAGACTAGTCATCACTTGCAGAGTAGAAATGTTGACACTGAAATAAATTGTCCTTTTTTTCTGTAAAAATTTAGGCATAACCTAAAAATGCATTCACTTTTCCACCCCAGGGTAGCATCTACCAACTATCCGCACAGTGAGAGATTGCTTTTGAGAGATCAAAATCACATGTGTACATGTACAGCAGGAGGATACCTACAATTGCCTTCTGAAATTGTATTTATGTTGTATTCATAACTGCTGTAGGAACCCAAGAAGAGCTACATGTGCAAGATATGGGACATAAAATGCAGTGCTCTTCAGCTTGGATCCATTTAGCATGAGTAAATCAGCCATGTGTTATCATCACAAAGAGCTGGAGGGACATCTAGTGGACTTGTTGACAAGCAGGAAGGCCTTTGTGCTGTCATTTTACTGCACTGCTGCTCCACGTTAGAGCTGTTAATGTTGGTCTTCTCACTAAATGAGTATATGAAATACCAGAACAGCACTAAAATCCCTGCCATGCAAAACTGGCAGCAAGCTATAAAACATACTGTCATCAACTCTAGATGTGTAGCCTGATTCTCATATCCAAACCAAGATACAATTCAAAGCAAATCTACAGCTTGCTGATACTATAAGATCAGAACTATGTTTAAAATACAGACCTGAGGCATTTTAACTATAAGTATGTATAGTGCACATTGCACCAACCTTCAAAATGTGTATATGATGTAACAGCTAAAAAAATTCCTTTCCAGGCTGCAAGCAAGAAATAATTAATTTTTTTTATCTTCTATAAAAGTAAGAGAAAATTATCTTCCAGTTTTACCCCAAATCTGTTGGCTTCAAGAGGAATAATGTACTTTGGAAAGCAGAATGAAAAATTCAGCAACATGTATTTTATAGAAACTTTATTCTTACCCAAGCCGTGAATATTTACTTCCACTGGCCTTGTTCAATAATAAACCTGCATATTTCCAAGCTTCTTGGGAATAGAGTTACAAGTGTATTTACACATTTAGAGAAGATGGAAAAGCAGAGCTGCAGAATGCTCTGATTCTGGGGAATAATCCTACTAATTTCAAGTACTTTTGAAAAAATCCAAGAGATGCTATATCTGAGAGTCTAAATGATTTTAGTGCCTGAGTCCAAAGGATGTATTCCAAAATAATACATCAGCCTGACATCTGTATGTTTAAGAATATCCTTAATTAGTTTTGTAATTGCCACAAATTTTAATTTGAGCTTCCTTACCTGCAAATGTTTTCAATTTGTTTCAGACATGGGCAATCAACTTTATGTTTAAACAAACTCTCAAAGTATTTTAGTCTAAGAAGGCGCTTAGGAAGAATCAGGCAAAAGCCATTTCCATCTTCTTTCCACCCAAGGGAAAAGCTAAGTCTGAGCTTTACTCTTTCCAGTTTTCCCTTAATAGTTCTCTATAGATGAAAATACAGAAAAGTCCTCCAAGCAGTGAATTTCAGTAACGTTTTCAGCTTTTCAAATTTAAAAGTTATTTCATTCTATAGTTTGTTTTAATTAATGTGGAATGAGCCAACTTCAGGTGGGCTTTCACTTTCCTCATTGATTTCCTACACACCTAGACAGTTCCTCCAAGGTTTGGAGGAATAACCTAACCCTCCTTCTACTTCTTCTATGTACTTTTATTAAGTTTTTTAGGTAGGAGACCTAGTGACTACTGATCTTCTTCCTGTCTGTAGCAGACACCCACTGTAACACTCATGTTGGTTGCCCACAAACCCTAGCTCATAAGTGTTCACCTGGCTCATCATGCATCCCAAGGCAAAGTTCATCTTCATGTACAAGAAGAAAGCAAAATCCTCAGAAGACTAGCTTTATGAAACACAAGTGTGCACAACCCAGAAAAGAAGCATATGCTTCCTGTTGCATTGACACAGGAACACTGCAACTTCTACTGCCGTGTTGCCTAATATGGGCCCACATTTTACAGACTACAAGAGTACAGAAAGTATGGTTTCATAAGTAGACAGTGTTAGTCCACAGCAAGCTCTGAGATGCAAAGACAGATTATTGAGCACAACACTTTCTTTCACTGACATTTTAACTAAGGAATGGGGATTAACACTAGGACTGGTCCAATGCCTTTCCTAATGAGATCATATTATAGATAGATCATTTATATTATAGATCATATATATTATAGATCATATGTACGTGTTTTGGGACATCTCCTAAAAGACAAACATGATCAAAAGTCAGGCCTGTGTATTTACTAGTTACACAGTATTTACAGAAAAGCTACAAAGAGGATTAATAGTTACCCAAAGCCTGAAGCTGAGATTTTCTTTGCATAAGGATCTTACACTGTGTAGTTTAACAAAGAGAAGCTGATTGCTATGTTCCAGTTAACCTCAGGCAGCATCCAATTGGACACTGGACTGCAGAAGCAAATGACTGCACTCTGTATTGCTAGATGTTCTAAATCCATGTTTAGACCTAGAGTTTAAAACTTAATTTTCATTTCTGTGGTGCTTAAAATACATAGCTAAAATTAATTTTTAAAAGGTTGCAGTGAACAAGTCCACACATACCACTTCAGTGGTGAAGGTGGCTTATACCTGCCTGAAGATGACAAATAAACTTACTGCTAATCTCCCTGCTGAAAAAGGCAGACAGCCAAAACACAATCCATTCCCAATGGATTTACAGGCCAGGAAAAAAAAAAAATCCCCATCTCAGGCTTGCAATCCTTTTGACTGAGTAATAACAGAAGTATTATGTTTACCAGTGCCCTTCCCATTCTTATTCATGTTTTCACCTAATTCAATTCAAAAACAAAAGAGAAAAAAAAAAGAAAAAAAACCCCTCTTATCTATTTCAGTCTTTAGGATCCAGAGGGCAAGGGAAATCTTCTCCTCTCCTACTGCTTTCTTCTTCTTTACATTTATTTTAAAAAGAAGACACATGGCTGAGGTTGGCAGGGACCTTTGGAGACTATGTGGTCCAATCTCTCTGCTCAAAGCACAGTCACCTAGAGCAGGTTCTTGCAGACGATGTCCAGCTGCGTTTCAAGCATCTGTGAAGACAGAAACTTCGCAGGCTGTCTCAGCAACATGTGCCTGTGTTTGGCACCCTCACTGTTAAAAAGTTTTCCTTATATTCAAGTGGGGTTTCTCATACTTCAGTTTGTTCTAATCCCCTCTTGTTCTTTCACTGGATCCACTTAGCAGAGTTTAGTTCCATCTCATTTAGTGTCCCTGCTCAGATATTTGCACACATTGATAATAATCCCTTGAATTTTCTCTTCTGTAGTCTAAACAATCCCATCTCTCTCAGCTTCTTACACATCAGGATTGGATCTAATCCCCCAATCACCTCAGTGATCCTTTTCAAGACTCACTCCAGTATGTCAATGTCCTTCTTGTCCTGGAGAGCCCTGGCCTGGACAGAACACTCTGATAGTGGTCTTGCCAGGGCTGAGCCAAGGTGGGAGAAGTAACACCTCCCTCAACCTGCTGGTACCCTGCCCAGTGGAGCCGAGGATGCTGCTGGCCACCCCTGCAGAAGGATGCATTTCTGGATAATATTTTTTGTTGTATCCCAGGTCCTGTTGGCAGTGCTATGTCCCAGCCAGTCAGTCCCCAACTGCCCAGGTGCAGGGGGACCTGCCTGGCCCACAGCACAGACAAAAATTCCAGACAATAATACCAGTGCAAGGCCTCGCCAAGTGTGTTCATATTATCCTCCCCTGTCACCAATGAGGCAGACCACTGCAGCTGGCAGTCATTGGAAAGCCCAGCATGGAAACTACTTCTGGTTTTTTTCAGGAGTGAAGCCCTGCCCTGACAGACCCCACGACCGGCCTGTCCTGTAGTGTCAGAACGCTCAGAACGCGCAGGGAACGCTGCTACTGTTACACAGCTCAGCTTTATTAAACAACCCATAGGAAACCTCACTCCCAGATGAACACCGGGAGACTTGGGAGCACTTTCTGTTCAGTCGTCTCGGCTAATTCACGGTACAACCTGCCCGGGCCGGCGCGCTCAGCCGTGCCCCAGGGGCGCTCCCCCGCGGCGGGCACGGCGGGCTCCGGCAGGGGGAGCGCGAAGGCCGCGGCTCGGCAAGGCCGGGGCAGAGGCCGCGCTCGCGGCGCGGCGATCGCAGACAGGCCCTTTCCCGGCTGCTTCGGTCTCCGCCGCAGCGAGTCACCGCCGAAAGGAGTCCGTGTTGCTGAGCCAGAGCCACGTTCTTTCCACAGAGAGCGGCAGCTGGCGCGGGGAGGCGGGCAGGGCAGCGAGCCTCCTCGGTACCGCGACCTGCTGTTGTTTTTCCTAGGCAAGAACAGCTGGAATCCCAGGAATGCCATTTCCAGACCGTTGCCAGATGGTACTGAGCAAGTCGAAATGGCATAATGAGTTGCAGGAGTCGAGGGTCGTCTCAGGGACGAAACTCCGCACGAATTTGTGTGTTTCGGCACACGGAGTTTCTGCGTTTGGAGGCGCGGGGCGGGTCTGGGGAAGCAGCTGACTCAGGAGAAGGGCATTCCACCCAAGGCATGATTTCCAGGAGCGTCCTGGGTCCGAGAACTGCACTAATCATCGTTTGCATAAGGGTTTGTTTTTTTAATTCCTTAGTGTACAAGCAAGAACTGAATAACAATTTGGTATCATTTGTACACAAGGTAACAAGCAGAAGAATTGAGTGTCCCATTCTAGGTCATAAACTAAGTAATGAGCAAAGCCCAAGCCAGAAGTCTGAATCCAGCCCACGTTCCTGTCCAACACCTAACACTAGTACCATACTTCTGCAGCGATTCACACCCTTTCACATCACACTGTTTGATGCTTCTCATTGTGCTACTTTACCACTGCTTTAATTTCTTTGCAAGTCTGGCAAGACATCAATCCTGAAATGTGCCTTGCATTGGCAGAAAATAACTATTACCAGCTTGGGATACTAATTCTCATGTGCAATCTCAACAAATTTCCACAAACAGAGCTAGTACCATGGTTCCATTAAAGCCAACTCCAGCCACTTCAGCTGCTGCAGGACCATGTCCACAGTTCATGGACAAGTCACAGGAACCCATTCACAGGTGCAGTTTCTGCACTTCCACTTGTAAAAGATAGATCTCATTGACATCATCTGAATGTGTCTTCACCTAGTTATTATCCTATTAAAATAATTATGCCTCCATTTTGAGCAGCAAGAATTTTTGTCTTATACCTTCACGCACATAAAGATCTCCTGCTTCCTAGAGTGGACACAAATAGGCATTTATTTCATTAGGATCATGTCTTGGTTTTATTAACTGTCCTTTGTATTGCAGTTATAATTTCCATATTCCTGGCAACATGGGTTCTGGTGTGTAACTTCTTCAGACAGATTCTTGGAATAAACAACACAGTTTTCTGAAACAGCCAAAAATAGCTGTTCTGAGCAGAGCCTTGGAATACGTGTGAGAGACTGGGAGACGTGGGGGAAGCAGCTAAGACTGGTCTCTGATCAGGGATTTCCAAATCATATGAGCACCTTGTGGTGCATAAGACATTTCAAAACCTCGCCTATGCAGGAAGGTACAGAAAGAAACTGTCACTGAAATGCAAAGGAGGAACTCTCAAGTTTACATCTTTTCTCGGTTGGTTATGAAGTTGGCCAGGTAATTTCTAGTCACCATGTAAACTAAAAACTTTAAAAGGGAGTTCCACAACCACTAAAATTCCTGTACATGAGCTAAGACTGCCACAATTGAAGTTAATCACCAGTTCCTGGGAGCCCAGCAAAGATGGCCCAGTCTATATTAGACAGACCACAGAGCAATACTACAAAGTGTTTACCATGGAAAAAATTACTGGTCAATACCTCCTATGAAGGGGGTTATCTTTTGCCATTTGCAGTGGGAAAAGTTGAATCAGAACCTGTTTCATGCACCAAATTTTTTCTTCTTTTTTTTTTTTTTTTTTTTTTTGCTCTTCTTGTTGCGATATTTTCTTTCAAGCTCTTTGTCATACAAAATACCAACATTTTGATAAAGTGACTTGCTTTCCATTCAGGTGTTGTATCACAGGTGAGGATGGCTTTACTTATCCACTGGCAACTGGCTTAGACAAAAAGAATTTCAAAGAGTTGTTCAAGAAAATCCAGACCTTCATTTTCAGACATGACCTGAAAAATACACTCCAAGAGCACAACAAGCAAACAAAGTGATGGCTGTTGTGGTTGTCTGGGGTGAATCACTGTTTTGCTTCCACCCTGACAGGGGAAAAACTTGGATTTATCCTGGCACTGGTATGTTCTGGGGTGGTAATTTGCCTTTGGGCAAATGAAATACATTCATGATGAATTTTGTTTCTCTCCTCCCATGTTTCCTTTCTTTACACCCATTGGTACTGTGCACTGATTATGACTGAAGAAAAACCTTTTCTTCAAAGCCTATAGACTTTGGTTTAATTTACTCAATTTAATTTAGTTTTCCAACCATTCTGCATGGAAGTGCCAAACAGTGTGTGCCTGTGCTTACTTTTTAGGGACCCCAGGGCCTGAGCTGGCCCAGTGACTGAATCATGCCTTTCTGCCAGTCAGTCCCTAGCAGAAAAGTCACATGAGTGACAATATCAGAGCTACCATCACACTGGGCTGCAAGACAGGAGTGAGATTGTAAGAGGAAAGCACATTTAGAAGTGAGAAGTCATTTTAGCTGTTTGTGAAACTGTGCAAGAGTTCATGGCATATGCGTGGCACTCATATCTGGCCTCTTTGCTGTGTATATTCAAGAGACAACAGTGTGAACATTTAATTATCTATGCCTGCCTATATCAACTCACAGAGATCATGCACTCTGTGGGGGTTCACACTGCATGATGGGGCCACAAAGGACACCCTGTGCCTGTAACATAGCAGTTCCCTTGCTGAGGAAAACAAAGCTTATAAGAGTAGGCAGCAGTAGAGTCTGAAAAACTCCAGCTACGGTAACAGAAGTTACCTTAAGAAAACATCTCAAAAGGGAAGCCCTTTGAGGGATTTTCTGTTGTGGGCAACACCAAACTCATAATATGCAGAAGCAAAGGAGAACAGTGAGTATGGGTATGCTTTTCCAACTGTTAAATTCAGAGGCTTCTGTAAATTAAAGTGCATCAGAGACTTAGGTTTTCTTTTTCAAATGTCTTTTTTTCACTGGCACTGCTGAGACATCTCTGGTGCTCTGTTTTGTTGCATACCAAAAAAAAAGTGTAAATATGTTAACATCTACAGAAAATGGTCCATTAAAAATGAAAAAAATACTCTTAGATTCACAACTAAGTCAATCTTGACCATCTTGTAAGAGTTCTTTATAGAGCCTAAGATCCTTTTTGAGAGTTTCTAAATAGTTGGAGATTAGCATTGGAGCTTGGCACACTCTCTGCCTCCACCATGGCCAACAGCAACACTCCAAAAGAAAGCCAAAACATAGAATCCAAAAGTCAAAACATGGGATACATAAATGTGATGCCACTATTCCTATATGGGAAGTATGGGAAGAATAGCTCTGGGGAAGAACATAACTGAATTTTTTAGGTTATCCAAGATTCTCCATTCACTTTCAACAGAGTTGGATTTTTAAGAAATATCTTGTCCAGTTAGTCAGGATCTACTATCATAGCATGATAAAATTTAGGAACAGGCTGCTTCAGTGCTTCTTACGTCTCCAGACAGTAGTTGAAGAGTTGCAATATGTCACACAGTATGAGATAATGTCTTTCAGACATAAAAAGCTCTTTATAAAGCTGGGCAGTTCTGCCTATCAAGGTTTTGCTGATGACAATTAAGGTAGCAAAGATTAGTAGAGAAGGAATTTTCATTTGTCACAGCAACCATCTCGCTTTAGGGTGATGGGTGATGGACAACAGAATAGTATACAGAAGGTTTGGGTTGGGTGGACTGATGGCTTACCCTCTGATTTTCTAAAAAGCTGTAGCAACCAGGAGCCGCGAGCAAGCTTACAGCAATTCCTCCATTGCCCAGGAGACATTGGCAAGGCATTCCTTACTCTTGAGGTCTTCAGAAATGAAAACAATTCATTTCTTCTTGGTGAGTCCTGCAAACAAGTGAAACAAACTGATGCCTTGATGTGGCTAACTGAAAACAGAGGCTAGACAAAAATTAGAGAATAAAAGTAGGTATTTATTTGAAGGGCCTTCAAAGATACACCTTGGGCAGTCAAAAGGCTACATCCAAGATGGACCCTGGGTCATGGCTTCTTCACACTTTTATAAGTTTGGTCCATTTGCATATCAGGGTTAATTTTCCAATTATAACTTCAGTTAATGATGTAATTACCCCACGTTTGCTCCTCCTCTTCAAAGGCTTTTAGTTTACACATTTTGGGGCCTGGGACAATCAAGGTGTCCTTGGAGTAAAAACCTAGAGAGGCTTTGTCATGTCTAACCAGCATGAGAGAACAGTACTTAACAGGCTACACGAAACTTCAGAGTTACACACTAGGCAGTACAGGATTTGAAAAATATAAAAGTTAAAACTAAGGCATCACTACAGCAAGTAAAAAGAAAATCCTTTTTGTCCAGAATCTGTGACTGTTCACTTGTGGTGTTAAAAGATGTGCCTGATTAAGTGATCCACCAGACTGTTCTAATAACTGCAGCACAGAGTGATCTGATGCCATATGCATGAGTTCAAAAGCTTCATTACCTCCTGGCATTCAGAAAAACTCTTTCTGTTTTTCACTTCATTGTCATTGTCTATCATTACTGACACTGATTAACCTGAGAGATGCTACGAAGATCATTCACAGGCTTTCTGGGCTGCTTCAGACTCCGGTGCCAGAGGAGTCTGCAAAGAATGTCTGTGTCTTGGGCAACATTGGCAGTAAAATACCTGACAGAAATTTACTCAAGTATGAAAAAATATAAAATGCAAGTTAAATATGTTTTGTGCCTGCCTCTGGGTCCTTTTATGTCTCAATCTGAAGTTAATATTGGCAAAGGATTTCACTCTCAAAAGGCCTGTTTCTACTCATTAAAATTACCTAGAATTAGATCATTAGTTCAGTCTGTGTGGTTAAATTAAATTCAGAAACTGAACCTTGTTCATTTTCCAAACAGTGCCTGTTGCCTTCCAGTGACTCTAATAAGAGAGCAGACAACCAGCTCAGCAGTCGATGTCTACACCTGATCAGATGAAACCCATCATCAGAAAAATTGTTGCCCCAGCTACTAGATTAGACGCTTCTCAATCCCTACATTTTTCATTGTGAATATATGTTTTCTTTTGATCATTCTGCATAGTCACACTACTTCATTATGCTGGATGTATGATGGGAGGTGAAGACCTGAAAATGAATCATTTGGGCTCACTTCAGTAAACCAAAGTGGATTTTTTTGATTGTGGTCTATGATAACATTTCATTTAGATTTTAAAAACAGCAGGAAAACGTTGAGATTTTTAATTAAACTTTTGTGAGAACATCTTGTTTTCTGGAGAACTATATGCTCACGTTTTTTTCTTCATGTGTAATAAAAACAGTATTGAAATGTTGGAACTTTTCTTGGGATTGAAACTGGGCTCTGTTTAACAGTACTAAAATCATACTGAATTCAGCCAATTAGGTCACCAAGTTACAAAAGGACATTACAGCAAAGGACATCCTACCATATTTAAACAGCTTTGTTGTGTTTTCCTTCCACATTTGCTGTAGCAAACCATGATGTTGATTACAATGAAATACTGGCTACAGCTGGATGACTGGCGTATGTTTTCTGACCATGCAAATGAATGAGATGGCCTGGCTTGCTTACAGCAGCACAGCTGGATCCTTTCTACGGCATGGTCTTCACTATACCTTCTATTGCAGCCAGCCCCTGACTTCGTGTTATCCCTCAAGCCACTCCTGGCCATCTTCTGAAGCAGTTCTGGTTAAAAGGTCATGTGGCAAAACTGGGCCAGGTCGGGGGTTAGTAAACACCAGACAGTACTGATAGGTGTTACTTCTCAAGCCAATGCCTTGGCACTGTTTAGCTTGCTTGCAGTTTGCTTTTAGTTCACTTCTGCTGAGTAAAAGTCTCTAAGTAAGTGTAGACTAGCTCATGGCCACACCAGTAAAGGTTAGCTCCCATCAGAGCAGATATCCTCGTGCCTCTGTCATACCTTGGTGGATCTAAGATGCTGCTTTCAGCTGAAAGTGTTCAAAATAAGGTAAGGGGTGTTTTGCAGTCCATCAGGGTGTTCTGATAGCGAAGGATGCAGTGTGTGTATTGCATGCCCAGGGATACAGTGCAGCAGTGACTGGAGGGCAAAAGATGCTGACATATTATGAAATGACTATAGAGGGGAAGAGATTCAGGGCAGTTCCATATACCTGGGGTATAAAAGAGCCTGGAGTGAGCTGTCCCCAGAGCTATGCCTGGGCTGTGTCCCTGCTAAAGCAGATAGGAGAGAGACAAACCAGAGCCATGCAGTGAAGCTACAGCTAAACAGACTGAATGATCAGTCTCTCTCCCTTGCCCTTGTGCATTTAGCAGCAGTAGCATCTTCAGATTGTAATAAAATGTTTAACAATGATCCATCATTGGCTTTTGGAACTCATAGATTGGAGAACTGGAATCTAGTCACCATGCTTAGCTCATAAGTTCTCTGAAGCCAAAACTTTCCAATGTCAAAATTTCACTTTTAATTTTAGGACAACTGGCCTTAAAGGGAATGTACAGTTTCCACACAAAGAATAACATAAATATTTGCTGATCCAAACTGGAGCATTTTTGTGTACGGTTTGTGGCCAGGCTTTGAAGCAGCACTCTATTGCATGGTAAAAGTCGAAGGGACGCTATCATCTGTTTTGCAGAGATACGATTTTATTACAGTGGTGCCCAGTGAAGAGTTCTCTTTAATAAAAGAGTTATAAATGTCTATTTTCAAAAGGCCTTATCGGAACCATAAAATTTATCTTCAGGCATGAGCTATAAAATAAGGCTGTGGCACTCAAGCATGATTTTATCTTTCGGCAGCACTGTAGACTCTATGTTTAAATTTGAATTGGTTTGCCCTGATTCAGTCCTTTTTGGTAACTTAAGGGATGCCACAAATTATAATGTTACAGTGGGGATGCTGTAACACGCCTATATCAAACCAGGAGTCCCGTGGAAAAGAAATATGTATGGACGGATTCTTGCTAGATGTTTCAGAGATGTTTATTTCTCCAGCCGCGTGGCCGGGATCTGCCGAGGAACTGCTACAGTCAGGACCCGACGGTCCTTTGCCCGTGCAGGAAACACAAACCAACCAATGGGGAACGAGGCTGAGCAGGGGCAGGGAAACCCCGTGCCTCCCCTGAGGGCTACATGGCGGGGGAGGGACCCCGACACTTCACCCGTTTTATTTTAATAAAAGGAGAATGAAGACAACTGGATAAACATAACAAGAACAGTTTCAAAACAAAACAAGCCACCCTCCTGAGTCTTTAAATGTCCAAACAGATTCTGGGGAACATCTTAGGGCTGACAGAAGGGAGACAGAACTCTCTGAGCATGCTTTGTGGGGAAGCTGAGGCAGGAGAGGGTTTAATTTCTCCCCTCCCCCTTTTCATCCCCCACTCAGCATTGGAAAGGGATTTTTGGGGAAACAATTGGCAAAGGCATGGTTTTGTGAGGGAAACCATGGATGGAAAAATGGATTGGGAATACACTGGGGGTAATAGGACATAGGGTAAAAGGGAAAGGTGGGATTAGGAAAGGGAGACTGTAGGGGGGGTTTACAATGGAGATATTGTCTAACAGGACTACGATTTTTAGCATGTATACTGCCTTTCACAGGAACACCATCAGGCCCAGTGACGTGCGATGCTTGTAACCCTTTTCTACCTTGTATGATTTTGAATTCCACCACCTCTCCATCTCCCAAGCTTGGGATGCATTTTTCAGGGTTATTCTTTTTAATAGCAGTTCTATGCACAAATATGTCTTGCTGGTTATCACATCTTGTTATAAAACCATAATTTTGTTTAACATTATACCATTTCACTGTCCCTAAGATCTTAGCTACTATGGTCTTTTCCTTTTTCCGAGTGGCTGCTGTTTTCTGTCTCACTGTGACTTTGCTCTCTCTTTCGGTCGCTCCCGTGTTGGAACTGTTGGGGCTGCTGGTGCCTGCGTGCTTTTCCCGGGATCGCATTCGGGGCCGCGCGGGCCAGGCCGGGCCGTGCCGCGCCGCTCCGTTCTCCGTGCATCGCCTCCTCTGGTCGCAGCTTTGCTGCCGCTGCCTGGGGCTGCACCCACGTCTCTGGGCCCCCAAGCGATGGCCCCCCCGTGCCCTGCTCCAGCGCGCGTTTCGGCTGGGCATGGCTCCACTCTGCCGCCACCGCTGCCCGTGCGCCGCCCCTCTCACGGGGCTCGCTCCACCACGCGCTGCGCGGGGCCGGGCGGGCACCGCCAGGTCGCGCCGCTCCCCACTCCGCCACCGACACTGTGGCCCGCGTGGCTCCGCCCGCGCGCGGGAGCTGCCTCGCTGCTGCTCGCAGAGCTCTCGGTGCACGTGGCCAAGGCCACACAGTCCCTGAGCCAGGCTTCCCTTTGCCAGGACACAGCTGACATTGCTCAACAGTCTCGGTAATTAAATAATATTCACGAAAATATTCTTCCATCGGCATATATTTTGACTCAAATATAAACTGGGTCCAAACGGTCTTCCAAAAGCCCTTGGTAAGAATTAAATCCCAAGAAACATAGAAAAAGTTCTTAAACAACCATGCCAGGAAGTGTTTCAGTTTTTTCTGAGCTTGAATCAAGCTAAAATTTACAAATCATTGTTCAAGAATCATTTTAAGTTTAAGATAAATGTCCATATGAGGCTCTGAAAGCCAAGAGTCTTCCCACGGTTCCTCCATAGTTTAGATATGGAATAGCAAAACAAAACCAAGAAGAGGAATCCAAAGTTTCCAGGGTTTACTCACACAAATCAGTCGCTTAGGGATTGGGGATCATTCTGCTCACAATTCTCCACCATTTTGTTGCAGTGGGGATACTGTAACACGCCTATATCAAACCAGGAGTCCCGTGGAAAAGAAATATACATGGACGGATTCTTGCTAGATGTTTCAGAGATGTTTATTTCCCCAGCCGCATGGCCGGGCTCTGACGAGGAACTGTTACAGTCAGGACCCGAGGGTCCTTGCCCGCGCAGGAAACACAAACCAACCCATGGGGAACGAGGCTGAGCAGGGGCAGGGAAACCCCGTGCCTCCCCTGAGGGCTACATGGCAGGGGGAGGAGACCCCAACATTATAACACATTTTTATATTGCTAGATTTTTTAACAGATTTCATAAAAACCCAAAAGAAGGTTGGTTCTATGCCTGTAATTTTTATGGACGAATAAATCTGTGAAAAGGAGTGGTTTCTGACAGCCAAATTCCATCTCTGTGCAAGCACATCATTTTCATTGTCTTTGTAAAAATATTAATTACTGTAACTAACATTCTGTACAAAATCTTGTAGATACAGGTTTGTCACACTGAAAAACACCTGTTGAATTATAGTGGGTTTTTTACACTTCTATGTTTAAAGACTGACTGGAGACTTCTCGCAGAGAACTATGGTTCAGAGCAATAGCAATAAACAATGCAAAAAATGTGAAATAATTTCAGATCTGTATGATAGCATCTTATGTCAATTAAGCCAACTCTATGCCCAGAAAGCCAACTGTATCCTGGGATACATCAAAAGCAGCATGGCCCGCAGGTTGAGGGAGGGGATTCTACCCCTCTGCTCCACTCTAGCGGGACCCCATGAGGCGTGCTGCATCCAGCTCTGGAGAGACGTTGACCTGTGGGAGCGAGTCCAGAGGAGGTCACCAAGATGGTTAGGGGCATGGAGCACCTCTCCTGTGAGGAAAGCCTGGGAGAATTGGGGTTGTTCAGCCTGGAAAAGAGAAGGCTTCAGGGTGACCTAATTGTGTTCTTCCAGTAACTGAAGGGAGCCTACAAAAAAGCTGGAGAGGGACTTTTTACAAGAGCATGTAGTGACAGGACAAGCGGGAATGGCCTCAAGCTGAAAGAGAGTAGAGTGAGAGTAGACATTGGGAAGAAATTCTTTACTGTGAGGGTGGTTAGGCACTGAAGCAGGTTGCCCAGAGAAGTGGTGGATGCCCCATCCCTGAAAGTGCTCAAGGCCAGATTGGATGGAGCTCTGAGCAACCTGGTCTAGTGAAATGCGTCCTGTCCAGGGCAGCAGGGTCAGAACTAGACAACCTTTAGGGTCTCTTCCAACTCAAACTATTTTATGATTCCATGATTCTATGAAGAGTTCTTTTTTTCATGCACAGCAGCACCTAGCCCACTTTCCTGGCAGGGCCCCTACCTGCCAGGCCAGGCACAAGTAGATATTCACATCTAGTCTCTGTTTCCCATGACTGCTTCCCCAAACCCAACAGCTGCACCTGCAGACTGCCTCCAAAATTCCCAGTGTACCAGTTCATCGCCTTCTCTTACGCATCACCCAAAAAACCTTATCTAATCCTGAGCCCTCCAATGCCCACTCCATTCAGCCCCACAGGCACTGCCTCCCACCTGTCATCAGGTGTCTCAATACCCAGTCCCATGTGTAGTCTCTCATGGCAGATCCATTATCTGCTGACAGATCTGTGGTGCTCATCTGCAAAGCCATGTGATTGCCAGCTACAGAGCCACAGGGCTGCAGAGCCACGAGTTGCTGTGCAGCAAGGCCACCCCAGGAGATCCACTGGCCATGCATTGGCCATGGCCACTACACTCTGTAGGCTGAGGTTTCCTTTTCAGTTAGTTTGGTGAAGAGAGGGAGCACCAGAAATAAACCAAAAGCCTCAAGGAGTGCAATGACCTGATGGATATAACCAGAAACCAGGTTGGGAAAGTTCATGCTAGGAATTAGGTGACACAGAAGTACTAGGAAGAACGGATATTGCAAAAATATTGTGATTAAGATAAAATGAGGCATCATCCAAATGAGTTTGTTAGTCAGATCATCTACACTACTGAAAAGGAATTGCATGTAAGTATTTTTAAAAAGCTAGTAAGAAAGGAAAGCGACTGATTAGGATGTAGCTCTGCTGGTATGGAAACAACTATGAGCTACGGGAAACCAAATATGAGAGGCATATGGCTAAAAACAAGTTGCAATACTTGTTCATTATATTATATAGGTAACAAGCATGCTGACAAATAGCTTGCCTTCACCTCTCCCTCATCCCCATAATCCACATACAGGCAAACATAACAGCAATATCACTATGGCTCTGTAACTCAGTGTTATCACCTCTGAGTCCACATTAAAAAAAAAAAAAAAAAAAAAAAAAGACAGTTTTTTGGTCTTGCCAGATGGCAAAAATTTACCATCTTTCATAGAATCATTAGGACTGGAAAAAACCTGTAAGATCACCACATCCAACTGTTAACCCAGCACTGCCATGTTAGCACTAAAACATGTCCGTGGAAAGGAAGGGAGTAAAAGAAAACAAGCGGAGATATTGGGCTTCTGAGGGAGAAGGAAGAATTTCTATAAATAACCATGTAATTTGGTGAGAAGATGCCAGCTGCAGGAGGCAGCTCCTTACTGGAATTAGCTACAGAGAGAGAGAGAAGAACACAGCACACATTCAGCATGCCAAAAAGTCAGCAGGTGCCTGAGGATACCCCTTAAAAAGCTTTTGGACACATGGCTGGTGTTGCACAAAGGGAATGTTCACAGGGTGACAGGCTGATGATACCTACACTCCAATTACCAAGCCTGTTCCTGAACTATAATCCCACATGCTTCACTGTCACTTCTATCTGTACCACAAAACCAGCAGGTTGTACTTAGGTCTTAAAAATCCTGGTAACTTTTATGAATTGGCCTTATCCTCTATTTTTATTTCACAGTCCCCTGAGGACTTTTAAATGCCTATATCTGCACAGAAATTGTAAAGTTTCTTCTGCTGCTTAGCTGTGTCTGCTCCTTCTTGAAAAAAGAAGCTCAAAATACACTCTTTCCTACTTAGCTCTATTTAAGAAATTATGTTAGGGGACACAGTCCTTTATGAAAATACCTACTAGCAATCTTTTTGTCTCAGAGGACTCTTGACCAGAACAATTGATCAAAAATACACCCCAAATGAGTTTTTACAGAAGGAAAAAGTCCAACTTTCCCATTCTATACCATATTTGAATTGTCTGTTATAACTGTGATCAACACTATCATGATCGAAAAGCTGGAAAAAAATTACTGTCCTTTCCTGTTTAGCATAAATTTGTCACTGATATTTCAGATAGATCTAATCAGAACAATGTATTCATAGGTAATTATTTCTCCAAAAAGTCATTCCACAGTACATTAGCCAAGGAACAACATTTTAGTACCTAGAACTGCATAATTAATTCAGCCTACACGTGAAAGCTGAGAAGTTCACCCAAAAGAGGAAGTAGACATTTCTTATCACCCTTCACTTGCTTACATTCCTGTGGCTTACTGCATATCAGCAATAAATTCCTGCTAAGTATTTCCATAATTCAGATCAGTGTGTCATCATCCAAAAATCTGGCAGAAGCTGGCCTGCAAAAGGGCAAACATCTACAGTAAATGGAGCAGATCTGCCTGTAATCAATCGCTCTCTCAACTTGCACAGTTAATATGCCTCATTAAAAGTGAAAATGGTGGTTCATTCCTGCAACACTCAGTGGAGAGGTGCAATGATAAACCACACAGCTTGGAGTGTGTTCATCATGAGTGTCCTCAGTTGCCCAGATCCCTGACACAGCTGGAGCTCTGTGGAAAATGGAACTATTACAGGATCTCCTGACTGCTACAGTTTAGGAGCAGGAACTCCATGTGTGATCCTCTGGCAAATCCCAAATATCCATTTCAAAATCCCAGCAGTGTAAAATCTAAGTGGGTAACCATCAGCTGAACCATTGCAAAGCCTTCCACCCCCCTTCTACAGAAAGCACCCAACTGGAAGGGGTAGTTTCTGACAGCAGGGTACAGGCTAGATGATACTACACAAAGCCTCCTCTTCTCCTTAGAGCTGTTCCAAATACCCAGGGAGTTGGTATACCATATTACTTTTCCTCCTCTGGAGGTTCCTTGTCTTGCTCCCTTCATGGGATAACATTAAGAAAAATAAAATCTGTAGACATCTTTAACATTTGGGTGTTTCTTAATTTAATGTCATTTATCTTGCTATTTGAGTAGCTGGTAACTGGCTAAGAACATGATTGGTGAGCATGGACCTTCCTGACTGACCTTTGCCCTCCATAGGAGCAGTGACTTTTGTTCAGCTCTACAACAAACCAGTAAAGATCATTCAGATGAGCATACCCTGAGCAGTGCAGTTCATTGGGGAGCCCAGAAAGATCCCAGTCTGCAAAGGCCAGAATTTGTTTGGTGTTATCTATGCAAATTTCAAGGGATTTTCTCATCTGATATAACCTATAACCCGCAAAGAAGAGGAAGTCACACTTCCTCACGCAGCCACATGAAAGGTGATTGACAGTAATGGCATTTGCTACACTGGGGTAGCTTCTCCCTTTGTCACTCTGGGACAGTTCAGTTGCTGGGTAGTTCTGTCAGTGGTTCCCAGCACTGGCTGGCTTGGTCTTATCATGACAGCCTTACTGGAAACTTTTGTTCCCACTGTTATTCTTCACAGAATTCATAATTTGTTTTTATTGCACCAGTTATTACTGCACCAAGAAGCGTTTGTCAAGCGGAAATTCCCAACTTTGAACAAATTTACACAGATTACAGTCTACATTATATTTGCTTAGTTTCCTTATAGGAAACTGGGAACAGGTTGTGCTTTCAGAATTACCTGGTTTACTTTCCCTGAGTTACCATCCTCTGAAAATGAAAAGAAGCTGTATTGTAACGGGAAAGGATAACCAGTTTTATAATGGGTTGTGTGTCAGCTAATAACCTTGGTTATTGCTGTTTCTGTACAGGGGCTTAGCTCCCCAACTTTGCATGCAGCCATCAGAGCCAAGAAAGTAACATCATTACCTGGACAGTGCAATCAGCTGTTCCCTGCAATGTCACAGCCACCATGGCACAGGCATTGATTCCATGAATTTTGCCTCTGAATTCTCTGGCATAATTCTCTTGTTCATATTATCTGCTTAAAAGAGTACTTGGAATTCACCTTAAAGCTTCTTCTTCAGCAATCAGCTAAAGCTAAAAATAAAATTTCTGGAATGAGAATTTACATTGAAATGGTTGTCATTGGTGGTGAAGATCCAGCTAAAAATCAGTCCATGAATTCAGCCTGAAGACAAAAAAGGTTAAGAACTGGAACAATTTTTAGGGAGGTCTAGAAAAAAAAAATAGATGAGGAAAGAGAGTGAAAGATATAAGAAAATATTATTGACTGCAGCTTTTAGATTCTTTCCTGAAAGTGAAGCAATTCTGACAAGTCAATGAATTAAAATTCACCTGAAAGACAAATACTGATACTATATACCTTTTCCTACCCAGTGACAGATTATCTCTTCCCACATAAACAGGTGGAGAATGCACATTACTAAAGTAAAGCAGGTAACTAATTATTAAAGTAAAATGGCTAAGATAAGAAGAAAACACAAAACCTACTTCTGAAGCCAGTTTTTCAACACAAGGAACATGTAGGGCAAAATAAATATTTTAATGTCTCTGGGAAAATAGAGTAGGAAAGAGAGTGCATCATCACAATGCAATAAAACAATATTATGTCTATGGGGTTTTTTTGTTGTTTTTTACTAAATTAAAACTAAGAGAAAAGAAGGACTAGTAAGAATGCAGAGCTAGAAGCCAATCTTTGGTCTGCATGGCTGGTTCCAAGGATACTATGAACAGACGGAGATAATTCTTTATGCAATAATGGGAGACAGATTAATACAAACTAATAAGTAATACCTCTGTAATATAAGAAGCCAGGCTTCCCAACCAAGTAATTTCCTCTCCTTAGAAGCTATGTCTTATTGTGTGCATGTGTGGTCCCTGGTGACTTGGCTCTGCAATTCATACCTCAGTCATTACCTCAAAAGAAGGGATAATTTGACAGCAGATATATCCTTTGTATTTTGTTTCAAAAGGTACTACATGTGTCATATGTTGCACATTCCTCTCATGTGCATTCCTCTCATATATATGCTTTTAATCTTCTTCTTTTTTCCCTTTTTTATCTAAGTGGAATTGAGATTTTTATAGGAAAAAAAATGCAAGCTTGCATTTGCTTCCCATTTTTGTTTTTGCAAAGTGGAAGAACCTCCTGCAAGGTCTGATGCTGCTATATTAATAAATAAATTTAGTCAGAAATCAAGATCTGTGAGGTAAAAAATGGCAGCATTTGGTGTTTTGACTGCGGTTAAGTGTTTGGTTTGAAAAAAATGGTTTTGGAACCCTGAAGCTGAAACAGAAGCATCACGAAAAGGAAACTGCTGAGGATAGATAGAGGTGGGTGGGAAACGGGTGTGAGAAACAAAAGGGATGTGAAAAAGTTGCTTAGCTGCCTTGTCAGAAAAAAAAACCAACAATAGGGAACTGTGGATTTCAAGCTTTGCAAAAACTTCTGTGACAATTCACAGCCTTGTCCCCATTTTTCCTCTGAAAGCTGTACATGGAGTAACACTAGGGAAATCAGAAGAGACAAATCTATGGAGAGTGCCACAAAGCCCCACAGCCATCATGGCAAAGCCACCACTGCTTTTCATGAGGAAAGTCATTCTCAGTATCAAGTACCATGAAACAATAGAATATAACAGTTTAGTCTGTAATTGGCTTTCATTTTCTTTTATGAACCCACATTTCTTTTCCTGTGAAGCAGCAGGGAAGTCACACCCAGAGTAATCCTTCCACCTCAGGATGAGGAGCTCTCCTCTGGAATGAGCAGCAGCCAAAACAGAGCCACACCTGGGCCTGCCTTGTACCTCATCTGTTAACCAACATTGTATGTGCATGTGTTTGCTTTATGAAATGCATGTTAGAACAGGAAGGCAGAGCATTTCATCTACCTGTTATATATACTCTTTTCCAATAAATTCTTCAGAGATGTTTTCCTGGCACACTGTTATCTCTCTCAATCTACAATCTGGCTCAGACACCAGGTTTTGAAGTCTATTTCCAGCACACTCGGCCACGATGTTGCACTCCCCACTTGCCCCAGAGTCACTGCCACAGAGCTGCAGTGCTGCCTTTGCAGGTACCCCTGCACAGCCATATGCTCTGGGACCTGTTCTTGGCTCTGACCAAGGAATCCTGCTCCTTCCCATGCGTTACTGAGACACCAGCCAAAGGCAGCTCAGAGACACATCAGTGTCAGGGTGTTGATCATCACAAGTTTGCATTGAAGTTCAGTCTCATCAGTTCCCAGAGGGAGTTTCCAGCCTTGTTTGTTCTCCTCACTGTACCTCAAGACCCTGCTTTGCATTTTTATTGCACAAGTGGATGGGAGTCCCTCTTCCCCCTCCTTTTTTCTCTCAGACCCAAAAGGTGATTTCCATAATTCCCAAATTGTGGAGACAGGGCAGTTTAAAAAGTCAATACCAGAGCTCAGACACATGTTGGCATTGGGAATCACCTGGCTTCACTTCTACTGACTAAGCTACTGGATAAGGTAACTTCCAAACTGTCACATCATAGCCTTCAGTAATCCAGCGCGCCAAGAGAGGGAAGGCCTTCTTTTGGTTTCCTCTTCTCTTTGTCACTTTTAAGAGAAAGAGAAGCTGAATTGCTGCTGAGGAGTCTTGTTGGGTTTTGAGAACACACAGAGCAATGGCATCCAGAAAGTTTTCCAAATGGGCTGTCTGGAAAATCATAGGGATTTGTCAAGAATGCCAAGGAATGAATAAAAAAATTAAAGGAAAATCAAACGAGCAGATAACTATGTGTCCTAGATCTTGTGGAGAATTTTGTGATGCAGTTTCAGAGGAACCATGCAATTGTGGTGTTACATTTCAACACAGGTTGAAATTTCCCCATCAAACTCCCAAATTCAGCAAGACTTGAGCCTAGGCCCAATGGGTAGTCTATTCTTTCCTCACCAGTCATTGTGGTTTAAAAGCTGTGTTCAGTTTTTCACAATTAATCAAATAAATGCTAAACCTACGCAGCTGTTAAGAAACACTTGATAAAAATCACAGCTGAGAAGGTGGAGGAAAAAGAGTAATCCAAATCAAACACTACTTTGCATAAATTAAGAGATTACTACAGGGAGATGTATCATTCACTGCTGAGCACTTCTCTTTGGAGCACTTCCCTTTGGAGCATTGCATGGCTAATTGCAAATAAGTGCAATGTAATTCCAGAGTTTTCAGTTTTGGCCCCAGCTGTGCTATTATCAATCTGAAGACAATGATGTCTCTAGTGAGAAAAATATGAGGATGAGATAGAGGGCATGGAAAAGGTATCCAGCAATTAAAGAAGGAATATTGCTGTACATTTTTACTGCTATATGTTGGTTTCTATTCTGTTTGACATGCTTATAAAATATACAGCTTAATAGTATAAAATATTTGCCAATGAGCCTAATGTATTCAAGCTGAATTTGAAAAATTACAAATGGGTTTTGCAACAGTGAGAAGCTGATGATGCTAGGTAGGTGGTTCTCAGTGCTGATAAATAAACTGATTTGTGGGGGGAAAAACAATCCTAACTCTGTAGCTACAGAAAACATGGACACCACCACCACCATCACCACTCCTACCATGAACCTTAACTAATGCAGAATGTGTCCCATGCTGGCTCACAGTGCCTTGGTAGACTCATGGAAAAAAAACCCTACCATAATGAGTAAGTTGCAGAACTTTTCTAAAGCTGCCTATCTTGCAGAAAAATATTATAGTCCATATATGATACTGCCAGGTACAGCCTGCTGCAGAAGTGATTTGGACTAGAGGATCAGGACTCTTTTCCCTTCAAACCCAGCTATGTGGAGACTGCATGGCCACACCATATATACCATAATAGCAACCTACTTACTGTACAAACATCCCACTAAAGAGTGGGCATCCTCTGGCTGGGTCTTCCCTGCAGATTGGCATAGGGCGTATTAACGTTCATGGAAGTGTTCCCAAAAACTGTCTAAGGCAAGGGAAGTTTCAGCAGTTGTCTATTTTTCCTTATGAACTTGCTTAGTTGAAGGAGTATTAATGAAACATCTGTCTCTTCTGTCCAGTCTACAAGAAGCAGAGTCTGGAGAAATCATAAAGCTGCATCTTTTTGTAATATAGTGCTATATTCTGATTTAGCCATAAGCACTAGGGATTGAGATCTTGGATTTCTAAGAGTTCCATGTAGTCAACAGTTCAGTACTTAGAAGTACTTGTTAAAAACAGGGAGGTAGTTGTCAGCATTATTAGATAGAGAAGAGAGAACAGGACAGAACAGCTCTATGCCACTGTATAAAATCATAAGCTTTCATGTTTTGAAGAGTGTATACAGTTCAAGTGATTTCCATATAAAGAATTACTAAATAGACCTAAATTTTTCAAAGTGATAAAAAGATCAAGAGAAGATAACATAGAAGTCAATGAAGAATAAGGAATGTGAGAAAATAAGTACTGAGAAACAGTTCATCGTTCCTCTTGACATAAACTAGGGGATGTTAGAGCTCAGTGAGTGTCCTAGTGGCTGGTGACAGGTTTAAAGCAGGGACAGATAATTCACACATCACCTGCTTAAACTGTGGAGTTTAATGAAATGAGGAATAGAAAATACAAGATTTACATGAGTTCAAAAAAACACTTAGGTAAATTTGTGTAAGAAAAACCCTTCCAGAGATACTAAACACACAAGAATCATTTATTCATTAATTTCCTAAGAAATGCAGATATACCTGTTGAAGACAGAGTACAAACTAGATGAACATTTGATTTGACACAGTACCAATTCTCATATGTCCTCATACAAAATTAGGGAAGCCCGAGGTGACTGCATAGAAATGTGGAAAAGGTGATGAATGGTTCAGAGAAGCTCTGCTCTTGGCTAACTCATCAAGATTAGGTTTGGAGTGCTCTGCAATGGATAGGGAAAGATGGGATTTACAGAGGAAAAGATCTAACTGTCTGTGCTTTCCTGCTTTCCCCAGACAGTACTTTTTGCTTCTTCCAGCTCCTCACCCTCAGTTTTTCCAGATGTCAACCATCTGGGCTCCATGAACAGGAGAGAGAATACATTGTTGTATGACAAAATGGAAATGTGTGCCTCTAGCTCTAGCCTCACAATCCTCCCTCAGGATGGACTTGATTTGGAGATGGCATAAAGGGAAGCAGCTTGTCTCATCATGAGATGCAACATGGTTGAAGGAGGAGCATCTTTATCACGGAACACGATGAAAAGGTAGCAAACCCCACAAAATATCAGAACAGCATCTTGCCCTGAGTGGTATCATGGGGACATAAATTTCAGCCTTTAGAGGAACAAGCAAGGATGACAGCAAAAGCATGGAAGCTTATAATGTTCTGATCCAGAGCCCATTAAAATTTGTCTAGTGAGGAATAGATTTGATTCCTCATGCATATTATTTGTTCTCTATGAAATAATCCTATAATTACCCACATTTCAAAAGCTGTTCCATATGCCTCATAGTCTAAAACTCAGTTTCCATTTACCTAGAAATGAATCACTGGACTTCATAGAAGAATTAAGAGGTTTTGTGCTTCTGGGAAATGAAACTCAGTAGTGTGTGCATATCACCAAGCAAAAAGTAATACAAAAGAAAAATGGAATCCCTATTTGACTGGGATCTACTACTACTAACTACAGATGACTTACAGATACAAGGCATACTTTCCTCAAGCAGGACACTATCAGTTCTTTTCGTGACAATACTAAGTGGGCAGGGAACAATATTTTTTCTGTCAGGCATAGAAATTGTTGCTGTCAGGCAGTGGTTCACAGGGCAGATGATACGCAAGAGAAAGTTTCTTGCAATGTTCATTCTTTGTCTCCCTTTGTCTCACACTTCACCCACATGAACAGCACACACCCTTCACAAAAATTCACAACTGTCAGATTAGACATAGGGAATTGTGGTTATGAATTATGTTACAATGAACATTCTTTAAGTGACACCCCTACTGTGCTGTAGTTTTTCAGAATTCCATAAAATTGCCTTACATTTTAAAGCCATTTCTTTACAGACCTTAAGAAATAGATAAGGGAATGCTGCTACCCTGTATGCTGAGTCATACAAAAATTATCTCCATTAAAGACTTGATGAAATGGTTCCCCATTTCTGTGAGCTGGAAAGAATGTATTGGAGTATTTTTTGGAGAAAGAGAACAGAAACTTGTGAGAATCCAAAATAATTAGCTTATAGTGTTTGGGTCTTGTAAAATGGGAATGTGTGTTCCCCAGAAACACACATGGTACATTCTTCAAACACAATCTCTACTTTTTCTCTTGTATTGGAAACAGAGGATTGCTAAACTGGAGTACAGCAGAGCATCCATTCAGGAATCACAGAATCCTCTTTCATCTGAGGCAGTGACACAACAGCAGCAATTTTTGTACAGCTATTTCCTGTGATACCCAATGTCTCTGCACCAAGCAGTAATAAAAAGGCCTCTCAAGTACATTTATATTATCTTTGTGATCTTTTTCATGGAGTACATCTTAGTCTGCTTGTGCGGACTAGGTTGTATATATGCTGTAGCACAGCAACAACTGATTATTTGCTGAATATTCTCCTGGCCATAGAAGCAGTTAAAAATCTGGTCACCTTAGTGCTTACAAATTAATGTCTTCTGTAGCATAGCCTTAAAGAACTAGAAATGTGCCTCTAGAAAGAAACTTGAGAGTCAAAAACACCACAGAAGTCAGCTGCCTGGAAACATGACAAAAGATTTAAGTCAGGTGAGATATTTATGACAGTTTTCTGGTCATCATTAACTCACAGCCTCAGCTTGAGTTTCTGAAGGAGAGGACCCCGAATAAGGTAGCTCATTTGGCTCAGCTCAGTCTCATACCTTAAATAAGCCAAGACAAAAAGCGTGAATTTGGGAAACACATCTCAATTAACACTACAGAATATATATCCAGAAAAAAAGGCTGGCTTTTTGTTTTTATAGTAAAGTGAGGACAGATACCTGATTGCTGTCTGTGCTCTGACTTGGCCAGAGCAAGTTATCCTCAGTCTGGAAACCACATTAGTGCTGATCAATCAATCTATCCTGACTTCCAGTAAATCTTTTTCAATTAGCCATATTCCCACACAGATACAGTTAAGTGACTTCCAGGACTCAGCTACACACACAGCCATCTTAGAACACAGAGAGAAAATGCTTGTATGTTCTAGAAATATTCTCAAATACTCAGACACTCATGGTTCATTAGTGTAGGGCACAGAAAAGGAACTGGGTAGACAAAAGAATACATCAATGGAACAAGCAGAACATTCAAGGGTTATTATGATATTGGTATCTGCAGACACACAGAGAACCATGCCTTTCCAGAATGAGCTGGCAACAGTCCAATGTGAAGGCTCTCAGCTGGCTAGGGTATTGCAGAAGAATATCAATGAGTGAAAACTACAGATGTAAAAAGACATTCTGGATTTCAGAAGGAATGTGAAGAGAAGACAGAAGAGGAAGAGCCACCTAAAAGGAAGCTGACTGCCACAGAAGGCCAATTCTGTAAGATTCATTATAATACTAAGTAACTAAAGAAAGTGAAAATTACTTCTAAAAAATAAAGGGAAATTGACATAATGAAAAAAAAAATAAAATCTCTGTCAAGTTTCACTAGTTTTAAGGGGGAAAATGGTCATGAAAGGACTATCAAAGGTGTGTGGCTGTTGTGAACCTCAGTGTTTCTCCACTTGTTTGAACCACCTTTGCTTTCTCTCACCTGTTGTAAAGTATTTGAACCTTGATAGTGTGCCCCAGCCAAACCGTTTTTAGTTATTTTTACCAGAGCCCTCAGAGTGGGACCAGGCTGGAATTACCCTCACTGGTTTCACCTGGCCTTTCCACCTTCAGCTGCAGCACATCAGCCCCAAGAGGGTTTTTAAGCTCCAGTCTGACTGTTTGAGGGGAGAGGTGGGACTAGGTGGGTTTTGTTGCTGTCATCATCTCGATGCTGCTTGCCTGGATCAGGAGTCCTGCCTGTTAGAGCCATCAGGAATTCATCAAGGACTGAAAGGTAAACTATGCTGAATTGGGAAAGAAGAAGCTGAAAAACTAAATACCAAGACAGCAAGGAATAGATAAAAAAGGACTGTACTGCACTGGATTAAAACCAATCATATTATCAGAAAAGTGTGTGCAGAGCTCATGGACAAAATAGAGGGACCAATCAAGTAATGTGAGATCTCATGCACAGCAGTTGCAAAATGTAAGTGTACTGTATTATGTAAAAGTTGTGAAATGTATAGGTAGAGTAACATGTATAAGTTAAGCAAGTAAAATGCATAAGTAGTGTATTAGGTAAAAGTTGTAAAAGGCGTAAGTAAGTAAGATGCATAGGTAGTGTGATATGTGGAAGTTATAAGTTATAAAATGTGTAAGTAAGTGCACTGTATAAGTTATATATAAGTATGTACAAGTAGGGTATGATGTCAAAGTTGTGAGATGTGAGTGGAGTGTATTTTAAATAATAATATGCTCCTGCATAATCATATTGATTTGTTGATCAGAAGGCATGAGTTCCTGCACTCACCCCTGTTAGGACTGTTACTATTGAAGAAAGGAATAAAATGGACAGGCTGTTTCCACAGGCTGTTGTAAGATGACTCGTTGAGGACCTGACAAACTGAGAAGTCCCATAGGTAAGAAGCCTGTAGTCTCACTGGAGAGGACTCCCTGCAGTACAGAGAGGTTCTGGGTTAGTTTGCCTCCCACTCATTCTGGCATTGTGTCCTGTGAAGAAGGGGACAAGAATATAACAGGGATGAAGGTGAGAAGCAACCAGGTAGGGAAAATGTATATATTGGGTGCAGAGCAGCACATCTGTGGTTACTCTGCATTTGTGTTCCCATTTTACCTGGTGGTTCTGAGTGGGAGTAGCTGTGAGTCAGGAATGTGAATCACACCTGGGCTGGCCAACTTCACCTCCCCCTTCCCTCTCCTGCCTCACCGTCTTTGTCCCCTTCAGTCCATCTCCCCTGCCCCACCTCCAGTCACCCCTGCCTAAACTTCTGCATGTGTGCATCCTTCATCCTTTATGGGCTTTCTTCTGCAGGCTTCATATACAGTGTTTCCTTCTGAGAGCTTCTCCCTACCTGTGCCCATAGATGACTCAAAGTACATTCTCCCTATCTTTTATCTAGTCATCCTATCTCTGGGCATTCCTTTTGGTTTTCATCCTTTCTTCTTCCAAACACACCCCATCAAGGAATCTCTCATGCTAAACCTGTTCAAGAACAAATCTAGCTTCTGAATGCACAAAGCAATGTACGCAAAGCTTGGAAGTCTCTGCAGTGTGTGCTCAGACACTAGAACCTGTGAAATATATGAGAATAGTGGCTACCAAGGCATGAGGTTTTTTATTCTACTGGCTATGGTATGAGAAGGTGCAAAACCTTATAGCACTCATGTGGAGACAGCAATAGGGAACACAATCCCATCCACAGCTGATATTGAATACTGACTTTTAGAAGTTAGATAGAAACTTATACAGCTTTAAAAGAGGATGTTTTAGGTTTCATTCTTTAGAATGTAGTCAATGATAGAAAATAAATCTGACAAATTTCACCTATTAAAAAAAGCAGTCTAGAGAAATTATCATGTGTTTCTCAGTAGATAAGCTGTCCTGATTTTACTGTATCAGCTATATATTAAGTCATTTAGACCTATATATGATGGAGAGTTAATCTGTCTGGTGGTTCCTAGCAAATAATAATTTCTAGAGTGTTTGTGAATCCAATACCAGAACTGACCCTTCTACATTTAGTGAAAGTTTTTCAAAAATGGCACTTAGTGCCACATGAAAGGGCCTATTCCTGCAAAATAAGAGTCAGTGATAATGACAGTGGCTTGAAGTGGTAGAAAACCAGGGTGGTGGTGGGAGGAATAGCTCCTGTCATGTTACTGGACTTGTTCCAGTGCTGCACTGAACACAGCAGCTTTACATGTTTGCACTAAAGGGCTTTCTGGATAAGAGAGAGAAATTGTTTTCATAATCCAGGAAAGATATTTCTGTGTACAGTAAAAAAACTTACAGGGGATATGAGATATAAGATAAGTCACCATTTTCTGAGGCCAACTGCTACAGGATATGAGTAAGGGGAACTTTTCCACACTAAATTGAAGCAAATACATTTCCTTCTGTTTGTTAAGCACAGGTGTGTTCAGGTTGCAGTGTATTGTCAGGTATGACAATTTAGTCAGTCTGCCAGCTAAGGACCTAATGAGCAGAACTCCCCTAGAGCTGGGCTGCTTCCCTTCTGCTGGCTCACATAGGCCTGATTTTGTAGTCCAGGAAGTGAAATCAGCAGTAAAATAGCCCTACAAAAGTAGTCATTATTTCTCTTCCTATTAATTTCCTTGAAGTAGTTTATCAGAAGTCAAAAAGAGGTATGTCAGGAACACAACCTGCAGAACATGACTAGTTCTGCTGTGCTATTTTTACAACTTGGTGAGTACACAGCTACTCTAATGTGGGATGTGGGAATTCAAGCATGGCACTCAGTTGTAGCTTGCTGGTATCAAGGAAATGTATCTGTTACTCCAAGAAAGGATGTCCAGGATACTGCAGCAGCACCAGACTGGTTTCCCACACCAGACCACATGTCAGCATAGCAAGAAAATAAGTCCCTAAGTAAGCAGAACAAAACTGCTTTAATTTATGTGTTAACTTTAAATATTAGTTTCAGGTTTGTGCAATGCACTAGACATAACAGAAAGTTTTTAAAAATTACTAAAAAGCATCTTATCAGTGTTTTTGCTATATCTCAATGATATTCTGGTACTTGCTAATATCTCAGAAGAGCTAGGACATTGATGCTCTGTGATAATAGTAAGAATGTACATGTGAAATGAAAAAAAAAAATACATGCGGGTTATCTCAAAATAGGGTGACTAG
Source organism: Aphelocoma coerulescens (assembly GCF_041296385.1). Lineage (NCBI taxonomy): Eukaryota > Metazoa > Chordata > Aves > Passeriformes > Corvidae > Aphelocoma > Aphelocoma coerulescens. The sequence continues at coordinate 20,762,584 of NC_091014.1, forward strand.
ACTGGGCCCACAGTAAGCAAGAAGGGAATTTCCTTCAACAAAGGAGTGGAGGCTCTAGAGAATTAGCCAAGTCTATAGGCAACACATAGGGGATTTTTGCATTTGACTATTGCTACAACACGTTTACTTGTGCATTGGTCAACATTGCAAAACTGTTGCATATTTTGGGTGAGAAAAAGAAAACATTTCAGTGGTCAGCAGAGTGTAATGAATACTTTTAGAGTTGAAAGATTTTAGTACCATCTTCTTTCAGGACTGGTCTACCAGTGTTTAAAATGTCTTGTGAAAATTTTAAACACCTTTACTTTTGCAGCTATCAAGTCACAAGAATAGTAGAGGCTGTAACTTCTCTAGAAAATACCATGAAACTTCTTCCAAATACATTACATATATGGGGTAGTCCAGTCACTATCTGAAAGAGCAGGAAGAGCTGGTCCCAGGAATTTTGTAATTAGAAGAGACAATGTTTGCCTGAAGCAGAGTATTAGAAAAGGACTCATACAGATCTGCTCGGGAGTCAGTCAGAAAAGCTACCAGCAATTTTCTCACTACAGAAATGTGAACAGGGAGACCCGAGCCAAAGTATAGAAATACTATTAAGGATTACTTGCAAACATTTGGTGTAAGCAGGAACATTGCAATGGTAAGCATTTAGGCTGTTGCCTAGGCTCCCTTTAAAGCAAGTATCCAAGCAGAATGAAAAATACCTGGAAAATACCTGTCTGCAGTGGCCATTGTGGGAGCCTACACTACTATCTTTGGATGAACACTTAACTTTCAGGTTAAGTGACATGTCTGCTATGTCCACCATCCAAATTTTCCTGTAAAATGGGAAATTTCATATTCTTTTGTCATATTCTCTTTGGTATTTTCAGTGCTGCAGCGAACAAGAGATGATATAGTGCAAGAGATTCAGTGTCTAAGCAGCTGAAACAGGACTTTCTCACTGAAAGCATAGGCCTTAGTACAGCTCTTGTTGCTTCAGGACTTCAGATGAGCTTGCCATTAGAGGTGGTGTTTTGCTTTAGCCTTAGATACACTTGTATCATTTTAATTCCTTTTCAGTCTGAAACATATTCATAAAATTGATCTTAAGACATCATGGCAATAAAAATCACTCTGTACAAATCAACCTTTCCTGCAGAAAAGACTTTTTCACTGGAAGACAGTGAAGAGAGTAGTGTTATAATGTTCTCTCAGCTGGATGGCCAGAAAGGTATTAGAGGAGAGGTATTTAGAGGAAAACCATGTGTCTGGATAGATCAGAGCTTCAACTTCACAAAGTAACTAAGAGCTTTAGGAAAGCTGCCCTGCCACCTCTGCTTTTGGAGCTGCAGCAGTGCTTGGAATGAGACTAGATCTAATAGATGTGCAGTATAAACAATAAAGGTTTTATATCAAAGGAGTCAAGAAGAACTTGTCCTCTCCAGGGCACCTCAAAAAATCTTGTGTTTCAGTGCAGTGGATATGTCTCTTATACCATACTCTGTAAATGTCTCAATGAATGTCTTGAAACAAAACAAACAAATTTTAAAAACCCACACATTCAGATGGAAAATATTTTTTATTGATCAACTTCTTGTTCCAGATACTCCTAACCCATATTCCTGACCTCACATGATCAATTCCACATGGTTTCATGAAATGCCATTAATCATCTTTTAGTTGCCTTTATTCCCATGTTACACAACAGGAAGGATGCTTGACAGGACTATTCAGTGAAATAAAGGCCAAATATTTGATAATCAGTACAGTGTGTAATATTATCCTGAACAATTGAGTATAAATAATGATATAATGGGGAAAAAATATTTCCATTAAACTATTTCCTTCTAGACTGGATTTCCACAAGACAGTTTTAAATAGATATTGAACCAAAGACATGTACCACCTCAGACAAACAGGAAAATTATCTCCAAGTCAAACACAAATGCAAACACAGAAAGCAGTTGTTAGATATATTTAAAGAATATGGTCTGTGATGGTGAGATCATCAGAATGGCATGAGAAAGTCAAGACAGGAAATTGCAAAGAAGAATAATGTATCAAAGCTGAGAAAACTTCCTCCATACTTCATTTCTCAAAAACTTTTGCTTATGGTTAAAAATGAAGGTTACAAACAAGAAAATCTGAAATGCTTGTTCTATAGGTACACAAAGTACTATGAAAGTACTCATGTATAGCATGTTTTATATAAAATACTACTTTAGATGGGAAATGTGGACCTGATTTTCTAAGTGATCTAAGACATTTTTTGTTTTGAAATACTTGGGAAATGAGGAATCATAATCTGAATGTCATATTAGAGTAGGCTCAAGGTGCTAAATTCTTCACTCATGAGAATAATCTCACAGTATTTAGAAACTATCATGAGAGATGATAGTTAGACAAGATTTGCAAGTTGCACCAAAATACAATATTGAAAAGATACTGAGAACCTTGAGAACATGTTTAATTCAATGCAAGGACTGCACACTCTTCACCCTAGGAGAAAAACAGAAGAGGAAAGAAGATTTTTGTGAAGTTATTTTCTCCAAAATTTAAAAAAGTTCATTGCATTCATATATAGTTGGTGTAAAATAACAAATCTAACCATTTGTCTGCAGATTGTGTTCTTGACTATCACAGTTCAAACTGTGCTCATATGAACAAATAAACAAAACCAGGATACTTTATTCTGGAGGGCATCTTCTGACAAGGGAGAAGCCAAAGACTGCCTCAAAGCAAGGATAGTAGCCCCTTCTCAACCACATGATCTGCATAGCTTTTGCAAGGCTGCATCTTTTCCCCATCTTTGAACAAGGCTTTTTCAGACCATCTCTGTTTTCTCTGGAGTTCTAGGTTGCTTCTGCTCTTCTAGGTTGGCTCTGAAAGGGTGTCCTTAAAGGAAGAGAATTTTTAAGGGTTTGGGGTCTACCAAATTGCACCTCCATGGGCTGCATTAATTACTGATTTGTCTGTAGCCCAGGAGAGGTATTTTGTAAAGGATTATGGCAATAAGAAGCAGCACTGGAATGGCTGAGCAGACATGTCTAATCAGTGAGAGCACAGAGGGAACTGATCTGCATGCAAACATCAGTGAGAAAGCAGGGGACAGGTGCTAGTAATGTGAATATCATGCACAGCATGATCATGCACAGCAGATCTGAGTTTGTTTCAGGGCTCTCAAAGGTTGCCTTTTTACTTTACAAATGTCTCACTTCCACTGGTTATTTGCCTCCCTTTCTTCTCACTTTAGCAGCAGACCTCTGATTCCAGACTAAACTGCAAAGAGAGAAAGAGGAGAGAGAGCACACAACCAAGGAATGTCTTCAGTGAGAGAGTTAAAAACCTGATATTCCTTCTAGCTATATACAAAATTCATTCAGATATTCCTTCTGTTCCTGTATCAAGGCCAATGATATGGTTTCAAGACTAAAAACTCCACACATTCCCACAGACGTTTTAAACTGGACATTAGATCGATACCTGTGTGTCATGGCCTTTGCTGGGTTTCCATCACTGTATGACTGACCATGAAAACCTGAGGGAACAAGTTCAAATATAGGTTGCCGTTTTGTTTTCATTATGATTCACATATTTATTCTCACAGTAACTGATTTTGGTTATTTTTTCATACAAAACACAAACGTTTCTTATTTTATAGGTGAAATAATGTCTCAAAATGCTTGGCTTTATTAAACAGAACCCACAAAAGTGGTCAAAGGAAATAGAAAATTTAAAAAGAACACAAAGTTTTGCCTCCAAGTCAATGCTATTAAATGGAAATTTAAAAAAATTAGAAAGTTATTTTCCCATTTCCATCATTGTAGAACAAACAAAACCAAGCCATTGTAATTCCCAAAGCACAGCTACGTATAGAAAAATGCAGTCCATTGTAGAATAATAAATTCTACATGCCAGAAAGCTCTTCTTGAAGCCTGGGTAAAAAGCAGCCTTCCTGATGGTTAGACACACCGACTTTTTTTATAATAGATGTTGTTATGACTGTAATCTTGCTTTTTAATAGCGTCATGACTCTTTTGGACACGCTGACACTGCTTGATATCTTAAATGGTAATACTTAACATGCACATTTAACATTAGAAGGAGGTTTTGAGAACACTGGTCCGCAGATAGCGATGGATTTATCCACCAACTAACGTGGATCCCATTATCCCAAAAACATGTTATGTCAGAATCCATGAAGCATAAGTTTAATGTACAATGAGCACAGTGATGACATATTACAGTTCTGATATTCTTGGTAACTGCACAATTTCTCTTTCTTTTTTCTGAATCTCTACAAATTCCTGATCAGAAGAAAAAAAAAAAAAACCAAAAACAAAAAACCACAACAAAAAGCCGCACACAAACATACAAGCAAAACAAAAAACCAAACCAACCAACCAAAGAAACTTGTGACAAAACGTTCAACATTTAAATCAAATATTGTGCCCAAAAAGTTCTTTAGTCAGCTTTCAGTGTTCTCCTAATTTCATTTACTACACATAGTCTCTCCTATTATGAGAAGCAGGGAACTTCCAAGACTGCCAGCTCTAGAGCTTTTAATTATTTTACATGTTTTTGTCATACTCTGCATTTGTTAAATGGAAAACATGAAAAATGAACATTCATTCACAGTGTATGAAACACAACGCTCTGATTATTTAATTTATTCATCTTGAGTGGGCTTGTTACGAGTTTTTCAGTGGAGAAGAAACCTGAACTGGCATTATACAAATGATTGCACAGGGAACTACATTCAAACTACACATTCAAGCTCTCTTCTTTTTATTATCAGGCTTTCAGATCTAAAGCTGTAGTTCACTGACAGGTGCTTTTAGACAACAGGGAAAATCTGTCACAGGATTTACTATATTTGGAATGAACTGGAAGGGGATGTTGGTTGGTTGTGTAAGTTTGGGGAGGTGTTTTTGGAAATGCTCAGATTGAGGCTTCTCTCAGCATGATTCCTTTTAGACTTCTTATTTCTAAATTAGTCTATCCATTCCTGTACTCCTCATCATAAACCCCACAGCCTTAGTTTGCTCTGAACTCACTAACTTCTACAATGCCTTACTTTCAGGGCTTGGAGATTTCAGAATATTCTGACTCCATAGTGTATCTGAGTGTACCTCAAATCATAACAATAATATCCAGAAGCAAACTTCCACTTGTTGGGAAGGTGAGGGAAGGGCTGCTGTCCCACTTGCAGTGGTAGGGAACTGACATCAGGACTGTGCTGCAGTCACTGCAATGGCAGCACTGTGTTCCTCTTGCCAAGGCATGTTTTTATCATATACTGACAGCAAGGTAAATATAGGTGTGACACACAGAACCTGGCACAGGGTGGAAAATTCACCCAGGAAGCAGAGGCAGCAGCCAGCCACACAAGTTGCCCTTGCAGAGCTAATTAAAATGGCTCTTGAGGTATATGAGTCTATTGTCTGTAAAGGAACCTGAGCATATCTAGCTCTAATGCATACATTAATGCATACATCCAGTCGGGTGAATCCCACCTCAGTTTCCCAGTGAAAACCCACTTCACCTGAAATGTTCTCAAGACCCAATGTTTCTTTTGTTATCATGCATACTTACCACAGTAGGTATCACAGACCTGCAGTGGAACTGAATAATCTACATCTGTTCTCCAGCCCTTTTAAAAGAAAGAATTGAGGCTTATTCCCTTTTCAGCAGAACTGTTACTAAACGCTTGTGTTGACAAAATGAGATTGCTTTATTGGTTTACTCAAGTGACTGCATTTTAAATCTGTTTTTAAAGAAACACATATGGAGATTGCTGGTCTAGTGTGTATTGAGTGAGTTGCAATCACTTAGGTCTCTATATGATAGAGCTAATCATAATTTTTGTTGGTTTTGTCTGACATATGTCTTATTTACAAAATAAATAATTTATGCAGGAAAATACCAGTCTTACCACCAAATTTCATTTCTCACTAGGGAAAGAACAACTACTCTCATTACTCAGAAGGCACTTGCCAATCTCACTTTCATCTTGCCTCTTTCTTCACAGCAGTAGAAAGTAAAGCTGAGAAGGGCCTTCCAGGGCAGCTACTGGAGCCTCAGAGCTCCACTATCAGTTTCATTTCACTCAGTGTCTGCTGAGAACATTAACTCCAGAGAGGAATAAATCTATCAGCTTCATGCCCATTTTCTGTGAATAAAATGTCTTAATGAAGTTCAGCTATGGAAATAGTGTGCAAAAATATTAGAAATAATTTGCTCAGTTCTACTTTCATGAGCGCTAATTCTAGGATACCATGCACGTGCTGGGCTGTTTGCTATATGCTTCACCTTTTCTAGTCAATGTCAATTTTTGAAAATTCATCTATTATTTACTTGGATCTTTTGATAGCTTGGAAATTTTTTTTGTGGAGGAACATATAAAGACAGAATTAGCAATATCCTGGTGATAGCCTTTTATCTACAACTGACAGAGGAGCAAGATCACGGAGAGCAACTTCTCAGTTAATTAATGTCATCTCAAAGCAAGGTGGTGGCAGCACACCAAGTTATAAATAATGCTCTTTGCCAACTCGATTTGCACAGTAATCAGATTTAGCTAAGAGGAGAAAGCAGTGAGAGTACCTGCTAGTTTGCTTGGTTTTTTAATGATTTATTAGTTTATTTTGTACAGGGTACCTGGCAAAAGCAAGACACATACCTGAATGCAAATTGTTGACCCACACATTTCCCGTGACATAGGGATTGAAACAGAATCTCCCTAATGAAGAAAAAAAAGAAATTGAAAATACTATTTTCCATACCCCAGAACAATGAAAACATACTGTGTCTCTCCAGCTCTTTGGTTTGGTTGCCAATATTGCTACATGTTCTGCTGTGTTAGAAAATTAATGAAAGGTTATTTATTTTCAGAGATAACCCCAGATCTCAATGACCATAAGCAGCTGGTGTAGTTCCGCCAGGCACAGTGTGGCAGCATAGGATGAGGGCTAATGATACTGCATTTGTGGGCGTCATAACAAGGACGCTCTCCCCCACTGTGGCAGCTCACACCATGTTTGCTTCCTCACACCATCTTCATTTCTTTTCCCTGGTGTATGAGTTGAAGGAATGACCCTGTCTTTACAGTTCTTCTGGACATCCCATCCCATTGTATGCCGAGAACAAGCTGAGCCTCAGGGTAAAATTGTCCTAAATGACTGGCTTGACATTTAATATTTGATTGATTATGGTTTGTCCTCAAAATAATGTTTGTTACTCCACCAATAGCTATGAATCCTACACCACTCTCTTCAGAGTGGCAAACTCATAAAGTAATTTGGGGAAAATTAGGTGAATATATTCTTTTTCAAACATGACTGACGAGGAATTAGTAGTTAGGGATCAAGATTGGTTTCTGAGAACACAGAGTTAGGTCTTGATGAAAAGTTTGTGTATACTGTGCATGGTGTTGAGAAAGGAGCTGTATGTAATTTATGTGGGATCCCCTTCTGTCACAGTAGCAGAGGACATAACAACTTTGTACCACAGGGAAGAAAACAGCATTTTTAAATGCATCAGTGCCTTCATGAAACACACACTTCATTATCTAGCTGTGATTTATTGGTGTTCCACCGTTACTCCTTTCACTTAGCAATTCACACAGGGAACCTTTAAAACCAGAAGGTATAAACTCCACAGATTTCATGTGAAATAGACCAGTTGAAGGGAAGTGTTTCTGGAGGTTCCCTGAGCATTGACAACTCTTCTACTGTACAGATCTCCATCTCTGCCAGTAATACAGCATTTTCCAGACAGCTTTTCCCATTAGGACAGACTCTTCATATTACCAGCAATGCCCTCTGTGGTCTGGGTTAATTAGGATAGCTGTTTTTTCCCAGGCCTTTCCCCATGGTGATTCAGCTCTGGGATCTCCTAGAGGAGCAAGTTGTCACATTCCACTTACAAATGTCCTCAGATTGAGCTGAGTGAGAGAACTCTGCTTTTAACAGCTGCTCTTTTACATTCAGCACCAGAGGTGCAATAACTATCTAAAGTGAATTGTTAGAAAACAAATGCAGCATTCAGTCTCCAGCCCATTATGTTTAAGAAATCCTTGTTCATAGCTCCCTGGTTATCAGCTAACCCCTTGTATGTGCACCCTTCTCACTAGAAGTATCACAAGTACTTGAAGAAGGCACAGCTCCATTGTGTCCCTGCATATAGTGGCAAATAAGTACAGCTGGAATATATCTTAAAGAGAGGACAGATAGAGGAGCTATGCTTCTAAAAGCACACCCCCCTACAGTGGAGTGAAGTCAACAGGCACAGTCAGGAGTAAAAATTCAAATCACAACATCTAGATTTCTTAAATTTCTCAAAATTCATCATATGACACCTCATGTACTTGGTCAGTGGAGCAGACAGCAGGAGCACATATTTAGCAGTGGACGTAAGACTACTGAGGAGCTGGCTGCTGAACCAGATGGATGTCTTTCAGCATGGTGGTCCTAGTAGTTACTAGAATATATCCTGCTAATAGTCTCCTGTTTGAAAAATAATGCCAATGGCCACTCTTTTGCTCTTTGACTTCACATTCCAGATGTGTCTCTCAGTAGATCACAGTTTGGGCCAACAAGGTAACTGATAGGCAGGGTTAATGGGCAAGGGCAGACCAAGTGCTGCACTGAAAATGTGTGAGAAGTAGACTTAGTTGTGAGAAAGGAATGAGGCTCTCATGACTAGCTTCTGCCTGAAACAGAAATCTCATCCTCCCATAATCTTTTCCCACTCTGTCCCCACTTTGCTGGAAGAAGCAGTTGTGTAGCCACACAATCAGCTGGCTCAAAAAGATAATTTGGCTGAAAACTAACCCTTTTTGCATATTGAGTTTGTATTGGCAGCTGCAACATTTGGAGTTCATCATGGATTAATGCCTCAAGTCTTACATTTCATGATGTGTGGTTTGCCAGGTCAGCTATATCAGTGACCCATATATGAAATACTAACAGTAACATTTGCTATATACATAATACAAATACCATGCTACAAAAATGACATTAGAAGAATATTACGGTTCTGCTCAATTGTCACATCCTTTGATGTGACTCATTTGACTTCAGGATCTTTGTTTATTTCTTGCTTCAGTGTGAGATCAGAATTAGAACTACATGCTTTTAAAATGTTCCAGTAATTGTTCCAATATGTACATGATTTATTAATGGATTCAAGCTGCAGAACAATAAATGGAATAATAAATGAATGCAGTTAGGTATGTTTAAAAGTCTTACAGTGCTTAAGAAATAATATATACAAACCACAGAGACTGAATGGTGCATCCCAAGAGATTCACATGAAGCCATCTGCGTCCTGTTACACACAAGCACTGAGAACTGTGCCTTGGTTTGGGACGTGAAGAAAACTTGTATTTGTTCTGCAACTGCAGCAGTCCTCATTTTCCAGGCTGATATTAGGGGAAAAGACTTACTTTTAGATGTAAAGGGACCATACAATATATTCTAAAATTTATGCCTAAAATAAATCTTTCTGTATTTGTTAAATCTATCAAATGATATGCAAGTAATTATTTTGATTCCTACAAGTTACTTTTTATGCTGATGAACACTAGATCTACTGAGGATACATAGAAGTAACGAGCCTTCAAATCTCTTTGACTTAACTTACAACTTACAGTGTTGTGAACACTTCTCACTTAACAGAGACAGCTCATATCTAGTGACTGATTTAAATATTTTCCATAGTATAATTTTATGTAATTTTAAAAATATATATATACCTGGAAATTCTCCATGAGCAAATGGACATTTAATCCAAGATCCTCGTTTGGTTGTAAACTGAAAGCAGAAAAATCTGTTAGGAAAACCAAATTTTTCATTTCAATCTGTGGCAAAATATTCAACTAGTGATGATCAGAGCATTCCAGAAAGTTGCAGAAGATTAGTTCACAGCTTTCCTGTTTTATGATATCTTCCAACCCTTGACTTAAATTAGATCCCCTGATTCTTCAGATATTTATAATCATGTATATTTTACAGAAACATCTGGTTCCACTGACTTAAAAGCAATCTAAAAGAAAACAATAATATGCCTGTGTTAGCCTTATTTGGCTTTTTTTTTTTCTCAACTAGATTAGTAAGAGATATTCCATTAAATGTGCTGTATTGATCATTTTATTTTCAAATATTTAATATGAAAAACTTTATATGTTAAATTTAGCACATTCTTCAGAGTTTGCATTGATGAAAACCATTTTTTTTGTGCTTTTCTTAAACAGAAAAAATGAAGGGCACAATCTGACCTGTGTCCTAGCTATCATTGCTGTTACACTTCAAAACAATCACCTTCTAATCTAATCTTTCACTTTTCCTTCATTCTTAGTTCCCATTCATCAGACCTATGAAACAAAATATTGATCATAAAGAATATCAGCAGCTCATTTTTTTTAGAGACAGAAAAAGGGCAGTTAATACGTGTTTTACAAAGAAATCCCTTTACTTTCATGCAAAGTCTTGGGTGAGTGTCCACACGAGAATATTTAACCTGCTGAAAGACAGAGAACACAGCATTAGCTAGTTTTATTAATTAGTGTCACTAGTTAATCAATTTCACTAGTAAAATCAATTACTCAAAATTTTCATGGTTTGATTACTGAGAAGGGAACTGGTTTGCTTACTTCATAAATATCCCAGGCAGTTAATCACATAAAATAGTTAGAAACAACTGCTGCTTTGGATTACTAAATAATTTGCTTCTTTTTTTCTGCAACATATAGTATTTTTTATGGTCAGCCTGACCCATTAGAGCTAAATTAATTGATTCCATGGTGGCTTGTGCAAAATTCTGATTACACAGTCATCTTGTTTCAACCCCTTATTTGCCACTCATGAACAACTCAGCAGAACACTTAAATATACACCCAAAAGTATTCCACCATCAGTTGAGAAATCTTTCAGTTTTCCATATCCATATTTCAGAACAGTGAAATGTAGGCTGAATTTCAGAAATCCACTTAAGCAATCCACAAAACATTCTTTTCTTTATTAACAACTGTTTACCCACCAAGGGCTTTACCACAAAAAGCCTTGTCTTATATAAACAATTACTGGACATATAAGTGATCCTACTTAAATAAACCCGGTTGCTCAAATGACTGAGCACAATAGACAGCCAAACACTTCCTTCCTGTAACATTTTTTGAGAACATAACATATGTCCTCAGGTACATCTACAGTGGTGTCCCAGAAGATAGTTCTGTAAGAGTCTGCTCAGACCTGGAGTCAGCGTTGTCACTGACAGAGAAAGCCCCAGCCTCATTAAAGAGGAGAGATGCAGCTTTTGAGCCTAAGCCAGTACATGTGCATAGTATTAGAGTGTGTGGCCTTGTGTGGCTTTACTGGGCAGCTGGCCCTATCTGAGGAATCTGCAGTAGTTTCCAGCACACTACAGAGACAGTTTTCAGGATTATAGTACAATAAATGGATCAAATTCAATATCAAACTTCTTAGAATTATGAGGAAAAAAAGGGAATTATTTCTATCCATGAATGTTGATGATCTTTGTGGGTCCCTTCCAACTCAGGATACTCTGTGATTCTATGATTAATATTAATGTTCAGCCATTAAATGCAATGAGTAAATACAGAAAAACACTCATACTCTGTAACAAAGTTGGATTCTGTTCTGGTAACAGATACAATCATTACCAGCCAGACCTCATTTCAGTCTTATTTTCTTTTTGTTTTCTTTTTCTCTCCTGCAAGCAATGAGTCGTACTTGTTACCAGAAGATGAATAATCCCACAGGGATCACTCACATGTAAAATTAAATTAATCTGTTTTTTCAAGATCAAAGCTTTGTTGAAACTCATAAATGGTGAATTTGAACAATCACTAAAGGCTTGGCCAGGAGTTCCTAATCACAAAAGCATTCTACAGTCTTGAGTCAGCCCCACCCCCTCCCCAATCATGTCATCAGAATAATAATATTAATCCAAAAGTTTCAAAAATTAATACCTTGTATTTAATCTTATTTACCTTTTCAGTTGTTACTTTAAATTTACTGCCTTCTCTCCACAATCAGACAAGCCTGAAACTTACTTTTCAAGATGAAACAAATTCTAAGGAACCTCAAAAACCCAGAGCATTCAGTATCATCAGATTTCAGATTGAAGTGTTAAGCCATTCAAGACATATGCATTTGAAAACCCTTTTCAACTTGAGAAAATAAGTGCTGGAAGAACTAAGGGACACAGTATTTCAGCACCCACAATTTCAAGACACTGGACCAGGTTGAGGAAGGCACTTCAGAAAGTTCTTAATTACAAAACAATTGTGTCCTACCAAAGTACTGCTGTCTCCAGAAATATTTAGAGAGATTTAGCTTCATCTCATTTACATTTTCAGTGTCTAAATGTTAACCATCTAAACCTGATCTAATCAAAATAGACTCTTGTGACAGTAAAAAGAGGGCAGTACCATCAGAGAGAAATCCCTCCAACCTATTACGCCTATCTATGGATGAGTTGTCCTCACAATGTGTCTGTCTCCCTTACTTTAAAGGGAATCTGACATGAATTATAAATAAAAAGCAGATCCTATTTACCCCAAAGAATTTTGCAAACATTACTACCTACCCAGTCATGTCCACTTTTTATTTCTTTATAATGAGTCAATAACCATTTTGAATAAATCATGTGATTAGTGTGCAAGATCAGACTGTGATTATGAATAGTTTTAAGTATCAGAGAAGAAGAGAGGAATTTGCAACTGCTGTTATTCCAAAGTCTAGCTCTTCACATTATGCCTTTGGTGATGGCCTTCAATCTCACACTTTGAATTAATCCACATAGCTCTTACTTTCTCAGGAGAATTTTTGAAAGAGTTTTCTATATCTTCACAATGGTCATTCGACTTGGTGAACCTGCACAGGTTAACCATGACAAGGACAGGACAGGCTGGCTCCCAAGCAAGGGTTTGTGTCAATGGGTTATAAACAGTATTATCCCATAGAACCTGTGTATCTGTGCACAACAAGAGAGGGAAAACATTATTCAAGATGTCTAGACATGAATCAACACTGTTAATAAGTCTGGTACTTCTACATTTGCTTTAAACCAAAACCTTGGACTTAATAAAACACTTTTTAGGCCACACTTTTTTTCTATTTGCCTGGTAAAACATTTACTTTCATATGTGTGTGTAAATAAGGCAATTTCTTTTTCAGCTGTCATCTCAGACCAGATTCTGACATTGCTGGAATATTTGTGTGACTAATTTCCCATTAAGAATGGAGTATTAACCGCCTTTTTCAACTCCCTGCTCTCTCCTTTAAGTTGGGTATTGTACACCTTCTTCAAACATCTCCTTGAAGACCTCTTCTCACATCATTTCTAAGCTGACCTTTCATTCCTTCTGGCCAGTTTGTGTGTCACTTAAGAAAATGTGGGAAATGACTAGAAAGTTACTTAGTGTTTATGTTGGCATAAACTTGGTGAACTATTTGGTCTGAAAGTAAGTTATTTCATCTACCCACAGTAAAATAAACCAATATGATGACTTCCTTGAAGTTTTGCAATACCTGATTTTCACTGTAGATTAAATTGTGACATACTAATGGAGCTGCTGAAAATCACTCCTATAAAGAGTAATCACGCAATACTTACCATTTTCAAAGGGGCAAAGTTGTATCCTCCTTGCATCTGGAAGTGCCAGCCAACCCTACGGCCAAAAAGTAGGCATCAGTTAGAGATTCTCAGACACACGTTTTTAACATTTCAGGTAGAATGTGACAGAAAAATTTTCCACCAATGATGCTATGTTTGTTAGAAAGCTTTGGAAGTCATTTTTTAAAAGAAGTTTTGAACTATATTTTTATTTTATTGTTCATCATTAGGGGCATTGAACTAAGGTGATCCCTTCCCACACTATATTCCTACTATTGCTATGTCGTATATTTAGCCCAATTTCATTTAGAAAGTCTTCCAGTTTGATTTTCATTAAGTTTCTTACTGTTTCATTACTTTCTAGGGGCAACCAAACATTCAATAATCATAATATCAGATCTCCTGGCCTGGGCAAGGGTAAAGGATGCATCCTTAAAACCTGAAGACTAACACTTAACCCAGTCTTCAACTATATGTGTATGAGTGCTGCTATACCCTAGTTATTTAGATTCATGTGCAAATGTTTCTGTTATTTAGAGTTCCCATCTGTTTGCTCAGCAATCCTATTGCAGAATTTTCTGTGTATATACTGAGAGGAATAATATTTTTCTAGAGACCTCATATTTCCAGAGTGGAATGAAAAAATTTCCTAGGCTTGGAAGAGATTTTGGGGTTCAGCTTGTGTATTTAGGTATGTGATTTTAGGTCCCACAATGTAGACATCTAAGCGTGCCTAAAGTGCCCAAATTACTACCACAGTAACATGAAGACCTAGCCAGTGCAGCCAGTGGAATCTACAGTGCAGTCCAGCACATTACAAAAAGGCCACCTACCTTTGGTCAGTTGAGCAACTGACTGCATTAATCAGATCTCCATTGACTTTAAGAGTTTGGACACCTAATTCAAATGCAGCTATATGTATTGAATATCTACATTTAGATTCTTAATCCCCAACATAAATCCTACCCCAAAATTCAGTGAGAAACTAGGTTCACATACTATCTTTCTATGCTATTAAGATAATTTTAAACTTGTTTGGGACCTTCTATTCTTTGTATGAAAGATATTCCAAAATCTCACTTCTCAGGTTATCAGAAAAATTTGTAACTAACCTGAATATATTCATGGAATGAAGTTTATCCCCCTTCATCTCATTGCAAGAATGGCTTTTTTTTTAAACATATCCTGTTTTTCCTTATAAGTGACCCTTTTGGTCTGTATTTACACAGCAAGCATATCTTCTCTTTGCATGTGTTTTACCAGGCTAATGGAAACATGGTCTTTGAATGTCCTTTGTAAAACAGTCTCTTCATTCCCCAATCAGTACAGAGTTTTTTTTATGTACATCTTCCTTTTGAATTAATCTTTCTTGAATATGGATACAAGGATTCCTTACAGTATTTCAAAGAAGGCCTTGCCCATACTTTCCTGTTAGCTTGGAATAATCTAACTCACTAGACTTTTGTTCACGCTTACATTATGGAAGCAAGCTAGTTAATCACCCTGTGATCAATTATTTCACCCAGATCTTTTTTCTTCCACTGTTATTCCATCTTCCAGCAAGAATTCTTTTTATTAGAGCAAGTGCATGAACTTGCACTTCATACCTTACACTGCATCATCCTTCAGTTATGTCACAAATGGAGACCTCTAGTGTCTTCCAATTACCCTGACTCTCTTCCATTTTGATTACATGTCCCAACAGTGTTCCAGCAAATTTCATTACACGTTCCTGTGTTTTGTGCCCATGTCATTGGATGAAAACATTTGAATGCGAATGGCTCTCAGTGTGGTGCTCAAGTAACCTCCCTACCAGCACAGGCCCATCCAACAGGAGTTGCTGAGTTAGCCCTGCAGCTAGGTATTATCTACCATACAAATCTTGTTCTCACTCTCCAGTTTCCTCAATTCCTGTTTTAGTTTCTCATGCAATACTATGTCAAATACTGCTGATATTCAGTCAGATTAAATTTTCTGTCTTTTCACTGCTTATAAAAAAATCAGTCAAAATATTACACAACACATTCCATAAATTATTGTAAATTGTATCCCATTTTCTTCTGATTGCCATGTTTTAATTAGCATTTCCTTAAAAATCTCTTCCTTACATTTATGTAATCCTAAGGTGAAAGAAGTCTTAGTCAAAAACTTGAGTCTAGAACCTTTTTCTTTAGGTTTTTCCTCCTTTCTTAGCACAAATCCCTGATAAAATTTCTTTAATCAGAAACACAAATATATACCAAATTCCAGACTGTATTACCTCAATGCAAAGACAAGGGAGTAGCTGAGAATATTTCAGAGAAACAGATTTAAAAGATTCCTTTCCTTTTATCTGAAATGAAAAAGATGGTCATAAATCCGAGACAGTAAATTACTTTTAATAAAGCTAAATGATAGACAGATTAGATATAGATACTTAGGTATAAATATAGATTATATAGATGGATATCAATAGATATAGATAGATATAGATAAATATAGATGATATAGATGATATAGATGATATAGATGATATAGATGATATAGGTGATATAGATATAGCTGCATTTCCTATAACTATGACCTTAATGAGCATTGCCACCTGCAAGGCATCCCCCACCAGTTCCCCAAACCACCGTGAGTTTAACTCACCACAGCAAATGCCCCGACATCTTCACAGGTAAACCATTTGTGGCACAGGCGAACATAATAATCTTGATCTTGGGGGAAGTTAGATACATTCACTGTTACAGTTTTCCTTGCCCTGTCTAAATTGTAATCTAACTTTCCAGCTGAAAAAAAAAAATCAAGCATGAAATTATTACATATGGTTTTTATAATTTTATTGTTTCTATTTTATCTACTTATAAAAGGCACAGAATATATTTCTTAACTTGATGGAGATGAAACTCAACATCTATAGATTCTTACTTAGAATGTTTGAAATTATTATTACTTTTATAACCTGATAGTCCTCATGTTCTTTTTTATGAGATGTAATTTTCATTCAACATTATTTAGCTTAGAACTTGTAATACTGAGAGGCCAAGACACCTACCAATTTCACCTCAGCCTCAACACTTGAAATCTTATGTAGTTTATGTACAAATATTTGAAATATACACACTAATACTACTATAAGGACTGATTATCCCAAGATTATAATTTTGTTACATAGAGAATATGACAGACAAATGCAATATGTGAGAGGATATTTTTTTTATATATATGTTCATGGGTATGCCAAAATCAGTATAGCAGTTTGGCAAATTAATTTCAGTCTATTTATGAGGTTTGTCTATAGACAAAACATAAAACCAGCAATCTAAAGTGCATTAAAAGGACACAAATCTATTTCCAAAATTTTAGGAATCAAATAGACTATCAAAATCTTTACCTCCCATGTAGCATTTTCAACAGAAATACATTTCCAGAACACTACCGTGTACCATTTCAATAGAAATAGGTAGAAATGTATTTCCAGAACATTACCTATCAACTACATGGTACTTATAAGTAGTGGTAGTTGGAAATCATAGTTTTTTCTCCCTGCTTATCAAAGTATGAAAACATGTCATTGTATAGGTCAGCAGAAATATTGCACAGCTCTAAGTTGCATAGAAGATCAGCTCACCTGAACAAGCCGGGATATATTTTCCCACATCACTGTTTCTGCAATCTGAAAAGTAGAAGCCAGAGTTTGTCTCAGTGATGCTTTATTCATATAACTGTGTAAACACACTGCCAAATTATCCAATAGATTCCCAACAGGAAACCTCTCTCATCCCTCTTTTTAAAGGCAGATTTACATTCACTTTTAGATAAACAGCTAAAAAGGAAAGTACTCTTCCCACACACAGAGATTATATCACAATATGCCTTAAGGAGCTATCTCCCCAGTCTGGGGTTTCTACTGAGAAACATCCTCAGCAGTTAAGGCTGCAATTGAGGATATAACATCACACTTCTTCACCTAGAACCTTACAATAATTTAAGTAATAATATTAATTTTGGTTACTTTTTCCTCAAAAAACAACTCCTGTTGTTTACCAGGCTCTTTTCTCTTTTATCAATAACTCTGTATTTTTGCTATTCTGTCTCCAGCCTTAGAAAGAAACACCCTATCTAGCTCCTAGGGAGCTTACCAGAATTAGAAGCCAGGCAACGTTTTCAGAACATCTGGTATTTTTATCTCCAAAACTTAACTCCTAAGAACATTAAAACAACTTTTCATGTGCTGCTTTCACCCCTCCTTGCATAACACAGTATTAGAGCATCACTTTACTCTCATTTCCCCACAAAGTTCTTTTCCACCAAGAAATGCTTCCTATTTTCATTTGTTCACTCACCCTGGCAATGTGTCTTAAAACTGGGCTTTATTAAGAAAACTGGGCCTTGTTTCCCCCCACTCTTTGTTCACAAAGTACTTGTATGCATCAACAGTGAATCGGGATTTAAAAGAAAATTAAAGGCTTTTTAAGCACAAAAATGCTTTACTTGTACCAAAGTGTCCAATCATGTAGCAGGGATGGCACCGTACCAAGGGGCAAAGGCAAGAACCACCCATCCATGAGCTCTGGAGAAGGGAAAGCAGGACAATCCCAGGCATGGGATCAAACAAGGGGTGTCATGGCATTTTTTGCTTTTTCCTTCCCTGGCCACACTGTATTTTGGTTGGACCACGGAGCTGAATCAATTTTTGTATGCACATGGCATAATTTGTAAAAAATTTGGAGGCATTTCTGATGCCATGAAGATTTTTTGCCTTTTCTTTTGTACCCGTTATACCTTTTTTACAACTTCTGTATTCTTAGTGCTTTTTGCCTACATTCTTGGACTCATTTGTCAAGCTGAGAGACTAATCATTTTAGAAGCTTCATAAGTAGAAGATAGTGTGCCCTAGACCCCAAGGTCCTCTCCAGAGCACATTCTGTAAACTAAGATAGAACCATCCAGGAGAAGGCTCCTTGGGGAGGGGGCTCACTTGAGCCTCTTATTGGGGAATCTTTGATAGATATGCTAATTGGTAAGACCTATAATGTTATACCAGATCTTTTGAAGGTGTGCATTGAGGTGTGCATTTCGGTGCACCTAAAGATCCTTAAAATAAATACCAAGGTAAAATCCCTTTTCCCCTTCTAACCGTGTTTGACTCTTGATTTTAAGACCAAGAAAAGGCATCACTTCATCCCAAAAACATGGACAAATGCTACCTAATCTTTTCCAGTTACATATAAACAGGCTATAGATGGCTAGTTAATGAAAGTAAAAATAAATTTTTATAGGCTTTCTTATTAAGCTTTCCGCAGCTTCTGAAGCCACCCCTGGCCCACTCATGCAGAGAAGCAGAAGCTCAGTGGAGGCACAGAGAGCAGGCAGGGCTGAACCTACAGCCAGAGAAAGAGCACACACCAATCACAAGAAGGGCAACTGGGACAAATGCATAGTGTAAATCCAGTTTTCCACATACTTTTACATACAAACTCTGGGGTTTACATCAAGTCGAGACCTTTACTTGCTAACAAAAAAAACCACTGAAACATAGACTGGTCCTGGCATATGCAGTCTACCATCAGCTGGGTCAGTGTATCCCAGAACCTGATTTGGATGTGCTTTTGCCTTTGAGGGTTTTTTTTTCTTTAGTTTGGCTTGGTTTTTTTCTTTTATGAGATATTTCTTGAAAAACATCTGATTTAAGATGTTTTCCTACCTTCAACATAGTATTGCTGACTCAGCTTGACTTCACAGTAATGTGGTAAAGTTTTCATGGTCACATAGATGTGTTGTGCTACATTGACTTCAAAGCAATTGAATTGTACCTGTACCTGTTTAAAACATTTATAAAATCAAGTTCATGCATGACTTCCAGATACAGAAATGCTGCTGTTATCCCCAGAGAACAGCAAAAATCACGGCATAAGTCCAGGTCAGATGATATGGCCGAAGCGACCTCGTTTAATCACCCATACCTTTTATAGCATGGTTCACAAAAGAGAAATTACATGATTGCCCTATTGACCCACCACCTCTCAAGGTGATAGGTTGAGCACTAAGACACCCATTCCCAAATATTATTCTTAGAGAAGGAAAATAATTTTCACAGTTCTCAAAACAACTTGCAGGGGTAGAAATGGTTTACATTCCCTCAAACTGTTGTCCATCCAGTTCGCATGAGAACGAAAGCTTTCACAGAGAAGCTGTGAGAAGTTGGATTTCTCTAACTGCTCTCTCATGAGAAAGAAAAGTTTCATAGGAAAATTCCTCTGCCAGCCCTTGCTAGCATCCACACAGAAAAACCTTTGGTTAAGATATTTAAGCAAGAAATATTTTTTGTTAAGATATATTTATATTTACAAGCAGCATTAAGCAGTCAATAAGGTAGCGTTAGGAATGTAAAAGCAGATACAACTTAATAAAAGGATTTCAAAAAGTATCATTATTTCTAATCCAGGATGTTGCTATCACCTTCACTTTTGGAAATCCAAATATCTACAAGATATCGAATAATCCTAAAAGCATGAAAATACAAAAGCCCCAGTCTATAGGCATTTTACAAGCACAAACATTTGCAGAACAGAAAAAAAAAAAAAAAAAAAAAAGTCTGTTTAAATATTTAAAGGCAACTACAGAAAATTTATTAATTACAATAACAGTTTATGAGACAGAAAGCAATTTAGGAAACAAAAGTTGAGGTCATGTTCTAGCAGGTCATTCCCTCATTGCTATCAGTTAACTATTAAATTCCATATTGGTTTTCATGTGGGATATTCTCCTATTTGGTAGAAGGCATTTGGAGGGTAAAAGATGTGCTATGTCACCATTTTAGTCACTGAACTGAAACTAGGAAAATTTCATTAAATATGTTTGTTGATTCTTGCCTATAAACTTGCCTTACTCTAAAAGCTACTGGTTGCTGACTGGTGGCCCTGCATTGCCCATAGGGATGTTCCATCATCAAGTGACACCAAGTGCAATCTGCATTTGCAGTTCAGGAGAACTTTGTTCCTCATGTGCAATCAGTGTAAGGTGTACAAAGCACATGAAGCAACACATTGTGTATAGGATTAATAACAGCTATCCACCAGTAACTGCAAAAATTCATGCCTTTTAAATAGTTGGTCAAGGGTTGTTCTTTTTTTCTTTTTCCCCAGTTGCAAATTTTAATAACAAATACTTTCCCTTAACAAATACTGGCCCTTACAAGGGCTTAGGACAGATGAGCACAAGTGCTTAGGCACCTGTCTGTCTTCTAGGTGTGTAAACTCCATTGACATGGCTTGACTGAAGTAATAGCCACTTAAAATCATTGTAGCATTGTTCTTCCTAGATGTTGGAGTCAGAAAATCTTCCACACAATTTGGGGGGCACAAAAAGAAAGCTACCAAGACTGATATGAAAATTAGGCTCTGCGGAGGCAGCTTCCCTTATCAAAAGGTAAGTGGAAGAAGTACAAAAATGGTGGAGAATTGAATGTATACATTATAAAAGGGAATTTTGTTGTGGAGTTTCATCTGGCAATGCTGAAGCATATGTTTCACTGCAGTTTTCCACAAAGTCAATAAGAAGAAAATAAGAGAGATACAAAAGATTTTTTTTTTCCAAAGGCTTGTAAACATTTAAATGATACACTACTCCCCCCCCCAAAAGGAGTCTACCTTCTTTCCATTAAGCATCTTGCTTTTTTTCCTAGTGAATCTCACATTTGTGCACTGAGATTGCTGTGTGTCCAGTGAAAAAGAACATATTTCCAGCCCACGGACATTCTCTGAAATGAGTTAGGAACAGATTGCAAAAATATAATTTAAGCATCTTTAAGAAGAACAAAAACATAAATTAAAATATACCATAAGCTTTCCTTCTAAGTGAAAGGAACATGTATTTTATCTCTGTTAAAAAAGGGACATTATATATAACCCGCACATGGGAGTAGGAACAGGGATTTGATACAGATTGCTATAAATGAAGCTTTAATTATGCAAAATTAAAAAATAAACCTATTAACTCTAAGTGAAGCAGCTAGGAAGTGTCTAAATGGTAACACATGGAGCACATGAATGGCATGATCTTAGTAAAAATAGACTATGCATAAGAAGTTTGTGTACTTTCATTTTATTTTAGTGCAGAACTGTAACTTCAGATGACTAAACTGTTTCTCCTTCTGTTGGGGCAGTCACTCATGTCCAGATTATCAGAGCAGACAGAATTAGTGCATGTGCCTGCATGGATGCCAGAGCAAAAAAGAAAAGGGCAGCTGTGTGCTTGGGGCACTGACAGAGGACAAGTTATGTGTGTTATATTGGAAGGCAGAATTCATTATCTCAGTTCTCATTCACTTGAGTAGGGTCACGATTTTCATCCTTTTGCAGTAAAACGCTTTCACAAAAACATTTTTCTGATATCATTACATGAAAACAGCTTGGTCCCAAATATTACAGTATGGAACAAATTTTGGCTGAACAGCCGTAAACACAAAGTGAACAGAAAGGGCTCAGTAGCAAAGCTGATTCCTACCATCCAGACTCAGTGTTCCTTTAATGTTTAAATGAAGAGAGCATGGGCTTCCTTGGACACATTTCATCACTGTTGAGATCTTCATGCTTTTCAGTACCAAAGATAAAGCTGCAGGAGCATCATGGCAGAAGCTGTTAAAAATGCCACCTGCAAATGCAAACACAAGCACAGAGAAACCTCATTGCGCACAGGATGTCTGGGGGAGAGCAAGTGCTACAGGGGAAGTTCCAGGTCTCCTGAAATCAGTAAGAAAGTCACCACTGACTTCAGCAAAGCCAGTACTTTACCTAAGACTTTCACATGGCCAACAATAGCTGGTTGGCTGGTTAGCAATGTAGGGGGTTGGTATAAATTTCTAGGCTTAGGGAAATGTTACCCCACAAGAGGAAGCAATCACACTTCTAACAACTAAGATTAGCAGAACACACCTAGACTAATACTGTTTTTAATTAATTAGGTCTGCTAGATCATGGCTAAACTAATATTTTATATAAACTTTTCTCAAAACCATTACCTGGATATTAGGAGCACTCTCATAGTAGTATTTTAATTTTAGGACTTTCTGATGGTCTCAATTACTGTTAAAATTTCACTTTCACACAAGAGGGCACCATTGCATTCCTAGTCATGGAAGAATACCTTACACCTACAGAATTTCCTTCTGCTTTAGACCAGAACAAGAGCAGAATAAATATTATTCAGGCCTTCTTCAAGGCACAGAACACAGCTACTATGTCTCATTCTATTTCCCTATAGAAATTTAGTCGTTCCAAAGCCTTAGGAAAGGGGTTTCCAGAGCTAAAACTGTAGACTAGTATAAAAGGAAAAAGTAGTCTTAAGGCCCCAAACCTCATCAGTTAGCATATTTCATCTCTTTCTACTTCTCAGGCTGCCCTGCACATAAAACAGTTATTTATTTATTAATTTCTATTGGTACAGTGGATTTAAGCCCCAACGCATTCCTTGGGCTTCTCCACATCCATTGTTTGTAGTCCCAAAAAACTAGGAGTTCAAGAAATTATCAGAACAAATAGCCAGGGAATTAGGTTTTGTCCCTTGGCTTTGTGGTATGCAATGCAGCACACCTCTTTTTAGCTGTAACTACATAACTATTTCTTTGAAATATTTCTGAGCCTTCTCCCTTCAGTACATAGCATGAAAGTTCAAAAGCACCCAGGTAAAACAAAGTATTTTATTGCACATTCTCCTTCCCCTGGTGAGAGGCTGGAAGAAAAAAAAAAAAAATTACTCATATTAGTCAACTGTTCAAAATGCTCCTAGAAGGAGTTCAACAAGTATGGCAAAGAGTATGAAAGCATGAAACAGCAGTGCCAAAATACTGTGCTTGCCATAAAATTCAGGATAACACTCTTAATGGAAATCATCAGGAAAGGGTGCATCCCTCAATGTCAAGCTAAGAACTGTTGTCAAGTGTGGATGCTCATTGACTCCCATGGAAGACATATCCACAGTTCTCACAGAGGAAGGGAAGGGTGTGGAGAAGGAGGAAAGACAAAGCTAATCCTTACTTACCCTTCCAACCCTTCCAGTGAAGGAAAGTGCTCTAAATTCAAAGACTGAAAGTGCATTAACCTGAACAGGACTTCTCCCTGTATTTTGAGATCCTCATTTTCCCAGTGTCCAGTTGCAGCTGAAGCTCTTTGTCAAAGATCAGATACTGATACTGCAGGCTGTGAAGACAGGCTGACATAAATGTGACACCTTGACTTAAATCTGCTAGGCCTTAAGTGCCCTCACACCTGGTATCAGGAGAAATAAGTCCTGCGTGATACATATCACACACATACAGTCAGAAGAGACAAGCACTTCACACCTGAATCTCCACTCTGTTATCCTGGTTCTGTGTCATTGAGAATATTTTGGAGGCAACAGGATATGCTGATGTGAACCAAGTAGAAAAGCGTGGGAAAACAAGAACACTTTACCTCACCTGGCAGTAGGTCAACTCTGAATTACCCAAAGAAATACCAGCAACTAGAGAAGACAGTTTTATGCAAAACAAAGAAAAAACACAGATCACTCGACATTTACAAATAAGACTTTAAGAGCAGTTGGAATACATTGACTTTTGAAGAATTTATACACATTTCCACAGAGATGAGACAGCCTTTAGAAGTACGGTGCCCAGCAGCTGGATATGAATACTGTATTCCATGTTCCAAGAATGAGTGGTGTAATAATCCTGAAGGTATCTCAGGATGGAAAGTTATTGTACAACAGTCAATTAATCCACCCACAACTAACTGGGAGTTCACCATATTGCAGAACTACCTGATAACTATTACTAATAATGTGATAAGTGATGATTAGTTTTAGCTCTATTTGCTCAAAAATATTTTTTCCTGATGGCATCGTATGAGATGCAGATGTGGATACCCAATGGTATCTGGGAGTAACTGTTTCTGCTTAAGGTTTGGTTATTGGTGCAAATTTCTTGATCCAGGTTTATAACCTTATAACCTCACCCATTCCCATGTCCACATAGAAATGATTTAAGGGAAGGGCAATGTATGTAGACATATGTAGAAAGCTAGAGATAGATTAGATAGATAGATAGATAGATAGATAGATAGATAGATAGATAGATAGATATTCAAAGCTGACAGTTCTTTACAAAGCATTCTGTTCAGGTGTATTTCTCCATATCATTTGACATTATTTATTTTTTGGGGAAACTGTCATGACTTAGCTGAATTTTCTCCTTAGCTATTACAGCCTGAGGTATGATATCATCAGACTTTACAGGGTTGGAACTATCTCACGAGAATTCTAAGTCAATCTGGGTGCATAACTGGCATTGGATCACCATCAGGCAGATGCACAAACACAGGTTTAGGGGCTACTGTCCTGTCAGCAGAGATGTTGTCTTTGATCATAGTTTCTACTTTCTAACTGAGAACAAATATGTAATGCACTGAATAAAATGAAATTACGTGAACACTTTGGATTTTTTTCCCATTAATTTTATGATAGATTATAAGAATTGCAAAATATGCTGCAAAACTCAATAATAATTTAAATGGATCATATCATGCATGAGGGTACTAGCTTTGAATTACAGTAAATACATGATACAAGGAAGACCTGACAGAAAATAATTTTCATTGTATAAATCATCACAGTATGAGACTCATTTCTGACTAATTCTCCAGTAAACTCCTACTTTATCATCTTTTAATCCTCCCTTAAGATATTTTCTTCTGGAACACACCCCATTTTCTTTTTCACACAAGTAGTTTTATCTATACCCCAAGAAGACATAAAGATACATCTTGCTACACAAACCATCTGCTGAGTAAATCTTACCTAAATTTTGTGTTTATGAATAATACCTGTAATTAGCCCTACATGAGAGAGGGATTGTTGCTTTAATAAAAGGTTCCTTAATTATGGACACATATAAGCCCAAGCATAAGGAAACCAAAGCTTATTATTCAGCATGTAGACATATCCTTGTACTTTTGCCATCAGCTCAACCACAGGAGATAATTTTTTTTAATCTGATGATTGATTTTATCTGATGATGCAGCAATCAACCTAGAACTGTCATGACAGAAAATCACACCTTATGTACAGTTGGATAATAGAAGCCAGAGCTGAGCAATGAATACGCAATAGAAATTATTAGATGGATAATTTGAAGCCTCAGGTAAGAAGATGGAATTGGAGAACAGCATGAAAAAAAAAGGCAGAGAAAACCTATTACTAACAAGGCTGGGACAACACCCAGTAGAAAATCCTAACTGTTCTTCATCTGGTATGTCTTGCCTACAAGTATTGTAAGAATCTGAACTGCTTAAGGATACTAACAGTGCTAAATCTGTGAGCATCTCTAAAGCTTACTAGAATTGCTTCACTGGCACATCATTCCATGAGTATAAATTACAGTAGTATTTCTAACCTATTTGCATATGATTTACCACAGTATCTGCTGCATCTGTTCATTAGGATGATTCAACAAAATTCATCAACAAAGTAGATATGCTCTCCTACGATAACCGCATGGTGCACTTCACTTAATAAGTGCCAAAATTCACTACTTGAAAGTACTTACAGCAATTATGAAATTGATTAAATTTCAGACTGACAGCCTCTTTCACAATAGATTGCAATGCACAGTAAATTAAAAGGGCTTCATGGTTATGTGTTGAGAAAACATTTCAAACTTTCAAGTATATTGAACAACATGGTGATTTACTGTGCCAAACACATTTTCTGAAAGTGTAAGCTTTTTTAAAATCATGGATATTTTTATATCCATGTATGGATATATTACAGTGAATTTCAAATACTACAGTAGTTCTTATGTACTACCTAACAGTCTAGAAAAGCAGGAGGAAGAAGACAGAGTCAAAGCCACATTGCCAAATACTACTGATGTGGTGGTTGCAAATTTTAGGAAATAAAGTCATCTTTTCATTGCAGGTAAAAGAAATTACTTCTGCAAAGTCCTCTACTATAGAGTTAAGGTCTTTTAAGGTAATTTAACCTCAAATAACAAATAATTTTAAAAAATAATATAGACAGTGAAGTATGGAGTGTACACCCACTGTTGCACAAGTGAATTAGGATGAAAACAAAAAAATGCTTTTTCATCATCCCTGTAAGGCTGAGTCATCCTACATGTTACTTGTGTTAAAGATAGCTGATGAGTCTTTTTCAGACAGCACTGAAAAACCTACAACTAGCTTCACGTATATCATCTTCAAAGATATGGATCTTTAATTTACAAACCTTTCAGTGCCCTTCCAGTTATGAGTGAAACATCTACCTTATCTGACATACATCATCTGCATGTCCCTGCATCAGGGTTGGACCAAATGACTCCCCAAGGTCCCTTCCGACCTCAGCCAGGCTTTGTCTGTGATCTAAGCAACTCTGGCAAACAGAGAGTGACAACCCCTCTTGCCTCCCTCCCAGAACATAAATCCCCTTGCCCTAAAATGGATGGAATGAATCACCACCTCGTGGTACCTATGAGTCTCCACTATCTAGATCTGCATTGGTGTAACACCCAGCACAGATTTTTAACCAACAGAATTACAGGTGTTCTTCCCTTTGAGAACAGGTTGAAGGGCTTGATTTTCTCAGCCTGTACTGCTCAAGGACACAAAGGCATGCTTCAGCTAGCAGGGCAAGGGTCAACACCCCTATTTCCTCTTCTACCTTCCACATAGTTTGTGCAACTACCAGCTCAGCTGCCTAATCCTAACAAGATTCATTCACAACCCTTGAACCAGTCACCAAAGGTTCACTCTGCTCTCTGGCAGAAGACAAGAGACTTTTTCTGGTGGGACTTTTAACTGCATCCCCCCATACTCATGTTCTTTCTCACCACCTTAACACTGGTCCTATAAATGCCATGCATTCTGAGTAAGGACTCGTGCCAGCTGACATTCAGCTCATGTCCCATCCCACAGCATCAGCATGTAACATGCTTGAGCTCAACATCGCATCTTCTCCCTGTCTATGTACTCTGTGCCACGTGGATTCAGGAAAGGCACTGTGGAGACCAGCAGTGCTCAGAGCTGAGTCTCCAGCTAGGATGGTCCTCTCAGAGGGCACTGTGACTATCCTCTCAGAGGGGACTGTGACTGTCCTCTCAGGGGGGGGACTGTGACTGTCCTCTCAGGAGGCACTGTGACTGTCCTCTCAGAGGGCACTGTGACTGTCCTCTCAGGAGGCACTGTGACTGTCCTCTCAGGAGGGTACTGTGACTGTCTTCTCAAGTGGGGACTGTGACTGTCCTCTCAGCGGAAACTGTGACTCTCCCCTTAGGGGGGACTGTTTGTGACGCAGCTGCCTCATACTTCCCAGCAAATGACTGTGTGCAGTGGAGGAGTGACTGATGGAGGCTTCAGAGCTCAGGTAATTCAAAACCTTGTATTATTACTCTAGGCAATAGTAATAACTAGAAGCAATAAAAACGTGCAAAATGACTTACCAAGTCATTTCCTTCACTATGGTAAGGAAAATTATAAAGCAATTATTAACCTATTATTTATCAAAACCTACCAATTTCCAATGTTTTTTACAAAAGAACTGGTGGTAAATACCCTGTCATGACAGTGATCTGATGTCACTAGGATAGCAGATTTAATATCTTTAATAAATTATCTTTAGATACAAACAGTAAAAATGTGAATAATGTATACTCACCAGAAGGTTTGCTTTTACAATGAACACCCTGCAAACAGAAACAAAATATTTTAAGAGCTGAAGTAATAATAAAAATAAATATTGCTCAATCATTGTACACAAGTAAACACACCTTAAACAGGTAAACATATTCATAGTCCACAACAGAAATAATTTTCAACATTAAAAAAAAAAGAATTTCAAATACAGTGAAAAAGCACATCAGTGTTGCATATGACTGATACATATGGGGACACAAGATCAGCACTATCCTCATTTTCATGTATTCCTACTGTCGTGTGTAATTGTTCTAACAAGTATAACAGTTCCATCAAATGAAGGCATCGTTTTATCAGGTATTGCCATTCCTACTGACCAAGAGTTTATGTATTACTTCATTGAACTCTACAACAGATTTGTTCGCACCAGAGCAAAGAAACCCAACGATTTTATAATGGAAGATATCTAGAACATTATTGAATATTATATGATTTTTAGAAGATCCCACTAGAAAGGAAGCATTATGGCAATTGAAAATGAAGTCTAGAAATAAGAATTTTTATTTCTTACATCTGGCTTAGAAGACTGAAAATTAAATTACTCAGCCACAGTACTTATTGTGTTCAAGGGAAAGTGTCTTTGTAAGAGGCAATGTGAACCTGGCATTTAGATTTTGACAAGCTTCCAGCTATCTTTCAGACAGACTACATCCATTTTCCCAGTAAAATAAACATTTAACCACACATTAAAATTTTGTAGAGTACAAAAATAACAAATCTTACTTTGACTGCTATGCATGACATCCTAAGGAAAGGCTATTGCTTAGCCAGCAAATACTGTTTGCTGCTGTTCTGGCATTCAGGTTTCTGGCATAGCCCTTATACCAGTATTCTTTTGCATACAGAATGTATGTTCCCATTTTCTTTCCTTTAAAAGCAGTGTCCTGTTGACAGAGATACTTCTATCACACCCACAAAAGTAGCAAGCACTGCTTTGTCTCCTCTGCTCTCAAACAGGATGGCGGCTCTCAGTCCTTCGAAAACATTTTAGGATCGCATCAACAAGCCAACTATCTGAGTTTTAGAGCCAGCAAAAGTCTTCTGGTGGACATTTAGAAGTTACTTGAATTGAAACACAGAGACTGCAGCCTGGGCAAGCATTAGCACATCATAAAATAACTATTGCTTGTTGTTCCAGGAAGCTTTCATCCACAGGGAATTCTGTGCTCCTCAGAAACAAAGCTGTAGGGCAAAAGCATATTATTTCTGCAGGTGAGAAATGGCAGCATGTTTGCTCCCCTGAGGCAGTTGCCTGGTGTACCCAAGGAGTGTGTCCTGTCCTTCATCACAGCTTTTCATTTAAGCTAAATAAGATCTCTTTTAAAGGAAGCCTTTAGAAAACCAGTGACCACTACCTAACCAGTGTCAGTTTCCATTCTTCTGTCCTTTTGGCACTTCTATTTTTTAACAATCACTTTTGGACCTAAGTTATCCTCTTTTACTATTGGCACCTTGTTATTATGACTCACAAAAGCGCAAATGTATAAAAGGTGGTATTTTAAACCACATTTTATAATAAGACAGGCATGGTAACCTACTTTCATAGACTGAACATTACAAAAAATATTTGAGACATTGTTAAAGATATTGTTTTGGCTGCTTCTACAGCATAATACCTTGACACTCAAATTAAGGCCTGTTGCAACCAGACATGGGGTAATGGTTTTAAATTAAAAGAGAGTAGATTTAGATCAGACATAAGTAAGAAAATGTTTTACAGTGAGGGCAGTGAAACACTGGCACAGGCTGTCCAGAGAGGTGGTGGATGATCCATCCATGGAAACATTCAAAGCCAGGTTGAATGGGGCTCTGAGGACCCTGATCTGGTTGGAGCTATCCCTGCTCACTGCAGTGGAGATGGACTAGATGACCTTTAAAGTTCCCTTCCAAACCAAACCATTTTATGATTCTATAAAATAAACCAAAATTCTTTACATAACTGTTCTAAAACTGGGCTACTTCTATTTCAATGGTTTAATAATTTCCTCAAATCCCCATGAAAAACTGAAAATGGTAACAGATAAAACCTAATTTCTGCTGTATCACAGAAATGGTTGTTATTTATTAATTACTTCTGACACCATCTCCCCAAAAGTTTCATTGGTAGTCAGGTGATGATCCCACTGCACATTCATCAATAGACAGAAGACTATCATTTTCTGAATTATTCAATGCAACACTAAGCCAATAAAAGTGGAACATGCCAGCTCATACAAAATTAATGGACTTTTAACTGCTGTTTCAAAGTCCTAATCTTGAATTATTTCTAATGAAATCCTGCAGAAGTATGCTACAAGAAAACTTGAATTGACTCTCTTTACTCAAGGTTCTCTATGGCCCTAGGAAGTGGGATAGCCAAATATACAAAATGACTGCGAAAAATCAAGTGAGTGAGTTAGGGAGCTCACTTTTTTGTTGAGAAAACCTAATTGCTGGATCAACTAATTTCTCAGTCATTACTTACTGGAAGAAATTAATCTCTCGTGAGGCTGATCATTCAGCAAATTACTTCCATATTTTTAACTTCCCATTTTGCAGCCAGACTGTTGAAAATATCTTGGTTAGGTGGCTAGACAGAATACCCAATTGTCAGTCAAAATTTCTTAGAACAGCATCTTTAACTTCTCTAACCATTCTTTCTGGTTACAACCTCAGTGCAAAAAATGCATTAAAAAATCAAGATCCTATTGAACTAAACAATTAAAAAATCTCACAAAAATCAGAGGATTCATCCTTTTAATTAGAGAAGGTCATGCCCCTGTTATGACACCTGAAAAATGAAAATTGTATGTAAAATAATTAAATTACATACATTGCAGGGGGAAAACCAAAACACCCACTTCTGTGGGGCTATGGCATGATAAAGAACTGCTCTTATACTTTCTAGTCCATCCTAATTAACTTTTGGTTTTCAGTATTGCATAGAGGAATCCTATCATCTGAGCTCTTACATTTATTTTCTTGCCTTTTTCACAGGAAAGAAAGAAATGTCCTTCAGTGACTTTTGTTCTGGTAGGGAGATGTTTTGTCATTCTTGGGCACTTGGTTGTGTTCTGGGTGAGGAGTTGTTGGGAAGGCTTACATAAATAATCAAGTATTTGCACAAACGCTTGCCAGTTACAGCAACATTTGGTCACAGCCCAATTTCTTATTTTTTTAAAAAGTGTTTCTTTTTATTGTACAATACCAAGTGGGCGGGGGTGGTATTTTCTTTTACAATCATTTTGCAAAACAGTCCAAAGAGACCATTTGTCTGAAAGAATAACTCAAATGATTTAACCAAGTTCCTCTCCCACTTTCTTTTGTTTTCAGGAATTTTCAGTGATGAGTGCAATAGAAAAACATAACACACTAAAACCAGAATGGAAATTTTCTTCCCCTTTCACAAATGCCAAGGGCATCTTTTATGCAAAAATAAGATCCTGAGCATGATGGCACATTTTACTCCTATACAAGGAGAATCTTTGATTCATATCTTCTTTGGCAAAGAGCCTAAGCAAAATATACTTACACAATGCAAAAACAGTTAGGGATTTTCCTATTTCTCTGGGGTTTTCCCCATTTGTGGTGTTACTCAACTGTACCTAGAGGTTATCTGAACAGTCACCACCAACGTGCAGCATTCTGAACACAAAATGTGGTGCCAACTTTTTAGCTAGCACAGCAACTTCTCCTCAATCTAAGCTAATTGTAATATCCCATTGTTCTGTCTAACGACTGTAGAGAAGAAAGTGAGATCAGCAGAGGAAGACTTGGATTAGGGGGCACAGAGAGTGTTATCATGAGTTAAAATTGCCAAGAAAAAGAAACAAAGATCAGATCTGCTTCCCATTTCCTTTCATATCTCCAGGCACTAAATCAAGTGCAGAATTGTGGAAATTCTTCCCTGGATGTTCTGTCATGCAGGAAAGAGTCTGAGGAAAATTTGGTTTCACAGTCTACCTGTTAGTTCTGTTGTACCTCTTCTTTCAAAGAAGGGTTGGTGGCAGCTCTTCCACAATACTGTAAGGAATAGTAAGAAGCCTGGAAATGCCTGAAAATGTATTCTTTATTTGGGACTAGATTGTCAGACATTTAACATTCATTCATTAAGATAGCTACATTAAAGTCAGTGAATGTAGAACGAAGAGTTTTCCCCCCTTTTGAGAGATCTTCACTGGCAAAGCTATTAGCTACATTTCTAGTTTAGGTTCAGTTGTCAGAGAAGGCAGAGAGAAAGGAACATGACCATATTCTGATGTTTCCCTCTATTCCAGCAATTTCTATTCCTTAACCACCACTAAAAGCAAGCATGGGATTGTATGTATTTTTAGAACACAGGGAAAGGGTGGGTTTGCAATAATTGATGTTCAAATTTTAGCCAAAAGGCCAATAAATATGATTAATTTAATCATGTTCTTTCTTGATTTCCAGTTGAGAGACAATGCTCTGCAAAAATCCATCTCATTCTGCAGACAAATAGAAAGGGTGTCCCAGATCACTGGGTCTAGTCCCCTGATAACCACAGGCACCATATAATCTAATCCCTTTCAAAAACTGGTTAAGCATCATTTTAAAATCAGTCAGGCTTTCATGTGCACTGCTGTGAGAGCCAAGGCTATTCCAGAAGCCCTGTTGTCTGCCAGCACCAAATCTTTTAATTTCTTTCACGAAGACAGTAATGGTTAGCTTCTACTGATTTCTGATTGTGTTCATTATTGTTTCACTTAAATAGGTGCTTTCCACCCTAGAAATTGTGCAGAAAAGAGATAGGCACCCAAAATTATGGAAAAGCATTATTTTGGACTACTTTAAACTACAAAAACACCTGGAGGCTGCTGGATTGTTTATAGAATGCTAAAAACAAAACATCTGAGACACGCCTACACGTTACCCAGCTTCGAGTCTTTTCCCTGTGTGTTCTAAGCTGAATTAAAAACATCCCATCACATTTGTGCAGTGCTGAATCTGAGAGGATAATTGCTGCTCAGAAGTGGGATATCAAGCTCAGGTTCAGTACAGTGCTAATGAGGTCATGCACTTTTTGGATGAGAGTTGGCTTGAGTCCAGCAGAGCAAAGTAACTTCTGGCTGTGTTAACACTCTGTTGATGTGCTCTGAGCTCATCAACAACGTGAAACAACCATGAACAAACAGGGAAGACATGACTGTGTTTACTGAAGATTATTGGACACTCTCCAGTAAGACTTCACAGGGATCTCAAGCAGAGCCTATCACCAATTGTCTTTGCACCATCTCCCATTTCACATGTAAATGCAAAGGTACAGACCCTGTCTTCCACAACCTGCCCCTTGTCACAAGGCCAACTCTTCCATCACAGCTTAGCAGTACTTCAGGAATGCAGGAGCCCATGACCCTCAGCCCCCTTAGATTTTTGTCCTTTTGTTTACCTACTACTAGTCAGGTATAACAGAGATTTCTGTTTTCCAGTCAGAATGCATTTCCTCCTGCTCTGTACTGATGCAGAGGAATCCTGTTCCCCTATTTTAACTACACCATTCCATATGTTATCAGGACTGCACGTGGCATGTAACATCTTCTGGCACTTGCAGTGGCTGCATGGCTAGATCCCTTTCACAGAGCAGAACAATTGGAAGGTTTAGAAGCACAGTAATTTCTCTTCACTCTTGGCAGTGACATACATTTACCCTATAAGTGAATAGCCAGACAAAACAATATTGCTTTGAGGTCTCTCAACTGGGAAGAATATTCCCCGCTCCTAATTTTTTTAAAGTAATTTTATTTAAAAGTAATGTTGAGATACAAAAAGGACCTACATATAAACCACTTGCTTTTAAGTTTATTGGACCAAAGGGAGCTATGACTGCCTGAAACAAAAGCTGCCTGTTCTATTGTATGCTTCAGCTCCAGGACTCGAAGCAGAATTTGCTTGAAGCAACAGTGTGCATTAACTTCTTTCTTTTAGAAATAAAAAGAACCAAACAAAAAAACCCAACCAAAATTTGTCAATCATTTTGATGTCATGTTTCCTAAAATATTAATATAAGCTGTTAAGAAAACAGAATATCATACAATAGACACAGTAAAATGAAAATGTACTTTGACTGCCATACTCTCAGTTGGTATAAATCAGCACCATCCCATACACAGTGTGTCAAAAATTTCAGACCACTCAACTACACAAAAGGAGAACTAATACACTAAGTCAGCACTTCTGGCATAACAATGAGATAGGGATACTCTGACACAACATTAATTATTTCAATGACTTACTGGAAGTCTCATACAGGGAATGAATGATAAAATGGAATCAAAGAAGTTTAGGGTGGAAGGGGTCTCTGAAGGTCACCAAGTCCAGCCCCGTGCTAGAAGCAGTACCATCACCAACACCAGATCATGTCAGCCATTATTTTGGCCATTTCCTGAAAAACTGGAAGACACAGATTCCACAAGCCCTCCAGACAACCATGGATATCCTGTGCTTTGAGGTTAGGATGTTATAATGATCTTTGTAGCACAGAGACTACAAGAAAAAAGATTCCTCAGCAACACTGACAGGACTGAGACTTGCAGTCTCAGTGGTGACTGAAACCAGTGGGCAGTGATATTGCCATAGAAAAGGAAACAAGGAGAAAAAGAAAGAAAAAAGCAAGAATTTAAGTGAAGATTATGAGAAGAGACCCTCCAGGACAGAATTGCTCCTCCTACTGCTGGAGACAGTAATTATTTCATTTGGAAATATGTATTTTTATTTTTGCCTGAAGATATTTTTCTATTCCAGTTACTGTCTTCTCATTTATCCTAACACCATTGGTCAGAAAAAAGAGGAGATGTACAGCAGGCCTGGTTTTCCAGTGTTCTGGCATACACAGCAAAGCCCTCACTGTTTTGCTTTAGGCAACTATTCTTTATATATGTCTAGAGTCAGTCCCAGGAGTAGTGCTCAGTGTTCAGCTTTACACTGTCAAATTTATAAATGAAAAATGCCACACTGCTCATAGTCAGAAATTGTAGGTGAGACACATTCCGCTGATTTGAAGGAACTTGGAAGCTGATGCAGGTGGGGATACATTTTTTTGCCTGTTGTGGTGGGTTGCCCCTGGCTGCATGCCAGGTGCCCACCATAGACACTCTGTCACTCCCCTCCACCACTGGACAGGGAATAAAAAATTTAACAAAAGGCTTCTGGTTTGAGATACGGACAGGGAGAGATCACCCAGCAGTTACCATCACAGGCAAAACAGACTCAGCTTGGGGAAATTAGTTTAATTTATTGACAATTAAAATCAGAGTA
Source organism: Aphelocoma coerulescens (assembly GCF_041296385.1). Classification (NCBI taxonomy): domain Eukaryota; kingdom Metazoa; phylum Chordata; class Aves; order Passeriformes; family Corvidae; genus Aphelocoma; species Aphelocoma coerulescens. The sequence goes on from NC_091014.1 coordinate 20,798,172, forward strand.
AGTTAATGAGAAAATAAAAAACAAACCATAAAGCACCTTCCTCCCATCCCTCTCTTCTTTATGGGCCCAACTTCACTTCTGATTTGCCCACCCCCTCCCCTTCAGCAGTGCAGGGGAACAAGGAATGGGGGCTGCAGTCAGTTCCTCACACATCACATCATCATTGTCTCTGCGTGCCTTCCTCCTCAGGGAAAGGACTACTTATACTCTTTCTCCTTCCCCTGCTCCAGCAAGGGGTCCCTCCCACAGGAGACAGACCTCCACGAACTTCTCCAAGATGCCTTCCCATGGGCTGCTGTTCTTCATGAACTTTTCCAGAGTGGATCCCTTCCTCAAGGTGCAGTCCTTCAGGAACAGACTGCTCCAGTGTGGGTCCCCCACAGGGTCACAAATCCTGCCAGCAAACCTGCTCTGGTGTGGCACCTCTCTGCACAGGCCACAGGTCCTGCCAGGAGCCTGCTCCACCACAGGCTTCCCACAGGGTCCCAACCTCCTTCAGGCATCAACCTGCTCCATCAGGTGATAACAGAAAGCTGATATCCCAGAGGTGCTACCATCATCACTGATGGTCTTGACCTTGGCCAGCAGTGGGTCTGTCTTGGAGCTGGCTGGCAGTTTCTCACAGAAGCCACCCTACCCCAGCTACCAAAACTTCACAAACCAAACACACCTATGCAAACAGTTTTGCCCATGAGGTCACATCATTCCCAAGCAAGGCAATTTCTCTCTGAGTTTTGCATTATTAGTGGGTAGTGACATAAAGCCAAAGTTTTCAGCCATTTTCAAAAGGATTAAGTCAGCCGAATTTTAAAGGAGGATTTAACTACCGGAAATATAATTTAAGCAAACTGGTAATCCCATTAAAATGATGTTTCTCCCTCTTCTCCTTAAACAGAAGAAAATTTCAAGTCTAAATAGTCCTGGAACTACCCCTGATTATAGCTCTTCCAAATGAGAATTATTTTTTAACGTTGACTTTGGTTTCATTCTAGCCTTAGCTTATGTTGTTGTGTAAGGGTGTAAGGCCATACAAATGATCCCACAGGACATCGTAGAAGCCATGGTAGTACACTCTCAGATGACAGTCCTGGGAGGCTTCTGCATTCCTGCCTGGTGCCACAGCATCAGTACAGGAACTTCTTCTATTAAAGACAATGCTAAACATGCCTGACTTGCTCTAATAGTGAGTTACAGAAACACTCTAGCCACAGAAAAATGAGGGAAATCTTAGAATGTGAAGGTTTTTGCAGCTGTACTCTTGAAAATTTTTGAGAGAGGACTATTTCCTGGCTATTCATATTTGTGTTATTATGGTGTCTGAAAGTCTGAATCCTACATCAGAAACCCTATACCAGAACTCCTACATACATGTCTTTGCTGTCTTATCAGGAGCAACAAAAGCCAAAAACACCTTTCCCTGAAAGAACTAGTAATGTGAGTACATGAGAAAATAAAAAATTTAAGATTTGCTGTGTAGAGAAGCCCTACTGAAAAAATCTAGTGTGTATTGTAGAGGAAACATTTGCAGTGTGAGATAAGTGATAGAGAGAAGCTAATTATGTATAAATTTGGGAAATTTAAAGAGAAATAAATCATATAAAATACCAAAAAAAAAAAATCACTTGAAAAGTTATTACATACTTCTATTCCTCAAAATTTTTACTGTTAATCATAATTTTGTTGGGGGTATGGGAAAGGGGGAACAAATTGTGGAATAATCAGATAATTTATATAATGTAACCTTGTACTGTAGTTGCTAAACTTAGCACAGGGCAATTAAAGGAGGCAGAGGTCCAAGAGAAGGGCTTCCAAAGAAGCAGGATCCTACCAACTTCACAATGGCAGCATTGTATCATCTGACCCTGCTGATCACACTGTAGTCCCTGGAAGCAGCAGTAATTCCTGGGCATGGCCTCAGCTGAAGAAACCCATCAGTGTTTAGTACTTTCATATGCTGCTTCACACTGTGCCTCATTTCTAATGATAGCACTTACTGAAAAACACCTATGCCATACATTTGCTTAAAAATTGTATGTGATTTTTGACCTTTAAGTTGCAGAGAAAATAAGCTACAAAAGCTGACTGAATAGGCACACGATCTGACCATGCTCTAAAAATTATTCTATTGTATCATATATAAACAAAATACGTCAAAAATAAGAGGGAAAAAACTCCAAAGAACACATATTACTGATCAAAACTAAGCATGAAGCATCACACTATAGTGATAACTGCAATTATGAAAAAATTATATCAAAATTCAAAAAGCAATGGAAAAAACTCATTGCAGTCACAGAAAAAAAAGATTAGCAGGTCAGGGAGATAAGGAAGTTGAAAAAAGATGAAGGAAGTTTGCATATGTAGGGATGAAAGGGAAAAACAAAACTGGAGGCAGTGAAAAATCTTAACTGCAATAAATTCTATTTCCTCAAAGTTTTTCCAAGGAAAGACAATGAATGCACCTTTACTACTGTACAGCATTGTTTATGTGATTCATACTCTCTGAAAATATGCAGACAAGTAGAGGCAATAGCAAGACAATCAGTTTTCCAGAAATTATTGAAATTTACCACACTTACTCAAAGCAACTATGTTGAAACATTTCCTTGCAAGAGAAAGACACACAAATAATTTGCAAATTAAAACTAAAACTCTCTTCATTTTTGCATAGACACTTCCTGAATGAGATTTAATGTCCCATATGGTTTTCATGGTGAGTCCTATATTTTGCATGCTGGAAGGACGGGATGTGCCTTAGACCAAAACAGGTCTCTGGCTCTGCTGACTGTTTCAAAGGAATAAGTCAAATATGATTTGAAAGACCATCTGTAGAGCCCACAAAAGAGAAGAGGATGAATGAATGAAATCAGAGACACTTGTCTTAGAAGAAAACTCAAGATATCATCTACTCTGCATTTCTGCCTTAGGAAGAATGACCTTTATGTGAGACATACGTGAGCTACATTAAACATAGCTATAGTTTCTTAGTGTGTGTGGAGATCTCTATAAGCTCCACAGGCAATCTATCCTGTGCTCAGCTCAATCTATCAGTGCTCAGCATCATTAGTTACTATGACTTTCCAGTTTATTCATGACCTCAGAAAATTCTGGCCCAGTGAATTCCTATGGTTGTGAATGCAGGGGTAGTGCTATGATGTGTCTGTATTACATCTGAGTATACATGAATTTACTGGTTCTGTGATCATTCCTAGCCAAGCAGACCAGAGTTGGTCTGGAACTTCCTCAGCAACACACTGCAGTTTGGGGCATACTTTCTGGTATGTATTTTTAAGATGGCAAATAACTTCCTGGTTTTCAAAAACTAGCCTATAAATGTTAACAAAATCAGAAAAAAAAAAAGTTTTACAAGGAAATATATTTTTCTGACATTATGAAAACTACTATGTCTGTAACAGTCTGCGAAAACTAAATCTGCAACAGGTTGGTATATAAAACCTAGGGATCTTGTGGGGATAATGATAACAAAACTCATAGAACTTCAAATGTGGGATCCTAGTTTGAATAACCACTGAGCCACAACACAGCACACAGAAATTTATGGCTTCCAAAAACCAATGTATTTTCAGGCAGAGATAGGAGGAAACTCATTTCTTAGGTCTAAATCAATCAGTCTATATCTCTATCTATCCATCCATCCATCCATCCATCCATCACCAAAGCCTAGCATTTCTATGCTGAGCCAAAAAGCCAGGAGAGTATCCAAACCTATCCTTAGAAAGAAGTCTTTTAAGGCTCTTTTTGGTCCTTCTCATTTTTGATCATCCCTGGTTCTCTTGCATGCGCAGGCACTCTGGCAGGAGAGGAAGAATGGAATAGTATAAACAGACGTGACAATGTAACAGGTACAGCACTGCCAGCTCCACAAAAGTACAAATTAAACTATTTCTACACCTTACTGCAATAATTCCAGCTAGGTCACACCACATGGTCTCATTAAAGTTATTACCACTCCTAAAAAACCTGTCCCACCCAGATTTGATCAAATCACAAGTAATTTTCCAACTGCAAAGCAGTCAGACAGCTGTGGAAAGCACCTACTTCCAAGTCTCAATACCCACTACTTAGTTTTGGGTCCAAATGGAGCCGAAGGATAGATCAGATTCCTGAGAATAGGGCTGAGAGAGATTTGTGAGCTAAAATTCACTGCTAATAATAAAGGCCAGCTGCTCCCATCTTCTGCTGACCTTGCTTATATATCCCTTTTTGGGTTTTTTAAATATGTGTCTCCTGCTATGGGTACTGATTGCACGGAACTGATGCTGATGTCTCATGGTGAAGCTTCTAGCACTGCCTTGTTTTAGTTCCAAGACACTTTGTCAGGTCCAGTTCCAACACCTGTTAAGTCTGCACCCCCAGCTTTCACAACTGCTTGTATTCTGCTCTTGCTATTCCAGTGGCTAGTCTCTTTCCAGACCTTACAACCTTTTTCCAGAGTTCCTGAGGAAGAGAGAAGGGGAAAAGCACAAAATCTACCATTGAATTTTTTGCTAGATCTGAATTGCAGAGCTTTCTCCATCTCCACCTCTCTTACAGGAGCTGGTGGTACGTGCTGTAACATTGAGGAACACTGCAGTAAGTCCCTGTTTGTACCTGTCACAGGCTGTTTCCTTTTCAGGGGGAGAGGAAATGTGACAGCACCCAACCAGTGACATAGGACACAACAGAAAGCTGTCTTATGTCATTGCCAAGCTATTTTTGACCAAAAGAGCAAATGTGAAACACAGTCCAAGAGATAAGCCACCCAAATTTGCTAAACTGCTGCTCTCCTAAGTACCAGAAGAGAAGGCAAGCAAGGAGATCTAAGCAAATGGGTTAGTATCACTCTAATACAATGACTCAAAATGACTGAGCCCCTTAAGTATGACTGTTTTGATAAATGAGTACGTAACTCTTAATTATAATTTTCAAAGCAGTTAATGAAAACATATAATTAAGACACACCACCCAGGAAGGTCAGCGCTCTTTTATATTTGTGAAAACCAGAGAAATGAAATAACTTGAAGAGGGCCACACAAGTGAGTCGATGACAGGCAGGGAGGTAGACCCCAGGCTTTCTATCTAGGGCATGCTCTGGTGGATTGTACTGCACCTCAGCAAATATTAGCAGAGAATATGTTTTATATTTTTATGCATCTCCTTCAGTCATCAGGTATATCAGTGCATACAAAAAGAAGTGTGTTGAATCATATTCCTATGATGGGATTTCATGGTGTATCTCTCTCACTCACCCAGAGGAAGTCAGGGCTCTGATCAGTCTCTTTAGACATTTTCCATGTCTAAAATCATGTTTTCAATCAGATTTTAGAGGACAACTGAATTATGTCGCTTACATTATCATGTCTTTTCTAGAGGCCTGGGATCACTTTTAAAATATAAATTGCTTAATAATGAACAAAGAATACCAATTTATGTCAGCTGACTTTGTGGCCTAAGGGCCATACTAGATCACTGGTTTTGCAGTATGTAATATTCAGCAAGAATGGACTAATCCATGGTATAAATATCCAGTAAAGAAACACCACACATTTTGATTATGAATAGCAGGAACAAGCAGCAGTTTTATCAAGAATTTGCTGCCAATAACCTTTATAATTAAAGGGAAATCCCAGATTCAGTTTAGGGTTTCCTTCTTTAGCCATAGACTTTGGATGCATTACTGCATTAAATCGCAGACAACACAAATACTATTTCATAGTTTTCTGGGGAGTGTTTTTTAAATGTAGTGCTCTTGATCTTCACCAGCTGTTGAATCAAATTTGGCAAAAGCCTATTTCTTTGTGTACAGCTTGCAAACAATGTGGATTGTAAAATGAGTAGGGCACAAACCCAATTTCAATTGCAGGCTGGGATTCCCCTATGCTTTTACAGGGAAACTTGGTTGATAACTGTGTTTGCTATTGGGTGGGGCATGGAGAACATGCCCACAGCATTTAAACTTTGAATACTAGAGTATCACGTGAGCTCTAAAGCCAAGCTCTTAAAATAAAGGAGAAAAAATCATAATATGTAATAAAAGCTTAGTTGTTCATTTGCCATCATTCAACCCACAACTCCATATTTTTCATGCTCTTTAAAATTCCATGTAATACTGGCATAAACATCCAATGTTCTTTTATTTTTTCCTTTCCTGTACTGAACAGATGCACAGGTTGTGTTACAGTAATGAAACCTGAACAGTGCCTTATACAAGGCAATGCAAGGATATCTTTCTGAATACCCATGGTAAACCAAGAATGATTGATAAAGCTGTGATAAGATTCAAAATCTAAACAGTTCAATGCAGGTGCATTGCAAGTCATATGCCTCAAAATAGTTCTATCACTATTTCCCTCTTAAGTACAGCCAGTGCTTTACTCCAATAAGGAGTACCTATGGAGGTCAAAACTGCTCACAAATATCCAGTGGACACAGACACACTAAAATCTAGTCTACTGGTCAAACTCAACAGTTTCAGTTATTAAACCTGCTAAAAACCTTCTGACAATACCCATAGTTTGAAAAATGCAGAAAAATGCTAATTAATTGCTTTTCATCCCCCTATTGCTTTATGAAAAACCCCACAGCCTCAAGTTTGAATGCAAAAGAGAAATTTACTGTACCAACTTTAGGAAAAATTCACAAGAAAAAACCCTAATTTTCTATAATATTCACTTGTAAAAACAGCAGCTGCAGAAATCTCTGATAATTTTAAAATTACAGCGTCTCATTATCACATTAAGGAAATTGCTAGAAACAAGTCATTGGTTCTCTACTTTGTGATCTGATGTGCTGTAGCAGAAGGCAGCACACACATATTTCACACAGACAAACTGTAACCCCTGACTAGTGCCCCTATAAAGAACACTGAGTTACACATCATGGGGAAGATTGACTGCTCCCTTTTAGAATAATTCCTGAATTGGACTGAGCCCACAAATCATGGTCAGTTATGCAGAGAATTTGAAGTTACTTTCAAAGGAAAAGAAAAAGTAGTTTCCTCTAACAAGCCAGTCATGAGACCCTAAAGTTCATGTAGTTAAAATGCTTTGCACTAGATTGAAAATGCTATGCTGGCAGTAATTTATCCTGTTGAGATCATTATTTTTCCCTCTGAGAAAACATTTTTGTCTTAAAAAGTCATTAATGTATTCAAGATTCTTCTGAATACAAATAGCAGAAACATCACATACAGCACATGAACTGAATCCTGTCCCTAATATCACAAATGATTGATTGATTGATTGATTCCATTATACTGGAAACAATGTATTTCCCCTGTAAATAAGAAAAATAAAATACACCTTTCTCAGTTAATCAATCTTCATTATTGGAAAAGGTGTAAGACAGACTCTTGAGGGTAAAGAAAGGGATCCAGTCTGCCAAACCTCAGGGTTGTGTCTATATCATAGGCAATTAGTGAATCAGTCTTGGTAACATACATACCTAAGGTCTGACAGAGAAAGATACCTCTTAAGGTCCCCAGAGGTAAATCCTATCCCCTAGACTGAAACTCATCAAAAAATGTTAGTATTGATTTTTACATGCTGAGTCTGTGAGTCCTACGCTCTTTAGAGGGATAAATTAGAATGGTAAATCATTTCTATTTTAAACTCTCATTGCAGAGGACCAATGAGCAAAAATTATTTAAAATAGATGTGTATTTGCATTCACGAACGTAAGTACATAAAAATTCTTTAAAAGTGTTCAGGTACATCTAGATATTAATCTCTTATGGCTATATGATTCTAAGAACATCTAAATAGATATAGACTACAGAATTTGAATACAGGAACATTAACTATAATACATGAATATTTAAATATAGAGAGGGCTTTTCTTGCTCAATCTCGTATTTTATAAGCATCTTTATTCCTACTGTTTTTCTAGGATACACATATAAAATATAGAAAAAATTGCTATAGTATGAATTAGCTTAATATCTGAGTAGCACCACCACATTTAAACAATCTTTAGAATGTCTCACTGACTGTCCTAAATACTGACATCTTCAAGCAGTGTATACAGACAGCCAGATTCTTTCATACTATCAATTTCACTTCTCTGTAGCTAGTACACAGTTATCATCCCCCACTAAGCCCAAAAGTCAGATTGCCTATATAATCCTTTTTTAAAAATTTCTCTTTCAATGTACTCTATGCTTACAGTTTCAGAATGCCAAGAGGAGCAGAGTATCTCCATACTGCCCCTTTGCGGGGATAGGTGGAATCATACAAAATCCAAAGCTATTAAAGAGATGGTATGGTTCACACTCCTTTCATGCACATACAGAAGTCATTAAATTTGATACTGAAGTTACATTCAACCCACAAAATGAAAAACATGTTTTACTCTTTCTCATGCTTAATTCATTTATTCACAGGAAAGTCAGTGTTTCAAATATTCCTAACATAATTAGGAATTTCTGAAACCTCCCATTCCTCCCTCTCGCATCTCTTTGGCACCACTGCTGTTGTAAACACTGACTCTGGAAAAGTAGTGGATATGAACAAAATAATTTTTTCAAATACAAAAGACAGATTTTAAACAAACAGCAGCAGTGGGAAACAGTGGAAAGATGCATTTTCTTGCACCCTTTCAGAGCCATCTTTGCCACTTTGGATACTTAATTCAGAATAACAGGAATATAAAGTGAATATTCAGGACAGCTGAAATATTTTTCCATTTTTGCTTTTTGCTTTTCCTACAATTATTGTGGCAGCATATAACTACTATACTAATAGACAGCAAATTAGAACAAGTAAGAGATTACCTGAGAACATGAAAGTCCACATTCTTCAATCCTGGGAATAATCTGACAATCAGCATTCCAAAAGAGAATGATTAGAAGAATCTGAACATAAATACCTATCATCCTAAACTGAAAAAAAAAAAAGAAAATTCAAAAAGCAAAACCTCAGAAGAAACCTTCTACTCTGACAATTCTCCCCCTCGTGCCAAAACTTTAATATGAATTTTAGTCCCTCCCACAGCACCTCTGAGCTCCTCCCTCTAAAACTTTCCAAAGATAGAAAATTGCTAGTTCTGGGAAATAGAAAGCATGCTCAACTCATTTCACATGTTCCAGAATGAAAAATAGGAAACAGTGATTTCTGAAAATCACAGTACAAGCCTCTTCCCTCTGGATTTCATCACATCAGCATTAGATCAGATCAACAGATTTCTTTTCTGCAAATTCCATATATAAATTCCATATATAATGGGAATTTTGTTTCTAGACTTATGTACCAGGCAACTTCATGGGTATTCAAATACACTCTTATTTTCCTGGTTTTCTAGTGAATTTAATAAAAAGAAAACCAGCTTTGCTGAGGTGGGTGGTCCTGAAAGACTAGTTTCTTCTTTTTCATCAGCAGGAATACCAGGTTCTTTTACCTTAGAAATCTGTGCTTTGAACTTATTTCAGTTATTATCTAATTGTATCAATAGAAGCGTCTTGTTCTATAGCCTATCTGCAGCTTTGAGAAATATGCATGTTTTTTCAAAGCTCAACACCACCAATTGTGAAAGCAGGGTAGGAGTGAGTCACAACACCTCAATACTTGTTAGCACAACAAAATGGCCAGGAATGCCTCTCTGGGCGCTATCTTTCACATAGTCCCACTACGCTTCGTAAGGAACAAGTATTTCAAAAACACACACTCTGGTTCATATGGAGACTACATGTGATATGCCCAAGGGGAATAGGAAGTTTTCCTCCACAGAGAGGGCTTGCTCACCACTGAGAGATATCTTTCAGTAGGACAGTGCCAGGACCCAAATACTCAGTGCTCTTACAAAACCTTTTATATCAGCTACAGTGGGGAATATACAACTAACAGCATCTGGTAGGATCTGGCTTTACACATAAAATACATCTACTCTGCCAATGTATCAACTGTACTTGTATTTTTGATACTTCATGTGAGTCCAGTTTGTCAATTTTCCAAGACTTATTTTTAGATAAGCAGCATCAATCGCCATACTGAACAAAATGTAATTTAAATGTTTTTGTTAAAAAACGACTAAATTTTGTCAGCTTGCAGAAGCTCAGACATTAAGCAGTTACTGCATTGCTATGCCTCAAACACTAATGGCCACTCAAGCAGGGAAGTTAAAACAGGTTGTGTCTGGAAAGGGGGGCCTTATGGAGGTAGGGAAGCATCTTTCTGGGCCCACTTCCCTGTTCTGGTCCATGGTGACCACATAAAGGACAGAGCAAGCACTGAAGTGATATCAACAAGCAGGCAGGAGCTGTCAAGGAAGGGTCAATCCAGTAGAGATGGATTGAGACCACCAAAAGACCCTCAAAGCCCGCTGACCCATTATCAGATAGGTCCAGGAAAACTTTGACCATGGGCATCAATGAATCCAGAGTGCCCACAGGAGTGGGATGTGACACATCTATGCACAAAACCACACCAAATCAAAAATCTGCCCAACCCACTCTCCTGTGCCTAAGAGGATCAGTAACAAATGCTTAGAAAAAATAAGTGAAATATCCTACTTACATGGATTATTTTAACATGTATGCTGACATGTTCCAATGACCTGGATCTTATGGATTTACTGAACCAAAAGCCACATGCACATCACTGGTTTTAATAGCTGCTTCTGGAACTTTCTTAAAGATATTAGTAAAACAGCTCTTTGCATCATTTATCCTTTTGGTTTTCAAAACTTCTTGGAGCAGTGAGTTGTGTGAATAAACTATGCTTATTTGCTTTGTTTTTATTTTAAAACTGCTTCCAAATAATTCAGTCAGGTTCCACCTTGTTGCTTTAAAAAAACACAGAATACTCATTCTCATCTCACCTTTGCCAAATAGTCACAGTTGTATTGTTTTCCAGCATACCTCCTCTATATTTTCTATGATAAGTAATACACCTCTTCATTTTTACTATACCCTTTTGTAAGATAGGGGTCCTGAACACAATATTCAGGAGTGAGCAGGTCAAGGATGTTTTACTCTCTAACAAACGCCATTTTGACTCTCCTTAGTTTATCATTTACCTCCAGTTTCCATAGAAATTAAGTGTCATTCACCTTTTGAAATTTGATTCTCTTACTGTTTCTGGTATTTCTTAGCACACCTCTGTCACATTCTGCATAAAGCTGATCGTAGCACAGCTCTAACAATGTACTCTTTCTATGCAGGAACAATGTTTCAGTCAAGACAGTTTCTGTGTGGACTGAAGCTGTTACTAAGTTCAACAGGCAACAACTACCTTATTGTTATTTGCTTCATTTGAACCTTTTTTTAAAAAATGTCTAAACTAGCTACTTTACTGCTTCTGTATAATTTGTATCCTGGAATTACTGTGTTCATCCACTGTTTTTATTACATCAGGTTTTGGAACCCCCGTTAAGATTCTCACTAAAAGCTGGGCAGTATAATTGACCCATGCCACATTTTTTGAAAACTGACAGTTATGTAGAAACATCAGTGCATTTGAAATTTACAGTGACACTATCTGTTAGGCTCCCTGCTCAACTGGGACTCCTGTTCATAATTTTGAAAATAATTTCTTCCTAACAGATGTCTTTTTGTCCTTGTTACTTACTATACCTTACCTACATTTTAATCCACACTTGTCTTTAGTTTGATGCTTTCATTACTTTATCCCTGAAGAACAGATGATAGCAAAAGATCCTGTTCTGTTTCTATCAATGTTCCCTCCATCTTCAGAAAAAGACTCACAAAAAACCCTTAATAGGAAGGGCCTCTTTTTGCACTTTGATAACACAGATATTTTGCACCCTAAATCTTTATTATAGCACTGGTCAAGAGCACAAAAAAGCCAGAATCTAAACATTTCACAGTCCAAGAAGGTTTGATTCCAAAACTTGCACATTTCAGGATGGTAGCCTGGTTGTTCAGAGTGTTTTTAATAAAATGCAGAGGTAGACCCTAGAGTACAGAGTAAAATCCAGTCTTTTGTATTCCCCATTTTCTCTTGGGTCAAGCTTGATCTCTGGACCATCAGCTCAGGTCTCTTTTTCTTACTTACTCTCTGTCTTCACAAATTTTGCATGCTTGGATACATATTTGGCCCACTTCGAAAGAGAACACTCACATAATTCCACTGCTGGTCAAGTGTCTACAAGAAACATTATTTGAAAATGAAAGTTAGGACAGATGCATCGCCAGACATATCTAAGCAGCCAGAAATGGATTTTATGACCTGATGTGTTGGAGCTTAAGCACAGAACTCCAAAGAGATTTCTGCTTTGGCCACATTATTTTCTGACTTTGTTAAATTACCATGTCAATGTCTACCCTGGAAGGCATGTCCCTGTCACATCCATATCGGAGGAGTCCCAGCCTTCTTTGGAGCACAATAGCCACATTCACACTACATTTTGCAAGAGGATCCTGTGATATATCAGTACATGCTTTTCAGTTTCACCAACACAGGCACACATACTATATTATAACAGCTGTCTAGAGATGAGGGGCCATGGCCAGCACAGTCCCCCGGCTGTTCTTTTAACTCCATGTGCAGTGGTATTGCCCGCTCCAGGCAACAGACATCTTGCCTCAGGACCATTCACATCAACCATAGGACAACTGTTTATAACTTGACAGCTTCTTGTCATGTCAGGCATGTTCTGGAGTGGAGCTGTGTGAGGTGCTACTGTCATCACAACAAAATACAATGATTCAGAGCTACCTGGGAACTGCACTTTTCCAGGACTGTGCCTACATCTCCTGTCCAGAGTGAGCCTGCGAGGTACCAGCAGGGCACCTGTATCCCAGAGAGCCACAAGATAGGCTGATAAAACAGAAGCTTCAACAAGTTACTGATTCACTGTCCAAAGACAACCACTACTCATTTCATTTATGTGATTCAAGAGGACCCTCACTCTCCTCTCCCACCCCAATCTTTTCCTTCAAGAGTCACAAGTATTCAGCAATGACAGCAACTGTCACAGTAGGCAGCACCTTAGGAGCACTGCTCACAACCTAGGTACAACCCACAGATGCTGAAGACTTTCTTTTCCCAAGATTAGAATAATACAATCATAAAGTGGTTTGGGCTAGAAGGGAATTTGAAAAATAATCTAGTTCCAAATTAGGTTGCTGAAAGTCCTGTGCATTATTAAAGAAATAAAATAAAGAATATTTTTAAATTATTAAAGAAAATTATTTTAGACCACTATGAAATCATTAATAAAATTATTAAAGAAAAAAAAACAAAAAATTGAGTGTTCAAAAAAATCCACTCAGAAAAAACAGTAAAATAATAATAAAAAATAAAACATATTCATGATGCTCCAAAATTTTTGTAGACAATCTATACTTTTATGAACTTAAAGCTCAGAGAAGCTGGAATTATTAGCAAATGTGGAGGGGTTGCAACTAAAAGTAAATAAATTATTAAATCTATTTATCTTAACTGTCTTTCTAAAAATCCTACCAAATTGTATTTGTCTGGTTTGGGGGTGAAAATTAGTTCTTGTGCATTTCTTTTGCTTTGGACTGTTCAGCAGGGAAGGGATTCTCTCACACTCCAAGACATCTCCATGAGTACAATTATGGCTCACCTTTTAGTTCCTAATACATCATTATTAGGACAGACTGGATTTTAGAAAAAAAAAAAAAAGATAGTCTGTGTCCAGATACCAGATCTATGGATCAGGTTATAAATAGAACTGATATCAAACTATTGGGCCATGATACACACAAAAAATATGGAGGTTAACACAAGGACACCAGCAGTTGCTAGAAGAGAAAGTACCCTTTAACATCCTGGAAGGTTTGAAAGAAAAATTCTATCCCAACAATTAAAATTTCAGCTGAGGTCAGCAGGGGAAGATTTCAGATTTTACGCTTAAAAAGAATGGACTGGCAAATGACAGTGATAGGGGGAAGTCTGGAAAGACTGGCAGAGTGGCAACCATCAACAAATTGACGTTATGCAGCCCTCAAAAAATAAGTAGTCTGGTGTAAGATTTTAAAAATGTTGTAAGCAGCAACAATGCTTGCTGTTGTCCTGCACTGATGCATGTCAATCCTTCAGTTGAACTGAGAGTGTGAAGCCATGTAAACTGAGTCAGGATACTAATGCAGCTCTAACACTCTTCCAGAACAAAGAGTGATTTAGTGCAATTTAGTGCAAAGTAGTTTGGGGTTTTTTTTAGGCAGATGAATCTGAAGCATCACAGGTGTCCTACTGAAGCTCAGTGTAGTAGCAGACAGTATGGAGCAGGCTGAAGTTTAAATGCTATCTTTTTTCTTTCACATTTCAATCTTCAGTGTTTATATAATGCAAATAAAAATTATTCTGCTTTTATGTAATTTTTTATATAAATCAGATGTTGGAAGGAACACAAAATAAATACAAAAACTTCAAGATGAGCCATATTGAAATAAATGAGACTCTTTCCACGTCCTTCAATGGAAATGGGCAAATGAGCAGCAGAACATGATGAATAATTTAAACCAGGATTGCTGGCAAAGAGTACATATCCTCAGAGCTGAGCCTGAGTGAATCAAGGCCTTTGGCTAGAAAAACAAGCTCCAGAGTAGTTATTAATCCTGGTTATTTGTCAAGTGGTGATCCCAGGAACAACCAAGAACCTGTGATGATCCCTGCACTGTCAATAGGGCCCAGTAGGAAAGTCCAGCTGATACAGACAGTATAGAGGTACAAAGGTAGGAAACACAAAGGGAGGAGGCACTGCATCAGCATCTCCCCTCTGGGGACACTTCTGAAAAACCAGAAATATTGGGGCAAACTCTAGCAATTCAGCCTCTGCAGAAGCAGTTGGCCTCTTGTAGCTGCTGGAAGCAAGAGTTGGTAATGCAGGAAGATTTCGGAGCTGCAGAAATTTCCAAGCTCCTTCTGGATGTCCAAAGTCTGATGACATAAAGCAAAAAACCATGCAATACAAAACAGGAAATTATCCTATTCACATGGTGCCTTAACACTTATTTTCCCTTTCCATAACATACAGGTAGTACAAATCCCTGCAAACTCTTAAGTATTGGGATTTCAGCCTCTGTAGTTCAAAGTAAGTGGAGGAAGAAAGACCAGGGCCTATTTAAACCTAAGCACTCTGCCCTTTTGAGAAAACAGCCACTACCAAACATCTATATAAAACTCGTTTCTTGGATTAGGAATGTGCTGGGTTTGGTTGGGATAGACTGAATTATCTTTACAGTAGCAAGTATGGGGCTGTGGTTTGGATTTGTGCTGAACAGTATTGGTAATACAGGGATGTTTTCAGTGTGGCTGAGCAGAGCTTACACAGAGTCAAGGCTCTTTCTGCTCCTCACCCCACCAGCAAGGAGGCTGGGAACACCCAAGGAGTAGGAAAGGGACACAGCCAGGACAGCTGATCCCAGCTGACCCAAGGGATATTCCAGCATGGCGTTATGCTCAGCATATAGAGCTGGAGGAAGAAGGAGGAAGTGGGGATATTCAGAGTGATGACACTCATCTTCCCAAGTCACTGTTACATGTGATGGAGCTCTGCCTTCCTGAGGATACCTGAACACCAGCCTGCCCACGTTTTGCTTCACTTGTGTGTGCAGTTTTTGCTTTAAGCCCACGAGTTTTCTCACTTTTCTCAGTCCCTCTCCCATTCCATTGGGGAAAGCGAGTGAGCAGCTGTGTGGGGCTTAGTTACTGGCTGGGGCTAAACCACAACAAAGAGCTACAGCAGATTTCAAAACCAGAGTTGGGTAGGGAAAAAATAATTAAAAAAAAAAAATCAGTATCACTTTGATTGCTTTTTTTCCTCCAGAAACAGTTTATCTTTATAGAACAGAAAACAATTAAAATCTGTTCATTACTGAAGCTGTAATTTTTGAACTAATGAAACAGAAAGATTGAGTAGGAAATAAAAATTTAAAAAAACACTGAGAAAAATTCTAGTAAGCATTACATAAGGATATTTTATACCTTATAAAATAAAGATACTTTATATAAAATATATAAAATAAAGATATTTTCATGTCTTGAAAAAATAAGTATGAAAAGCAATTTTTTCTTATATTTGATGGAAATAATTAGATATTAACAAAATACTGATTAGGAAATAATTAGCCACAAACTGTTCTCGTGGGCATTTCTTTCTTCATTGCTTAAAGATAGAAGGCATGTTTTTCCTTTTGCATGAATCTCATTCATCACAGCACATTCAGCTCTATCACTGTCACTTCACTCCTTGGCTGCCTTCTCTATAAATATATGGGCAGAAAAACAGTTTACTGTGAAATATCTCAGAATTAGACAGGTAAAGGGGAAAAAATAATCCAAAACTCATATTTTGAAGATACTTTACCTCAGATACTACTATTTATAAAATGGATTATACTAAAATATACTATTTTCTTTTTCCTCAGTGTCTCCCTGAGGCACTTCCCACTCAGTAATAACCAAAATTACTTACAACGTTTGAAAAAACAGGAAATCATTATAAAACCCAACCAGCTACCAGGGAAGCCTGACTATTCCACTTTCTGAAACTAATTTAGATTGTGTTATTTTGATCCCATGTGTTTAAAAACAAAAGATCCAGATCACAAAACATGCAATCTTTTACCTGAGAGACTCCAGCTATTATTTACAGTGACCTACAGACAAACCGATTACATGGTCAGTTTGAAGTTGTCATTCCTGGTATGGATCATGTGCAAGTCTACTTTTTCAAATGGGGAATGGAGAAGGGCATATCATCAAGGCAAAACATAGACAAGGAATGTGATGGGAAAGGTCAAAAGAAGTGCTAACAAAAGACAAAAAACCTGTTGATCTGCCTCCAATGAGGTAGAAGTCCAGTTCTACATTCAGCTGGTATGAAGACATAGCCAAGATCTTATGGCCACTATGAGTCTGTGTGCTAACCTGGCTAAATCAGCAGGATACTATTCAATTCTTAATCAGTATTTATTTTCTGCCAGTTTAATCAGATACCAGCCCTAGCTAGGACAAAGGAAGGGGAGACAACCCCATTCAGCACTGAGTTAGATCAACTAATTCATCTTCTTAATATTACAAAAAATATCTAAAAAACTCCTACCAGTTCAGAGCTACCCATGCAGAACACAGGTGCATAAAAAACCCCATATGCATGGTGCATTTGGCACAAGGACACTCTTGGATACAGAGAGCTCTGCATTCCTGCTGTGGGAAGGCAGTGGGTCACTTCATCCAGATCTCTCCTTCCAGCTGAGCACCCAAAGGCACTGTAAGCCCAGGTTCATATCAGTAGCTTAGGTCCAATGAACCCACAGACATACTGTTTTTCTAACCATTAACTAGTCAAGTGTCCAAACAGAAAAAGAGTTGATAGAAACACCAAAAGTAAGATTTGATAAATTAGATCCAAACCGCAGTTTTCCCCCTCACATGCCTGTTCTTATGAAGCAAGTAAGTTACTATGAAAACAAAAAATATGTATCAAAAGTCAACAGTGTGTTCTTGTTTCTGGAGAGATGCTCCAAGAAATTCCCCTGCAATAGCAGAGAGGATCAAAATATGCTCTTAAAACTGCAAGTTTTCCCTTCACTTTCCTAGCTTTTCCTAGCTAAATTTTTAGCTGAGGAAGCATTCATGCACCATGTGCACACAATTTTTTTTTCAGGAGATGCTTCAGTCTGCTTTTTTGCTTTATTTTACCCACGGCTATATTTTTTTAAGCTAGGAACCTAACTCCTGGTATAAGCTAAGCAGTAGCCCATGGCATTAATTCTAGTGATAACCAGCAAGGCAGGAAATTTCCGAGCAGAAACCCTTCTAACATGGCACATACACATTTACCTTCCCAGGCTGACCTCAGAGAGGGGTATGATTTTTGTCCTTTGAACAGGCTTTCTAGCTGTGTTGTGGAAACAGATCATCTACCAGCAGACCCTAATTAAAGCTTCAAGCCATCAAGATTTACTCTCTGTCAAACATCAATACAAAAAATTCCTTGGTAAAGGGCATATGGGAGGGTGTTGTTTTGAGTTACAAAAGCATTGGCCCACAGAGTGATATTTACAGTGAAACTTTCTCTGCCTGAGAAATGCTTTTCATGTCAGCAGCCAGCCCAACATTAGATATGATTTTAAAAGCCTGCCTCTTACCTCCATGATTTCTCCTTCTTGCAGGGTATGAGAAAATTCAGCCTCCAGAGGGGTATCCATGGTGGGGCTCCTAATTTACCAGGCATGCAGGGAGAAGTCCTGGCAGCTGGCAGATTGTCCAGGCTCCACTGTGCTGAACAGAGCAGGAAGGGAGCCATGGCCAGGCAGAGAGCCCTGGGGTGTTCATCTTCACTGGAAAGCAGAATCTATGGCTGGCAGCTCTATGACAACCTCTTTTTTTATTCCCATCTATTCCTTACCCTTGTTAATCTGACTACAAAACCTCAGATACAGTCATATATCTCAATATACAGTCAATATCTCATATTGCTCAGGGTCAATCCATATTTTGGGTCAATCCATATTTTAACTCAATCATTCTGTTTAGCCTGTTTAGTTTCTTTCTTTTGATGAATGCTATTTTCTTCACTTCTTAATAAAACACTAAATCATTTTAGTTCCCCAAAAGAAATGCAAATATCTCCTATTACATATCCTGTCATTAGTTTCTTTGTAGTCACCCCGATAGCAAAAAAAAAAAAAAAAGGAGCTGTGAAAAGGAAATTCCATCAGCTGTGCAACTTCACTTAATTTCTTTTCCCACCCAAATCATTTACAAATGTAGTATCTCGTTATATCTAACCTGGATAACCAAAGCTAATCATCTCTTGACAGAAAAGACACAGATAATGTCTGAAAGAACCAGATTCAGTTAAACAAAGGCAAAATGTTTTACCGCATAAAGGAAAACAAAGCACTAAGAAAACAGTTAAGTTACATTTGCACTATTCTACATATTACTATCTTTTTACTTTAAAATAATTCATGAAGAAATTCTACACTGCCTACAGTCTTTCTCCACTTTCATGTATGAGATTTAGAAAGTTGTTTAGATGTTTATTTTTAGGTAGAACTGCCATTATTTCTTTGCAGATTTAAAAAAATAGTGTACCATCAAACCCTAACTTTTCCTACTTGCAAAATCAGTAGGACTGTGGTGGATATAAAAGCAATTAGCTGTTAGGTTGAGAGAATGTTCACACAAGTACCACCAGTACAGGCATGAAATTTTGCAATGTTCAAGAAACAGCAGCTGCAGCCTCTGGCTGTTGGTGTACTACTCTGGACCAAAAGCATATCCTATTATTTTAGGTGGACAGAGAGGTTGTTGTGTACAGGCTCTTAAGAAGCACTGCTCTAAACTTGAAAGAGTACCCTCTATGTATTTAAATCCCATAATAACTGCCAGCTTTCCCAAAATGAAAAGAAACGTGCTAGTGTACCTGAAAGGCTCTGCACTCTACACACCTTTTTCTTTCCCCTTCTCCAAAGCAAAGAGTTAAGCTTTACAGCATGCTCTGAACAAATGAAATGATCTGTTATTTCAGATTAAAAAAAGAATGAACTTTGAAGTCTTTAACCTCTCAAAAATCATCAATAAAACAATAAAAACAGGAAAAAAATAATCCCACCACCATCTTGTCAGCAGCTATCACCCTGGTTACACCAGAATTCCTATTAACATGGAAATTCTAATGGTGTTTGAAATCTACATGATCATACACACAGTTCAGCTATAGGAAAAGGTAATCTGTATGGGGGATGCCCCTTGTTTCAGGGCAGCTACATTTCATAGGTTTTCAAG
Source organism: Aphelocoma coerulescens (assembly GCF_041296385.1). Classification (NCBI taxonomy): domain Eukaryota; kingdom Metazoa; phylum Chordata; class Aves; order Passeriformes; family Corvidae; genus Aphelocoma; species Aphelocoma coerulescens. Next base: position 20,817,893 of record NC_091014.1, read on the forward strand.
ATAGTTAGGAAAATAAATAAATAAAAAGTAATATACCTAAAAATAAATTTTCCTATGTGAAAAAATCCTCTTTTAATGTCAGTATTATCTCCCGTTATTTGGCCAATTGCATCTGTTTGTTGGATGTTTTTGTTTTGGCTAGTAGCTTTTGTGTCCCAGCACTCAGAAAACGCCTCTTCCCCTTTTAATAGTCCAAAAATTGAAGTTTAATGGGAAAGAATATTCTGTAGCCACCTCTCTGATTAGAATGTCAATCCACATTCTCGAGTTTCCACATAATAAAGACTTTTATTTATATAAAAGCAATAAGATGCAGAACAACTTTACAACTCCTACAAAAGTGAAGTATAAGCAAAAACATCAATTATGACTTGTACTCATAACTTTACAAAAGCATTTATCAGTCACACTGACTGCATAACTGCAGTTATAACAATCTCTTGCAAATATATGAAGCCTACTACGTATTGCAATATTTTACTTTGCCATCAGCATAAATCCATGTCACTCATTACCTTTTTCTAAAAGTATCTTCTAAAGCAACTCTAGACTACAGATACCAACAGAAAAGACAGATGCGTTAAAAATATTATCAAGGTATTTTGAAATTATTAGAAAGATACATCATTTACTGTGTTATTCCATGGCTCCTACTGCTGCAACTATATTGCTGCTTAAAAATTGAAAAGTTTTTAAACCTTAATTCAAACAGTTGATTGACTGTATTGGATTGTGCTGTATTGGCTGCATTTGTAGAATCCAAACTATTGAGCCATCTGCACCACAACTGCTTTCCAAGCTTTATCTTTGTCAAAATCCTTTAAGGTATTATTGGAAACCTAAAAGCAAAAAAATTTCAGACAAATGCAAACATGAAAAAAGGCTTTGATTAAAACCTGAAGTTCAAGCAAATAAATAGCTGAGAGAAGCTAGGAGAATGCAAATGTGAATAGTTACAGCCAGAGCTATTAAAATATTCTATACGTTTGTAAATTGCATAGTTTTGTATATTATAGAGTTTATATTTAGGATATAAAACATAATACTGTAAATTGTATAATACTTGAAACATTTGGGTCAAAGAAATTTGGCCAAATTCCTATTTTAAACTTGTTACTTAAGACATTTTTTCAAGATTTTTTCTAAAACATGACTGAAAGCCCTCACACCTAAACCTTTAAGCCCAAAGCCAGAAGCAGCCCCTAGTGGTGCAACTGAAGCAAGATTCACCTACATACATGCAAGCAAATTAAGGCCTTGCCTAAGAACACAGACTTCTGAGAAGCCAAAGGGACCTGCAACTTCACCTATAACATTATTCATGTGTTTAAATACTAAAAGGTAAGCAAAAAAAGTGTTGCTTTTGTGGAGAAAGTGCTCCTTTTAGCATTTAACTCGCCCAGTTTTTCAGTGACTTACAAACCAGGAATATTTTTGTAAATAATCCTCAGCAGAGACCTGTTCAGCCGTGCCATGACCTATGCTCCAAAATGTGACTTGTAGCAGTGAAGTGCTGCTGTGCTTCATCTTTTATACAAAACATAAGTCTCAGGACACAGATCCAGAAAATAACCAACCTACACCAAATACCCTCAGCAGCCTGAGGGGACACAATTCCAAAGCTTCCACTTTCCATTAGCAGCTGTTTACTGACTTGACTGATTCCAGTCTCTGCTCCCAGTGCTTTCTATCCAGTGCTGTTTCAGTCCAGATGCTCTCCCTAGAGCAGGGACTGAATTCAGCACTCTCTTTCTAGTGCAGTAAGCATGAGTTACTCTCAGAATCTTTAAGGGTCTAGCTCTGTACAGCAAAGAGGAAAGCCTAAGCGGTACAGTTCTGTGCCCTCTGTCATGCCCAGTTATCATCCAACCAGCAAACTATTATCTCTTGATTACAAAATTTGTTTCATAGAACAGCTTTTAATTGTGGTCTGAATTAAGATCAGAAATTAAGACCACAAAACATTACCAAAAGATTATTTTAAAATAGATATTTTTAAATTTTCTCATGGGTATAAATACATACCTCTGTTGTTCTGTATTCCTGTTTTTTAACCTGTGATGGTGTCCATGATGAATCTTGTAGTTTCATTTTTGTCTTGTAATTCACACACTGTATTACAGTTCCAATAGTAAGGCATGCCTGAATTAGCAGCATCAACATCAGAAGCAACAGGAGTACATCATAAGATTGCTGAAAATAGACATACATTGTTAACTAATAACAGAATAAAATATTTTATAATGTCCCCACCTCTATAAAGAATCATATCTAGATTTTTTAATTCAAATTATCATTTACAGTTTATTTCAGCATAAAGTTTCAACTAAAATTCTAGTGCCTGAGTTTGTTGAAAGTAGAAGAGATCTGTAATTTTTAAAAAAATGTTAATTTGCCAAATTATCTTTTCCTCTGGAAACAGAACAGAACTGAGGAAATCATCCTCTAAAACAGTGTCTTACTGCTGTTTCTGTCCTAAGCAATGTCCCAGCTATGCCTGAGCCCGGCCCTGTGCCTTGCTGGCTCTGACCTTGCCCTGCTGACCTGAGTTCCTGGATGACCTTAGATCTGCCTCAGTACTGTAGACTTACCTGGCAATCACTGAACCATGGATTGAACCTGGCTACCATGGCTGGACCTGCCTTGCTTTACTATTTTTTGGGGTGCTATAGGACTGCCCTGCTTGCCAATGAAGTTATTGTTCTTTTTCTGCCTTGCTGTTACCTCCTGCTCCATTGTTCATCCTCCTGTGCAGAGCAGCCCACTGTTGCTGTAACCAGACACAGAGTAAGAATGTAAGAAATGCTCTGCAGGGCATACCCACTGTCTAGACAGTGCAGTCATCTGTCTCCAACACGTGTGACAGGAGAAGCTACTTAAAGAGGGTATGTAAGCAGTGGCCACTCCTGAGGTTCAACAACACAGTACACTCCTCCAGAATAAGAACAAGATCACATACTCAGAAGCTGATTTTCCAGTCCCTGAGATACCAATCTAATAAACATTTTCCATCTAAAATTACAAGACTACTTAATGACTAGTGGATGCTAAGAGTAAAGACTCTTACTGACACTGGTCTAACGCCCATAAGTGGTTCTTTGAACATCGTCAGGGATTGGTAAACACTGCCAGTAGAGCCCTGGAAAGCTCTTCAGCAGTGCATGAGTAACGCTTCATACCAAAATGATTTAAACTTCGCAAACTTTTTCTTCTTTGTCCCAATCCAGACTTTGAATGAATCCAGGTATAGGCTTACAATCCTGACTATTAGTAAACATCCTAAGAAACAGAAAAATGTACTCTTCAAGGAGACCTAGAATCTTTAATTTAAATGCTACAAATTATAAAAGCCTCAAGGAGTCGAGCATATTGCATATTATTTTTACTGTGCCTTTAAAATAATATCCTATTTTTTTTTTAACTCTAATTCTGGGGTGCCAATAGATGTAACATACTTTCAGTTATATCATAAGTTAAACTAAAGTCGTAAAATAATTTCTATAACATTTCATTCAGTCTTTATAATGCAGTACCTTGTCTTCATATATTGCCTAATTTACTACTAACTTGCTACTGTAATAGATAGACGTTCATTTTTCAATTCCATAAAAACACCTACTTTAACAGCAGGTGGATAACTTTTAAAGATGTCAACCACTTGCATGATACTGAAGGATAAGTATGCTGAAGCGGTGAACAACAAAGGAGAGGTAACACTGCTAATGGCAATCAGGACCTCAACCTAAAAAATAAGACAATAAATGTTAAATAATAATTTAAAAAGTTAACTCTGGTTTGTGAATTGTCTCCTCGAAGCAAGCATAACAAAAGCGTGCAAAACTGTGTAAGATTACACATAAAAGACAAATACTAAGAGCCATCCACATTTCATGGAGATACAGAAGCAAGCTTTGAATAACTTAAGTTTCTAGCCAAAACACTGTTGGTTTGTAATTCATATTTCATTCAATACAGATGATGATGTTTTTGCTTTATTTTACAAGTGCTTTTCATATGCTCATAGAGGAAGCAATACCCAATCTGAAGAGCCAGTATAGAAGTACCATTTATTCTTCAATTTATATGAATTAATGAGAATTAACAACAGATATTGCAGACTTGCAACCTAAAAAAATCTTAAGCAAATAAATTTGAGTTGCCCTGAGGCAAATTGATTGCCATACAACAGCAGCCAAGTATCATTCAAATATCACCTCTACGGGATTATATTCTGACTTCAGTTGTGGTCATGCATCATTACTCACTTAAATATGGTTGCATGACTATTACTTGGAACAGATATTTTAAGGAGCCTTAACTACACATCTAGAACATTCAAGGAATAAATGCACTCTACTAAATATACTTAGTTCTTGTTGCTAATAATGAAGAATTTGTTTAAAATAGGTTCTAGGTCCAGTGTAGCCTGCACGCCTAATTTTCTCCTTTCAGAAACCACAACTGATAATGAAAGAAAAAGGGAACCTCATCTCACAAGCTTGAGAGCAGTTCTGGGCATACCATATGAGGCATGTCATTTTTCTATAGTAATATCTTTGCCCAAGGAATCACTACCAAAAAAAAAAAATATCCAAAACAAAACAAAACAAAACAAAACAAAACAAAACAAAAAAAAAAACCAAACTTCAAATTCTTTTCTAGAACTGATGAAATTAAGCCTCCAAAGGATCTACCAGAGTTCTTTTAAGGGATACGAGCTAACACATTTGTCACATTTTGTAGAAGCAGCTAAAAACAAGTGAGCAAACTTGATTAGTGCCCATTATCAGGCAGACTTTCTTAGCATTATTCCACTCTAATGACAAAATCCAAGAATTTTACACACTTACCAGACATTTACTTGGATATTCAGCAGCTACATGACTTGCAATAGCACTTGGAAAGCACTAAACAAAAGAGTGTAACAAAGTAAGTATTTATTGACTTGAAAACTACAAAAATTACAATTGAGTTACAGTAATTCCCACTATTCACAGCTTTTTTTCTTTTGTGAATTCTGAATGCTGAAAAGCTTGTTTATGAACTTTTTCCACTCCATGCAGAGGGATTTTACAGACACAGGAGCCATATATAAACCTAATCATCATTGTCTTCTTTCTCAATCAGTTCCTTTGTGGCAAGCAGGGCAGCACAACATCCTTTATGAATCCATTGCTCACAGGTACAGGCTGTTATTAGGGATAAGGGTTACCAATCACAGTCTCAGACTTTTAAAACAGTTAAAACTGAGAGGTTAAATAAGATGTTCTAAGGATTCTACCGCGCTGAAACTAAACTCAACTTTTTCTTTTACATCCTGAAATATTCTAGAACCCATGACTTTTTTGACAAAACACTTCACTTCTAATATCCTTAATACTCATTTCCATTTTACTGAATTGAGAACTAAAAATGTATCAGAGCACTTTACCTAAATATTGCAAAACAAAACAGAACAAAAATATTGCATACATATATTAAGTATATTGAAGTACTAATTCATTTGCTAAGCAGCAATTCCCAAACAGTATTAGAGCCAAATAAATACTCTGGTAGGGAGGAGAAAAGTGAAAAAAACATTAAATAAAAGCCATTGTTTTAAAAGAGTACCTTCCATTTGCACTACTTACAGCAACTAAGATCCAAAAGAATGTTACTGAGAGGTATGGACCTGAGACTAGAACATCCATATTCAAAGCAATTATTCCACCAAATACAGATGAAATTCCAATAATCACCTCAATTACCTAAAACAAATAAGAGCACACAAATTATTAACAATGTATTTGAACGCAAAATTTCCTACTTCCTATAGAAAGGAACTCACTGAAAAGAAAAAAATGTATTTATGCTACTAGCTAGGCATGAAGTCTACTTTCTCACAACTAAAATATGGCAAAATGCTACCTAGCTTACATATTTATGCTTCCATTTATTAGCTCCACCAAACAACAGTTAAGTTTACACTATTTATCCTTAAGTCATTAAATAGTCTCCTTTCCATAATAAAGAGCAGTTATGATTTATCTTGCAATCTTCTAAAAGGAAACATTTTACTATGTATCTCTCATTTTGTCTTTATTCTTTAAGTTCTTAACTACACTGATCTCATCCTGGCTTTAGAGAACCTTAGCACTTAGAAAGATGAAGTAATAAATTGATTTAATGAAGCAATGCTTTTCTTACTGAGTATGATTTCAGAATTCGAGCAGGAAAGCTGACATTGCTCAAAACAATGGCACTGTCATATGCAGTATTCTAGAGGGAATAAAAAAATCATGATAAAAAATATACAAAGCAATACATTTCTTTCTAATATCTTGTACAACCTGCTACAGATCCTAACAGTGGTATGCAACATCTGGTTGGCCCAGAAGAGGTGGCGGTGACACATCAGGATGTTTTCCAGTGCCAGACCACATCAATTACATTAAAACAAAATTAGTTAGTCCCAGATTAGTTGTTCCACAGCCACCATTCAATAACAAAATATTGTCATCTTGTCTCCCTCTCCCACTTTCTTCCTGAGCCTTCAGATTTTAAAGCTGTGGATTAGCAGGAGCCAAAGGAGGACAAGACACTACACAACTTTATCAATCAGCATTTCCAGTGGCACAGCATGTTTGCTTCATTCTTACCTAAGAGAAGTACTGTTGTAGAAAAATGAGGGTGGGGTTTGGGAAAGTACATGTGAATAAAAAGAATTTTATCAATAGCCCCAAATCCAGAAGCCAAGATTCGTTGTCCAGATACCACCAAACTGGCATACAAGAGAAATACTTCCTCTACATCAGGCTTCAAAAGGGTATTGCTTGCATACATACAAGTTATCATACTCTAATATTTCATACATGATTAAGTTTTATTCTACAAAACAGAAATAAAACATCTGCCATGCTCATTCATAAGATATTCAAAGAACTCTGTGCTGTATAATTTTGAACAGGTAATTTTGCAGAAGGGTCACTGCACTTTTAAAAGATAGAAGAAGCAATAACTGTTTTGTATGGTACTTTTATTTATAGTTCAAATATAGTTTTAGTATGCAAAGTTATATACTAGAGTTGCCAATAAATTGTCAGTGTATGTAATACAGGAAAATGGAAAATTTTTTAACACACACAATCCTTAAGGGTACCTACTTTCTTTCTTGTACAGCAGTCTTCAGTAGACCTAGCTGAAATGATCACAGTAGTTGCCATGAAGATTTCCAGCAGAATAAGTAGAATCAAGTTGAAATTTATCTGTCAGTAAAATCCCAGACATAAATGAGTTATGTCTTCCATACTAAAAATAAAGGAAGGGGCTGAGTCTAGCATGATTAGGCAGGTTGTCTGGTTTCTGTCAGATTTAGTCATATCTATTGATTACATACTTCATTAACTATTTTATTGGGTCTTGATGAATTTCAAGAACAACTCAGAATCATATTCAGAGTGCCTAAACTAAAAAAGAAACATTTACTTCATTTATGGGAATATTCTGCCTGGATTTTATCGCTGTCTTCCAGAAGAGGGGCTTATGACAAGGGAGTGTTTGCTGTGCACATTTGCTTTTTGCAGGCCCTTCCACACGAAACTGGAACACTGCAGCAACTAATGGAAGATTCTCCGGGGAAGGAGGGCCACACGTCGCAACTCCTAGGCTGCCATCCCAAATGGTGTGCCACCATAGTGGATGCTGAACAAAAACACAAACCAAAGAACTGCAGCAAGGATCCCAGTTCTGTGGCCTGCCTACTGCTAGTAAAGCATCCACAGACACTCTTCATGGTTCCATGACTCTCGCAGACTACATTGTTGTGCAAAAACATGGGTGCCACCATTGGTCACATTCGAGAGACAAGTAAGTGAAAGCAATACTTAACACTGCTCTTTTGTTCCCTATTATTCACATGAAAAGAGGTAGATACCTACACTAAATGGACAGAAACATTTCCTAGAGGCACACAAGTTAGGCAGAGTGGATCTCCCTTTCTTGTCTTCAAAAGCACCATGTTTTTTCCACCAGCAGCACAAGAAAACATCTGGTAGTCAGTCAGGCCACTGGGGCAAAGTACCAAAAGTCTAAGGAGAACTGACTCCATTCCAAACCATACAACTATAGTAAACCATTGTTCAACAAATTAGAACAGATTTATATTGTTTCCTCATGTCAGACCTGCTTTGTTGATGATGAAATCTCAGTTTTTCTCTGACACCTATCTTGCAGCACGTGTTTTTTGAAAAAAAGTAGTAAGTGGTAGATTTAGGAGGCTTCTTTGGACACTGAAATTCACTTTTGCTTAGGAAATGATAGTTGGAACTATGTGCCTTGCTGTACCCAATAGACTGTACAGTTGTACTAACTCCACAAACAGCAAAAAATGTCTTTGTGGTAAACTTCTAGAAAATGTGCTACAATGAAGAATACAGGAATTATTAGGCAAAAGAAGAGGTTTCAAATGTGTGACCCACAGAACAATTTAAACCAGATTATAAATTCCCATGACTTAAGACATGTTTTAGTACAGCGCTAATACTGATGTGAGCTGGCAAGGCCACACGTCACACTTGGCAGTGCAGTGCCAAGTAGATGCACAAGTGTGAGTCCAGAAGCACTGTAACAAAAGTGATGGACCATCTCACTTAGTCCTAGGTACAAGAAGTAAATAACAAAAATTGAAAAAATAACAGTAAACAAATTAGATTTTTATCTTTCCAGTATTATTTTCTGATATGACATATCTAGAGTATCAGATAGATTCTTTCACTCATAAAATTAGTTCAGTACACCTAGAACAATATAAAACTATCTCATCTCCAATTTCAGAGCTTAGATAATTTTCTTGAGTTTATTTCTCAAAAAGAAGTACAGCTAAAGCTAGAAGTACCTTCTGTAACAACGGGAGATTCAATGTTGGATTTTTAAGAGCTAACAGTACATAGAATCCATCTCTAGATACAGAGAACCAGACTAGCTGTGTCCCTAACCCTCTTCCATGACTAAAGAACATGCAACTGAGTAGAAAGTAGTAAATTACCACAACTTTAATCCTAATTTCTCTGAACCTGCATCAGGTACTAAAATGTGGTTCACTGAAACTGTATGAAAGGGTTGAATTAATATCAAGTTTAAATAATTTTAAGTTCAATACAGTTGTTTAAATCCACACTTCTAATATGATTTAAGATAGCCTACAGATGTTTCAAGACATCTGCACAGGTCTGACAAATGACAGAGGATCTAAAGGACACTGGTACCCTCCTGGACCAGTGGCTGCAGCAATGCAGGACAAGCAAGCACACACCTAATGGAGACACACATTTATGGTTAGGCAATCAAATCAAGCACCTACACTCCAGTAGATGCATGCACCCACATTCTCTATATTTTCATTACTGTCAGTGGAGACCTTGTCTATAAGAGAAAAAAGAGGAGGCCTTAAAAGCTACTGGGCCAAGCAGTAACTAGAGGTGGAGTTCAATTATACCAGCTGCATGGAGAATGTGCCTACATGAATGGGATGTTGGACACAAGACTAAGGGGAGACCCTCAGCCATCCAGAGTAGACACAGAAGTCGGGCAGAAGATCTCACAGCACTTTTTAAGGAAGAGAAGTGTAAGTTCAGGCCACGGAATCCTGACTTAGCCATCTATGATGAGGAAAACAAGATTGCAGGGTCCCACTGACTGTATCCCACAAACTATAATGAAGGTACAGACACTCAGCTTGCAAGGACAAAAAAAAAATGCATGTACACAATTTGGAGTTAATTTGAATCCTGTTCAAGATTTGAACACTTTCAGTTGCAGTGGCCAGCATGCACAAGGTTCCACTTATTTCTGTCCACCAGGTTTCTTATTTTAAGAGCTGGGAAGGAACAGAGTGGCAGCTTGGATCTTTACACATCGCATCCCTCATGTTGATAGCAAACTAATGACAGAACTGTATCCTCCTGGAGTGGTGCCACACAGTCATGGTCTAGGGCATAGCTCATATCTTGCATTCCATCTATCTATCTAAAGTTATTTCATGGAAATATGTATCAACACAAGTAACACTAATGAGGGATTATCCAGGTCTTTTATGTGAATTGACTTATTTGGATAAACTTATCCTTTTTATGAGTCTTACTGCTTTTAAACTACCAGCAGTGATATCAAAGACCTACTATTATTTTCTTGTGCAGTTTCCCATGGGAAGGCAAAATAAATATGATGATGAAAGAATAGCTAGAGCTAGCATTCTACATCTTCCTTGTACCACATGGGTAATGGAAAACAGCTGGCAGTGAACTGCCTAACAGTGAGACTGTCTCACTGGAACAGTACCCTTCGAAGAGGAGGGCAAGTCAGCAGCTGAATTACTCTTAAGACAGAAGAGTTAAAAAAAAGCATCAGAGCCAGATTTGCACACACAGTTATTCTCCCTTATCTTTCTTCAGTAATCAACCACATAGTATGGACAAGAAATAGGCAAGTGAAAAGAATTAAAATCACATAATCATGGACATCTTGTGAATATTATTGCAAGTAACTAACATTGGTCAAAGAGAAATGTAAAGTTATGCTATATGATCTCTCCTCACAGACCAAGCAGGAACACCGGGATATTGGCAGCAAAGTAATGACATGTGATCTCCAGCCACCTAATGTCCCGCCCCACCTTGCATTTTAACAAAGGTAAATGTATCACAATTAGTAATTGTTTTAGTAACTTACATTTATAGCTGATGGATTGAGGACAAGTTTGCATCCAAACCAAATTAAACACGTTGTTGTAACAGCAAATGTAGAGACAAACAGAATCTGAAAATTTGGTATCTGAAAAACAGTTTCAGAATGGGTTTCTCTCTCATTTGAAACATGTGGGGAATATGAACACACACACACATAGATATATATAGATATACACAGATACAGACAGATAGATAGATAGATAAAATTGACAATAAAATTTCATACTTACCACATTAATTTTATTCCTTGCTATAGCAAAGCTCACAACTGCTGAAGGAATACACTGGAAAAATTAAAAGAGAAGACTAGTGGGATATTCTGCACAACGAATTTTATATATACTTTTATAGATGTATTTTATGTGTCTGAAATTATATTTCAGTACACTTAGACAAACAGAAGACCAAAAACTCTGAAGAAAATGTGTTACTTGACTGAGCTCATTAATCACAATCAGTGTCTGAGGATTACAAGAAGTTTAAATATACCTTCCATATCCCTCAGTTTTGACTAACTACCCAGCACAATGTGATGAATAAAAGAAAGTCCTCTTTCATGAGGAATTTCATGGCTTTGTTAGTTTAAATTAACTCTAGAAGGCCTGAGATCCTTGAGCAGGAGAAAACAGTGCTACTCCCAAACTGGGCCTGCACATTCTTTAAACAGACATTATCCTGGCTGAGTAAGCTAAAATTTGCCCAATCTCAGAACAGCTCTGAAGAACCTTGTGAAAAATCTGCTGAGTCAAGCTACACTTGGAGAATTGTGCCTGGGATCTCCACTCTGTTCACTAAAAACTATGTTTCCATACTTGGGGACAAAGATAAATGGAAAAGTCATGCATAAATGAAAATTCTCACAAGTAATTTCTCTGTCCCTTAGCTGTTCCCCACCACAACAGACATGGCTCCATTACAGATCCAACTCTATTTTACACAAATGCCTAAAATGATAATTTAAATGTTCTTATATTAAATAATGAATCATGCAATAAATGCCACATTTCTAATTCTCCTCCCACACATCTGAACACTGACGGCTTAATAATGGAACACTATAAAGAGATTAATACTGATATGTAAAATTCTTGGCACCACTTCCTTAACACCTAAATGACCTTTACTGAACATAATTAAAACAGCCTTTTATGTCCTGGATACATAGGAATCTCTAGAACACTACAGGACTATGTTTAGGCAACTGAGTCCTAGTACTAGTCCAGATGGTGAACATCTAGAGAGCAATTGAGCTTCAGGCTAAAATGAGATACTTGGTGGCCAGCTGGCTCCACATCTGCCTAGGCTCTTCTGACTGCACCGATGCCATTACCTGCAGTAGGAGCTCTAACACTTTCCTCACATACAGACACACAAACATACACACCTTCAAACCCAATGTGGTAACAACCTGCATCCAAAAATCCAGCAGGTCTTTGGAAATTCTCAATAAACATGAAGTTCAAAGAGTTGAGATTAGGGGCAGAGAAAGAGACATCTCAGTAACTAACACTAATGTTGCAGAAAATAATGTATCTCTGAGGATACTGACTGCAAAAACTCCTCCAACTTTATTTTAACACCTTTAGTGGAAACCCAAATGATAACTTATTCACAGAGTAACTCCTGGGACTTGTTTGTTCCAAGTAAAGCATTCATCTTGGACCTAACTTAAATATATAAGTCAGTTTGAGAAAATAACAATTACAGAACAGAATATGGCCATAAAGCGAGTATATCAGACTCATCTTATTAATATCTAAAGTGTAAAATACAGTAAACATATATATGCACCCCTAAAAATATAGTAAAAAATACTGGGCTTTGGAAAATGTCAGGCATCTTTAATGTATACTTTACTAATAAAATAACAATATTCAACAAAACTTTAGTCTGCTTCAGTACTTAGATATTATTGCAAAATAAACTCAAAAATCAATGCTTTGAGATACAATCTGAAATATATTTTGATACCATATAGCCAGAAAACTTCCCAAATGCATGGCAATCAAAATTTTCTTCAAATCAAGCACAGAGAAACTCCTCAGCAGATGAATATTGCATGCCAGTGGTGAGTTGATAAACAAAAATGGTAACACAAACCCAGTTGTCTTTATGACAACTGTTATTCTTTTAACCATGCAACAAAAATCCATTTAATGAACTGTTAAATAGAATTAAATCTTCCATGAAGAAAATTAGTTGTAAAAAAAGACAGATAGAATAAAAGACATAAACCCACAAAAAATATTTACTATTCCATTTGCTGTCAAACAGCCACAGCAAATAATTAAGAATGCTTACTGAACCTGCTGCACAACGTAAATAATCCATTTCAGATGGAAAAATATTTCCCAGATATAGTGAAAATCCAGAAGTAATAAGGAGGCAAGTCTGGAAAGCAAGAAATAAAATAAATTTATATTAATAAAACTATTTTAAAAAGAACAACTAGTCACATAAAAATCAGTAATCAATCCCTTTCAAACTGAGCTACTGATGAACTTTTAAGAATGCAGTTTTTGTGTGAATAAATTTGAAGAAAAACATCAAAATATGCTGACTTCCAGAGATATTTTGCTGATTACCAAGACCTAATAATGAATAATGTTCATGTTTAAATCAAGCATTTTGTCCTGACCTGGCAAATACCTCAATAAAATACTCAAAAGGTAACTTTAGTGGTACAAATGTTTCCAAAACCTCAGCTATGTCTCTACTTTGCATTCTCTGCTTGACTCCACCAACATTCATTATGCATATGGGCAGCTGGGCAATTGCCAGCTAGAACACAGCAGCAAAAATAGTATTGGGACACATTAATGAGGTTTCTTCCACTATGTTCCTGCATCCCTCCAAATTCTCTTCCTGCTTTCATTCAGCTGCACACCCAAAAATGTTGAATTGCTCCTCTTCCCTTAATAAGTCTTCTGTTTATTTCATAACTACCACAGTTACACACTCTGCACTAAGCGATTAGTGTCTTCTAGTAACATTATTTTGTTTTTCCTTGTCATTCTTCTGAGTAGGCATTTCTTTGAAGGGGCTGGGGAAGGTAAGAGACAGAACAGCTCTTTTGTTTTATTTGGGCATTTTTTTCATGTTAGAAAATTATTGGGGGTCTTTAAAAATCCTTGTCAAATAAAGACAGAAAATAAGGATAGTGTATGTGCATGTATAAACACAGAGAGAATTTTGGGAGACTGGAAGAACAGTCTATGGACCACAAGCTGAAATTGTGCTTGAAGCTCATCAAATTGTTTCTGCACAAAATCAGCCCATCAGCCACTTTGATATCATTCTACAGTTTGCAACCGCTCCTTGAAGCATCATTCTGTTCACTATGACTTACATTGCTCAGCATACAAACTTTCTTTTCTGGACACTGTCTTTCAGTAGAGCTGATAGAGACTAATGCTTGGGAGAAAAATCTGATTGGAATTTATTCCATTAGTTTATTAATAAAACTGCATTTTCATTTTTCCATGAAGTTTATTCTTTTTGATAATATGACTTCAGCAAATTATCATTAGACATTATTGTCTCCAAAAATTTACAACAACTCAGTAAATTACAGACAGTTGCCCTTTTTGACAATTAATTTTGAGAAAATTTAGTGCAAAGAAAGCCAGCACTTCTTTTGCTCTCTTTTCATGTCAGAGTACATCTGAAAGGAAATCCAAGCCTTGCAGTTTGTCAGAAAGGAAAAAATGTTCAGCTGTTTCCACAAAAATAAGGCAATACTTTTATTCACTGTGTAAAAACAAGCAATTACCATATTAACAGTGAGACACTTTTAGCACTTAATAAAAATTATGCTTCAAAGCTATAATGAAGTTTAATTAACTTGGCTCAGAACATGGATAAGCATATGATGTACATGCAAGATGAGTATCCTGTGATTCTAGCAGTGACAAAAAAAATTCCAATCACTGTGATGTTCATGTAAGAAACACAAGTATACACCTCTCTACGTAACAATTATACCAAATAATTATGTGGCTATTGAAGCCTGATAGATGAATGTGGCAAGTATATTTTTAATGCCAAAATGCTATCATGGCAGCCACAGTACATTTAATAGTTAAAAATATTTTTAAAAGAATGCATATGGTCAGCATACTCTATATGCTCTACCAAAAGGCACAGCTTATACATACACATGGGCTGATATTTACCACTACCACACTTATTGTCTGCTTATATGATTAATGTTAATGATAAAAATAAGCCTTCATATACCATCTCTGATTAGTAAAAAAATATCCAAAGAATACCAGCAGTCAGTGAATTACTACATTCCAGATTTGCTAAATACGTTTCTATTTTTACAAAGATTTTTTCAACACTATCAGTGATGAAATTATGAGTCTTCAAATGATGCCAAACAGAACAGACTGCTGGGCACTAAGGCCTCACCTATATTTTTAAATCTGGTATCATTTAAAGTACTTACTCCCATCAGCAAAGAAAATATCCATGTTTTGTAACTAAAGCAAGGATGCAGCCTCTTTGACAGCTGAAGGTCACTGGATTTGATATCTGGTATATAATTTCCATTCTCTTGTTTTCCTCGCTCCAAAGTTGCCATCCTGTCATAGCTAAATTCTTCTCTGTAACCTTCTTCCCTGGTCATAACACTTCAGAAAGGCAATTAAATAATAATAATAATAATAATAATGGAAATTACAAAGAAAGAGAAAAAAATATTAGTTAGATCCTTCACATACTCAGATCAGTGCTCAACTAGGTTTTTTTGTGTATTCAAGACAAAATAAATAAAAGCAATATTTAGTTACTGGATGTATTCACATTTCAAAGTATGTAAGCTTTCTAACAACTTACTTGCATACATTAAGTAAATTACATCCTACAGTCACAGTTCATAATAATACAGTACAAGTACCAACAAACTGAAAGTTTGTGTGTCTATGATACCTCAATAGATTCTTATTTCAAGATCTAAGAACCAGTTTTAGAGGTATTTAGTTAGTGCATACCTCTATAACCAAAGCTTTTTTCTTTTTCAACTCCAGGACAGAAGAGATAATCAAACAGGTTTCAATATAAATTCCATTTGATTTCAACACTTTTTATCACCTATCTAAAATGACAGACTTCCCTATGAGTCCCATGAACACCCATACTCACAATAACTCAGCTACAGCAAACTGTTTCTAATTTACCCAGTATCAACCATTTCTCTCGTTCACTTCGTCCTTTTCTGTTCACCTCACTGCTTGCCAATCTGTTAAAATACCTTGAGGAGTATCTTATATTAGAACTAAGTTACTGCAGATTTTTCAACAGTTAAAAACCTTTGTGCTTACCTTCCACTGAAAAGTTAACTGTCAGTTTAAAACAGCCCTGTGGACACAGCTGCCTGTACACTTTGTGATATTCTCACCGTTCAGTGAGTCATGCCGGCTTTGAAAAGTTCTCCCTTACACTTTGGCTTTCAACAACATCTATTCAGATATGGAACAAAAGCACAGCAAGAACTTCAGTTAAGCCAGGGAACAGGAAAATGCCTCCTGAATTTTAATTAACAGAACACACTAGAAAATGACTGTACTACATCTCATAGGGCTGCTTCCAAATCACACCAACAAATTAAAAGTTTCATGTCTCTTTCTTATTTGAATACTACGCCTTACTTAGCATCTTAAATAAAAGCTTCCTCACAGTTTAACAGTTTTAGCTACCATAATAGCCAGTGATCACAATATCCAACAAACGAGTTCTTGTTTCAAAAGAGCAAAATGTACTTACAATGCAATATTCTCCTAGAAAAAACTATGAATAAAAATTCAAGTATTACAGTATCTCAACAAGTTGGGAGGTTCAAAAGTTAGAGGTTAGAAATCTATCAACATTATGATTTTCACTGTGGAACACTTCTTTCTCTTTTTCCACTAACCCCAGTCTTCTGGAGTGGTTAGATAAACCCTGTACACTTCAACTGTGCCGTCATTTATACTTACAGAACAACCAGATGACTAAACAACATATTTTAAATCTAGCAGGCAGCAGTGACATGCAATGGCCAGCGTACTTTGGATCCAGTCCTCCTGCTTATTAGGCAATGAAAAGGGAAACAAAAAAGGACATTTTTATCTTGAAGATGTTGGCACCTTGACAGCTACAGCAATGACAGGGTCTTTTGTCTAAACTTTAAACACTCTTGTAACCAAGACACAATTAAATCTTCAGTATTCTGAAGGGCATCACCTTCAAAGTATGCGAGAAAAACTTCTGAACAGCACAACTTCTTAGTTTGTACAGACTGTAGATTTTCCTTTTTTCATGTCAGCCAATACTGAAAGAATATTAAAATGTTACAGTCGTTTTAATAGATTTAAACAGGGAAATTATTACACTATACACGGCTCTCGACACAGCTGTAAACTGTGCTAGAAAAGAGGGGGAAAAAAGACTGTACAGTCAAGCAAAATTGTCTGAAGTAATTAAGCCCTTCTGTTCCTCTGCTCATGGAAGGAACACTGCACAACTATTTCCATTATCTGTAACTTTCCAAAGACTATGGTTTAATGGAAAATGGGTATTGTTTACCTGACAGCTTTTTCAATGAATGCTAACACAAATTATCATAGATGCAAAACACAATCATATTTTAACCCTTTTGACCAGTTTAGGGAGAAGGTTTGTCTTGGGGTTTTTTTAAATAAAATTGGTGAGATATTCAGGGATTTGCTTGATCTAATCTCTTTGAATAAAAAGAATTTGTAAAGTCCTGCACTGCTGACCAGAGCAGCTTCAAACCCTGAACAATTTGTTCACAATTCCAAGTGTTTGAGCCAGTATTGTACCTGAAAGTTCCCTCTCTAAAGCCTGGTATTACAGTGTCTTCTCAGGTTATAGTGAAATTCCTCCTACCCCCTTTCCTGTGCACTTCTCAGTATTTCCCATTTCCCTTTTGCACAGAGGTTCACCACATAATTACTGTATCCTCTGCATCAGCATCAACAAAAAACACTTAAACTTCAAAGTTCAGCTTCTACTCTAAAAATTTTCTGAGGCCCTTATTTTAGGTTCCCTTCATTTCGTGTTCCTAATTCCAGAAAAAGCCTCTTTTTTGTGGATACACAACTGTAAGACAAGATCTGGTAACTAGAACACAAGTCACCGACCAAGACCTTTTAATGTTAAATAAGGTACAAATGTGCTGTACAAAGAGATTCCTCCTAATTCTAAAGTATGCATAGGAATCCTACACAAAGAATGCTCCATGTATAACAATTCCAACACAACATGACAGGCTTCTGAAAAGGATTTAAAAATTAAGTGTTTTAATTCTATCTTAGGCCAAAGAATGTCAAGGGACAACAATCAAATCAAACTGTGAGCAGCTATGAAGAACT
This sequence comes from Aphelocoma coerulescens, assembly GCF_041296385.1. Classification (NCBI taxonomy): domain Eukaryota; kingdom Metazoa; phylum Chordata; class Aves; order Passeriformes; family Corvidae; genus Aphelocoma; species Aphelocoma coerulescens. Next base: position 20,835,993 of record NC_091014.1, read on the forward strand.
ACATGCTTCCACGACAGGATTGACCACTGAACAAATGCAGCTGTAGCAGATACTTGGTCATTTGCCACAGGCTGTGCAATGCCCCCAACAGTAACCACAAAAGATAAAAAACAGATTAACAAGTATAACTCAAGTGCCAAGGGATAGTGTGACAAAAAGGTACATAAGCTTGTCATAGTCCTACTTTTGCTATCAAAGACTAATGAAAAAGAATTCTGTCCTGGGCCAGGTTCCCTAGCCCTGAACAAAGGTTTGCCACATGTTCCCAAATCTAAATGAAAACTGCACCTGAAGCTCTGGTGAAATTTACATTTACCATCCTGACAAATTCTTCAATTTTCTGGTAAGTTAACAGCTGCCCTACACTTGTATTCTTTCACACGATATTTAACTACACTATTTTAGCTCGTTACCTGTATACTTTGTTCAATATTTTCAGCTCTTTTAAAATCAGCTCTTTGATGTATTTTCTCTGAAGCTTATTCCTCAGTCCATGATTCCTAGCTCTTGTCTTGGGGCATGTACTGAACCAAGATCAAAATGTAGAGCAAATAGCTTCAAACTGATGTCTTGCTCCCCTAGAATAACATTTACTCCCCCAGTATAATGCAAATTTAGTCCTTCATGTAAACCATCATCTTCTCCAGAAACACAATTTCTTCATCCATCACATTTTGGCCAACTAACAGTCCCCTGCCAGAACTCCACTGGAAACTCAGTGAAAGAAAACAGTAGTTGAAATTCTTTAAACCAATGTATCAAAAGAGGCTAACACTCTCTCAGCACGTTTCTAAACACAGCATTGACTACAGACACTCATATATGTTTCTCCTTCCAATAGCATCATCTCAGTTACTTCAGAATGAGAACTGGAACCTCTGTGCAGTTACTAGCAACCACAATTTATTCTGGTCTAAGAACTGTACAGAACTCTGTGTTAAAGCACCTCAAATGCATTCCTAGCCCTTCTTTGCCTAAAGAACAGAGTGAACCATACAAGCAGAAACTAAAAAGTTGCCAAAGACAACTGGTGCTTTAGTCACACAACTTAGGCAGCGTATTCTGTGATTTCTACAAAAAAGTACACACTGCTCTGCTCAACCTCCTGAAACCACCTCCTCTAACAGCTTTATATGGCAGTTCCTATTGAAACTACAGGGATGCTGAGCTCGTCAACTCAAAAAACTTTGCCTTGTGAAATACTGTTAAACAAAATGCAAAGAGGGCTTATATGAGATATCTGAAGTGCACTGTGTGAAGAGAACTGGCAAAAGTATGAACTACAGACACAGTAAGCAAGTCACTAAAATTGTATTTCCGCTAGCGCTACAGCAGCTCTTTCATTAACGATATTAAGACACAACCACCGTTTTTTTCCTGCTCGGCAAGTTTATAATGTTCCAGAGCTTATCATTTTGAAACCGGCTGCTACTGAGAGCATCAAAACCCATCAATATGCCATTTGCACATGAATACCCTTCCAACCCACTCCGTTTCACCACACTGGAAGGACTCCATTCTTGGCTTATTCCCAGGGCCACGAAAGGGCACGGAGAGATCTCAGACCAGGGGAGGTGAGATCCTGTCCGTGGGTTCTCCCTGGCCCGGGCGTCTTACCAAAGAAACCCGTCACACACTACGACCACAATTTCGGACAGCACCACCAGCAAGCAACAAGCCGCACGCACCACTCTGCTTTAAGCTTTTCTGTGGTAACCTCGTGCGACACCAGCTTTACAGTGCCCTCAAGCCCGCCAGCCAACACCCCGGAGACAGACACCGCCCGCCGCTCCCCAAGGGCTGCGCTGAGGGCGGCCCCCGACGCCGGAGCGAGCCCTGCGCGGACGCGCGGGAGCCCCCGCGGCGCACGGCGCTGCCGCGTGACCGGAGCGAGCAGCGCCATTGGCCGCGGCGGCGCGGGCTCGGGGCGCTCCGGGGGAGGTTTCACGCCTCGGCCGGGCGGACTTTGCAGAGCTCGGACCCTGCGCTGAGGCGCTTCGGCATGCTATCTCTCCTTTCTAAGGCGGTCTCCTTCTTCTGGAGACGCGCAGATGACGAAGATAAGAGATGGGTGACCTCAGGTAGGAATTCCGGGCCGGTTGCGGGTTTGTGGTGCAGCTTCTGAGCCGTTAGGTGTGCTTGTCCCCCGCGTGAGTGCAATTGAGTGCAGACCTGTTTCCTTAAGAAGTGCTAGGAAAATTAGTCCACAAACACGAGAGATTTATGTCCAAAAAGTAGACGGAGGAGTCCTGTTACATTATTCAAATAAAGGGAGAGGTCTTGGGCATTTCCCATGGGGTCTCTCAGGCTGTTAGAGGACGCAGCCTCCTTTTTATCCTAATTTCCCGGCCGCCTTTCCCTCGCTTTCCCCATTGGCTGAGGTACTTGAGAGGCACAGACTTCCCGAATTGCCCAGTAAAGACCCCCTTCTAATGTGTAACCTCCCCCCTCTTTTCTTTTTCTTTGTGTCTCTGTTCTATTTCTCTGAATCGAGGGATTTAACGCAGTCTTGAGTAACAGTCTGTCAATTAGTGCAATTCCTATGGAATTTATAGTTCTTCCCATTGCTTCTTTCATCTCTCAGTATCTGGCTCTATCTACAGCAGGCCCACAGTTTGTTAAGACACCTCCTTCTCACTCCTTTCAGAAGTAAGGAGAAGATTGAGATTATAAGGCATCATTTTGACTACACAGCATGTGGAAGTTTTCCCAGAAGTGCTTTTTTGCCGTTTCCTGGGTAGGACAGGTTACTTTTGCTGCTGAGAGTATGGAGTGAGGTGTAGGAGTAGTGTTGTGGTGAAGCTTTGGGCTTTCCCTTGTGCTAGTGTCTTAATGAATAAACTTTCATTTTACTTGGGCTGTAGAATGGAGATGATAGTGTAGTTTTCATATTTTAAAATTATGCACAATTAAGAATGCTTCTAGTAGCATTATTCAATGTAGTAGGAAATACCTTTTCATATTTACAAATGCTTGAAAGAAAACAAAACCCACTTTTTGTCTTGACTGTGAGTGTAGCTAGTAATATATTCGAAGTCTAAAGTAGCATATTTCAGCCCACCTTTAAGTCTGAAGTTGCAGGGCAGTGCAGTTGAGTTGTCTGTGTGATACATGAGTGGATCGTACGTATAATCCAAAAGACTAAAAACTTCTAGGTTTACAGAGAAACATCACTACATCTAGGTTCAGAAGTGTATTAACTATAATATCATTTAAACGAATCTGAAGAATTAATTTGTATAGCTTGTTTACTTTTCCTGCTTTTTCAGTATAGAAATCTTAACTATGTTGGATTCCCCATGCAAACAGTGCTGACAAGTTTCTTTTGCTGTAGGAAATCTTAAAAATAGTTGATGCCTCACAGCTTTTGGGAGAAGCTACTTAGTGTGCAGGCATTTATTTATTTCAAGTTTTTCAGCATATTTGAATATTTTTTTTAATATATATATATATATATTTGTATTCAAGTGTCAGATTCTGAAATGGAGTAATCCTGGCCTAACTGAACAGAAGGCTTTGGCTGAACCTCAGGAAAAGGATGAGAGAGTTTGACTTTTGGAAGAAGGCACAGGCAGCTCAGGATAACTACTACAAGGATGTCATGAGGTTATGAAGGGAGTAAATTAGAAGGGGCAAAGCCCAGCCAAAAGTTTCTATAAATGTAATAGCAACAAAAGGAGGACTAAAGAGAACCCCCATCTGTTTTGGGTCTGGAGGGAAACATACTAATAAAGGATGAGGAAAATGTTGAGGTGCTTGATGCCTTTATTGCCTCAGTCTTTAATAGCAAGACCAGTGGTACCCAGCCTACTGAGCTGGAAGATAGGGGTAGGGAGCAGAATGAAGCACCTATAGCTCGAGGGGAGAAAGGCAGTGACCACTTAGACATGAGTCCATGGGATGGGACAGGATCCACCCCAGAGCACTGAGCGAGCTGGCAGAGAAACTCACCAAGCCACTTGCCAACATTTACCAGCAGTCTTGGCTAAGCAAGCAGATCCCCATAGACTGCAAGTTGGCAAATGTGACAGTCATCTAAATGAAAGGTGGGAAGGATGGTCTGGGAACTGTAGGCCTGTCATCCTCACTTCAATGCTGGGGAAGGCTGTGGAGCAGATCATCTTGTGTGGCATGTGCAGAATACCAAGGGATCAGGCTCAGCCAGCATGGATTTGTGAAACACATCAACCAACCTCATCTCCTCCTAGGAGGCGACCCACTTAGTGGATGAGGAAAATGCTGTGACTATTATCTTTACCAGTGATCTGAAGGGATCAAGGACACCCTCAATTAGTTTGCAGATGATCCCAAGTTGGGTGGGAGTGTTGATCTGTTTGAGGGTAGGAAGGGTCAGCAGAGGGCTCTGGACAGGCTGGATCAATGGGCCACGGGCATGAGTTCACATGATGAGTCCTGTATTTGGGTCACAACCCCATGCAGGGCTAAAGGCTTGGGGCAGAGTGGCTGGAAAGAGGCCCAGCAGAAAAAGACCTGGAATGCTGGTCAACAGTGGCTGAATATGAGTCAGCGTGTGCCCAGGTGGCCAAAGGAGGCCAATGGCATCCTGGCCTGGATCAGAGATAGCATGGCCAGCAGGACCAGTGATTGTCCTCCTGTATGCAACACTGAGGAGGCTGCACATCAAATCCTGTGTTGAATTCTGGTCCCCTCACTACAAGAAAGACATTGAGATGCTGGAGCATCAAAGTGTCCGAAGGAGGGCAACAAAGCTGGTGGAAGGTCTGGAGCACCTGCTGAGGAGTGACTGAGAGAGCTGCAGTTGTTCAGTGTGAAGAAAAAGAGGCTCAGGGGAGACCTTACTGCTCTCCACAACTGCCTGAAAGGAGGTTGTAGTGAGGTGGGGGTCAGTCTCATCTCCCAAGAAACAAGGGATAGGATGAGGGGAAATGGCCTCAAGTTGCACTAGGGGAGTTTTATATTGGATATTAGAAACTATTTCTTCATGGAAAGGGTTGTTAAGCATTGGAACAGGCTGCCCAGGGAAGTGATTGAGTCAACATCCCTGAAGATACTTGAAAAGCTGTGTAGATGTTGCTCTTAGGGACAAGGTTTAGTAGTGGACTTGTTAATGTTAGATTTACAGTTGGATTTCCTGATCTTAAAGATCCTTTTCAACCTGAATGGAAAAAAAGATGGGTACAGAGGCTGGACAGCACCTGTGTAGAACGAGATCAGGGAGTTTGGGTCAATGGCAAGTTGAATATGAATATGCAGTGCCCTGGCAGCCAAGAGGGCCAACTGTGTCCTGTCCTGAGGTGCACCACGCACAGCATCGTTGGCTGGGTGAGGGAGGGGATTGTCCCACTCTGCTCTGCACTGGGGCAGCCTCACCTCAAGTCCTGTGTGCAATTTCAGATGCATCAATGTAAAAGCTACATGAAACCATTATAGTAGGTCTAGTAGATGCTGAGCAAGATGGTGAAAGGTCTTGAGGCTGTGACTTAGGAGAAGCAGCTGACGTCACTCGGCTTGTTCAGTTTGGAGAAAAGAAGGCTGAGGTGTGACCTCATCACAGTCAACACCTTGGGTGTGGGGGATGGTGCTGATCTCCTCTCCCTAAGGACCAGTGACAGGACGCAAGGAAATGGAAGGAAGCTGCATCAGGGGAGATTCAAACTGTACAGTAGGAAAAGGCTCTTCTTCATTGGGAGGGTGGTCAGTCACTGGAACAGGCTTCCCAGGGAAGACACCAAGCCTCTCAGAGTTCAAGGGGCGTCTGGATGATGCACTGAATCATATTGCTTAGTTTTAGGTAGTCCTGTGAGGAGCAGTGAGTTGGACTCCATGATCCTTATGGGTCTCTTTCAGTGTGACATATTCTGTGGTTTTTTGGTTTTTTTAATGGAGCTTAAAGCATGTTGGTTTTAAAATGTAGTTTGTATTTAACTAGCTTTATTAATTGGTTGAAACCATAATTTGCAATAAGACTTCAAGTCTTAATTGTGAAAATAACTAGTTGGCAACTGTTGCTATTTCCAGTTGGCTTTTTGATGGAATGGATGTCCCTTTTAATAGCATTCATAACTTTTTGCATAGTTCTATAAACAAGTGATTTGAGTTTGTCAACACTTTTCCTTTTGATGCAGGTGATAAGGAATTGAAAAGGGTACAAGGAGTAGTGACAAGACTTTGCCATGACTATGGGATGATAGATGACATGATAGTCTTCACGAAGGATGTTGTTACAAAAAACATGCTGCTGGCTGTTGGACAAGAAGTCATTGCCACTGTGGAAGAGGATATAACATCAGGTGGCCTGAAGGCTGTCAGGGTAAGAGGTGAAGATAAATAGCACTCTCACTTTTTCCATAAGCATCTTGAGGCTTTGTTTTGGAAGTTGCTGTAGTTTTAGCCTCACAAATTCTACAAAATAGGAGAAATTGCAAGCCCTTCACCTAGTGGGAATAAGCTGGATTTTCTGGGTTTTATTCCGTCTCCTTTCAAATTATGTTTAATACTGATTCTCTGAATATGCGTGTAGATGTAGTGAATAAGAAGCTATTAGTTGAGATAATTGCATCAGAATTTTAGTCATAGCTACTCCAGATCTGTACAACTTTTCCAAGTTTCACAGTCAATTTTATGTTACTGTTATATGAATGGATAAGAAGATCAAAGCAGTTTGATCTTGTGCAAAGTTTGCTCTTTTTGCACAGAAGTAATTTATGTTCTTGTGAATAAGAACAAAAATTTCAAAACTTCTTGTTGTAAAAATTGGCAAGTTAATGTTATAGACGACTACAAAAATGGAGCTTTTGCTACCTTTCTTGCTTAACGTTTCATTTGCAAACCTATTTCAACCTTGATTATATCTTGTCACAAATTTTGAGGGGAGTTTTTCTTAGCAAATCCATTTCATGTTGAAACCAAATGTAGTTTCACTGATTAAATAAAACCAAAGAAAGATTTAGTGGGGAGACAGTTTTATTCTGCAATCCAAAATAAAACTTAGGAGGAAAGTAAACAGGAAGACTTGTTTCTAAAGTATTGCCAGCTCTAGTGCTATCAAAAACCTAGTGTCTTGTAAGATAACCTTATGTCTCTTCCTATTTGCTTCTGTTTCTCCTTTTTAAATTTAAATTACTTTCTTGCATAAAAACTAAGTATTGTTTATCCAATAAGCAATTGCAATGCTATTTGGTAAAATAGTACTCACAGTCAGAAAATTGAGTAGTTTAAATCTTATTTTTTCTTCCTTGTTTTTCTTCTGACTGACAGCTTTCACCATACTGATGAAATACTGTCATTGCTCCAAAATACGTAAACCTTGTAACTGAGAAACTGCATATGGATCTACAAAGCAACTAGAATATTTTAGCAGCTGTGGCATGTTTTGGTGCATGTTCTAGATAATGGCATTTTCAAAAGTACTTTTTTTCAAAGGCGTGATGATTTATCTTATTCCTGTGTGTGAGCCATAATCCTGCAGGCATCTTGGACTGTTGGCAGTGTGGTTGGTGGCTGGGTGAAAAGCTTAGAGACAAGTTTATGTCAAAAGCTGACTGTACTCCGTAGAAAGTCAAAGTCCAAGGGCAGTCTTGATACAATAAGCAAGAAGAAAAAGCTCATTTCGTCAAAGTCTGTTCTAAGAACATAAAAATACCCCTAAGCTGTTCTGTACTTTGTGATGTATTGTGTTACTTTCCATATAGTGGCACAAACTTGAGATACTCCGAACATTTGATAAGAAGAGACAACAGTATTTGAATAATAGTTGTCTTGGATGGTGAAGAATTAAGTCCCTTTCAAACTTGTAGTTAGAGGAGAAAATTTAGCTTCCTGACAAGCATAATTGTTAGATACTATGCAAAATTATGCTTGGATACCAGTACTATCTCCTTCCAGATAACTGAGATACTACCACTTAACTTTGGTTTTTAAGTGATCTAAAAGGTACTCTTCTAATTGCAGAGATGAGTACAAGCTCTGCAGCCTGGACACTGCAGTTTGGGGGAGGATCTGGAAGGTGCAGTTTAAACTTTGGTGCTGTCAGTGTGGTTATGTTACTTGCTTTAAGAAAGAGTGTGGTCAGCCTTGGATGGCTCTCTGCTCAATGTACTGTTTCAGCTGCTCTTTGGAGCTACTGGCCATGTGTTTCGGAAAGATCCTGGCTTGAAAGTCTGGATTTCAGTTTATTTGAGGTCAAGTCCTAATTAAACTTTGCATGAAATGATTATAGGTTCTGTAGCAGGCTTTAAAACCAGGCTGCTGCCAGAGGTAGCAGGAAAGCCATTTTGATCTAGTATGAGAAAGAACTTTACAGCTTTATTGGTAAGGAAGAATTGAGAAGTATCAAAAGAAAATGTATGTTGGGAGTTTTAAGGTGTTTTCATGTCTTACAAATATTTCATTAGGTCTACAAATTACTTTCAAGTATAACTCCATGTGTAAGTTACATGAAATGTAAGTTTACAAGTCTTCTGAGGAACAGTTTGCTTACTCATGTTCTATCCCCATGAAGCCATAAAAATTACTTAGGAGAAAGTTTGATATTCTCAGATCTCGGTGAATGTGAAGATATGACTAGAACAAAACATAGATTTTTTTTTCAGTAAGTTTTCTTGTCATCAAAAGGAATATTATGTAATAATAGTTCTTTTAATGAAGTAAAACAGTATTGACTAGAAAATAAATAATTATATATCGTGAACTGTAGTGTTTGCAAAACAAAGTATAGGTAGACGCAGGCTATTTATTACTATTGTAAATGGTAAGCATTATGTTCAACAAAATCATATAAAAATTAGTATGATAGTATACTTCAGATTGGATCAGACTTCAGTAACTTACATGTGAGGTGGTGATATGAAGAGTCTGTAAGAAGTAGCTCTAGGGCTTTTCTTAATCAAATAATTAAAAAATGGCAGAGGGTCAGTTTGAAATACATGTAGTGTTTATAAATACCATCTTGAAAACATGTTTTTTGCTTTCTGAAAGAATCATTTTCTAGTTCCAGTTGTGTGCAGTCACACTGCTGGGGGTGGTCCTCGTGTTAATATGAAGAAAATTCTGAAGCAGACCAAAAGAGAGGAGTGTGTGAGAAAGATTTGAAAAATCAGCATGTAATTATAGTAGTTGTCAGCACTGCAGTGTATAGAGTTGTCAGCACTCTTTAAAAGGGAAGTAACTGTTTGTTATTCATTGTTTTTGTGTACAAAGTCGCAGCTACAGTGAGTAAGTAATTCTCTAATAAGAAGCTTTGCCTCCATAAGCAATTGAAATTCTGTATATTTATTGTAGCAATATATGTTTCATTCTAAGTATCAGCTGTTTAAATGTTGGGGGTTTTATTATATTAATAGGTAGACACCATCCAGAATACACAAGAAGATTCCAGTCCTACTTGTGATGCCTCTGAACTAAACAAGAAAACATTAATTGGCAGTATTACCTCTCTCTCTGTGGATGGTGGCTATATTAATCAGAATACTTACTTTGCAATGCAAGACGTCTGGGAAGGTGTGTAGGGACTTCTTGTTTCCTCTTTCTTAATATTTGTGTGTATACAATAGAAATATCTTCTGATAAAGTCGCCATTGTCATCTCAAATAAGTTCTAGTGGAGTATGCAGTGAAACATAGTGAAGCAGGCAGACATGGATGAAGAAAGCTGCCTGTTCATTCCCACTAAGCATGACCTGCATTTAAGCATAAGTTACATGTAAGCAAGTGTATTTTTCCACTAGTGTCTCCTACGTAGTTTGTCATAACCGGCACGGTGAAGGTCTGCAAAGAGAACTTTGGACTCGGTGGGCCAGAATAAAGCATTGTTCTGGCTTATATTTAACTTACACTAGTTCTGTAGGGGAGTCTTGTATATGTTATCAATAGTAATTAACCTTGAGAAATGCTCTGTTTTGTATAGATTTCAAACCTTGTGAGGGTGACTGGGTGCAAGCAAAATATTATATTAACTCTACAACATGGAAGAGTGAAGCAGTTGCTGTAAGGCCTTTGAGGTATAAACAAGTAAACAAGGTAAATGTTCTGCACATTGTTTCTGGCAAGAGGAATCTTGGGTGAAGCGAGGTTTCCAGTTGGTTTCAGTTACAAATATTGGCAGATCTTCTGTAACGCATCTTTAGTTAAAAGATAAAATGCATCAATTCATCCATTTAGAGGATGTTTCTAAAACAAGGCATTTTGAAAATGTATACACATTTTGGGTTGAACAGGAAAAGTAACTCACCTATTAGGAATTGCTGATTTGTATGCTTACTGTTGGTTATAATGAGGATGTGTCACGACTGGGGAATTTATTATGTTTAATTTATTCAAGTGTTTTGGCTTAAAAACCACCACTGTGCCTTTTTTTTTTATTTTAATGAGAGTATTTGTTCACTCTAGTAATGCATATGCTATACTAGGTTTATGGTTTATTGTCTTTGTCTTAACTGTATGTATTGAATATTTGTGTGTCAAGCATAGGAAAAAAGTTCTTCTCGTTACTGCTAGTATGGAAGTATAAATTAGATAAGTTGATATGTTACAAGAATCATGATTAAGTCAAGTGTACATTTTATAGTATGCACTTCAGTGGAACTTAATGCTTGTCTGAAGTACTTGTGTTTCTTTACACTTCTAAATCTGAAGACAGGCACAGGGATTCTGGGTTAGAGCTCTATGTTTACCTCCTGTGAATAACTGTAATTTCAGAGTGCCTTTTTATTAATGGTAGAAGGACTGTTTCGGGGGAAAAAAAGTCAATGTTGGTACATCTGTTAGCTTAAGAAGATACTGTCAAGTAACAGTGAATACAAACTATTACAGGTTCGCATTTCCAGCATCTGTGGAAGAACTGGGACAGTAGATGACAGTATATTTTTCACTTTGGATTCACTGAGACTTCCTGATGGTTACTCGCCTCATAAACATGATCTAGTGAACACGATTGTGGTGGAGAGCAGTCAGTCCTGCTACATTTGGAGAGCTCTCTGCTTGGTGCCAGTCAGCCAGGATGGGTAACATTGTTTTGTTCTCTTTATAACTGTTAGAGACATAGTGCTTACATACAGCTTATGTTTCATTGCATCTTTAAGCAAGAAATACTGTGAATATTTCCCTAGTTGACTAGAAGGCATAATAGACCATTGGAAAAACCAGAGGATGATATGATTTGGCTCTTTTTGTTGGTTTTTTTTCTTCTTCCAGTAGGTGGGGACATGAGTGCTTACTAGAGAACCAAAACTAGTAGCAGCAGAGCTACTAGGAGCAACTGAGCTGAGGGATATTGCTAGGCAGGAAAGGAGTTTTGCATGCATATTAGAAAAATGCCAAATTCATGTGTTCCTACTAGAGGAGCACAATTCAGAAGAGATTTTACTGTTTGAAAACAATTCTCAGCAAAACTCCTATAAAATTCGTGTTTCTTTAATCGATTTTTGCTTAAGTTACAGTGATGGTTCAGATATCTGTCCTAAAAGGAAAAGTTTAATAATCTAAATAATAGAGATTCGTTAGGCTTGCAGGTGCTGAACTGAGAGGTTCTGCAGGCACTTTAGGTGTTACATGTGGTGTGAGGAGGATCTGAACAGACTGCAGAAGAGGTTGGAAAAAGTAGATGATGTTCAGTATGGAGAAGAAGGAAAACTTAGTGAAATAATCAAATCAAAAAGGTAAAATAGGCAACTAGTCAGTAACAGACCTCAGCAAAGATCTGGAATTTGACTTGTGAGTTTAAGTGTCTGTCCTGTGAAACACACAAATACCACCTAAATAAATAGCTCTATTACCAGTAAAATCTATCACTTTCCATGCTGAGGTCTTGGCAGGATTAGAGAGTCTAATTCTTCAGGCCAAAAATAAATTGTCAATCAATTGGAAAGTCCAAAGGGGAGAGCAAAAGGACATTCTGATAACTTTTTAAAATTAGTCTTTGGGCGATCTCTAGGAAATTTAGCCAAGGCAGTATGTAAGTCTTCAAAGGATCTATAAAGAATGGAATAACCTGTTTTCTCTAGAGATAATAGATACAATAAATTGTACCTAGATGAAACTTGAAATGTTTGCATGATTTTGCAAAACAGTACAAACTGTTCACATCTTTTTTTCGGTTGCACCTATTTTTAGTGATGGATTTTATACAGAAGATTATTACTAAAGCCAAATTACAAAAGTAGACTTCCGGGTTGATTTCTCAGGTTGAGTACAGGTACAGGTACATCCTACCATATCAAAAACTGCAGCTTAAGCTGCAGTGGGAGACACCTAGTGGGCTTGGCTAGTAAATTGATGTAGCTAATGAAAAGCAGCTGCACTCACTTTCTACTTCAGTGTGTCAGGTAACTTGGGAATACTAAGGGTGTGTACATATTAGTGATATTATTAAAATATTTCCAAGTTATTTCCATGACATTTTATCTAAATGAATAGTTTCTTAATTACAGAATAGAAACGATGTAAAAAATTGTTTCTACAGGTGGAAGACACCAAGAGGTTAGACCTGTGCTCAGTGTTTCTGACAGGAAAGAGCATGTGCCTGGTTTCATAGGCATTTTTCATCAGTCGTACGTGATAAAAGTTTTTAAGGGTACTTTTTTGTTTCCAGCTGTTTTTAAATTTTGTCTTCAGCTTGCTGATTTCAGATTGGAACAGTAAGCAGAAGATACAAGTGCATAGGTTGAAACACTTCCAGTCTAGTCATTTTATCTCTTAGCTGCAGTGCTAATCATGGCTCCTGCTAGGGAGCTGGTCTTTGTTGTGTCTTTGTTCAGCCCCCAAAGAGAGCCATAATGACTTCACTCACCATTTGATTCAGCTCTTCAGCAGGGATTAGTTAACTTCTCGATCATTTTAGTCTTGCATCCAAAGTTTTTTGCTGGTTTATTGTGCTACTGACAAAAGACTTGTTGCTGCTTAAATTAGTAAAGTTAATCTAATTGTCATCTAATAAATGGCTGAGAACAAAATGAACTGCTTCTTCACCTGCTTCTTTCTAAATATTGTGACTATGCCTTGGTATAGTATTTCTTAAACCTGTGCTAAATCAAAGATACTTGCTGAGTCCCTATTAGTGTTTAAAAATTGCTACCTAAAATTATTTTTACAGACAATCTCACTCTAATGGAGGTAATATGGATGAAGCTTATGAAGACTTAATGAGAGACAAAGGAGAGTTGAAAGTATCAAGAATGACTAACTTTGGAACTCTGAAGCAGGGGGAATCTAAAAGAATGATCGTTTGGATAGAGTAAGCCTTTGTGATTGTTTGAAGATTTCTTTATTTCCATCACTCCGCAGTCTGTTAGCCTGTCTTACATGCAGAAGCCTTTTCTACTGCAGCCTTGTGGTTTGTGAATTTCAATTAACCTCCAGATATTATGGCATTAAAGAGAATTTCATGCTGAATTTAATGTCTGTAGGATAGCCTTTTTGATATTGAGCATTCATCCTGCAGATAGTGCTTTGAGACTCCCCAATCCTGTATCTCTTTTCAATCCTAGTAAAATCCTTCTTAGAATGAGGATTGAAGTGAAAGCTTTTACTTGGGTGTTTAATTTAAACTGCAGATAGTCTGCCATCTTCAAAATCTTAGAACAAGAGAACTGGTGCATATTCATGTATTAAAAGCTGACCAGATTTTTTTTTTCCTGGGGTTTTTTTTTGTAAACTTTGATGCTGAAGAACTATGTTGGTGTAACCTTGGGAGGTTTCTGTTTTGGTGGGTTTTTTTTCTTTTTTTTCTTTTTTTTGTTTCTTTTTTTTTTTTGTGTTTTCTTTTTTACATCTGGGTATAAAGGCTTAAATGAAGACACACCTGAATGCCCATTATGTGTTCTTCTATGTTCTTTCCTTAGAGTTAGTTACCCAAAGATGAATTTTAAGCTCCCATTGGTTTTTATTATACGCAGTATTTTTATATGCTTTATATGGTAGTTGATGTGACCTAGGAGTATTAACATAAAGCAGAGGTTCTTGTCCTCATGAGTTAGAAGCAGCAGTGTGATTTCTTTCTGATAGCAGTTATGAAATCAGGGTGAGCTAACATGCTACAGACAATTTTATTTGACTTCAGGTAGAAATCAAATAAGAACATTTGCCATGCACTTAATTATGTAACTAATCACATAACTACTTCTAGGAATAAAGGGAGTGTACCACAGTCCTTAATCAGCTGCAGATTAGCTGGATGGGTGAAAGACAAGCAATTCAGTGTTGAGATTCCTCAAAAAGGTGAAAACAGTCCAGAGCCATGTCTGCTATCTGTTCCAATAAATCAAGAAAACCTCTCAAAAGCTGAAATTAATTCATTTAACAACAGTGGAGGAACAACATATGAGTCATTGAACCATACATCCATTATGAAGAATGCAGTCATTCCAGGTACAGTGAAATGATAACATTTGAGTGCTGAATGTTAGCTCCTCAGAAGACCATTAGGTTTGTTTGAGAAGACTTGCCTATGTTAGCAATAGAAATTGTGATAACAAAATCTATTGTTATGTGTTTACTACAGAAGGAATTAATTTTCGAGATACAAATTTATCAAGGACAAAAGAAAACATTTCCTTGGTGAAAGATGAAAATCTACAGAATGGAGAAAGTGAACAAAAAGATGATGTGGAGCAACCAATTAAGCACAGCAATATTACTGCAGAAATTGTGATACCGCCAGGTGAAAAAATATTCGTAGTGATTATATGCACAGCTGTGTAAGTATTTCTGTGCATTATTTCTAACTAATACAATGGCAACAAGTAATGAAGATAGACTTAACAGTTCCCTCATTCTGGGCATAGTTCTCTTCTTGGCATGTTGTGCTTTAACCCCAGCTGGCAACTAATCCCCATTCAGCTGCTTGCTCGCTCCTTCCAGCAGAACGGCGGAGACAATGGGAAGAGTAAAAGTGAGAAAACTCATAGGTTGAGATAAAGACAGTTTAAAAGGTAAAGCAAAAGCCTCAAACACAAGGAAAATAAAACCAGGAATTTATTTACCATTTTCCATGGGTAGGCAGGTGTTTGGCCATTCCCAGGACAGCAGGGTTCTGTCACACCTGATGGTGACTTTGGAAGACAAATGCCATCACTCAGAATGTGCTCACCTTCTTCCTTTCCCCAGCTTTATGTACTGAGCATGATGCCCTATGATGTGGAATATCCCTTGGGTCAGTTGGTGTCAGCTGTCCCAGCTGTGTCCCTTTCCAACTCTGTGTGCACCCTCAGCCTCCGTGCTGGTGGGGCAGTATAAGAAGGGGAAAAGGCCTTGACTCTGTGTTAGCCCTTTTCAACACAATAAAAATATCCCTGTGTTATCAAGACTTTTTTCAGCACAGACCCAAAACAGAACCCCATACTAACATACTTCATAGCTACTAGCTATGCAGAAAATTAACTCTACCCCAGTCAAAACCAGTACATGGTGTAGTGTAAAGTAAGCCAATACATATTAACAAATTATCTGGAAAACTATGTTAGACTTTGAAAGTAGTTAGCATTTTAGTGCTTGATCCTGAATTTTTATTGAAAGAAAATGGTAGTAGTTAATGAAACAATACTAGTTGGAGTAGGTAACATCTCTAAAATGACACAGTGAGGTGAAGATAATGCCTGCAGATGGATATGTTCTTTGCAGGATATCCATTGTTCCATGAGTACTAGAGCTAATGCAGATTTCCTGGGAATTGCTGTGTTATGTCTGATACGTTTCTTCTAGTCTTTAGTATCTTGTATTGGTACATGCCCTGATTTCAAGTTTTCCTTTTTTGTGATAGGAAATTAAAGTTATGTATGCTGAAATAAGAAAGAAAAAGCTTTATTCACTGGAGGTGTAATTCACAGAGGAAGTAGTTTGCAAGTCTTAGAAAACCTTTCAGAAACCAAAAATACTCTGCTGTACAAAATATTTTATTAATTTAGTTAAGAATGGAAGGTGCCTTTGTGGGAGCGCTTTCATTCATGTAGGAGTAGGAACCTTATGCAGCAAAGCTTATGTTTGTGTACTTTTCACTTATTTCCAGCTGTAGCTCTGCAGACTTTGTGTTCCACTGCCATTGATTCCTAGGATGGTAAAGTAAAAGTTGGACAGAGGAAAACAAGGTTTCATTCATCAAAGTAATGCTGCAATAGTATTCATACTACTTCTCTTATCATTTTAAATAGCGAAGCAAGGGGTAGAAAATTTCTTAGGAGGCTCTAGTTTGAAAGAGCTCAGGCCTGGCTTGCCTTCATGGAGATAGACATGTAGAAAGAACAATTTATATTTCACTATAAATCTGTAAAAGCCATAAAGTATAAAGTCTTAGAATATTCTAATAATAGAGAGTAATCCACACAAAACTCCATGGAAGGCTACAGCATGAACTTAACAAGTGTTTGCTGTCCACTTAAGAGACTGTAGAGGCTGCAAACTTAGACCATAAATTTGGACACTTCAGTGTCTGGTTTGAGTTTTTATACCAGAGAAAACCAGGCTATAGTTTTAACCTGAGCAGGTAGTGTTAGTTGGCAAAAGTTTAAGAAGTGGCTCTCCTGCCAAAGAGAAGGTAAGCTGGAATCCTTCTGGGATACATTTGTTTCAGACACATGGAAGCAGTGTTGCACCACGTAGTTAGAGAATTGCGCTGTGGTTGTGCTTAAGTTTCTTAGAAACCACTCTGAAGAAACCTTTCCCTCGTGATTTCTTCCCGTTTGTCACTCCCCGAGCAACACTTGTAGAAATAAAGTATGTTTTTCAGAATTAAAGGGTTTTTCTTACTTTCTCCACTTCATGTGTTTACTGTTAGGATTCATTTCTGGGTAGCCTTTTGCAAGGTGCTGCAAAGCTGTTGCTGCAGACAGTGAAGGGATTTGCATCAGGTTCGTCTGATGGAGCTGTTTGGCTCATCTTTTTCAGTAGCAGTAATTCCAAGATGTTCCTTGTGAGAGAAGTATTAATTCTGTACCGTAGTATGTTGAGTGGAGGAATCCTGCTCTTTTTTTGATGAAATTGTGGGGTTGACATTTTTGCTGTGGTTTTGGGTTGGGTCTTTTTGGTTGGTTGGGTTTTTCAATTATTTATGATACCTGGATTGAACTGGAGGTGGGGAGTAAGTGTGAGGAATTACCCTAAATTAGCAATTCTCATATGTAACTGAAATGAGAATCTATCTCACGGCCAGGGAAAATGAAGTGTGAACATGTTGGTTTTAAGAAGATAACTTCTGTTTACTTGAAGGATTCAGGGACACAGTAAAGAGCTCCTGTTGCTTGGCTTTCCTGATTTTACTGTTGGCCGCTATATTGAAGCCACTGTAACAAATCAAGAAGAATTACTTATAGCACCTGTGCAACCTTTTTCTCCAAGAAAGCCTAAAATTACTCCAGATTGTCAGCCAAGGAAGACAACAGTGGCTGGCCCTAAACACAGAAGGTACTGTCACTTAGAGCAAAAAATAACACTTACCTAACACTGCTCTGTTTGGTATTGCTATATCTGTTCTGTAATGCTGAGAAAGAAAATATGAAACTGGGAGAATCTGTACATGTTTAAATATATATATATATATAGTAAACAAGATGATCGTGAACATTGCTGATAGAAGAGGTTGTTTAAGCAATTAACTGATTTCTTTGTAGATTTTTCAAACAGGATCTCTAATGTGTAATGTGGTAATAAACAAGATAAAACACTGTTGCTTAGTTATCTACTTAGTAACAACTGTTATTAAAAAAAGATGGGAAACTGAAAGTAGATTTCTGAGATAAGCTTCTTAATTCTTTACACGACTTTAATGTCTGCATCCGGCTAGTGTCTCCTATCTTTCATGCAAAACTTTTGTTTTGCAAATAAGCTTCCATTTTAATTACAGTATTTGCTTAGTTATAAAAGTATACCTAATCTGAAAAAGCAGTGTTTTCAAATCTGTATGAATAACACTTATTATAGAATAGCCTGAGCTGAAAGGGACCCATAGGGATCATCAAGTTCAGCTCCTGGCCCTGCACAGAACCACCCCAAGAGTCACACCATGTGCTTGAGAGCTTTGTCCAAACACTTCTTGAACTCTTATCAGGTTTGGGGCTGTGACCACTTCTCCGTTCCAGTGCTTAGCCACACTCTGGGTGAAGAATATGTTCCTTATATCCAACTTCGACCTCTCCTGACACAGCTTCATGCCATTTCCCGAGGTCCTGTGCACTGGTCACTAGATCGGTGCCTGTCCCTCCTCTTCCCCTCACAAGGAAGTTGTAACTGCAGTGAGGTCTCCCCTCAGTCTCCTCTTCTCCAGGCTGAAAAGAGCAAGTGACCTCAGCAGTTCCTCATAAGGCTTCCCCTCCATGCCATTCACCATCCTCGTGGTGGGACAGTCCCTTCCCTTGCCCAGCTGGCGATGCTGTGCCTGATGCACGCCAGGACACACTTGGCCCTCCTGGCCACCGGGGCACTGCTGGCTCATGTTCAACTTGCCATCCACCAGGACCCCCAGGTCCCTTTCTGCAGTGCTGCTTTTCAGTGTCTTGTCCCCCAGTCTCCCCATACATCCAGGTGGACCAGGTGCAGAATCTGGCACTTGTCTTTGTTCAGTGTCTTACTGAACAACAACATGGAGGTTGTCCATCTTTCTAATTTGTGTAGGTCTCTCTTCAGCACCTCTCTGCATTTGAAGGAGTCAGCAGGTCCTCCCAATTTAGTATCATTGGCAGACTTACTCAGTATACCTTCAAATCCTGCATCCAAATCATTTGAGGAGATGTTGAAGAAGACTGGCCCTAAGATGGAGCCCTGCATAACCCCACTAGTGACAGGTCACCAGTCAGATGTTACCCCCTTCACTGTAACCCTTTGTGCCCAACCTATGAGCCATTGCCCACTCATCACATGATGTATTTATCCAGCTGTGGGCTGGATATTTTGTCCTGAAGGATGCTCTGAGAGACAGTATGAAAAGCTTTACTGTCTTGTGATGACATCAGCCAGCTCTTTGAGTACTTAGATGAACACCATCAGGCCCCATATCCTTATAGGGATCCAGCAGGAGCAGCAAATGCTGCAGAAGTTCAGGTTCAACTTGGAGTTCATCATTCTCACAATCATGGCCCTCCATAGCCCAGGTGAGGGAACTGGCACCCCTTTAGTCCCTCATTGCTGTTGAAGATGGAGGCAAAGAAAGAATTAAACATCTGTGTCCCTGTAATGGGCTGATGTTGTTTCTGCGGTGCTTTTGGCTACTGGCACATTTTTAAAACCTTTTTATTGTCTCCCTCAGTGCTGGACAGCTTCACCTTCAATTGAGCTTTGGCCACATGAATTTTTTCCCTACAGTGTCAAGTAGCATTTTTGCAGAGGATCTCTTTTTTCCCAGTGCACAAACTTCTCAGTTGTCCCTTTGAAGGAGCCATTAGTCTGTCGTGTGTGTGTGTTTTGGCTTTATAATCTTGGTGATGTGGCGTGTTAATTAGCTGTTTTTCACATACATTACTTGAGAAAGCTAAATGATATGTCATACATTTTCATTTTAGAAATAAGAGATGGTGGTGTTCAAACTTTCTCCCACACTATACCATACCGGATGAGTTAAGAAAATGTGTAGAACAGCACTTAGACATACTGACCTTTCAGCCCCTCCTAGCAGAGGTATGTAAGTGTAGGTTTTATTAAAAAAATATTTTCTTACATAGTGCTTTTGTTCAAGCTTCCTTAACTTAAAAAAATGTGTAGTCCCTAGTGTAAGAGAAGATGACGTAACTCTGTTGTCGGGTAGACTTAGACTTCAATCTGGATCCCATAACTTCCATGGTTTTCAATATGTTACAGAATCCAAGCTTACAAAACCACAAAAGCATAAATGTGAAAAGAGAGTAGAAGTATAACTTCTGTTTATGTAGGGGGGGACATCACAGAAGCTGAACAAAGATTTCTCTGTATTCTCACTTCTTAGGCATCACTGGAAATGGTTTTTTGAGGTGTCAGAACAGTTATTTCATAGAAAATGAAAGCACGATTTCTTAAATTACTGAAGTAACAGAGGATTCTTTTCTGGTTGTTCAAAGTTGTTTTCTTAAACATCTTCAGCTTTAATTCACTACAGCATGTTCAAATTCTCCACAAGTATAGCAGTTTCAGAATACGGTACAAAACACCCCCAAAAAAGCTATAAAGTCTTAACAAGAATATTACAGTGATTCCTTTTCCAAAACTTTGCCCTGATTTCTGGTAGAACATTGCTGCAACTCACTTTTTTTTTTTTTAAATGGTAAATTTTTAGTACTTATAAACTGGGGCTGACACTTTTTTAAGAGGCTATGTTGTCTGCTGACTGAACAGCTCACATTAAACCTGAGGTTACAGCATTAAGCTAATAGGTTAGTGATCCTCTCTCTGAAAGAAGATCTGTAGTGTTTAAAATAATTTTACACTGAAGGCCTGCTATTAATGGCTACTTCTTTTTAACCACACCTTAAGTTGTGGCTGGTACTGGTGACTTAAATGTCTGCGTCAGAAGGTGCTGCTTATTTGCCTCGTATTTGAATGAGAAGATACCAAGTAAAAAGCATTCTGTGCCATCATTGTTTAGATAGGATGTTGTACTGTTGGAGAATACCTCTGCAGTGAGATTCATTAAGCTCTGAGTGAGAAAATTCAGGTTATTTCAGTTTGCCATAAATTTTATAATTATCAGCCAGGGCCAAGACTGACGTAGCTCTCTCTTTTCAGCTGTCTCTGTCCATGTATTTAGATTTTATGCTTTCTGGGAATAAACTGAGCATAGAACTCAGTTTGTAGAGTGCCCCTGAATTCAGGTGTTGAAACTGCCACTGTAGTAGGGAGAGACTTGGTTAACTCTCTAGCTGAGTGGCTATTGTATTTGAGCTCCAAGGACTGTACTAATTTTGCTTTGATGATTAAGGGAGTTTAAAATATTATCTAGTGTATGGATGCATGTACTTAGGTATTTTATTTGGCAACCCAGTTGCTGTGCAGTCTATCTTAAGAGGTGTTTTGTATAACATTAGCAATAGTGGGTTCCATATCTTAGTGTACAACAATAATGTATACTGTTTTGTTTTTCAGCGTCTTAACCTAGATAATTATAAAGCAAACTTTTCTACTCTTTTATGGCTTGAAGAGATCCAAGCAGAAATGGAATTAAAAGATTACTACATGAGTGGGGTTATTTTAAAAAGGAATGGGAACTTGTTAGTGCTGGAAGTGCCAGGAGTAGAAGAGGGCAGACCTCGCCTGGTTCCAGGTAGAAATGAACATGAGATAAAATCAAATGGCATGTTGATCTGTATTTTCACTTCAGTGCAAACTCTGTTGTTTATTCATTTGTTTAAAGAAGTCTTTCACATATTTGAGCACAAAGTTACTCATTTAGGTGATTGGGGACACAGGAGCACAGTGTCTCAGTCTTAAAGGGGCTGCTATCTGAAGCAGTGTTGCATTTGTCTGTTCCTACAAATGTTTCAATACTATAGGATTTTTCTTTTACAATGTAAATCAGTGGGGTTTTCAGCAAAAATAAACTGCAGTGTAGCAATAGCTTAAAAAGCAATAGGTGCAGCAAAAAGCTGTGAAAGCAGCTAAAATTAAATTCAGAATTTCAAGTAATATAATAAACAAGATAGCATTTTCAGGTGTTGTCTGATGGCGTCAATACTAGATGCCTTTTAAAATGTAATATACAACTACATACGGCATTTCAGAACAGTACTGATGGATACAGCAACTTTGCTGAAGTTAGCCTCTTCAAATTCCTAATTTAAACATGCAGAAGAGAAAAAGAAGTTATATGCTGCAGTAAAAATGTTACTATTCCTTGTAACAGTATTTTGCCTTTTAACTTTTTTACAATTAGGTGATAAGGTGATACTGAAAAGTCAGATCTACTCGGAGCATATCATCGAGTACATCGCTTATGTTTCTGAGGTAAGCAAAGTGTCTCTCCTCTTGAAAATACTGTGGTTCACAGGTTTTATAAGAGAAGCTTGTAATTCATGGAGTTACACACTAGTTTAACCTGACTTCTGAGAAGCTAGGTTTATTTATCTATATTTTGAATGGTGATTTTGTATTTTTATTGCATTTTTGAAGACTCTGCCTTCCCTATTCTTTTGAGATTATAATCTTTGCCTGCTCTGAAAGCGCTTTTAACATAATCTAGATTTGTAATATGTTGACAGTAGGTAAATCTAGATGTACTCTTTGGTGTTGATGGGGGGTTCAGTGCTTTCAGAGGTGTTTCTTTATGTTTAAAGTACTAAATCTTCATGAGTATCCTGACTTTTTTTTTATCTTTGTAACAGATATGTGAGGAAGATGTTACACTTAAGGTTAATGCAGACTTTGAACGGACTTACAACTTGGAACCCATGGATGTGGAATTTGTTCATTGCAGGTGTTTTTATAAGTTTCCAAAGCTGCATTTAATGGTTCCTCTAGTACAGTGACTTTTAAAATATGATCATTTATTTTGGTAGTTACAGTCTTTTAACAATATGATGGCAAAATTGTGTTGAGGGAAATAAGTGAAAAAATTAGTAAGATTTTAAGTATGTCCTTCTCTGTAACTGTACAAGTGTACAAAGAGCTATTATCTTTATCATTTCTAGATAGTCACACTGATGTCAGACAGTGAAATGAGGGGGAATGAGGTGGGGTGTTCAGAGGTGTTTTTCTTTTTAAAAAAAATGTAACAATATGGCTGCAAGACTATGCAGGACAAAAAAATAGCTGGTGATAATCACCCATTCATTTATGCTTTTGTTTTATTCATGGAATGTTGTCTGTTTGGAGTTACATAATCTTTGTAAATTCAGCCTTGTAAAGAAGTTCATTGAAAGTGTTGAACACCAGGCCATCTTTGTATCACTGAAAAGCTAGAGAATATGTGTATCAATATTATCCATAGCAAAGATGTTTATACTTCTGCAGCATATTTCTCAATAGATGCTTTTTTTTAAAAAGACACATTTTATATAAAACTTTTTTTTAATGCACAGTAAAAAGTACCAGATACCTCATAGGTGTGTGCTGTCATAGTATATGGAAATGTAAGCTTTTACTTTAATCTACAAATCTGTGTTGGGGTTACAGGATTCCTAGCAGGCGATGCCAGTTGGCCATTCAGCAAGCTCTCTACCTGGGTGAAAAAGGTACACTTCATTTGACTATTAAGTTGTCTAGAGGAGTTTGTGTGTGGAGTCTTGTGGGTTTTATTGCTTTCACATCAGGGCATACTGAGAAGAGTGCATCGTAATTTGTTCTTACAGGAGTTTTCCATGTGTTGTTAGGGGCTTTTTGGTTTGGTTTTTAAGAAGAAAAAATGCTGAATGTAGTGAAGGTTTTGTCAAAATTATTTCATCTGTTGGCCATCACAGACAGGATGGGTGGAAGCAAACTTTGTGAACTGTTAGAGCCAACAAGAAATGTAGGACTCATACATACTGCTATAATAGTAGCCAGTGAAATGGCCATGTTTTGTGTTATCTCAGAATTTGTTAAAAAACACTGATTTTTTTGTTCTGTGGTTGAGTTGAATGATGCATATGACCTTCATGCAGGTCTTTACCACATTAGTTCTGATAAATCAATTTTGGCAGCTCAGACTAAGCTGATGTATCAACAGTAACATTAATCAGTAAAACATAAAGTGTTTGTGTGACTTTGAAATTTCTCTACTTTCTTTTTCTCTGCTAAATGTGAAGTGTTATTTCCGGAAAGGCTTGTGTTACAATCACCACAAGCTGTCAAGACCCAGAACACTGCAGAGTATTGTGCTGTTGATGATGGCCTTAAACAGTTTTCACAGCAGGAAAGTAAGGTATCTATTCTGTAAATGTTCCTTAAAATGTTAACCTCCATTCAGATTGGTTACAGATACTAATTGTACAGCTACTGGCAGGAAGGAATTGCATAATGGAGTATCAAAGAATCAAAGCTGTATTCTGATGACAGAAGTTTTTGTTTGCTGCCTGGACATGGGGGATTTTATAACTGATACTATAAAGCTAACAAAATGGAAAGTGCTTATTAAAAAATGTGTGATTGTGATGGCAATTGTCAGATTTGCCTTAGAGTAGTTTTCATAGCTACTGTTGAGTAGATACTTAAGTCCAGTCACTGTGGCAGGAAATAATACTGTGATAGAAGGTAATCATCCTCTTCTGAGTGGATTTACCCAGGCTCAGCTGCCACTTGTATTAATAAAGTGTAGAAATCTTTCTTAGAACAGACTTTAGGAGGCTGCCTAATTCTCTTTCCTTTTTGAAGCAGGACTGTCACCAACAGTAAATCAGTCAGCTTGGGGGATGTGGGCAGCATTTCTTTACTGTTGTCTAGAGTTTTCACAGCGTCTGCATAACCTATGCTTTACCACCTTTACACTCAAGATTTTTTCCTAATTCCCTAATTATTTCACCTGCAATTTGTCCTTTGCAACAAGGAGTAATCAATCAATCTGGTTTGAAATCAGTATTATTGAGATGATTGAGGCATGATGTCCAGAACCTTGCCAACACCACATTCCCTACAAGCAGTTTTCTCCCATGCTACAGTCTGAAAGGAAGGACATGTCCACTAAGGAAGATGCATTTATCTGTGCATCTTGTGTAGTGGTCTGGAATGTGACTGTTTTCTTTTGTGGAAGCAAACAAGTTGTGTAGTCATGGCTTCAAAATCCTCATCTGAGCCTGCAAAATATTTGTGGAATATATGTTTAATGTTAGCAGAGCCAAACTATTAGAAATCTTAAAATGCAAATTCCTGGCACTATCTTCTACTACTCTTTCCTTTCTGTCTTAACAGTAGATATTCTATTTAATGGGAAAAAATTAAAGCTTAGCAACTTCAAAAGTATTAGGGAAGATAGTTGCCTGTCTTCTTAAGGTTATAAATGCATTTATCTTCACTTACTGTTTTCAGGTCAAAAAAAAGCAGAACAAACAGACAAAAGGTATGACATCGAGGGAGGTGGACATAACAGATGTGGTGGAAGTAACTCTGCAAACAAGCCAACTTGGTGTATTTTCTGTGCTTGAATAATAAGTATCACATCAGTAAATCAGGGCTGAGTAAGATCCTTTAACATGTCCTTGTGCTCTGTCTTTTAAAGACAGATTCTAGAACTACTGACAGGAGGTTTCTATGGAGACTTTTGGTGCATTACTTAAACATCGCTAATTCACAGAATCCTAGAATGGTTTGGGTTGGAAAGGACCTTAAAGATCACCTAGTTCCAACCCTTCTGCCACAGTCAGGAGCACCTTCCACTAGACCAGGTTGCTCAGAGTTCCATCCAGGCTGGCCTTGAACACTTTTGGGGAAGGGGGAGCAAGCATCTGATGATATATTTTTTAATGAATAAATAGTCATATCCCAGTCATTTACTCAGAACTTTTTGGTCATACTGAGGGTTTTCAGTTTGTTACTGGGATGCTGTCTCTCATCTTTGGGAAAGCTTCGCTAAAGATGCTAAAAGCATCCCAGATTATTCTTATGCTATTTTTGGAAAAAGTTACTTTAAATATCAGTGTACTGAAATGCCTAAGAGGGTAATTGTGTAATTTTTTATCAAAAGGGTGCTGAAGAATTACTGAGTAATTAGCTAGAATGCACTTCTGTCCAAGGGTTAGTAAGATTCTGCTGTTGAAAGCTAAAGCTAGACTAATTCAGACAGGATTAAGAAAAAAATTCCAGCAGTTGTAACAGAGAACTGATCATGTAGTACTGGTACCGTCCCCGAAATGCCAGTTACTGGAAGTTTCTCAAGTTTTGCTGTTCTAGGACAAGAAAGTGAGCTTGATTCTAAAATTACTGAATAGAGTTTTTATGGATTGTTGGGTTATGTAATCATGGTCCTTTTCTGGCTTTCAATAAAAAGCCAGTACACTTTGGAAATATTAATGGCTTATTTTCTACTTGGTATTCTATGAAAACTGATTTTTGAGAAACTCATTAGTTGTTACAACAAAAGGAAAATAAAAATTTGCAGAAGCATATTGTGAATTGGAATTGCTTTTATCTACATATGTTAAAAATATATATGTGAAGTTCTGAGATATGCTTGTCTTGATTATAGTTGGTGAAACTGTGGCACTTAAACAGAGACATGGTGAATTTTTCAATCCTGTGCTGAATGTGCAACAGAAACTGGCAGTGAAAAGGATACTGAGTGGTGAATGTCGCCCCACACCTTATCTTCTCTTTGGACCACCAGGAACTGGAAAAACAGTAACAGTAATTGAAGCTATTTTACAGGTAGTGGTGAATGACAAATCAGTCATCTCTAGTCTTTTCCATGTTGGAACATTTATAGTGTTTCCGTAAGTACCATCATAA
Organism: Aphelocoma coerulescens; assembly: GCF_041296385.1. Taxonomy (NCBI): domain Eukaryota; kingdom Metazoa; phylum Chordata; class Aves; order Passeriformes; family Corvidae; genus Aphelocoma; species Aphelocoma coerulescens. The sequence goes on from NC_091014.1 coordinate 20,862,272, forward strand.
TTTTTTCCCAAGGAGTTTTCAAAACACTCTTTTTAAATCATTTTCTATAGTTCCATGAAGGAGGAAAATCCCATCTTCATATGGATGTAACAGAATTCTGAATGGCTTATTTTCAAGTCTTTTTGTCTTTAAAACTTCAGTGAACAGTGTCTGCCTTGTGATTCCAGTAGTGCATAATGTATTCATGAAGCACAGGTACACATTGATATGATAACCATGAATTAATTCTGTTGTGGATACGCTCAGTTTGAGAGTACTTAGTCGTAACCATTGACAGGAGTGTTACTGAACTGCAGAAGAATGAGTGGATATCACACATGTGCAAAACTCTTCTGGGTTCTATATTCAGTGAAATAAAATGGGAATGTTGGCGCTATTGATGCTTCTTAAATAACCTTTTTTTTTAATATCTGTATTCTTTAATATAGATACACTTTAGTCTCCCAGGTAGTCGGATTTTGGTATGTGCACCATCAAATGCTGCAACAGATCTGATCTGCTTGCGGCTGCATCAGAGCAATCTCTTAAAACCAGGAACTATGGTCCGAGTTAATGCTGCCTTCAGGTCAGCAGAGGTAAGTATTAGAGATACCTGCCACTTAATATTTCCATTTTAATATTTTTACCTTAAAATACTGATTTAGTATTTTAACTCTCAGTGGCTATTAGGCTGCTTAGGCTTGCTGAGGATCCAAAGTATTGCTTCAGCTTTTCCAGAAGATTAAGTGGAAAATGTTGATCATAATACTTAATTTGACTGTATGAGCATAAGATCTTCACCTCTTTCTTGTAGTGCGTAACTCTACAAGCAGCAAATAGGCATTTTGGGGATTTTTTTATTTGATTCATTGTTTTTGTTATTTTATCTGTCCAAGTTAAGACTACTTACACAGAAAGTAAGCAAGTAGAATCATCATCTCTATGCAGGACACATACATTGTGGGTTCATTACATACATACATACATACATATTTATACATATGTATATATATTTATACATATGTGTGTGTATATATATAGAGGTATATTTGTATATATATACAAGTGTATATATACATATGTGTGGATGTATATATAGATACATATATGAAGTATCCAAGTGTTCCATATTGATCCTTACAATAAAGCACAGATGTCCTGCATATGTACTGCTTTGCTTAGGCTAATTAATTCATTCGTTTTGGTGTATGAATGGGTCTAAATCTATGTGTTTTGCTCAGCTTTTAAAATAGTCTTCAGAGAGCTTTTCTATTCAAATTTTAAAATTCTGGTTTAGGCTGGCATTTTGTTACACCTTTTTGTTTTGCAGCAAATTGATGACATGGTGAAACCTTACTGCAAAGATGGGGATGATATTCAGAAAGCATTGTGGTCCAGGATTGTAATTACAACATGCAGCAGTGCAGGATTGTTTTATCAAACAAATACACGGTACAGTACCATCGACAGGAATATCACTGAAATGGCTGGATGACACAAAGCCCAGAGCTTTTAAAGACTGTCTGAACTGTAACTTGGGCTGTTTTAATCGTTTATTGCATGCACCTTTATTGTGAAGAAAGCAAAGCACTTGGTTTTGGTAATGTTTCAGCAGGAACTTTCTTCATGGTAAATTTAAGAATTATCTTGAGTAGTGTTTGAGGTTTTTGAAACAATAACTTCTCTGCCACCAGTGGAAATTATATTGCTCTTGACAATCATTTTGGCTCAAAATGATTGCCACACTAAAAATTTTATTATATTTGGCTTTTACCAAGTCACCTTTACTAACTGTAAACAACTATCAATCGTCTCAAGTGCTATTAACAAGGTTGTCTCTGTCTTGGATTTTACCTTTGGAAAAGGACACTCTGAAGCTTTACTACCTTGAGTTGTTTGGCAGAAACAAAGCTTGGGGATTGTCTTTGCTACATCAAGTGCATTGTTTAACTCAATACCTTAAGGAAACTGAGAATAAGGGAAGCTTATTGCTACAAATAATGTTTTAATTAAGGGTTGTGTATATCAGAGTATGTAAGTGAAATCAAAGATGAGAACTTAAAGTTACAGGGTTGGTTTTTCTATATTTCCTTCTGGAAATACCCATCTTTGTTCTGTGTCTGTGGGGTTGCCTGGCATACTTGCCTGTCAAGGATGTTAACAGAATTGCTGAGGTCAACCACAGGGTGGCAGAATGAAGTAATGTGAAAAGAGCCCTGTTTCAGGTTAATGTTGTTTAATTACAGGCTTGGACATTTCACTCATGTGATTGTGGATGAGGCAGGTCAAGCAAGTGAGCCGGAGAGTCTGATTCCAGTTGGGTTGGTTTCAGAAGCTGATGGGCAGGTAGTTCTCTTAACATCATTTACTGAAAGGGAAAAAGCTTGTTTATTATTTTCATATTTTGTGAATTATGTAGAAAGCAAGCAGCCATTTTCTGGTAATGAGTTTTTTAATAGAGATTATTCATGCATAATATCAATTCTCTACACTAAAACAACTTTCTTTACATCTAGAACAAGTCTATGTTGGTAGGACTGGGTCAGTATGTGGAAGATATCAAAATAAAAGTATGCATTCCATTTAAGACAAAAACATACTTCTGTCCTTTGCAAAAAAGTGTTTGAAGGAAAGCAGATATTAATTGATCTCTGAATTCTGAAATGTGTATGTCATTATAAAATGAAGTTTCAATAACAATTGTTTTAATCTAAGATGGATGTTTTTAAATTTCGTATACAGATAATTCTCGTTGGAGATCCAAAGCAGTTAGGGCCAGCAATAAAATCGAAACTTGCGCAGACTTTTGGATTAAGTATGTCCTTGCTAGAAAGACTGTCATCAAGAGAGCTGTATCAGAGAGATGAGGATGCTTTTGGTTCCTGTGGAGCATATAATCCTTTATTGGTGAGTTAAACTTTCCATTAGCCCTTTTCAGCTCAGTCAAAAAAGGAGAAGTTGTGGTTACTTACCATGATTTTGCTCCCTGATGCTTAGTGACAAGTCTACCTTGAGCATTAGTTTTCTAGAAAAGCTTGATTCGTTTGCATATGTAGTCTGAACAGTAAAGATGCTGAGCCCTCCAGCATGTTAAAAACTTTTCCTTGAAGGGGTCCTCTGTTGTTAAGCAGTATAAGTCAAATATGGTGCACAATAGTTTCAAATTCCCTTTCATCTTCATTGTCCACATTTACCATACCATCATAACTTAATTTTTCAAGATGAAAAAGTGCAATTTCTGCTTTTAATGTGAAAAGACAAGCAGAATCTCTTCTTTGATGATTAATTTTGCAAACATCATGTTTCACAAAGGGAAGAAGAGAAACTGTTCTTATTTCTTGATCATCTCTTCCTTTGAAGGATAGCTTCCCCAGACTCTTGTATGGGCAAGTAGCTAAAGTCCACATTAAGTGGCAGAGGTAGCATAGTATTTAAACATGTACAGATGTTTGAGCTGCTTTCGATTACTGTCTGAATCTGAAAAATAGGGCTGATGTTAAGCTTCCTAAGATGCCTTCCTGTTCTCATGGTAACATATTTCGAAGAATTAAACTGAGAGCAAAGGATTATTAGATGACCATGGAAGTAGAGAAGGGAGGAAATCTGATTGCAGATTTAGGGGTGAAAGTGAGGGTATTTGACCCTCCTCAAACCTGTTACCACAAACTTTGGTTGTTGTGTTTCATATGCAGTGCTTAAGGAGATTTGGCATAGTGAGAGAGCAGGAAGTGTGAGGGCTTTAAGGATGCGTTTCAACTGGAATATCCTACATTATCCTTTCTATAGGACTGGGGTTTTTTTAGCTGGTTATTACTGTCTGGAATGCTTCCTTAAGACTGTTCTTTCATTTAAAGACAAATAGTTTCAGATGTCTTAAGGCCAGCTTCTATCAGCTGTTCTGATGCTCCCTTTTTGCTTGTCAGTACTTCCTCAGAAGAACACATTACATCCATGAAAACTCCATGGATATAATCTGACTCTTAAAAAAAGATAATATGTCTGTAGATCAAATGTTTTAAGAAACTGGAGAACGACCAATTCATCTATCATGTACATTCAATTCTCTTGGTTTCCCCTTTGGAGGGGAAGGAGATGGTCCTTCAAAACACTGCTTTGATGTACTTTTTACTTACAGAAGACCACACCTGCAGTTTTTGCCTTGAATGCAGTTCTTTGGCAGCTTTAGAAATGCTGAATGCTAGCAGATGGTAAGGTAGTAGGTGTGTTCTGAGAAGTCTGATGAATAATGACCTGTTTCAGTTACTGGTTTTGGGTTTTGTCTTTGCAGATCACTAAACTCACAAAGAACTACAGGTCGCATTCTGCATTGCTTGCCTTGCCATCTAAATTGTTTTATCATAAGGAGCTAGAAGTTTGTGCAGATACTTCAGTAGTAACTTCTTTGTTGAATTGGGGAAAATTGCCCAGGAAGGGATTTCCATTAATTTTTCATGGAATAAAGGTATGTAAAATGTTCATACTGTGAATTGTATAGGCTTGCTAGCAGTTTGCTGATTTCTTTAGAGTAAATTCTAGAAAGGACATGAAAAAGATTAAACTGTCTCTCACAAGTAATGTGACTTCCTAACCGTCTGGTTTTAGAAACAACTACTGAAGTCAAATGTTTGCTAAGAACTTGAGCAGCTGCCTCTTGAGGTGCATTGTGGAGACATTTTCATACAAGTTTAAATTCATAGCAGATGACCAGGATGGAGTTACCATCAGCTGCTTTAGATTGGTTTTGATGGGAGTTTGCTACGTTAAGATGGATACAAGCCTCTAAAACTGAAGGGATCATGAGGGTTTAACTTGGCAGAGGAAAAAATAGTACCTTGGAAAGTAAGGTTTCTTTAGTCTTCCAAGAAGTTAGTAAGAAGTGGTAATACCTGCTGCTTGGAAAAGCTTGGTTTTGAACTCTTCCACCTTGCACAAAAGCAAGATACCAGCTTGTTAACACATGTTATTCTGAGTTGAGATATAACTCCTTTGTTGCATACTTATAATAATGTTGTCATATCAATTACATTTATAAATGTATAAAAAATATATATAAATTGTGAGGTGATACTTGGTCATTAGAAAAGGTGTATAGAGAGGAAAAGAAATTATATATAACATTCCATCACTTTTTTTGCATTCAGGAGGTGTAAGAATAATCTATTAATAAATAAATAGTCATTTCTGCACCTGATCTCCATCATGTCATTTCCTTTCCCCTAACACAGGGCAGTGAAGCACGTGAAGGTTGCAGTCCTTCATGGTTTAATCCAACTGAAGCAGTTCAAGTAATGCAGTACTGCTGCCAACTGGCTAAAAGTGAAGCCTCTGCAGTATCAGTGACAGATATTGGAGTGATTGCACCATATCGTAAACAGGTATAATGTTTAACAGGTCTGATGTCTTAAGAGCTTCAAAAGTGCTGTATTTCATCTCATGTATTTATATGGTGGCTGTGGTTTGTTAAAGCAGGAGGGCATATGTCAAAATTTCACTGTTGTGTGAAATTGTGATGTTACACGGTGTATTATCAGTCATTAACGATGCTGCCATTGAAATCTAAACCTAGAGAAAGACAGCAATAGTGGCGTTCTACTGGTTTTTTAGTTTTAAAAATCAAGCAATTAAGGAGACCAATTTGGAAATAGAAGCAGATTTTTCAGTTGCTGGAACTAAAGAGTGCAAGTCAAGAATTTATTACCCAACAGCTGGAACAGCAATCTGATTCTGTCGCTGTCTGCACTGAAGAGTGGAACAAAAGGGAATTATTGTGAAGTAGGTGGCATGACACTTTGTTGTGGCTTTGAGGAGACTAGAGGAAACAATTACTGTGACTTCTTAGCTGTCCTATAGTCAGACTTGAAGTTTGTACTGCTATTGAAACCTCTAGAGAATGCTGAACATTAACTTGAAACGCTGTGCTTTATTTTTAAATGTATTTGTATCCAGGTGTGTTAAATATGTGATGTTTACTTTCATTTTAAAAATAAACTTAATCCCCTTCCTGTTGCAGAGAAGGTTTTGGACAGTGCACATAATTTTTTTTGGTATTCATGTCTCAGCATTCGTAACCTTGCACATGTGGCTTGGGGGAAACACTGGGAGGTGTGTAGAAAAGACCAAGGCCTTGTGAAGAAATCTCACCTGCAAATTAAAGCTTTGCTTGTACTGATCCAACTGGTCAGGTGCATGTACCTGCCTGTGTTTGCAGTCATTTGTTTTTTTCAAATATGTATTCATAGAATTGATGTGACTGAATTTCTTATACTCCCTAAATGATGATTTCACATGATTTAATGTGTCCTTCATCTGCCTATCTTCATATGCCCTACAAGGCATGTGATAGTACAGTCCACATTAAGAAAGTCACTTTGTATTGCAGGAACACTGATTAGAAAGTAGTCTTTGACCATAATCTTCAGCTTAGTCAGGCATGATTTCTTCTTAAATCTTTTGGAGCACTTCAGTTATAATCTCTGAACAGCTTTTAGCAGATGGCAGTACAGCAATCCCACATGTACCAGGATCCCAGTGCCTGAAACTCCTTGTTCTCTTTCTCTTTTGGGAGGGTACTTAAGATCATATCTCACCTCTGCCTTTGACTCTGCATGATGCATCTGGCAAGCAAAGGTGGAATCTTTGTAGTTTTCTTGATGGGCTAAGGGAAGCTGCTTGCCCTGCCACATCTGTGGTATGCATGGTTTCAGATATGATGCGTACTGGAAAAAGAGGGTTTAAGGATCTAAGTTATTCTCTTTAAAATCTGGACTACTAAAAATCTCTTGCCTTCTGCCCAATTTATGGTAGAAGGTGAAAGAGTGCTCTCTAAGTTGTGTATTAACTGTGATACTTTCTTGTAGGAAAAGTTACTGTTTTATTCTAAAATCTTGCTGATGATTGATGGTTAAGCTCGGTGTAGTCATTCCTTTCAACATTGCCATGTTGAAGCGCATACATATATATGTGGTATGGTTCTGGTTTTAAAGCAGCCCACTCTCAAATGTAAAACTAAATTCAAACCCTTTATTTTTGCTTTGGGTTTTTTTTGTAGGTGGAAAAAATTAGATTTCTTCTCAGAAGTATTGATTTGGAAGACATAAAAGTTGGCACAGTAGAAGAGTTTCAAGGGCAGGAGTACATGGTTATCATCTTATCAACAGTATGTAAATTTACTGTGGTCCTTTTGAGAATTTTTACATGTGTAATTCTTTGTGTCTCCTTTTTGATACAGGCCTTTAAAAGAAAATTTAGAAGCCATATTTTTGTCAGTCTGTCACAGTATTTGAAAGCAGAGCTTATTAAGTGCATGCACGTAGAGTTATTTTGCTCTTTAAAATCTGGATTATTAAAAATCTGTTGCTTTCTGTTTAAAATATGGTATAGTAGTATTTCACATTTGTAGCTTGGAGGAAGAGTCTGGGGTTTTCTCACTTGTGTTTTTTTTCCTGAAGGCAGTGGTACTGAGCTTACTTTCAGTGTTCCACATGATACCATAGCTTTTCAATCCACCATTGGATCTCTTAAAGTAGTTCTAGGTGTGTACTATGCTCTTATTTATAAGAACTCGTTATTTAGGTTATGAAAATTTTCTTTTTTCAAAGATAGGTTCAAATATAGATGAAATATGGGTGAAAATCTAATGAGTCATAGTTTTAGCACACTACTTGCTTTGGCTGTTTTTTCTATGCTAAGTCAAAGCACACTGATGAGGCTATTGAAGGAGGCATACTGAAAGACCCATTGTGAAATGTCATTCACCTGAGTGGATTGTTGCAGTAAGGAAATATATTAAAGTTACCCTGTGGTATGTTGTGTTCTTATTATTTTATTTCTAAAACTATCTATAATTAATTTTAGGTGCGATCTCAGAAAGTCCTAATTGATGATGAAAAACACTGTTTGGGCTTTCTCTGTAACCCAAAGAGATTTAATGTGGCAATTACTAGAGCAAAAGCTTTGCTGATTGTCGTGGGAAATCCTCACGTTCTTGTGAAAGTAAGTTTTGGGTTCATATCTTTGAATTGCGTGTGTTATTTACCACAGCAGTTGAATGATTTTGTGGTTTAATCTGATGTGAGGGAGCATCAGAATTGCTAGGAATTTGTACATTGTGCTCAATCTGCATTTGGGAATATCTGAGCTCCATGGGTTCCCGTACGAATGGACAGTTCAGGCACACGTACAGTAGATTTCCAAGCACAAAGGAAGTGGTGCTCTGTGCATACAGACTCCTAGCTCCTTTTTGTTTCCAGCATGGAGGCTCTGACCTCCTCTAAAGTTCTCCAGCAGCCTGCAAGTCCAGTAAGCATGTTCCAGATAACCTCATGCAATCAGATTCTTCACAAAATGTAATTGCTTCACTTTTTAAATGGAGGGTGGCAGAAGTGATTGTTCCCAATTGATGCAATGAGACTCCTTTTGAGCTCATGCATGGTCCTTTCACAGGAATAAGTTGAGCTTGTCTTAATATCTCATTCTATTTTATTTATTTTATTATTTAGTCTTACTTCAGGAACAAGAAAGAAAACAGTGTTCCAGAAATGGTCTGAGTAAAAATTTAGTTCACCCATACCTAACATGTAATTACATGTAATTTAGAGCAGCTGTAGATACCTTCCTCACATGTTACACCATGCTTGCACCATTTGTAGAGTTGTGTTTCTGGAAGAGGTCCTATTAAATCTCTTACATTCATGTGCCGTGTTAATTTGTTTGAAAATTCACTTCACAGTGCACCATGATTACAGTTATATATTAATCTTCTCTTGTAGGATCCCTGTTTTTGTGCACTGTTAGAATACAGTTTAATGAACAGAGTTTATATAGGTTGTGACCTCCCTGCAGAGCTGGAACACCTGCAGAAGTAAGTGTCTAGTCTTCACTTTTACCTTGCTAGATACCGCTCCATTTACAGTATTTTTAGAGCTAGTGTCATTTGAAAGATTGATCAATACAACGACCTGTGATATCATAGTAGCATTGGATTTTGCATTCCTAAGTAAATATTATGTAAACATAATGACATGTAATGTAACTCTGCTTTCTCCCATCCCATAAGAGAGTCTGAGTATTAATTATTAAATATGAGCTGTTGCTGACTTTGGTATCTTATGTATCCCCAAATGATGATGGCATATTTGATGATCATAAGGTGGAGGAGTGTACAGCAGAAATGGTTAAGGTGATTTCACTGTAGTTAAAAACGAAGTGCTTGGAATTTGATTTAAGTATGTCCCTTCTGATAACATATAATAAATACAGTGTTAAATGGGTATTATACACCAGATTATACTACTGGGTTTTTTTAATCAAAAAATCATGTTGTTTATGGAAAGGTAAGCAAGATTTTTATGTTACTCTCTTTAATTGACAGGTGTGGCTAGTTTTTTGGTATTCAGGATGCATTCAAGGTTTTAGTATTCATCTGTTTTGAAACTAACACTTAACAGAAACTCAGTCCTGAGCAGATCAAGCACCTGTTGTCCTCAGAGAGAGGCACATGTTCTGAAATGGATAGAAGTTTCTGCAAACAAGACTTTTTTTTTTTTTTAAGAAGTGAAGAAGTTGTAATTAATAAGATAAAATAGTACTGGCAACTTACTAGCTTCTGTGTTTAAAATGTATATTACTGTGCCTCTGCAGAGGATATATATTCAGGATGTCTGAATCCTCCAGGCATCAGGAGAAAAGTATTGAAGGACTCCTACGTAAGCTTTTCCTTATTCTGTAATTGTTTCAGCTTCTCAGTTTTCTTGGACTTGTGTAGTGCCACCTAAAACTGGACTGTCCCAAGAATGTAGATGTGTCACGTCATTGTTGTGGGAGTGTTACAGTAATATATCTAGGATGTGAACTGGAATGATACATTAAATGTTTCCACTCAACTGATGCTGAGTACCTTAAGCCAAAACCCTACTCCTAGTTTTTAAGGCCTTTGTGTATACAGCTGAGATCACACAGGATGTTCTTGGTTTCCATTGCAGTCCATCCATCTGCTGTGGTGTATGTCAGAGCAATGCCTTAAGTGGCAGCTAAAGAAAAAAAGAAAATTAAAACTGTGTTTTGCCTTTCTGTAAACATGGTATAAAATAAAGTATTGTGTTTTATTTTGGCAAAATTAAAACAAAATGATAAGTTAGCAGTATTTCTGCTCTTGGCTTAATTTGGCACTGTGCTTTCCCATTAAACAGTATTTTTCTCTCTTCCTTGTCCTCTCCTTGATGATTAAGTCTTGCACTTTAGGAGTAGCTGGACAACTAGACACTGTGTTTAAGAATTGCCGGTACAACAAGATGGCTTTCTGTAACAAACAGAAGTGTGTTAGATAGGGCTATAGGCTACAGAGAAACAAATGAAGAGGGAAGAAAGAAAGCTTTTGTTTGCCTTGTTTACAGTCCTCTCATGTCACTTCTATTCTTGGTGTGCACTGTGCTTCTTTCCCTTGCAATGCACAGTATGCAGATACTGCAACTTACTAGACGGTAAGTGGGGTCAAACATCAAAGCCAGGCAGGATATAAGGTACCTGCACTTATTGGGACACAGGGTGGAGTGCCCAGATCTGCCTCTTACCCAGACTGCACTGTGAGAGTGTATCCAGGGTGTCACAGCTGCATTTGAGCAGCACTCCACACTATTCAGCCCAATCTCTTTGATGTTGTATTATGCTGCTTAAATTGCTTTCGTTCATGACAGGCTAGGATAGATGGTTTGTGTTGTTGCAGTATGGTGCTGAAAATACCAGCACTGATGCCATGTCAGTATTCTACATTCAACTCAAGAAGTTGTTTAACTAAGATCTCTTCTACTTGCCTTTGGAAAGCCCTCTTGCTTCAGGATTGTGTTAGAATGTACCACATCTCACAAACCACTGCTTCCAACCTTGGATAGTGTGCTCATGCTCTCTTGAGAGAACAGGGAAGAGATCATGATGGAGATGGATTATGCTTACTGTATTGCAGGATACCATGTAGGACTTTTGACTAGTATTCCCATGACATCTGCAGGGCAAAGTAGCAAAGGACTGATTGTGATACTTAATAGCTACAATTTAATAACCTTTTGACTGTAATAGTTTGCATGTTGGCATCAGTTTCTGCAAAATAAACTACTTGATTTATATTTGAGCATTGTGCATTTATTACTCAGTAAAAGATGACAAATGCTTATTATCATACATGGTGTTCATTTTTTTAGAAGAGCTCTCAGTTTAAAGAGCAAGTACAAAATAGCATTCACATGTAGACAAGTCCTGGACAAAACTTGGGTCCTTTTGGACTTGCTTTTGTACACTTTAATCTGATAGAATGCAGTTACCGTCTTCAAGGAAAATACTGGTTTTGTTTTTACACATGTATGCACAATGTAAAAGGTAGAAGTATGTCAGTGTGGTTCATGGTTCACACTTCTCAGTTGGGAAAACGTGTGTCTAAACAATATCAAAATTAAGGGAAGGTGAGAAGTGGTGGAAATGCAGAGTAGGAATGATTGCACAGATAAATAATGGAGAAGTATTTCCATGTGCACTCTTCTTAAGGAAAAGTAGTAGCATTGAATCTGCACATGGGTACCTGAAGGTGCTATTCTACTGGGTGGCTGAGGGAGCTGGGTGGTGCTTTGTGGCTTCTCAGTTCTTTCATAAAACCACACAGGTGATAATGCAGAAGGTCCATGAAACATATCCTGTGTGTCAGGTCCTAATATGCTTGGGCACATCTTTACTAGCACACGGTAAAGTTCAGGTCCCAAAAACTATTTTGCTTCAATAAAAGTGTGGGGTATTTGGTGTGAACACAGAGCTCTCTGTTAATGTGCCTTTAGTACAATGATGCTTAGCAGAAGTCTGTGTTTTCATTAGAGATCCACATCTTCCTAACAGTATAACATTTCCCCATCTCTGGAAGTGTTCACCACCAGGCTGGATGGAGCTCTGAGCAAGCTGGTCTAGTGGAAGGTGTTCCTGTCCGTGCAAAGGGGTGTAGAACTAGATGATCTTTAAGGTCCCTTCCAGCCCAGGCTCTTCAATAGCCTGTGATGCTCTCTCTGTCGAACAATAAAATGTATCTCTGTATGAGTACTAGAAAGATGATCCCAGTCACTGACAACCTGGAAGGTGATGGCTATCACAGTATTTGTGTGGGTTTAGAAGGTGCATAGGAACCAAAAGAGCAATGAAGCTTCTGTCAGGGGAAAGGGGATGCACTGTTGTGCCTCATAGTGAGAATTTAAGCAACAACGTGTCCCATGTTGACAGACAAAACTGTGCTCCAAAAGGGCAAGTGCTAATGCTGCAAATTTGTTGTTTCAATTGGTCCTTGACAGCAGAGTGGCCCTGGGGCAAGGGAGGGTGGCAGGCCCTGCAGCATGACCTGGCAGAGCAGCCCAGCTGGAGCAAGGTGCAGCCCTTGGCACAGAGCAGTTGGCCAGGCCAGCTGGGACAGAGAGCTGAGCCAAACCCATACACAGCCCTGGCAGCAGGGAGCAGGGAGGGAAGAAGCATGAAAGTATGCATATTGTCAGCTCTTGGCAATTTGCTGAAAATAGCTTTTGGGAAGTCAAGGGTCTTTGGTGGTTTCCATTCTGTTTCTAAGAGCTGTGCCCTGGAGCAATAAAGAGGATGAGGTAGTGAAAGTCTCACTTTTGGCTTCCCTTAAATTAATGAGCAAACTTCCCAGATGGGATAAGTGAGGCAGAAGAAGAAATCAAACATTCCGTTTAGACTGCCTAAAATGAAGCTGTTCTTTGTGTGGAACAGAATAGTGACCAAAAGGCATTTTCACTTTGCATCATTTCTGTTTTGGGGAGAGCTCTCTGCAGATTGTTCAGGTCTTGTTATAGAAAAGAACTGTGCCTGTAGCCCTCCAGATGGGTATTTCCATCCTTGAAATAGCATGCTGGTTTTCTTAGGCTCCCTACCTCTGCCACCAGCACAGCAGCCTGTGCAGGAAGGGCAGGTGCTGGCATGGGTAGAGCCAGTCAAGTCCAGCATGTGCTGTACTGTCGTTTTGCTGGCTGGTGATGCAGTTTCTTCTGTCCAAATTTCTGTAGTCTTGAGGTTGTGCTGGAGTTGCCTCTTTTAAGACGTGACATTTGTCAGATGTGGCGATTTTTAACTTTAGACCCAAGAAATTGCTGGTAATAGGCTAGAAAATAGCTGCAATTAACTTTCTTAGGCTGTTCACTAATTTTACTTAAGCTATCACCCATTTTTAAAAACAACCTGTTTGCCAGTCTTCTGTTAGATTTCTTCATCTGAATAATACAATCAAGGTTTTTTTTTAAGTGTGTTATACTAGGTACTGCTACCCAGGCAGTAAGTCGTCCCAGATACATTCTGTCCTGTTTGCACTGAAAATGGTAACAGTAGTATTATCCCTTTTTACTTTATTATATCCTGAAATTAAGTCTTTAAAATGATTGTGTGCTGCAAGCATGTGTGGCCTCTATGGTAGTGCCCTGTACATGAACCTCATTTGTGTATGGAGTCATTGCTACCACCATAGAAAAATCTAGCCAGAGAAAACTTAAAGAACAGATTTAAAAAAAAAAAAAAGGTGACTCACAGCAGATACACCTGGAAAAAAAACATGTAAGAAAAAAAAAGGCAGAATTAATTTTTACTGAATTTATTACTAGTAGAAATAAAAATTAATTACAAGCAGACATGCTACTGTTTGTATATTGCTGTGTAATCTTCTTTCTTACTGAGTATTTTTGATACTTTGAAATGCAGCTGCTTTATGCAGTGCAGATACAGGCTCTGTATAAGGACATTTTCCACTCTCCACTTACTGCAAAGCTAAAAATCCCATTAAAAGCCCAGGAGGTAATATGATTTTTTTTTTTTTAATTTTCAGGAAGTGCACTGTCTCTGCAACAGTGTGTATTGGCATGCATGGGGCTGAAAACATTTAAATTATGACTTTCAGGCAGGTACACGTTGAATCTTTCTCCCTTTTTACCAGGATATTACAGTTTCAGTGCGAATTTTTGAGCAGCTGCTGCCTGTTTTGTGGTACATGTATGCAGTATCTTGATCCGTTAACACGAGTGGTTGGTTCCATTAGCAGAGATAGAATGAGACAGGTACCTCAGCAATTATTCCACCTCACTGACATCTGCATCAGCAGCACCTGGGGAGGCATACACCTCCCTGTCCCTGGCAGAGCAAGGAATTACTGCACACCCTCTGCAGAGCTGCAAACGCATTGTGTTTAAAGAAACCATGTAGCCTGACCCAGCTCCTGCTGCCAGCAGTTCCATGCCACGTATTTCAGATTTTGGTAGAGTCACTCCTGCTTTCCATTGTGTGATGCAGAGCAAGGTTTATACAGCACCTTGTTCCTTTCTTCAGAAAACAGGTTTTTGCAGGTTTTACTAGTTGACATTCCTTTAACACTGTTTTCCAGTTTCCTTTCTTTTACTAATCAAAAATTTGTGTTTCTCTTACATTCATATAAGAAAATACACTGTGATCTAATATCATAACAACTAATTTTCCTTTTGTGGCTTTAGGATCATGATGAACAGCTACAAGCCCACAAACAGCTGAATGCCCAGGGGCAGCATTATATTTTCTGCAGATACTACCTGTCTTGCATGACTGTAATTTTTTTTCTTTTTCTTCTTATGTGAAAATACCATTATATCCTAATTTAATTCTGCTCCAGCAGAAGCTTTATTTTAAAATATATGCCTATAACCTTTCTCCATCAAATATCTATGCTGCTGTTGTCATATATCTAGCAGCTTGTGAATCAGCATGAAAGTTATTCATATGCTGTAATTTTCTGTATCAAAAAGCTAACAAATAAATATTTAATATCTTAGAAAGACCTTCAGAAGAATCTAGTACATCAAGTAATTATTTCTGAGTATATCAACCAAATTTGTCATTTTGTCCAAGTGTATTTGATACAGTTGGCTTCAAATGTAGCTTTCTGGGTTCCTGGTGTAACTCCTGCTCTTCTCTCTGGTTTGTCAGCAAAATGTATCAGTCACAAGATGCTATAGAGACATTACAGCGTGGTGAAGAACTGGAAAGCTTTCAGTTCTTGCCAGCAGAAAATATGACGTGATCTGACACTAGCAGGGTTAGGAAGAAGGCACATCCATTCCACAGCCTTCATACCAGGAGGGTGTCTGCCCTTTCCTTGTTGATTGGCATTAGCTGTGATACTTGCAGAGCGTGATCTCTGCAGTTTCTCTTCAGGGCAGACTACGTGGCCCATAGTTCCCCATGTAAAATGGTGGGGTTTTTCCAGTCTAAATAGAACTTCTTCAGGGTTCAAGCAGTTGTTTAGGTTGAAAATTATTGTGACTATTTTTTTAATTAAGTCCTTAATAAATGGTTTGCAGTCTAGCTGTTTCCTTTAATTTGGTGAGGACGTGACTATTCTTCATGACTGTTCTAATCACATGACTATTTCTTAATAAGCTCTAGTAGATAATGAGGGGATATAAAGTATCTCCTCTTACTGTAATATATTGACTTGATCTTCCTGCTACTTTCCAAAGAAAATGCTAATTTAGTGTAACTTTATTTTCTGCATCATGACTGACAACTTTACCATCCCTGTCCACTGTCTCCTCTTTTCAGCTCTCAGGGTTTCATCTGTTCCAAGTCTGTATAAGGAACTTTGCCTCTTGTCTCTCTCCGGACAAACAAAATGGCTTTGATCCATAACTTCACCTTATAGCTTTAGACATGCTCTAGCAATAGGGGCTTGTGTCAAAATTAGTATTTCATAATATAAATAATAATGAGAAATAATGAGAAATGATGCAACCACTGATATTTGCTAGTCAGAGGTAAGTAGTTCAGTGCAGCCAGGATAATCCTGGAGACCTCCACATTACTATACCTAGATTACAGAGCACCCAGCTAAGCCATGCACAAATGCAGACCATTTACAAGCACATGTGCAGTGGTTTAGCTTTACTAATGAGAGTATTTCCACTTTTTAAGTGTGGCTGACTATGTGGGGCAATAAAATAAAGCGTGTCGGGTTATAGAAGCAAGGAGGTAACCATCAGTACCTGCAGGTTTGCCAAAACTAACAAAAACCACATGAATTTAAAAAGTTTTGCCCAAGGTTACATTCACAGGATTTCAAGAAAAACCTGTTATGTTGATAGATGAGAATCCAGCTCTTCATTAGATGTGTTGCATGTAATCTCACCCTAATAGCTCTTAGGGGGAGCATGCCTTACAAAGCTCATGTTTGCAGCCAGGAATAGAGGAACATAATTTGCAGCCACTATACAGCACTTAACCACTCTGCATCCCCAAGGCGTATTTGCTTTCTGGGTTTGGGCATCTTTCCAGATGTAAGACAGACATGAAATGCTACCTATGTAACATAAGGCCATGCAAGAGGTTTAGTGTGAAAGAGACTTCTGGAGATCACCTAGTCCATCCCCCCTGTTCTGAGCCTGTCCAACAGGGTCTGGTTGCTCAGGGTCAGGTACAGTTGGATTTTTAGTAGTTCCAAGGATCCAGAGTCCACAGTTTCTCTGGGCAGCCTCTTCCAGCTTATTATCCCACAATTATGGTAATTTTTTTCTTATTCCTAATTTGAATATTTACTGTTCAAATGTATCCTCAAAAGAACATGAAGAGAAAAATGTTTCTTCAATAATCTGAAATAAGACAAAGTTAATTTTAAAAAGTTAATGTTGTCTAAACTGTCTTAAGCAGGCAGAAATTCCTTGCAGCATATCTGGGAGAATATGTTTGCAATTTTGTCCTGTAGAAGGGCTGATAATTACTATCTCAGGATCAAGATAGAATTCATATTATTTCAGTATTATTTATCAGCTTAGTTTGCCTTGTGATAATTTTAAGCATCAAATTTACTTACACACCATTTTAACATGAAATCAGTAGACCTATTCAAGAGGATGTAAATTACAGAAAATATGTTTATTATTCAGGTTTTGAACTGTAGTTTTACTTAGTTCAAAGTCACAGGAGGATAGGATGCTCTGAGAGATAGTCCTAAAATAGTCCTAGATAATGCAGATGCTGGCAGCAAAAATGACAGTCACACTTAAGGATCTTGTGTGACATTGCCCAGCCCTCCAGATTCGAGGGTACTGATTCCTGATCCTTCCTTCTCAGGCCAGACAGGATTCTTGCCTTTGTCCCATACTACACATGAGCTACTAAGCTTTGTCAAAAGCTGGGATAAAGCTACTGAATGAGTAGAAGGAATTCACAATTTGTCACTAACTTCTAGGCATTGGACACTTTGGTTACAGCAATGGTTCAGACCCAGCTGCTGGACATTGAATCACAGAATCATTTACGTTGGAAAAGTAAAGATCATTGAGTCCAGCCATTTACTCAGCACTGCTGAAGTCCAACACTAAATCATGTCCCGAAGTGACACAGCTTCAGCTTTTTTAAATACCTCCAGGGATGGTGATTCAACCACTTCCCTGGGAAGTCAGTTCCAATGCTTGATAACCCTTTCCATGAAGACATCTTCACTGATGTCCAATCTGAACCTCCTCTGGCACAAGTTGAGGCCATTTCTTCTTGTCGTGTCATTTGTTGCCTGGCAGAAGAAACTGACTCCCACCTGGCTACAACCTCCTTTCAGGTACTTGTAGAGAGTGATAGGGTCTCCCCGAGCCTCCTTTTCTCCAGGCTAAACAACCCCAGCTCCCTCAGCTGCTCCTCATCAGGCTTGTGCTCCAGACCCTTCACCAGCTTTGTTGCCCTTCTCTGGACTTGCTCCAGCACCTCAATGAATACAGGACTCAAGGTGCAACCTCACCAGTGCCAAATGCAGGGATCCTGAAGACAAAGGTACAGGCCAGCTGGGGACAAAGAGATCTGGTGCTGGGGATGCTGAGTTTGCAGATACAAACACTGCTGTAGCAGAGAGCCTGCTAGTGCACAGCAAACCTGACTTGGTCAGGCCATACTGGGCTGGGCAGGTAATAGGTGCAGTGTGCATGTAGAAGTTGTGAGGAGTCTCATCTGTGGCAGATTTTGTGCATTTCTGTCAGAAACAGAGCAGGATGCAGTGTAGGTGCTGCCTGCTGCTGCTGCCACTTCTAATGGGCAAAAACATGTTTCAGCTGTGAAACATAAGGGACTATCTGTGGCTCTGATGTTGCTCATTCCTGTTAAGAATTGACTCTCACATATATTTGAGTTCTAATATTTTTGAGAAATGCTGCAAGAATTTTTTCATTCTCAGCTCTTTACTTCAGTCACTTCTAAATCTCTGAGCTGAAACTAAGCCAAAATATTCTTGTATAAGCTGTCGTCAAAGGGGAAAAGATGATTATGAGTTGTTGAATAGTAAAACTGGATATTTTAACTCTTTCTCTTTGTTGCCATATTATTACTAAAAATGGCTTTATTATAGACTTGGCAAAGCACTGGTTTTATTAGGAGTTTTTGTCCAATCTTGTTGAACATGTGTATTTTGGCATCCATGAGGAAATAGGCCTATGTCTAGAAATTAGTGCTAGGAAATCTCCATTTGTACATGCCCATTTGCAAACATTAGACAGCAGAAGCTACTGAAGATTGTATTCTGGTTCTGCATTACCTTTTCTGGGATATAAAATGAAGAATGTCACCAGCCAAAGTTCCTGGACACTAAGGTCCTTCCAATACCGTATTCAGTTTACACTGAACGTCTCTTGTGGGTAGGCCAATGCCCAAATTCATATGCAGGCATCATCTGCCAGAAGATGTGACAAAGGCTGCCTGATCCCCACAACTCAATATACAAAAAATAATTGACCTTACAAGCCAGGTAGATGTTAGCAAGTATCCACACATCTGCACATGTGGGTGCCAAGCTTGAGAAAAGTAAATTGCCTTGGCACCACGCATGCTGCCGTGCCTAACAGGCTGCAGTCAGCAGCTCTCAGTGGTCATACTGTGCCTGACAGTCTTGTGGCAGTTGGTAGGAGCAAATCCACCCTCCTCCGTGGGAGTGCAGAACTGCTCCCAGGAGGACACGTCCCTGTGGTGCATTGTGAGACTTGGTTTTTTGTAGCAGGCTCAAGGGCAGAAGTTTGTCGGGCTGCCAAGGCATATGGCTTTGCAGGGCCTGCACACTGGTTGTGTTTGCTGGCAGCTGTGGTTTGGGACAGTGGATCAGAGGGACATTTCAACATTATGTGAAGGCATTGAGTATGGAGACTGAACACAGAGCATATGATGAATCTGGCAAACAAGGAGAATTCTCATCCATCAACACTTCGGGGACAGAGGAACAAGACACAGCATGGTAGGTGGGACAGTACTGCCTTGCTCACATGGGATGACCAGTAATGGCTCCACAGTGTCTGGAGGATGGCGTGGCTGCAGGGGGGGTACTCCAGGCCGTGGAACATGACTGACAAAGCCCATTCAAGTACTGAGACAGGCTCTCAGCTATTGTACTTTGCAGTCCAGTACATTTAGAACATTCAGAGTAGGACTGGCCTATGCACATGGAACACAAAAGCAAAATGGTACTGGCTTGAAAATCACCTGGATGTCAAGACTGTACACACAGCCATGACTTGGTTTTGTCACAGTCTGTAACTGCAAAACTAGACATGTTATACTGATAACTTACAGATTTTAATGTTCTTCTGCCTTTTGGGGTTTTTTATTTGAGCACTCCTGGGATAAGGGCACTGTTAATCTTTATGGAGTATTTTGTGCCTAATTAATTGTAAGGACTTAGGTAGCTGTGGGCTTTTATTTTTCCTTACAGAATAAGATATCAATTAAAATGTAAATCTTTACAATTGCTTTCTTAGGGACACGGGGATCCCTATAATTGAACTGTGTAGATTACTCACTGTTTTCAAGTACATTAATAATAATGTGTTGGCACAGCTGCTCTTTCTAAATTCCTTACAATTAAATGGACAATACAAAGAGTTAAAAACAAGTAATGACTTGTATGGATTTTGTCAGTGTATGCAAGGGGGTTAAAATAGTTGTGTAGTTAGATCAGCTGATTGATAATAACATTTAACAATCCCTATCAAAAAGACTACAGCCTGCATGAACAAAAAGTGATGAAAAATGCAGGAGCGTCACTTACTTTCTCATCCCTTCTCATTTCCTTTCCCTTTTACATCTTTACTTGGACATGTGATGGAGGGCTGGCTAGAGGCTACCTGGATGAGAATTGTTCCTCCCCTTCATTTCCTTGAGCTGTCCTCCCTGGAATTGCCTTCATACTGTGGTAGCAAAAATATAAAGGCCAGATTATCTCCCTCTTAAGCATCTGCAAAGGCATGTTTGCAGTGAAAAGCACCTCCCTCTCTCCAGAATAAGACAGAGGTCAGACCCCCACCACAGGGAGAGGGGAGCTGTGTACTCATAACCCTGTACAGGATCACAGACCCACAAGAAAACTCTCATTTTTTCTTATTTTTCATTGAAAATTTCTAAAATCCAGTAGCAGAGGAAACAGTGTGATATCCTAGGGGTTAGAGCACTCCCTGGAAGTGAAAAATCTGAGCCCTCTTCTGAGCCTGAAGAAAAATCTGAGCCTGAAGAATTTGAATCTGTAGTTTTCAATAAAATGCCTAATCAGGCTATGAAATAGGCTACAGCAATGGTGTTCTCCATCTGCCTTGTTGAAGGAGAGCCAGAGTGCAGCATAGTGCAAGATGAATGGGACCAGGGAGAGGGGACAAGCTATAGGGGACCTGTGTGTAGTATAGCAAGATGAGGACTCCCAGCAGTTTATGAGTTCTGGAGAGTTTTGTTCCTTGGCTCCAAATTACATTTATGTATTTTAGCTTGTGATGCTCAATCAAGCAGGACTTGGAGCAGATATCAGGACTCTTATCCCTTCACTTAGGGCTTAACAAAAAGAACCATCATCATCTCATCTGTGCTTCCTTGTTCACTTGCATTACAAGTTTACTTCAACTTTAAATGCTCCTTGCTACAGTGAACTGGAATTATGACTGCCTTCCATGTGATACTTAATACCACTGCCTGGCAGAATGAAGCCTTTCCTTTGCAAGCTTCAGAGTGGAATTTGAAAGAATGTTGCTGATTACAGTCTGTACTGAGAGTAGAGCATTCAGTGTGTGCTTTGCTTCCTTTTGTCAGAATTCAAAGTTTTGAAGCAAGACACTAAAACAAGAAACAAGCTGTCCTCTGTCAACAGGAAGATACAAGTATAAAGATGCTCTTAAGTCAATATTGTCATGGTTTAACCCCAGCTGGCAGCTAATCCCCCCGCAGCCACTCGCTCACACTCCCAGTGGGATGGGGGAGACAGTTGGAAGAGTCACAGTGAGAAAACTCATGGGTTGAGATAAAGACAGTAAAAGGTAAAGCAAAAGCTGTGCACCCAAGCAAGGCCAGCCAAAGAATTCATTTGCTACTTCCCATGGGCTGGTAGGTGTTCAGGCATCCCCAGGAGGGCAGGGCTCCATCATGGGTTAACAGTGACTTGGGAAGACAAACACCATCACTCCAAATGACCTCGCTCCTTTTTCCCCCAGTTTTATATACTGAACATGATGCCATATGGTCTGCTATATCCCTTGGGTCAGTTGGGGTCAGCTGTCCCTGCTGTGTCCCCTCCCAACTCCTTGTGCACCCCCAGCCTCCTTTCTGGTGGGGCAGTATGAGAAGGGGAAATGGCCTTGACTCTGTGTAAACACTGCTGAGTAACAGCTAAAAATATCCCAGTGTTATCAACATTGTTTTCAGCACGGATCCAAACCAGAGCCTCCTAGCCACTGTGAAGATAATTCACCCTATCCCAGCCAAAACCAGCACAAATACACAATATATTTATGTCTTTAGTCTCCTCTGAAGTAATACAGATTGACAAAATTAAATTCAAATACATTTTTAAGATGCTGTTTTCTTGGGGTTTTTTTCCCCTTGGTATTAATTCCTGTACTTTCAATGGGCTCTGTCTGAATGTCTCTTCAGTCTCCCATTGGTGATTCCATCTCCAGGTCCCATGCACTGCCATGCCAGCCTTTCTAACACTGTACACATTTCCTGCCATGAGCCATCCATATGCAGCTGCAGTTTCTGCTACTGAAGTATTTCAGCCCTGTATCTGACTGTCTTCAGCTGCAGTATAGAGCCCCCACAAAACTCGGGGGTTGCACCACTGCAAGCTGTCTTGGTTCCTCAATGATCAATGTCATAATGACAGTAGAAAAAAAGCACTGCTGGAAAAGCCTCACATCACAGGACACAGAGATTCTCCCCATTTCATTTTCTTTGTTGTTGGGAATAATCAGAAAGTCTTGGGGAAATGAAATGGTTTTAGCTTTTTTCAATATAAAACAGCTTTTGAAATAATTGTCATGGTATCTTACGTGTCTGACTCTGCTCCTTTAGACTGGAGACCTGATACATAACTAACACAATGTCTATTGATTAATCTACACACCTGTAAGAGACTGATACAACCTTAATTGGCTAATGAACAAATGTCTGATATGAGCAGGACTCACAGCTGTATCACTACAAGCACAACAATTTTGAGTTACAATTATGTTGTCTGTTACCAGTACCACTAATTCGCAATTGCTACAAAGAAACCATATCATTCCCATGCAAGATCTACCATGCCACAATTCCTTTCCCTTTTCCACTTACTATTAGGGCACAAGCCTATCCCTTCTCATCCCACCCTTGCATGCCAAGTCTTTTGGACATAGACCTGATGAGAGTGCAGCAGGTTGTCTCAGGGGTGTTGTCCACCATCCTGGGGTCACAGATTAGCTTGACCACTGGAGGTGTTAACACTTCTACAACCAGAATATCTCATTTCTCTTTGTTCTCCACAGGAATATACCTAATGCCTGTTTTTAAAATTATTTCCTGGGCTTTTTTTCCTATTTAATTATTTTAATTCCTGGTGGTTATTTTCCTGAGCCTACCTTTTCTCCAACCCTGCACCTCTCTTTTCTCTGCCTAGGGTCCTCCCAGACAAATGGGTTCTATTCAGTGACATGCTTCTAATTACTTTTTCCTCACTGGTTGCAATTCTGCTATATCCACACCCAAATTTGATATTTCTAACACTGTTATCCAGGCAGTTTTGATAAAATATGGTATTGCTCATACAGTTACCTAGATAGTCCCAAGACTCCCTTCAGACCCTTTCATTCAAGCTGGTTACATATCTTCTATACCATATGCTTTTTGAACAGAAATATGTTATCTTACTTTAGCCTTGACTTCCCTACTAGCTATTTCAGCCAAGTTGTTTCTTGATTTATGCAGAGACAGCTTGCATACCAGAGAAACAGAATAATCCATTTTGTGCTTATACATGTAATCTCTTTGCCCTTGAACAGGTTCAGTTACCCTCCAGATTCCCATGGTGGCATTAGCTGGTTTTGAAGCCCAATGTTTGAGCCTCTGGCTTACAGTAAGGCTGGAAGGAATGTCCTTGGAGGAGCAGCTGAGTACTTTAGGCTTATCTAGTTTGGACAAAAGAAGGCTGAGAGGTGATCTCATTGCTAATTAGGAGGGTAGGTGGAGAAGGAGACACTGATCCCTTCTCCATGGTATCTAGCGATAGGTCCCATGGGAATGGTTCAGAGCTGCACCAGGGGAGGTTTTGACTGGACATTAGGGAGCATTTCTTTTCTGAGAGGGTGATAAAACGCTGGCACAGGCTTCCTAGAGAGGTGGTGGATGCCCCAAGCCTGTCAGTGTTTTAGAAGTGTTTCGACAATGCCTTTAACAATGTGCTTTAACTTTTGGTCAGCCCTAAAATGGTCAGGCAGTTGGACTAGATGTTCATTGAATCTGAAATGGTCTATTCTACTCTAAACAACCCCAGAAGAGACCCACTAGCAAGGAGATGTACATTTCAGCAAAAAATACTTCATCAATGTCAGCAACTGTATCACATCTTGCTGTTAAGAGTCACTTTTTCTTACCAAGGAGCACAGAGCCTCCTGTTCCTGCCAAAACACCAGGCTGTGTTGCCAGTTGCTACTTTTCACTATCATCTGGTATCTCACTTCGCTTTACCACCAGAACTGTCACCTCTGTGCTAAGACCCACTGTCGCAGCTCCCTGCCATCTGCCAGTTGCCATTTCCAACCCTACACAGCCTTGTCTCACTGGGAGCATTCTGCAGAAGCACGGCTGCACTCACCAAAGGTGTGACTGCTGCTCACACAGACAGCACCTGCAGCAGCACCTGCACAGCCATGGCAGCACTGACTGCAAACCTGCACTACTGAGAGCATCCCTGCCACCACAGGAATAGCTGGTCTGTGCAGGGCCACACCACACCCAGGCTGAGTGATGTGATTCCCAAGGTGGGCTGATGGGGTCAAGACCACATGGATTTGAGTCACAGCCCTGGCTGAAGGTAAGAAATGCTCCACAAGTGCTTCCCAGTCCTTCTGCTCCTTGGCAAAGTTAACAGGGAAGCTGCATCCTTTCCATAAATTCAGCATGAAGAACTGCATGAAGGATTCATGGTAGCATGACCAATGTTAAAGCCTTCAAATTAAAAGAGCAGTTCTCACTGGGAACTCATAAGGACAAGGACAGCACACAGTCACCCTTTGGGAAATGGCTAAGCTAGGACAAGCTGTAATATAAGAGACAGTGAGTGGGATTCATGTGTAAACTCTGGACACCTACAATGTGTAAATGATTCATCTCATTTGGAAGAGAACATCTACATTTGGTCACATGAACTGCACCATTACATTTAGCTATTTCTCCTCCTACATGATTCAGGAATAGTGCTCTGCAATATCTTGCTCAGGCACCTTCATGTTTGAATAGGTAAATCTCACACCACATCTAGAGGTAGTGTACCCTCTGCTTAGAAGGTAAATTCTAGTGCTACAAGTGTCCCTGTCAGAACTTGAAATCAATCTCTTTTTCTCATTTGCTTTTGAATTTCTGAATCTTCAGAACTGCAGAAAACAAGACTTTAAAAAGACACACATTTTACCTTCAATAATCAGTATTTTCTATGTGATAACTAGTGATTTATCCAAACTAAAAAATAATACTTCTTTTTTGATCTTTTGTTAGAATTAATTAGAATTCCTTCACATGACTTTCCACTTTGATCTGTAAATCAATTTCTGACCCTACCAGCAACTTGTAAAATATTTATTAGCACAGGAATATTATCATAGCCTTATTATTGTCTAGATTACCCAGCAGCATATGTGCCAGCATGTTATTGCTGAGAAGCTTGGCTATGGTGTTTGTCTGTAAACTGTGACAGTAATTTTCCATGTCCCACTCTCTGCTTTACTACAGGTTCCTGCTTACCCATGTTCTGGTCTGACAGCAGTGTTCCATCTTGCCTGTCTGTTTGGCTTGCTGTACAGAAATAAGCTTGCAAAGCAGCATTACAAAATCAATATGATTAAATCAAATAATGGTATTATAATGAAGCAAGCTTCATAAGAGAAATTTTAATCACTCATGGATGTCATATTTATCTTTAAAGCAGAGTGTCTGATTTAGGGTTATTCTTCTATGCCTTAAATGTGGAAGTAGATATAATTTAGAGGGAAGATATAATAGATGTCTACAGAAGTGTCTGGAAAAGATGGGTAGGGATTGATCCAGATATGTTCCCATAGGGGCCTTTCTAATTTGATGATTTGATTACATTTGAAGCAAACAGAACAAGGTGGGTTTAATACAACAGGTTGTTGTATCAAATTCCTTAATAAGGAGGCTGTGGATGCCAGAAATTTTCACAGTCCCAACAGGAGACCAGGAAAAATATCCTGAGATATTTTGGGGGTTATCAAACCACCACAAGCTCAGGAAATTCCCTCAACATTTTTGGAAGCTGGGAGAGTTAGGGAAAGGCATCAACACAGGCTACCTCATTTTAATACTTCCTTAATTAACCAGTTTTGCCACATTTGGAGATGTAAGGGACTAGACAGCTGCTCCTAAGTTCTTAAAATTTGTAGATGTTTACACCAAAGTTCCTCAGAAATGGTTACTAGAGCTGGCATTACTTCTTCATGGAAAAATAGGAGGAAGCATCTAGAGTCAGCATCTAGATAGCAGAAAAATGCCAAGGTCTTAGGTAGGGGAAGATAAGAAAATACCACAGGCAGTCTCTGGAAACAAAATGCATGCAGCTTGTTTTGAGTTAAGTAACTGGATGGGTGAAAGAGGATTCAAAAAGGAGATGACATAGTAAGAATTACAAAAGTGGTCTTTCAGCTACAGTCTGAAGGAGCAGGACAAGATTGTCAACAGCAGACAAATCATGGTGAAACGATTATGATCTTCAAAGTCTGAGCAAAAGTTTTGCACATCAGCTGTACTGCCTCAGGCTGTCAGTCTGCCATGCTTGGTATCATCCCTCTGGCAGCAGCAGTAATAAGTGCATAAGGTATTTTGGTTCTTTGTTGTTGGAATGGAAAGCTTGTATATTAGGGGCTGATAAAATACACATGTAGTCCAAATACAGCTAGAGCAAGAGAAATTGATGCATCTATCCCAGAGCAAGAGAAATTGATGCATCTATCCCTCATCACAGATAGCTAGGATTATTGACACTTGAAGCCTGACCCAGAAACTGTCCCCACTTCCCTCATGTGTGGGAACAATACAGGCTGTACTCTGTTCCCAAGGTCACCACACCAGGATCCTCCCTGCCTCCTACCTTCCCCTGCCTGGCTACAGCTGGTGACCAAGAACTCTCTGCTGCACTACATCACTGTACCTGGACAAGGGGTAAGAAGAGGGTACCTCTTCTCCCTGCTTCTGCCCGTGAGGCAGATACTGCAGTTCTTACAGAAGACCAACAGAGGCAGAGCCCATGGAGGATTAGAAGCAAGGAAAATGAAGCAAATGATGATGACAGGTTCAGGTTTAGGCTCTATTGCCTTCTGATCTTCAGTACCCTTCAGGAGCATGTGGCACCAACAACTTTGTGTCAGCTGCCTGGGATCCTTCCCCAGTCACTATCAGGACATCCCTCTTGCCTTGCTCATTACCTCCCTGCCTGGATGGAAGGACCCCTGCCAATAAGTATTATTTAAAGCTATCACCCAATATTTAAACTTGAATAACGAACACAACCACCACATTGTTCACAGTGACCAGGGAAACTAAAATTTCAAGGCAAAGGTAAAAATCTCTGCCTTACTCATATGAGTTGCAGATGACAACTGCAAATCTTTGAGAGAAATATCAGCAACATTTGTTTATCTCTGGTTTTCATCTAAGTACTGCTAAATGTAAAATCCATAAACAAGCAGGAGGATGTGCAACCTGGAGCTTTTGTCTGAACACCATTGCTGCAGGCTAAGATGCAGCACATATGGCCTCCTTTGATGCTGTGTGGTCCAGCTTTTTCCCAGAGTGTTAATGCGTGCTTGTTCCTAGCCTGTTCCAGAGAAGAGGACAGCAAGGTCTGGACAACCTGTGAAGACAGACGTCTGGACAACATCAGAGGCTGTGGGTGAAAGCTGGCCTCTGCATGTTTGGCAAGTACTCTGCTCTTAGGCTGTTTCACCAGGTGTGGCCGACCCCACACATGCTTTTAAAAGACAGCATCTGGAAGGGATTTCTAATGGCAGCACTTAAATCCTGTATCCAAGACCTTTGGGGCCCGCTTGGGTGAGGATTTCCCTTTCCCTCACGACTACCCGCTCTACCCCTGAGCCGCGGGAGCCTCCGCGTACCCGGGCCTGAGCTCCCCTGTGCGTGCTGCGGGGCGGGCTGCGGCAAGGAGACGGAAGGGAGCCCGCGGCCCGTCCTGCCGGGACCACCCGTCCCGGTGTCCCCGGTGTCCCTCCGGGCCATCTCCGAGCCCTTTCCAGGGCCGGCACAGCCCGCCGTGCTGCCCGGGCCGCCCGGCGCATGCGCGGTGCCGCCGCCGCGCGGTGCCTCCTGCGGGGACGCGGGCGCCGGGGCCGCCGCCGCGACGTGTTGCGCTCGGAGCCCCGCATGGGCTGTGCCGCACCGGCTGCTGCGGCCGCGCCGCTCCCGGCCGCCCTGCTGCGGCCGCGCCCGGCTCCGCAGGCTCCAGCTGTTCGCCGCGATGCCTTAAAGGACCTCTGCGTTCCCGCAGTTCATTCCGGGCTGCTGTCGCCTCCTCCTCCTCCCCACGGCTGCGAGCCCCTTCTTGAACTGCTCCGCACGTTACCGCTGCTCGGTGCAGGCGGGCATTTCCATGCGAGCGCCAGCCGCCCGCTGCTGTGACCAGCATCAGCACATCATCCCCCTCCCGCTCCAAATCCGGAGCGACTTCATTACTTGTGGTGGTGCAGGGACCTTTTTTCGGCAGGAAGGTCCAGTGTAAGTTTATTTTCGGCTTCCGCTCTTCTGCACCGGCCATCGGTTTTGTTCACCATCCCGCGGGAGCCGAGGGAACCGAAGTTGCCAGGTAAATGCCCCCTTCCTTGTCTGCAGTACTTCGGGAGGCGGCTCCGGTCTGCCTGGTTGCATGGCTGCTGCGCCGCTGTTGTACAGCACGGGTTGCGAAGCGGAGGCAGCGTTAATGGCACAGCTGTCACCGGGCATCTCGTGTCGCCGCCCGCCTCTCGTGATACGGCTCCGCACGGCTGCGGGGAGCGGGAGGCTGCCGTGCGCCGCACAGCTGCTGCTGCCGCCGGGGTCGCGGCCGCCCGGCCCGCTCGCACCGCGCTGCCCGGGGCGGCGGGGGGGCTGCGCGCCGGGCCGGCGGGGCCGGGGGAGCGCACGGTGCCGCTGCGGCAGCGCAGCCCGGCCGCGGCCCCGCCGTCACCGCTGTCGGTGTTGTCCCCGCAGGCCGGGCGGGCGCCGCCCGTCCCCGGGGAAGCCCGGCGGCGTGAGGCCGCCCGCCGCCGCTGCTTATGCAACACATCATCGATAACCACCCCGACATGGCCACGGCGCTGCTGGCGGGCGAGAAGCTGAAGGAGCTCATCCTGCCGGGGCAGCAGGATGACAAGGCGGGCGCGCTGGCGGCTCTGCTCCTCCAGCTGAAGCTGGAGCTGCCCTTCGACCGCGTGGTCACCATCGGGACCGTCCTCATCCCCATCCTCCTCGTCACCCTCGTCTTCACCAAGAACTTTGCCGGTAAGGGCGGCAGGACGGGCAGGGTCGTCTCCCAGTGGCTGCTAAACGAGGCCACTGGTGCTGAGAGATGTCAGCCAGCCCTCGCCTTGGCGGGTGGGGACAGCGGGAGGGCGGCAGCGGCCACTGCCTGAGCCATTTGTGCTCAGGAGGCGGCCACTGCCCTTGGTCGTGGCGGGCAGGACGGTGGTGTTGCCTTGGCGGGCAGGGCAAGGCCGTCCTGGCCGCTCCCTAACGGGGAGAGCTGCTGCCTCTTGCCTTGGCTGGCGGGCGAGCGGAGAGGGGTCCCCAACCACCCCCCTTGGCGAGCAGGCCCGGGTTACTGGCCTGCAGGCAGCAGGAGCGTGGGGAGGTGTCCCTTGCCCAGCAGCAGCTGAGAGCTGGCGTGGGTGACACAGCAGGCTAATGCTTCTTGAGGTGGATCCTGGACAGGTCCTGAGCTGGACCCTGGCTGATGTCAAGTGTTGTTACTTCAGGCATCTACAACGTGAGTGTTAACTGGCCTACCAAGGAGAGGCTGATGCTTTCATGGAGACTGATACTATATATGGAGCCCCAGGCAATGTGCTTTGCCATATTGTGACAGTGGAAATCCTTGGTGTCTGTTTCTGCTGAGGGCCGACATCTTGCATAAACTGGTAACAGTTTAAAAAGCCTGGTTTGAGTGCCCATCACCACCAGTCTCAGAAGGTCAAGTTTTGGTGAGCCTTGAAAATTACTGATCCAGTAAACTGTTATGACACCTTTTGGGCCGCTAGTGAATATGTAAACATTGTTTTGCTGTATGGATTATAGGCTTGATGAGTGTAGCTGCCAGTGCATGACTGCTTTTAATGTTCCTTGAAGCTCCATACTGAAGATCCGTGGGAAATTATTAGCACTTTAATGTACAGGACTGACTTGGCAGTCTGTATCTTGTGAGGTTGGTGAGAATTGGCTCTATTCAAACCAGAATCAGGCTCTTGCTTTGCATGCTGCTTTGGGATTGACTTCCAACACTTAATATCCTTAATACTTGTTTTCATTATGAGGTAAAGTTAAATCACCTAGAAGAATAACTGCTCTCAAATGGAGTCTGGAGATTTTTCCTAATTATAGTTAAAACTTTTTCGATCTACCTCAGTTTTTAAAAAATGTAGATATAAAGCTCAAGATCTTAAGCCACAGTTAATAAAAACCTCATCTTTTGGATGGTCTTCTGGAGTTGTCTTGGAGAAACCATGTTTACAGGGCACATGAAAACTGACTCTTCATAGCAACTGAAAGACAGGTTTCAAGGTCACCCTTGAGGATCCTCTGTGGAATGCAAGAGTTTTGTGATCCCTTCCTCTGTAGAGAGCTAAGCTAATAAAAAGGCAATCCTACAGCAGCTCACGAGAGTACATACTTACATATATGTTTTCATACTGTTTGAGATGTACAGATTTGAATCTGTACATCAGATTTGAATCTCAGTAGGCCTAAAGACAGCCTTGGATGCAGGCAAGGTCATGTCCCCCATCATGTGTGTTCCTTGACATAGTGCAAGATTCCTAGGAGAAGCGCTTTGATTTGACTCCCTGCTTGGTCAGCCAGCAGTAACTTGCTCCATATGAACAAGTCATCTGAGACTGCACATTGTGGAGGAAGAATCAAGTCTGAGACTCAGATTTATACAGCGGGTGTCCCTCTGCAAGGCTAAACTGTAGTCCACACATATACAGAAGAAAGAGAGCCTATTTAATTTGCTTGCATCTGCCTGTATTTCTGCTGCTGAGTTTATTTTGTGCTGTGGAAGACTATTCTCTAGGCTGATAGTTGTGTTCCAGATTTGTTTTTCAGAAGGACTGAAAACAATATCACTTATGCCTACTTATGGGCTGTGTATGCTGATTTGACCCAGTAAGATAGAGAGCAGTAGCCTATTGTCTCCTGCTGGGACAAAATTTACAAGGCAACACAGAAAAAACACCCTTACGTTTCTGGGAAAATGTGGGATAACATTTTTCTCTCATATGATGGTATATTTGTTCAGATGGACTGCAGTTAGAAAAATAATATGAGAAAAAGAAAAAAATTATGCAAGAGAATGTAATAGAAATTCTCTAAGGGTCTAATAAAACTAGATACTTTTTTTAGGCTTGAATCAAAGAGTTCAGGGTTAGTGAATTCAGTTCTGCTTCCACGGAGTTCAAGAGCAAAACTTACATTAATTTTAATGTGATCTTAATCAGATGTTACTCTTTTAACAAAACAGTGTTTACTCAGACTTCTCTACTAAGTCATGCTTGTCCAGAGATACTGACCCTGGTAACAGCAATAGTTCAGCTGGATTTGTACTTACTACTGATTCTACAGTTTGTGTTGTTTCACCCATACACTGTCACTGATCTTGAAAAAATTCTACCTTTGTTTGCTTTGGATACTGCTCCTTCTGTGCAATTTAAATAGTAGCTATGCAAGTACAAACTTTGCTGATGAAATTGAGTAAAGTACCTACTGCCCCTTGGTTGTGAATATCATAGTAGCTTCCCAAACTTTGCTTTGGACCCTTGTATGCTTATCTTCACTTGCCATTATTTCTCATTCTGTTAATGATATCCAGTGCAAGCTGTGTGAAGATACCATCATGTCACTAAATTGAAAACAAACCCCTTTTCTGGGGTCTGTACCATCTTACTTAATCAGTATTGGTAAAACTTTTGGAACAATGATGTGTGCACTTGAGACATTAAAGTGTAGTTGTCTAAAAGCAGTGGTTTCTCACAAAACTTTTTTGCTGAGGATTGGAAGAACCCTCATGATCAGTGGGTAGAGGAGATATCTCACTGATTGACCTTTGAGTTTATGTATATGCAAAGTGTAGCTTAAAGTGCAGTCAAGACCAACTATACAGTCTGTCCAACAAGTGTAGTGAGAATTGCTTGGCCAAGCAGGGGGGGTGTCCCACCCTGGGGCTGTGCAGAAGGCACCCCACCATCGTGGGAAGCCTGGGAGTCCCCAGGCAGCAGTAAGTCTTCTGGGGCCAGAGGCTGCAGGGAAGCACGTATGAAAGCAAAGTTCAGCCCTACAACAGAGGACGCAGGAAGAGCGTGGTGTTTATGTAAAAGATTATAATTGGCAAAAGTCATTATGTCTGTAGTATAATATATTGTATGCTGTATTTTTCCTGTGGCTGAAGATAAAGTTATTTAGTTAATTCTGTTGTTTTAGTGCCATGGGCGAAGTCATTGTTTAGGTAAATGTGTGTGCTCTTCATGTAAGTGATTTGTTTGCCCTTGGAGTGTTCTGATCTTTACATCTCTTTTGAGAAATCACATGACAAATGTCATTTTAGTAGCATAAGAGGCAAGACCTAATTGTTTAGCAGATGCTATGCTGATACTCTGAAAAAATCACAATTCATCTGAACTTAATGTGTTACAAAAGACTTTAAATTAGATGTTGTGCTTTTCTTCTATTACATGTATCATAAAGTCATGGAATGGTTTGGATTGGAAGGAACTTTAAAGATCATCTAGTCCAACTCCCTGCCGTGGACAGGGATGCCTTCCATTAGACCAGGCTGCTCAAAGCCCTGTCCAGTGTGGCCTTGAGCAGTTCCTTGAAGAGATGGGACATTCACAACTTCTCTGAACAATCTGTTCCAGTGCCCCACCACTCCCACAGTAAAAAATGTCTTCCTTATATCCAATCTGAAGCTGCCCTTTTCGTGTTTAAAACCATTGTCCTGTGATACAGGCCCTGCTAAAAAGTTTGTCCCCATCATTCTCAAAAGCCTGCTTTAAGTACTGAAAGGCATCAGTAAGGTCTTCTTGGAATCTTTTCTTTTCCAGGCTGAACAACCCCAAGTCTCTCAGCTGGTCATAGAAGTCCATCCCTCTGATCATTTTCATGGTCCTCCTCTGGTCTCATTCAGGCAGATCTTTCCTGTGCAGAGGGTTCCAGAGCTGGATGCAGGACTGCAAGTGGAGTCTCACGAGAATAGAGTAGAGGGCTCTCGACCTGCTGGCCACCCTCCATGTTATGCAGCCCTGGATGTTTGGTGTCCTTACAGTCTGACTCAAGGTGAAAAAAGGGGGCTGTCATCTTTGGTGTGCTTTTGCCCTATGAATGAATCTGTAATGTAGCTAAAATATATCGGGAGATAAGATTTTGTTTCCATACTTCACTACTAGATGGCAGTGCATTTGGGGTGGAATTGAACTCTCTGCAGAGGGAAGGCAAAGACACACTACCAGGATGTGCTCCTGGAAGTTAAATTCAGGCTGCAAAGGAGGCAGTAAGAGTCTGACCATTGATTTCAATAGGGACAAGAGTTCACTCTGATGGCTGAAGTAAGATACAATTCTTTCCACTGGCCTCCACTTCCTAAACTTTTTCACAGGAGGAAAGAAAGTCACTAGTAGCTAACCTCCTACACTGTCATTTCTGAGTCTCCTAATTCTCCTTTGTTTTTCAAGCAAACCAGTGTGATTCCAGAAAGGACGCCCCTAGAAAGTTAATTAAAATAAATCCATGAACCATATTTATACTGAGCGTAAGATCATCATAGTCTTTGAAGAGCAATATTCAGCTACCCAACATAAAGAAAGGCCACGTGAGCAGTCACAAAAGAAGAATTTCTAAAATTCACCCATGAATAAAACTGGCATATCCTCTATTTAGAGGCCAGTGTATGATGACCTTGAGGATAATAAAGAAAGTTTTTCTCTCACCTAGTGGACAGAATCTTTATTTAACTGTGAGTTTCCTGGTTTCCTGGAGTCACAGGGCTCTTGGTCCTGGTGACCATGACTACAGAAGGCAGCACAGGCTAAAGGAATCCTCTCCCATAACAGTGTCCTTGTTGAGGTAACAATCCGTGCAGTTGGTGGTCCAAACAGAACTTTGGTTTTCTTTGTTTTTGTTTGAAAATTACTGCTTTAAAGACAACAACTAAATTTTTTTGTTTAAATATGAGAGCAAATGTGTTTGAAATTGTGTCAGAGCAGTGACATAACCCCCATCGCACCCTGTATAGTCTTAGGCATCTTCTGGAGAACTCATGCAGGTGTATATGCAATGCTTTGCAGAGGTCCATGCTTGTATTTGACCCTGTGGAGGTTTGATTTCTCATACCTAGTTTTTTATTTCCTAGAAGTTAGTTATTCCTGTGCAAACTAGAAGTAAAATACAACCAATATGAATGGAGAGTTCAGATTTGATAGTACTGCTCTGTCCCAGTGCATGCATAGGTGACTGTACCAGGTACTGCCTGGTGGTAAAGCAAGTTTTTTTTGTCTGTAAGTATAGGTTGTCACTTTTGTCTTTCCGTTTTAGCTGCATTGAATCCTGCTGGATTGTTCCCTTTCCTGCAATAAAGGTTTTGGGGTTCTTTTTATTGAAAGTGTTTCTTCGTTAACCTAAGTCAGTCTTAGGTTAATATTTAGTGAAAGAAATGGTAAAACGCCAAAGTTGTAACTAAGTGTTAGAAGGTAAGGGTTTAAGGTACATAGTCTTAGTCTAGCTATAGTCTGTGTTGATTTTCAGAAACGGATTTTAGTTACCATGTTTCAGTATCTCCTGTCAAGGCATGGTCAGTATGGAGTGATATGGATATAGATAAACAGGATTATTCTGTCAGCCTTTCCATTTTCACTTCCTTTCCAAAATGCACAGAATGTGGAGTATTAGACTGCAACATTCACTGCCAGTTTTAAGTGGGTCTGTTTGATGTTCTATATGGTTTTTATCCTTCAGTCTCCCTGTTTTTGCCATGGTACTAGAGCACACAGTGCACAGCCACAAGTAGGATGCTGCTGGGTCGGCAAGTGCTGTATCCTGTCCTCCGTGAGTGGCAGTGGTGCTACCAGCAGCAGGTGGAGCCTTTTGTAGTGAGCATCTCATGGCATTTGCTGATCTTCCAAGACAGGGTTCCGTAATCCAGCTTAGTTTTATTGTATCGCTTGATGTTTTTGTGAGAGGTTTAAATATTCCAGTTCAGTGTTATGCTGGGTTCAGAAGCAACCCCATCAATAATGTCTGTGGGAAGTTCTCTCTGTAAGGGACCAGAGAGTAGTGGGTTCCAAAGGAGATTAAATTTCCAGCTTTGTTGTGTTAATTTCACAATATTGAAATATTTTGGTTTCCAAACTGATGTTGTCGCAGTATTGCTAAGTCATATCCCTCTTGTACAGTGCTTCATGCTTTCTATTCACAGTGAATTATTCTTTGCATTTTGCAATCATGTTTGCTTTTCCCACCAAAACTGTTAAATGTCAGTACTTTATTAAAATAAAGCAAAGCATTCATCCAGTTGATTTTTATATTTCAGTCAAAAGCCAAGCTTTGGTATTGGTTTTCTTTCTAGGTTCTTAAAACAGTGCCTACAAAATACAAAAAAAAATAGTTCAAAAATACTGTATTTCTATGTCTCTTAGCAGTTACATAGTTCAGCCGTCTACCATCCTTCTGCTAGAAATTTTTCATAAGAAAGCAATGGAAGGAAATAGTAAGTTTAATGAAGTGTCAGTTGAAGGTTTTATGTTTTATTTTCTGATTTGTAATTATTCGCATAAGCAATGCTTACATTACTGTGTAATACAGTATATGCATTAGTTCAATGTCTTTTTCACTTTTCACCCTACAGGATGTTTGAAATAGTATATGTCAGATTTTTATATTATGAGATACAGTTTTATTTTGCATTTCTGATCAACTTTCCTAATTTGTATTTTGTAAATTGTGGCAGGATATTTACGTATGCTTACTTAGGTGAGTTACCTAATAGATAGCTTTTGATATAACTCTCCATTTTTTCTCTCCAACTGCACTTAAAGAAGGTGAAGATGACATTTTCCCAAGTGACCGTTGTTAGTGCTAAGAGTACAGAGCCAGATTGTTTAATGTATGACAAACTGATGACACCAGTGCAGAAATTGTTTCTGAGGTGATATTAGCAGAGAAAAGAGAATTTAAGGAGTGTCACAGTACTACTTAAGTGCTTTCTTGGCACGTATTTTTAAAAGAACTAAAATGGTACAAGCACCCACAGGCTGACATCAGTTCAGCTGCTGGCTGTTTGCATTGCTGATGGAATTTTTCCCAAAGGATAAGGGCAGTTTACACACATACAAACACGAGATGTTCACAAGATAAACTAGCTGAAACTCTGAGTCTTGACCATTTAAAGATTTTGCAGTTAAACAGGTGAATGGTAAATAGAAAGGTATTCTTGAGGAAATGCATGAGCCATACCTCTGTAATCACTCCACTGCAGTTCCTAGCAACTGCAGATATTTTTCTGTCATAAATTCCATTTCTCAGACTTCATCAACACACATACATAATCATTTTTTATGTTTCTAATGACCCTGTTTGCATTATTAAACCCTTCATTTTTTCAAGAGTCATATGTGGGAAGAGGTCCAAAATATGGATGAAATTTAGCTTACAACATGCTTTCAGAGAACCAACAGATTTAACCAGATGGTCAAAAATATTTTTGTTTAAGAGCTACTTAATTTATTCACCTTTGTCAAGAGGAAACCTTGTGAATAAATAAGAGTAAGGTCAAGACCGTTTTTCAAAGCTACCCTGAAGTATTTGAGGCTCTTTGTTGTCTCTAAACTAGATAGAAATCACGCATCCATGATGTAGAGGAAATTTCAGCTTGTGTGGTTTCTTAGAGCTATAAAAGTCTTCAGGAAGAATCTGCATCATCACTGAGTTCCTTGGGTTCTCTCGGTATTAAAAATAGCTGCAGTGGACACCCTCAGTACATATACACGTTTAATTACAAAAGCTGAATAATTTCACAGCAGACTGGCATGATTCTTGCGATTCATTTTTTTTCCACATGATACAGGACTTATTCTAAGAAAAACATTGAAATCAGGGCACATATGTACATCATTGGGGATTTTGTCCCAGGCATGTATTATACTCTTGCATTTCAATGGGGAAATGCAGCTGTTCATGACGATAGCAAGCTTTGGGGATTTGTTTGCTTTCCTTTAGTGGCACCAAGCCTGTAATGCAGATTCAAAGCTCCTGGAGTAGTGCTGCAGCCAGGTGCTGGGATGTGTGGTGTGGTTTGTGCAGCTCAGTGACTATTTCTGGAGCATTTTAGTTTTATGATGAAGTAATTATTTCACATTTTGAGGTTGAGGTACTTTATCTTCTGTGAGATGCATGTTTTCTTCAGGAGGTTAGGAGACCTCCACACTGGAACTGGCAGAGCCCCTGGGAGCCTTGGGTGGCGGATTCTTCTGTCTCTGCTGTGATGAATCGAAACAGTTCTGATACTTCACAAAACCCAATTTCTCTACACATGGAGGAACCGGTTTTCCAAAAGCACTAGACCAGACATCTCTGCCCTCTAAATACTATGTTATTAAAATAATGTTATTACCTAATGAGATAACTGTTGGTCTTTTCTTCTTTTTCAATATGGACTTTTCCGGGTGCTGTGTTTATGCCAAGAGGTACTTAATACAAGCCATCTTTTTAATTTCTAGTCATTAAATAGCAGTAGAATGAACCTGCTGTTTCTTGTTGCTTCCTGTGGTTGTATTTTGTACTTGACCCTTGATTTAAGAAGCCAACATTGTTCATGTATCGTTGGTTTCACTGGATTTTCATGATTCATTTCATTTCAGCATTTATTCTTACAGTTTACTCTGGGTATTACTGCAGTCCACATTATCATACTGTCTGAGTGCATGTAGTTGCATTGGGGTTTCATCTCTAGAGGGCAATTTTTGACCTTTGCAAAACACTAAAACATTGTTTTCACACCTTACTACTTCTCCTATGCAGAAGATCTGTACATCACTGAAATTCCACTCACCTCCTCATGTAAGCGCTAAATTTAGAAGTAAATGTTATTCAGATCTCTTTTGTAGGACTGGCTGCGTGGCTGAATTTCATTAATTATATTTAGATTAATACATTCCTTTAAATTCAGATCTAACCTTCCCTCAAATCCTGGCATCAATAGTCCAGTCACTATAAATAAGCTCTCTTTTCAGTGACTTTACCACTGTGCAGCATGGCCACCACATGGTAGACAGCAGCTCATTATTGAGGAAACATTCCTCTAGAGGAGCAGCCTAAGGGGTTTCGTTTAAGTGTTTCTGTACCTTCCACATAACAGTTGCTGTTTCCAACATATCAGACAAGCAGGAGCAGGTGTCTTTTCCTCCTGACTAACCTGGGCAGGTGTAAAAAGCCTCAGATTGCAGGTAAGGGTGAGCATACCAGCTACTTTTAGAAGAGCCAGCATCTATTACATACAGGGAATATGGTTCTGTAAGTTTATATCTGCACTAGGAAAGTGCATTGTTAATTCATTGATTCTACAGATCCAAAATATATGCAGTTCAAGCAGCTGTCCTGCAAGGCAAAAAGACCCAAATTTGAGATACAGGGAGACCTGCTGCTACCCGTGCAGTGCAATTACCCTTGTAGGTGACCCATTACCTATCAATCTTTGAAACTGCTTATCTATATCTCACTCATTATGACTAATTCTTATAGAGTATAGGCCAATAAAAGCTAATAGCAGCAGTGGTTTCCTATCTCATTTTTTTAGGGACTCTCTTTTCAAGATTTTTTTCTTAAACAGGACAAGTGGTTTCAGAGATTGGGCAAAAAAGGCTTACCTTACCTTGCTGATCATGGAGAAATTTGTACCTTAGGAAGACTTCATGGGCATGGAACCTGTCTTCAGATTTGGAAAGAATATTCCCTAAGAAAGGTAAAGGTACTGTCTTTTCATTTCAGTAAAACTAGTAATTCTTAATAATTAGCTTGCCAAGTTAAGTCTTGGTTTGCTGGATGTTTTCTCATTCATATGAGTAAACTCAGAGAGTTCAATAGGACTGTATGTCTACAGTTGATACACAGAAGTAATTTCAGGGATCTATCCTTACTCTGTACTAACTTCTAACCTTTAAACACCCTTTAAATAAAGTAGTTGAAATAAACTAGTTAAATTGAGTTTTTCCTTTTGCTGACAGTTAATTCGGGTATTAGCTAGCATTTGTTAAAATCATTCAAAGCAGAGTTACATATTCCTTGTGGGCTTTGTGACTGGGATAGAAAACATGTATACTGTTTAGATAATATTTTACTTTCTTGGACTACATTTTCAACCTCAGTAACATGAATGTTTTTTATTCTTTTTTCCAGAGAGAAGAGGATCCAGGACATTTCTTCTTTTCCATTTAAAAAATTGCTGAAAAAGTACTAAA
The DNA here is from genome assembly GCF_041296385.1 of Aphelocoma coerulescens. Lineage (NCBI taxonomy): Eukaryota > Metazoa > Chordata > Aves > Passeriformes > Corvidae > Aphelocoma > Aphelocoma coerulescens. The sequence goes on from NC_091014.1 coordinate 20,901,499, forward strand.
TAAATTATTTCTGTTTCTGAAAATAAACAGTTTGCTACCTGCTTTCTTGTGCAATCCTTTTAGGAAGATGAATGAGGCATGTATGTCAGATTGTTTACATGTATGTGCCACAAAACAGTATGATAAGGAATACCCTTGTTAAATACTGACATTTATTGCTGAATTCAGGGAGTTTCTAATTTATTTTGTCTGTTAGAAATGCGTGTACTGGGAAGTGATGGGCAGGGAGATTCAGAGATTCTACCTAAACATTGAATTTCTCCTTAGAGACAAGTGAGAGGACTGCACAGGGAGTGCTGCAGAGATCTTGACTGGATTGCCAGCTTATCTTCTCAGGCAGGTTGGGCACAGGTATCAGGATGATTTAGCAGCTCTGTTCAAGGGGGCAGAATGCCAGTTGCTAGGAAGCACTAGGCTAGGGTGAGTCTGTAGTATATTTAACTCAGTAAGTGTACTTATCAGTATACTTACCTAATACTTAGCTTGGGTCTGCAACATGAGTATTTAGGCATTTGTCCAGGGGCTGGGAGATCCAGCCTGTCCAGCCGCACCAATCACCAGTACTGCTGCCTATATCCACTGTGGGGTAATGGCAGTCACATTGAATGCTTACTAGATCCTTGAAGAAATCTTCACACAAGAGGCATACTTACCTTTGCCTTGGTGTAACAAGCACAAGAATTTTCTTTTTTGTCATTTTTGAATTATATTTTCTGAAATCTGTTTCATTTTCTCTGTCTGCTGTTGGAAAATTTTACTGTTTCTTCTGCATTACTCAATTACTGCACTGGAATGCTAAAATTATGTATTTCATGGGAAGTGGGAAGATTAATGAGGTGTGATTTCTTTTTGTAGAGTAAATGCTAAAAGCTGGAGGTCACAGGATGCATATGCAGTTTGTTATCATGGTTTATATTTTGCTTTGGGCAAATATACTTTATTCCATTGGGAATGCAGTAGTTATGAGAAGCCATTTGCCCAGTTATGTAGGAACATATACTGTTTATTAGTAATATTTTCTTTTCTTTGTAATGCCTACCAAAGCACTCTAAATGTGTTGTCCACATTTACTTAAATAACTTTTGCTCATAATAATATTTTAGAAGCTTTATAACTACAGCATCAGTTCTTCAAAGAGAGATGCATGTGCCAGATTTTATGCACTGTGGTAATCACATTGACTTAAGGGAAATGCCCAATGCATGCAGTTCCTTAAGTCTTTTCAGGAGCAGGTCTGACTTTCTACAACATTGAATGCTAAGAGATTGTCACTTTTATCTTTAAGTGGTGAGTGTGTTAGATGCGATTCACTCACTTTCCCAAGAAGACCTGTAAAATCTTGACTTTGCATAGGCAGTGGAGAAGGATGCCTATCTAGAGTTTCACCATATCTTCTTGTCAGTGTCATTTCTGTGTACCATAAACCAGGCCACATTTCTTGCAAAGTGTTTCTTGTTATAGATGGGCAAGTACACACATGTGTGCACACACACACACCCCCACACACGGCTTCCTTGGTGAGCTGTGCTTCTGGCATCTCTTCCTTCAATTGAGATGCCATACTGAGGCCTGAGGTCTAGCCACGTGTATGTCTGTGATAGCCTTCTAGCTGTATTTTACTGGATGTGTTCTTAGTGCAACTGGCCATTGCATTCATTTTTGGAAATGGCCATTTCTCAAAAATGAAAAAAATTACTGCTGCATGGATCAGCCATTCTTGCTGGACATGACCTAAAGAAGATGAAAATTCACTTTGAGGACAATCAAGCATTGTCCCTGCCTGAGCAGGACGCACAGGCAGGTTGAGTAGCCTCTGTCTTTGAAGGTTTTCAGACTGACAAAGCCTTAATCAAGTTGGTCTGAAGCCAGTCTTGACCCTGCTTTGAGTGGGATGTGGGACTCAGCGTTTCTATGATCCTGCATTGGAGTATAACTTCAGGAAATGGTGTAGGAACAGCTGTCATCAGATTTTTCCATTGACAACTCCATTTCCAGATCTGAGATTCATTTCTGTAGTGGGAAGTTTTACAGGAGTTGCAACCCCAAACCTCAGCATTCCAGCCCCTTTCCTGAGGAATCCATAACCTGGAATATTATAACTCCAGTTTGAAATTTATCAGGAGATTTATTTTTCTAACATATTTTCATGCCTAGTACTTGCAGCCTGAAAAATGGTGTTTAATTCAGGGCCTCTCAAAGAGGACAGTCAAAGGATTATTGAAGTATATGGAGGTTGGGGAACTACTGAAAGTAGGTGGCTGACCTTGGATTGGGAACAGTAGGAGTGGGAGCACGTGCCTGCAGGAAGCCTACAAGCATTTCTACAAGCCTTTTCTAAAAGCAGTGGACTTGACAGCTCCTAGCTTCAGTACTTTGACTTCACTCCTTTCCATACTGTTTAGATTTTTCCTAAAGAGTATTTTTGAGCACAGCCCCTTCCTTTGTCCCTCTCCCTACCTTGAGTGTCTTCTGCAGCCATACACTTTCATTCCCCTGAGGTATGACTTCTATACCACAATATCTCCTGCCAGTCACTTCTCTCCATTAAAGTGATAGGATGAGATGGTGCAGAATGGAGCATGTGAAAAAACTTAGCTGCTGAGGGATTTTAATCTTTCAAGTGGCATAACACAATCAGTTATATTACACAACTAAGTAATTCTGTGTTGATTATTTCATCTTGATTGCATGTCTGAAAAATGCAGTGAGATCTCTCTCCTACCTTATCCTAGAGGATAGTTCTGTGGATTTCTAGGAGCTACTTAGGTGCATAGTGAGCAGGATAAAATGTATTTACGTACAATTGTTGTAAACATCTGACATATTGAAGAAAGGGAAACGAAGCTTCTTAGTGTGCATGCTTAGGCTTAAGTTAGTATAAAAAACCTATAATATATTACCATAAAGGACCTTTTTTCCCAATGTAGTAATTATTAGGAATATAGCTTTCAAGGAGCAGAGGGGCAGATTATTTTTATGGGCTTTAGACTAGACAACATTTTGAGAGGGTGACCAATCCACTTAGCCATAATAATGGCTAAGCTTTTAAAAAATTCTCTTTACAAGACCTTACTTCATTGTATTTTCCTACACAACTGAACAGTTACACCATACACAATTAAACTGTGGCATCTCAGGAAAAAACTGTGTTCATGGTGGCTGGAATGGCTATATGAGAAAGGACCTTCATAAACTGCTTAATAATTCTCAGGGTGCAAGAAGAGTGTCAATAGAAACTTTCTATATTTATGAATATTAAGTTAAAAGCAAGTAAATTTTTTTTGTATTGCATGATCAAACATCAGAGCTATGGTTTTAACACCCCTGCAATCTTTTTTTAATGCTACTTACCTATCAGGAGAATATTGTAAGACAAAAAAAAATCTGCTGTGCCTTCTTGAAACTGCATTAAGCAGGGGTCTCACAGCCAAGTGAGTTATATGTGTGAGAGCAACTTGTTCCTCTGCTGTCCTCATCAGATCTGCATGTTCAGATCCAGCTATATGTTATTGCCAACTTTCATAATGAACAGGATTACTTATTAACATGGTGGGGTTTTTTTCATTAATTAATGATGGACACAGGCTGCAGTAGAAAAGAAACAGTTCCATACACTACCATACCTGGATCAAACACCTTCAGGGTGTTTGTTAAATGCCAGGTTAAATACTGCCCTTTCCTGAGAAGTAATATTCACAAAAGCTAACTCAAACCCTGGTGTGGATCCTGCTTGGCAGCCTCTTGTCAATGATGAGAGACAGGTTCTTTGTCCACGCAACAGCTAAATGAGTCTTTTGCTTTGGATCAGTTCAGAAGGGAATTCCTCTCTTCTTCAGTGTCTGGACCATTTTCTAGAAGAATGAGCTTCCAAGTCTGATGGTATGCTTTGTGAGTCAAGTCCTGTGGTGAGAGGGTTACGTTAAATATCCTTGTGGAGTAACTTTACCAAAATTTATGGCATTCTCTGACAGTGAATAGGGCTCAAAGATAATGCCAAGAGAGGTTGTGGCAGCCCCATCTCTGGAAGTGTTCAAGGCAAGGTTGGATGGGGTTTTGAGTAGCCTGGTCTAGCAGAAGGTGTCCCTACCCATGGCAGGGAGGCTGGGACTAGATGATCTTTAAGATCCCTTCCAGCCCAAACCAATCTGTGATTCTATGATTCTATATTAGAAAATACTGTTTGAATAAAATTGTGTTGTAACCCCACTGCTCCCACTTCAGTCAGTTATCAGAAGTCCAACTGACTCCACAGAGGATTGGTTTTCATCTGAAGGGTCTTGGGATTTACATGTCATACAATGAAAATCATGCCAATTTTACAAATATGCAGAGAAAATTCTAGACTAGTATCAACAAGGTACAAAACATTGAGTAAGCGTGGGACACCATGCTCAGGTGGCCAAATAAACTAGTGGTCTTTTACAACCTCACAGGCAATTGATAAAATCATGTTTAACAGAGGAGAAGAGAACAAATTCTTGTAAATTGACACTTGCTTTTCCTACTGGTTGGGACAGCCTCATTTTATAGCCTGTAATGCAGCTGGTCGGTCCAAACTGGAGCTGTGAGGCTCTTCAGACTCCTTTCACCAAAGCAGTGGCAATGGACAGAGTGCAGAGTTAGTCTCTCAGTGATCTGTCCAATGTGAATGTAAATGTTAAGACATTTTCATTTGTTTCTTTTTTTTTATTTATAATAGCAAAATATATTGGATTGTTGTTGTGTATATATATACAATTTTGGGTCTCGGTGAAGAGAACTGAAAGAACTGTTCAGTTTATTTGATGGTAGCAGCTCATGCATGAATCCAAAAATAATCCTTTTGGCTGATTTGTAGGAATACTTGCTATTGTTTTCCCAAGTATTTGTGATGTTGAGACTTAGGAGAAATGAACCCATGTATGCCACAGGAAACTTGGTTTCAAATTGGAAAGTTTTACTGGGCTTAGGGATGCCAAGTTAAAAAAAAAATCTGCTTATGAGAAACACAGCAGGCTGCTTTGCCTTTTTTTTTTCCCTATGGGAACATTTTTACACAGGAATGTGTTTGGTCTCCTGGGGAATTCTACAATAAGTCTTTGATAGTAGAAGATTAAATTTTTTGTATGCATCCCATCATGAGTAGGGTTGGGAGGGCATGTAATTACTGGAACCAAGGGAGTCAGTGAACCTTTTTCTTGTAACACGTCTGTAAGTACACAAAAATAGTCTAAATGGGAATACTTCAAGCTCTCCTCTGAGACTGAAGTTAGATGATTTTAAAATAGTCTTCAAAAGCCATATTAAAGAATTTGCAGGGCTTACTCACTTTACATGCTGTCTTGAGTAGCAACATTTATTCTGTCAACTCTGATTAAGCTGGTTGTATTTTTAGGAAAGAATCCCCACTGAATCACTTTAAAAAAAAAGACAATTTTTGTGCAGTACTCAGCATGTTTTGTGCAGTTCTCAGTCTCTCTAGGTCACAGAAGAGGTTTATACCTCCACACCAAAGAACTAACTTTTGATTTGCTCACACGTGAAAAGTAACTGGTCAAGTAAGGAGTCGTTTCTTAAGCCAGAAAGATTAGAGGGAGTTGCCTGTCTATTAATTTTTAATATTCTATTTGTTACCAATATGAAATCATTTGTTTTCATCTTTATTATTAAGAGAACAGTGCCACCACTCTTCCAGGGAGCTGTTCTTGATCTGAATTGTAGACTACATTCAGAGCTGGAGCAGGCTTGGTGATCTTGAGTGATTCTCAAGTTAGGAGAACATGCCTCCTCCTATGGGTCTCATTCTGGGTTTTTTAAAGTGTACCAGAACACTGTAAAATATATTCTCTTTGTTCTACCTGTCAAAACAAAACATGATGTTCCTCTTTGAACAGGCTGTCTTCATAATGGTCACTGTTCTTTGGGAAATTAATGCTGCTTTTGCTTTCACAAGTTTTTCTCTCTTTCTTTCATGTATTGCTAGAACAAATTTGATCATATAAGAACATAATTTATCTACTGGGTCAGGATAAAAGTCCCTTTATCTCAACATCCTGATGCTGATGGTAAAATACAAATGTTTACCAAGGAATGTTAAAATAGACAACTATGTGGTGTAATTTCCATTGACAAACCCTTCCACCCTCTAACAGAATATGACTCAAACATTTCCTGAGAGCAAAATTGCATCACTGTGTATTTAATAATGCTTGCTATACTTTTTCTTCTATTACTTTGTCTGATTTCTTTCTTGATCCACAGTATTTGTTTATTCTGTAGCACTGTCTGATGGCAAGTTGCATTTAATTGCGCATTGTGTAAAAAAACCCAGTGTTACAGTTTCAAATGTAGAATTAAATTTTCATACCGATAAATAGTTAACACACCAGATTCTGTCCTGGTCAGTCACACTTTAATTCAAAAATATTAGCTGAGAGGGATACAGTTGACTAAATCATTGTATATCTTGAGTTTCGTTTTTTTTCTACCATATCAAATGAGTTGACTTTGTTAATAACAATTAGAAATGCTGCCTTAAGCTACATCTAACTTTTTTCTGTTTAGAAGAATGTTTAGCTGGGATGAACCTTAAATTTCATCTAAATTTCAGCATTTGCATGGAACATCCTCAGCTACTGACTTTGTAGTGAATACCAGGTCTTTTAGCTTTACAGAGTTCACATCACAGTTGCTTAGGATATTGTTTTCAGAGAGGTAATTAAACCAAAATACGTATTTCTTGCTGATATTTCTAATTCAGGTTCATTCTAAAACTTTCAGGTAAATAGTTTTGCCTTAGGGCTTGTGGGGATATGTGCAGCCTGAGCTGACTAATAGATGTGGAGGGCTTAATGGTCATGCAAAGATACAGTAAAAATAAAATTGATATAATTTGAAATGTTTATTTTCCAGAGCTCCTTTTGTAGGTTAAATGCACAGCAGTGACTTTTCTCTCTGTTATACAGAGGAGCCAATATACTGTTACACACCACACAACTTCACCCGCGATCAAGCCTTGTATGCCAGAGGATATTGTTGGACAGAATTAAAAGATGCCTTGCCAGGAGTTGATGCCAGCCACTGGCCCTCCTTGTTTGAGCATAAGTTCCTACCTTATGCACTGCTGGCTTTTGCTGGGATAATGTACATTCCAGCTCTGGGCTGGGAATTTCTGGCCTCCACTCGACTGACTTCAGAGCTTAATTTTTTGCTTCAGGAGATCGATAACTGCTACCACCGTGCAGCTGAAGGGCGCGCACCAAAAATAGAGAAACAGATTCAGTCCAAAGGCCCCGGGATAACTGAGAGAGAGAAAAGAGAAATAATTGAGAATGCAGAGAAAGAAAAAAGCCCTGAGCAGAACTTGTTTGAGAAATATCTGGAAAGAAGAGGACGAAGTAACTTTTTAGCTAAGCTTTATCTTGCAAGACATCTGTTCATCATCTTTTTAAGCATCATACCAATCACGTACTTATCCACCTACTATGCTACACAGAAGCAAAATGAATTTACATGTGCTCTAGGGGAGCCTCCAGACAAAACGAGCAGCTCCAAATTGCACATCAGAGTGAACTGTAAACTGCCCTCTGTCCAGCTCCAGCGGATTATTGCTGGTGTAGATATCGTTCTCCTCTGCTTCATGAACTTGATAATCCTCATCAACTTGATTCACCTCTTCATATTTCGGAAGTCTAACTTCATATTTGATAAACTGAACAAAGTCGGAATAAAGACCAAGAAACAGTGGCAGAAATCCCAGTTTTGTGATATCAATATTTTGGCCATGTTTTGTAATGAAAATAGGGACCACATAAAATCATTGAACCGTCTGGATTTTATTACAAATGAAAGCGATCTGATGTACGACAACGTGGTACGCCAGCTGCTCGCAGCACTGGCCCAGTCCAATCATGATGCCACTCCAACCATGCGTGATTCAGGGATTCAAACCATAGACCCAAGTGTTGATCCAGCAGACATTGATGCTAATGAGCAGCTCATCATTAAGAGACCAAGGAAGAAGATGAAATGGATCCCAACTACCAACCCCCTTCCCCAGCCATTCAAGGAGCAGTTAGCCATTATGAAGGTTGAGAACCATAAACCTGATAAACCGAAGCCTGTGCGGAGAAAAACAGCGACAGACAGCCTTATAGCTCCTTTGTTGGAGTCTGCTGCAAAAACCTCACAGCAATCGTCCGCTCATAAGAGCGAGCCAAACGCCATGCCAAGCACAAGCAGTGAAAAAAAGCACACACGGCACTTTTCCTTGGATGTCCATCCATATATACTTAGTAGCAAAAAACCCAAGCCAGAGGTTCAAGCCATCCCCTCGATGCCTACATCAAAAAGCCAAGAGGGTGGATTTTTAAACCAGGAAGAGAATGTTGTAGTGCATGTTACCTCCTCTCTCAAAGGTACAGTATGCCATAATGCCCATACTACCTCCACAGACCATAATTTACATAGCAATCTTAAGGAACTCAGAGTTTATTGGAACTGTTTTGACCTGCCTTGCTAGATTTGGGGATAGCTAGTAATCTCACAGCTTGCAGGCCTCAGAAATAGAGATTCTCTCTCTTTAACAACTATATGGAGGGTAAGGATTATTACAGGTAGAGCTGTACAAAAAAGGCTGCAGGCTGTTGGTGTGGGTAATGTTTCAAATGTAAGCAGATTTTCACAACTACAAATGTGGTCATGCTTTGCCAAGGAAATGAGGAGCGTTTGGCTTCCATGATACCCTTCCTACTCTACCAGCACCTGGCACGTTTCAAATCTGCCTTATTTTCAAGTCATATGGAAACTACCATGGTAGATGACCAGTACTCTGAGCAGCAATAGCCCCTGAGGAATGTGGGAGACTACTAAGGGCAGTTAAAACTGCCTGTGGAAAAAATACCTCTTAAACTACCAACTCTTGGGGGTTGGCATGTATTTGTCACGTAGAAAATCACGACTCAGCTCATTGACATTGTTCTTCACGCACACTAAATTGCCCTGTGTCATATGTGGACCAGAGGATGGATGGTCTGAAGTGTGGGTGCTGGTCAGGGATTCAGGATTTCTGCCATTCCCTTACCATGTGGCCTCACAGGAGGTGCTCTTTCTGTTCTTCAGTTTCCTCTGTGTGTCATGTAAAGCCTGTCCCTTTCTTAACTCAAAGGAGTGTTTCAAATATATCAATAATTGCTAGGTGCTAGAGTGATGAGGAAAGCCATTTAAGCATTAAGAAAAGTGATAGATCAGTAGATAAACTGATAGACAGATATCTTCTTGTTTATTTTTGTAAGCTACTGACATAAGAAAGAAGGACTATGCAGTTGAAGTTACAGAAAAATCTGTACGTACTTAAAGCAATGGCTCTCATCTCATTACAAGCTAAGACCTCCCTCTGGGCTTCGACAGACTGACATCTACCGTCACCCCACTGCCCAGCAAAGAAGTGATTTGAGGTATAAAAGTTTCTGTCACTTCCAAATCCCTATGCTCCTTAGAGCCCTCCAACTCCCCAATGTGCATGTGAGCTATTCTACAGCATTCCCTATCCAGTCACCTGCTCTGATTTCAACTCCTCGAAACTACTGGGGTTTTCTGGTCTCAATTACCTTCATCTAAATTAGTGCTTGAATATTTTGAGGGCAAAAAATTATTACTGGAGTTTTGGGGCTCTGTGACTCCCCATTCACATTAAAATTTTTCAACTTTGTTTTTGAGTTAGACCTACATTGCAGTCCATCAGGTAAGGTAAACTTATAATTTCTGGAAAGAGACTTCAGTTTATGTCAAATTGCTGAGTTCTTTCTACAGACAAGTGGTTTACAATGTGTAACCACTAGTTTTTCACATTGAAAATATCAGTGCCTTTTCTATTCCATGCTGTGGATTTCAATAGTCATTACATTTGTCAAAACATTAAATCATAATGTTTAAAAAACACTGGCCAGACTGTAGAGGGGAATAAATATACTTTTCAGTTGGTTTTTTTCCTTCATTTTACAAAAATACCATTCACATAAGGAAGCATGAGCATGCATAAAAAAGAGAGATTTACAAACCCCATTTCTTGTTTGTGCTGTTTCCCTGAGCTTACAAGCCTGTTGTTTTGAAACAGTCCTGTTTGGATTTCTCAAAGGATCCCAAGGAAATTCAGTTTGGGATCCACTTCCTATCCCACTGAAATCAGTGGCAAGACCACCAATGACTTTTATTGGTTCAAGACACTCCTCACTGATAGACTGGAAGGGTGAAAGACTACCTGTCCTTTATCTGGTTGTTTTGTTCTCTTTTAGATACCCCTCATCCTGCAAAAGAGATCCTATACTCATCTGAGACATGCAGAACTGTGCCTGCTGCTGCGGCTTTCGTCACGTGTAACCACAACCATATAGCCACAACTGCTGCTGCCACCAGTATGGCTTTGAACCAGGTCAAGCCAGAGCCAACAGCTGCACTGAGCTGCAACCCAGCCCACCCTTTGCTGCACATCAACACGCTGTACGAGGACCATGAGGAGGAAGTTTCAAACATAATGGACAATGGGATTCACTCACCAGCTGACGCCGGGGAAATGCTGTCCATCCCTACCCCGAAGCAGATCAGGCTGGCGACGTTTGACGAGCCCATGGCGATCGTGAGCTCGGTGGAGTACTGAAGGCCCCGGGCGGCCTCGGGCCAGGCCCACGGCCACAGCAGTGCTGGCCATGGTCCCTCAGCAATGCAACTCACTGCATGAGCATGGAGAGTTTTCTCACAGACTATAGCTTCTGGTAATAACACCAAACGGTTTTTCAGGATCACGTCATAAGCACTGTCAGTCATTTGCAAAATAGAATAAAGAAAATCTGGTGGAAATACACCTTTGACACTAAGACAACCATTAGCTCTAACTCTAAACTATAGCTTCCTGATTTAAAGGGGAATTAGCACAATTTATGAACATTAAGAGTCTAATGGCATGCCACAGCAATTTTAGCAAGTGTTTAAATCCTTTGCATTCAGAATCACTGATTAAAGTTAATATGGAGATGAGGTATAATTTTTTAATGGCAGCAGTTAAATAAGAGTTCTTTTCTAAGCAGGGATGATTTTTTTTTTTTAATTCAGGATTATGGAAAAGCTATATGCAAGAAAAATTTGTGTTTTATTTGTTTCTTTAGCTCACTGGTGTTGGGCTTGATGGAGACTTAGCTGAAAGGGCCTTACTACCACCAGCATTTAAGTGCAAAAAGATTGATACTCTCAATCTCTTGCATTTATAAATGAAAATACCTGAAGTATGCCCCGCCCTTTAACATGCTTATATGTTTGATGGAAGATGATTAAATTAAGAGTTTATTTTTTTAAATATATTTTACCATGGAAAAAATTACTTTAATAACTTTTCAAACCAGGTGTTACTTTTAACAAAATGTGTAGAAGAGAGTCATTGTAGCTGCTTATTTTTTCACAGTGCATTTATGAACCAGGTTAGAAACTTTCATGGGTGCTTCACTGATATGAAAAATCTTATGGAGGTCATTACAAAATGTGAAACCAGCAAACCTGTTTTCAAATAACACACAGTTAAAGAAGTCTATGAATTTGTTCTGCAGATTTGGCTAGTCCTTGATTCAGCACAAATTAAGGCCATGGATGACACTGAAATGACTCATGTCTAAAGCTAAGCACACACTGAAATGGCTTTGCTGGATCTGGGCTCTAGTGCAGGCAGACAATAATCCTGCAGTATGTGCTATCACTGAATCAGTATTTGCCATCCTTGGCTCAGAGCACATCTTCATGCCCATCTTCCTATAATTACGGTATGTGTGATTTAATAGAAAATTCTAGTATAACTAAAACGTCTATTAAAAGTGTATCATGCAATAACCATTCTCAGAAAAATTATAGTGAAACAAAAAAGTGACTGTGTTAAAATAATATTCCTAGCTGCATTCAGAATTACAGGCTGTGTGTGTTTGCTTCAAAATTATGTATAATGGTAGAAAAAAATATGCAGCACAAATACGGGACTGAAATCTCAAGTTTATTTTTAATTTATTACCTCAGACATGGATACATTATACCAATATTTAATGAAAATAGCACTGAAAATAAATGCCTATTATTCTGAATATTTTAATGTGTACTACTTCTTAGCTTAGTGTTACAACCCACCTCTAAAGCAGAGTAACTGAGGTTCTTGTCAATAGGTCCCTTGGGGTGGATTAGAGTGAAATGACACTGAATGTACATACATGAGGCAGGTTTATCTTAATTTGGTTGCACTGGAAAGGAGGTATGTAGCCATTTTGGTTCTTCTCTACACAATTATAAAAATATGGCGAAGAAAATATGTAAGGAGAGGAAAGAAAGAGAAGGAAAGGACAAGAGTAGATAGTGGGGAGGAAAGATGTCACCACCCATGGATCAGGCAAAAAGACTTGATTGTTGCAAATGTCTGTGTCCATAGGTGGAGTCATCATAGCAGTCTTGATCTGTGGGGGTCAGGACCCACACAACAACGAGTTTGACAGCTTATATACATTCAGGATGGTTTGTGGCCCCTTCTAATGACATGACTGCTTCCTTGGCCCTGCTTCTAACTGTGTCAGTTCTGCCTCCTTAGGGAGGAATACCTTCGGACCTATGTGTGAACACCCAATACCTCCCCTGGGAGGGAGTTTTACACTGTCAGCCTTACTGGGGGAGAAGAAATTGGTATGATGAGCATTACCCCACCTCTGCAGGATATGCTTCTTAACAGCCTTTTACCTTATCTGGCACAAAAATGCTCTGTTTAAGACATCAATCACAGGTTATCAGGGAAACAATAGCAGGGCTCAACCAGCCCATCCAATCAAAGTTCAGTCCATCGCACATAGTTACATCCAGTGGGGATGTTATGATAAGCAGTATGTGGGACATGTAATTTGCATAATGTAAAGCCACCACTCCCCCTTACATTACTTCAGTTGTGTCCAGCTGCATGGCCTCTTTAGCCTGAACAGCCCAATAATGGCAGCAAGGCATGGGGCAGGTACTGCAGACAGGGCAGAGGGTTGGGGGCAGCTGGAGGACCTGGCTGTAACACCCCGAGGTCTCAGAGCAGTGTGGCATGCAGTTGATGGGGGACATGGAGCTGGATCCTGGGCTGCTGGGAGATAGGACTGCAACGGCTCCTGCTGGCTTGTCTCCTTCCAGCCCTGGGAAGAGGCACTGGCATGATTTTAAATAACAGATCTGCACCTGCATAGTCTGGGTCTCATTCCTCCCAAGGCACAGGAGTGGAGCATCACCTGTGACAGGACTGCAGGCAAGGTCTGTGCCTGGCCTGATGGGTTACTGCCAGTCACTGAGTCACCTGAGAGCAATGGCATGTAGATTCTGGAAATGAGTCAAATGCCCCACTGCAATATTTTAGATGAATTAAAACCATTATAGTTCAGAACTTGTGAGACACCAATAAATAATTAGAAAAAAAAATGGAAAATTGCCATGAGACAATCATGAACTTGTTAATAAAAGCAAGGTGAAAGAATAGGACCCTAAGGCCAGTTTTAAAGTGATGCAACTCCCTTATGCCACTGTACTTTCAATTGTCAGTAGACAGTGTGGTGAATTTCTTGCTGGCTGCAGCAGCTCAGCTGACAGTGTTAGAGGTGTGGGGGGGGATCCTTGGGCTTGCCCACTCACTCTCCACTTGGTACAATTACGTAGGTCAGCTGTACGGGTCTGTAGCTGAAGTGATACACCAATATACGTAAGTACCAGTGTCAGACAAAGCAGATTGTCTCAAAACTGAGAAACTGAACGCTGTGTAGTGTTTTGAAAACAGAAAAATTGAATAATTGAAAGGAATTTCATTATGCAGAAAATGCAGAGGTGGATTCTCAGGCATGTACCCTTACTGATCTGATGAGGGTGGTGTTTCCTGGGAAGAGTTGCCCACTGAGGTTCACAAGTTGCCAAATCATTCAAGAGCAGGACTCAAGTGGGTGTGGACAAACTCATTCTCTGTGATACTGCTAGTTCCTATTGATTTAGGATCTGTTGCTGCCCTTGTAGAAATCAGTATCAGACTTGACTGGACCTACTTAAAGAACGAAAGGAAATCACATATCTTTCCTCATCCCTGAGACAAGCTAAACTCAGAGAACACCCACTTTACTCATCTTTATGAGTTGTGTTCCAGCAGGTTTGCACCAAGGCTTTCACAGGCTGGAGGCTGCCAATGTCAGGCATCCAGCTCGAGTGTAAACACAGTAACAGGTTGCTAAGGGCAGGATGGTGACCCAGACATGGTGTTTCCCTGACCAAAAATGCAGAGAGCAAGTGCACCTTACCCTTGGCTAATGCAGGGGTAGATAACTGATGCAGGCACATAGCAAACACTGCTTTGCTGAACTGAAAGGAAAACTTCAGTGTCCTACCCACCAAAGGGGACTTATTTGAACTGAATGACCAAAGACGAGAAAGATGAGACAATGCTGCAATTTTAAACATCTCTTCAGCCTGGGTTGCATTTACATCTCCATCTGCCTTGCCGCTGCCTAGTGGTTTCAGCTTGAGGGATCTGATGACTCACATTCTTCAAGGCTGCTTTCCCTTTTACTGCACAGGAAATAGGACTGCGTGTTGAGAGCACAGAAACCCCTTTCTCCAGGGTACTCTTACTCAGAGTACATTTGACAACCAAAAAGGGTGACAAGTGTGTCAGAAACATCTTTTGAGCTATATTTAGGCTGCGTAAACCCAGCAGGAGATCAGCCATTTCTGTTTCACAGCAGCTAGAGAAGTGCTTCTGTGGGGACTTTTCTAATGCAATAATGATTTTACTATTGATGTTACTAACATTTAGCTATACTGAGTAAATGTACACATTCACAAACATACATTTATATATATCAACTCTACTACAAATTCTATAAATACATGTAAATTTGCATCTTGCATAGAAATTTTCATGTCCTGTACTTCACCTTGTAAATAAGCTATATTTAGTAACTTCTTTTCCCTTCATTTCCCATTATCATGCATTAAGCCCAACCCATCCACATTACACGTCTTTGTGACTCCACTGGCATTTTCTGATGCTCAGCCTGCTGGTCAGGATGCTCTGGTCCTGCTGGGTTGATACTGTCAGTGAGTCAGGCCCTGATCGTGGGAGCTGTTTTCTGCATTGTACTTCCTATGACTGCTTGGCACTAAAACCCAGGGCAGAATTTATCTCTGTGCTGGGGACACAGTTAGTATAGCTGACAGTCACTTTGCACCTCCTTTGTATCTCCAGAGCTGGCTCCCAAAGCCAGCATTGGACCAGAGGAAAGCAAAGCAGAGATGAAGCTCCTGTCGCTTGTCCCAGCCACCAGGTTATCTGCCAGTTAAAAGGACAGCAGGGTTAGAGCCCGCAGGCTGTGAGAGATTGCACTGAGGGAATCGCATCTCTGCTTGAAGCAAGCTTGTCACTGCCCTCTCAGGCTTGCATCAAAAGGAGCACTAATGAAAAGCTAAGTCTGAGAGCATGTGCCCAGGCTCCTAAAGCTGCTGACTGAATGAGAACTGAAGACAGCCTCAAACACACTTGACCTAGCACTGCATAGGGGAAAATTCTCGCCTTTATATCACAATCACAGAAGAGTATTAATAGGAATAGTGAAAACCCATCTTTAACCTTCCAGTCAGAGGGTTCAAGAAGCTCCAGAGGAGCTCATCATCATTGTCCCCAGCTTACGGTTACAGACACTGAAGTACAAGAAAGTAAAACAATTCGTCCCAAAGCTACTCCAGCTGTGTCTAAACTATCTAATCTAAAGCTGAGAACATGCCATGGGTAGGGCACTATCTGCCAGCAAAACCAGGTCAGGATGGTTTTGGGTTCTGCAGGAAAACTCTCTGAATTCTCCTCCTATTAGAAAAAAACTTTTTTTTTTTTTTTTTTAATTCTGACAGAATCATTGTGGAATATTGATCGAGGAATGTTTCACTTTAAAGATGCAACATCTTTTCTCATTAAAATCATTCTGCTAAAATACATGCCACAGAGCACGTTGGAAGTTTTTAACAGAACAATAATTTTTGAGACACTTTCCAATATTTTCTAGGTTCTAATGATTAATATTTCACTCTGCCTGTAAACAGACTGTAACTAATGGCAAAACATTCTATGTACTTTATTTACAAGAAACAAATCTTCAGCTTTTGCTATTCCCCAAGCTGTTAGCATTTTTTAACTTTTTTACAACATCGTACAAGCAAAAATAATTAGGAATGACTTCCACATCATTGAGGATCTCAGGGTTCTGCAGGTCAGATTCAAGGAAATGCTGGCCTCCCAGTCCTGTTGTCTTCAGTGGTTTTGGATGCTTCTGTCTTTTAAGGCTTTACTGATTTGCTGTTTGTTCACAGAATGGATTTGCCTGGTGTCAGTGCCAGCTTCAACTGAAAGAAGTTGTTGGGCCTCCTGCTGCTCTTGAGAGCAAAGAAGTTTACTGACTCTTGCTTAACTAATTTTGCTTTATAATCAAAGGGCTCATAGCAGTCACCAGTCTAGCTTTCCACAAACACATCCAGGGACAGCAAAGGCTACAATAAATCCATGAAAGAGGAATGCAGATTCACAAGCAAAATTTGACATCTTGAATGAAATGAGACAGAAAACCACCCTATAACCCACTCCACTGCAGATGGCTGCCTGTAAAGAAAAATTGCAGACTTAGAAGATTATAGCAGTTTTTGCTCTTAGAGCTTTTATACCATGGTAATAACCCCATGGCAGTTTACCAGTTCCTGCTCTGGAATAACAAGCTTGTGCCCAGACCCTGAGGCGCACAGCAGAGGAGACAGATGGGTACATTTTGTTGCTGAGGAAAAGAGTTTCTGAGAGCAGTTCAGGAACTTCTTTTGCAAAGTGATGGATGTGTTCATCCATGCAAACTTGGAAAAAGGATGTGCCACAATGGGGGCAAAGAAAACTCTGTACTATTTGTCCTCTATGTACAGTCCTGTGGACTTCACATTGAGAGATTTATCCTGTTATTGGAAAGGCTTGGACAATATAAAGGAGTGACTAGATGTCTAGAATAAATTAATAGTCAGGGGAAGGGAAGGCTCCAGGGAGATCTTATTGTGGCCTTTCAATACTTAAAGGGGATTATAAGGGAGATGGAGACAGACTTTTAATAGAGTCTGTAGCAATATGACAAGGAGCAATGGTTTTAAACTAGAAGAGGGTTTAAAAGAGAGTTTAAACTATAAGAGGATATATCTAGATTCAGACTAGCTATAAAGAATAAATGGTCAAAAAAAAACAAAGCTGAGAGCCTGAGAAACCTGGTATCCTAGGTTTCTTCATGGGATGCTTCATATGACAACAAAAGTGGTGGAAGAGTCAAAAGAGCTTCTGAGAGAAGCTTTAAATATCATGAGAATTACTCCAAGGCAATGACAGAATATTTTAGTGCTTGGGAAGAAGACATGAAGGGCCACAAAGGTGATGGAGGTACTGGAGCATCTCTCCTATTAGGAAAAGCTGAGAGAGCTGGAACAATGAGTATAACCTTTCAGCTAGACAGGTGGTGGCTGTAAAGGGAATGGCATTGAACATACCTAGTGCCTCTGTCCTCATGCAGTCCCCTGGCACCAGGCTTCCTAGGAAACCCTCCATGTGACCATGTGAAATCCAGGAGTTCCCTGTTATGGAAAGAGAACATCAGCCAGCAACACAGTATATATACAGATAGGTACTTTTCCCTCTATATTCAAGATCTTTTCAGAAGTCTATTTAACCCTTTTTACCACAGGTTTGTCAGGATGTCCCACAGCAGCAAAGTGTTTCTCTGCAAGCCTGTCTTTACTTGTAAGAGTTGCTGGCTTGGCCTAATTCGCTCTAAATCATCAGTTTCTACTCAACTGCTGGGGAGGCCTGGTCTCCTGCCATAAGTCTTTGTTTAAACAGTTTCATACTAAAGTAACCACAAGATGGGAACCATAGGCAGATCCAAGAGTAAAGTCTTGGAAAGAGACACTCAGACCTAAAGCCAGAGCTATTTCTTTTCGTATTTTCCTTTTACCATCTAGATGCAGGTTTATGTTACACTGAATTTCTGGGTAACACTAGAGGAAATGTGGGCTGACAAATGAAACATCCTGTGCAGGCAGGCCCCTCTTTTTCCTAGCAGACCAAGTGTCTCCTTTGGAGGTTCTGGCCCTGGACTTTAAACAGTTATAATTAAAACTTTTTGATTTTCTGTTGTACTGCTTCCTTGGCAAATACATGTTATAATAGGGATGTCATTTTCGCTACAAATGGGAACTGGATTTTTGATTTTTACCCTACGCATTGAAACAAAAATCCATAAAATTGTATCTAATTTCTTCAAGTTTAAGTAGTATAATTAAGTTTTGTGAGTTGTGTAGTGAATTAAGAGGTGTAAACCACTAGGGGTTTTATAAATGGGTCATGTTTGGGCTAATAGTAAATTGCAAGATACTTGATGACAGATTTCATGTGCAAAATCAAGGCAGAAGACTTCTGATGAGATAACTTGCTAATTTAGCACGTTACTTCCTAGTGTTTGGACAGCAGCAGTGCTTGGGAGCTGGTGCCATAGAGCAGCAGCACAATGGCTGCTCCAGCCAAGAAGCCAGCAAGCCCACAGCCTTTGCACTGCTCCTGCCCAGCCGGCTTTGCTGGCCTGCCTGGGCTTACAGCTGCCCCTCCTTGCAGGGCTCCTGAGCGAGCACTGAGCAGCCTCACCTCTTTGGTCACTAAAATGCATTCTCTGTTCAGGAGGGTTGCCCAGTTCCTTGCTTCTGCAGGCCAAAAAGTTGCCCAGCAAGAAGTGAGAGCCCATGGATCTGCAGCCTCGGCTGTACAAGGCATGGGGACACAGGAGGGGTCATTTGACCTACTGGCCTTCTCAAGAGAGCTGTTGAGGAACAGAACATGGGTGAGTCAGGGCCCAGAGCTACCAAAGGCAGCAGGCATCCTCTGGGAAGTCAAACACAGCCAAAGGCCATGTAGACAGTGCTTGCTCTTTGTTTGGCCAGTCACTGACTTGTTTCTGCCTCCCTTCCTTTCACCCAAAGTCCACAATCTGTGACATCCCTGCCTGCTGAGCCCTCCTCTGACATTC
Organism: Aphelocoma coerulescens; assembly: GCF_041296385.1. Taxonomy (NCBI): domain Eukaryota; kingdom Metazoa; phylum Chordata; class Aves; order Passeriformes; family Corvidae; genus Aphelocoma; species Aphelocoma coerulescens. The sequence continues at coordinate 20,920,596 of NC_091014.1, forward strand.
CACTCTGTTCCTCTACCATATATCTCTTTGCACATAAAAACTGTTCTTCTCAAGGCAATTCTTACAGATACTGTGCCTAGGTTTCACTGCCTGCTTCTTCATTAACCAGTAGCACATTACCATGGGAGCAGATCAGTAAATTGAAGCAGTTGGTGCTGATTTCCTGACTGCCCCAACATATGTGGTCTGGAGGTTTAAATTCAGATGACATTTAGTATGCTGTCCTGGACCAAACATTCCTACTAGACATGTACATGAGACTTGCCCTGTGTCTGGAGCCTTATTTCTCTACCAGGGGCTGGTTTTTACCTCTGGTAGAACCTCCAGGGCTGTTTTATTCTGGAGAAGCTGCAATCACAACAGGCTCACTCTGCAAAATGAACCAATGTGCAACTGGCAGGTTCATCAGGCAATTTTCTCCAGAATCACACTACTCCTCGAAGCCAAAATGCCAGAGATGATGCTGTTGTTGTACTCTCTTCTCTCCCTCGGCCATCCTCACAACATCTTATTCCTAGAGCTACAGATCCTGCATTGGTGGGAAGCACCTTGCTCTGCCTCACCAAAGCACCTGCCCAGCTGCAGCTCATCACCACAGCTGCCAAGAAGAGGCTGCAGAACCCTACCAGCAATGAGGAAAACAGGGAGAGCCAGCAAGTGCCAATACTGTTTACCAGCTCTGGAGAGCCAAACTCAGTGGAATTTACCAGCTCACATGCAAGGTGCATTCTCCCCACGGGGTAAAATTATGCATATATGCACCATTGTCATCTTCAGCTTTGCCTGTTGACTGTGCTAACATCAGCTACTGTGAAGTAAAATTAGACTAAAATTTACAGTCTATTTACTACCTCTGTGTGGCAATTATGTGTGTGTTTACTCTTGCTCCATGCTAAATGTTAAATAAATCCCTCATTTTCACTGAAGAGAAAGGTTTGCTTTACCATAGAATGGCCACATATACAAGACTGCCTACCCCAGAGTACCTAATACATCCCAAATCCACTTCCTAGCATCCCCCACCAGTTTCTTGTATTTTCTGGAGTTGACTCCATTAGGAAACTCCTTAGAGACAGGAATACTAATGTCTTCATTGTAATGTTGAAATTTTAAATGTTCATTTGTTTCTGCTTAGGAAGCCAGAGACCATGTGATAAGTAATACCAAATGTGTCCAAATAAGCTATGATTATGCTGAGCAATCTATCAGGTTAGAGTAATAAATGACTACACAAATAGCTAGCTTAAATGATGTTTCCTCTGAAGATTTATAGCACAAATAAAACCCCAAAGCATTTGTCTCCCAAGCAGCACAGACAAGACCTGTTTAGCATGGATGTCTGAAACACACAGACTTTATAGAAGTTGGTACACCTGAATGCAAACTGAGGATTTTATGGTATCATTTCCATTTTCTTCCCGCTGAATGTTAATAAAGCAGCAAATGTGTGAATAAGATAACATTGTTTCTGTTAGCAGGCTGGCAATCAGCTAATCGCCTTTCTATGTGCTCTAGGTAATATGTATGTGCTGGTCTAATTATCTCTTACTCTTGGAGAATGATGCCTATTATTTAGCTGAACTGTTATTCCAATGACACATTACCTCCAAATGTTTCTGTTAAAATATCTTCTTCTTGATAACTCCCTTAATCTCCTTCTGAAATGTTAATATGTATCTGCCCTTGGTGGATATATTATATATTTTTCTTTTATTTAGAGAGTTCAAAGGCAAAAGCTTTACAAATGAAATGGAGTCAACTCTCCTCTACATTATCCTGGACCATTTATCTTGCCATTACTTGGGCTGGACGAGGAGCTGTTCCTGCTGTCTTGCCTGGCAAGAGTCCTGCTGGGCTGTCAGGATGGGTTCACTTGTCTTCAGCAAGGCAGAGGCAGCAAATTGGCTCTTGTCCTCAGAAAGGCTGTGACTGAAAGGCCACCTTCCTGCTGAGTGTCCTCCATCACAGCAAACTTGGTCAGCTGAAGCCTCTACTTCAGGGGCATAACCAAACCACCAATCCCAGGCCACAGAAATTCAGGGGGAGTTTAATATAGACTGCTTTAATCAGCCACAGGACCTTTTTATTATCTGAATTATTTTCATAATTTATTTATTAAGATTAGCCAGAGAGTTCTGAGAGCTCATTACTTTAGCACATGTCAGGAAAAAAAAATAAAAACAATGTTGTAAAATATTTTCTGAAGTACTGTTTTTTCTGTCTCCTGCAAAAATGTTGGGATGAAAATACCTAACACACATACAGAAAAAGGAATGTATAAGATGGAAAGAGAGAGGACAGCAGGTACAAACATTAAATTAGTAAATGAAAACTCAGAGATAACATAACAAAAACAGCTTTGCAATTTTGTACAGGCAAGCAGCCTACACAAAGTTGTATGTTTACCTGAGATTATACAAGTAAAATAAAGAAATTCTATTTGCTATACCTAAACTAAATGTCAAGGTCAAATGCCATGGTGCAACATTCTTCTGTGAAATAAGTTTTCATTCACCTTGCATCACCTCTCTTTACTATCCTGCTTTCAACACAATGATAAACACTGGATAGCAGATGCTGCTTTGGGAACAGGATTTGGGGGTAGAAGCCCCAATGGCTTTTGTTGGGATATTAAGATTGTAACTTGTTTGATTTTATTATGAACGTGCCTGTTGCCAGCTGAGTTGCCATACACAAATTCATCTGGGCAAGCATAACCTCTCCTTCTCTGAGGGGTGTCACATTTTTTAATTCAAAGGTAGCAACATGGGCTGAGCATACCTACACTCTACATCCAGATCCTTGAGGCTTCTTCTTCAGCTAATGGCTTGTACAAGCATGCCAGGTTACAAGATATCAGGCTCTGGCCAGGCTGCTTTGGGGCTCCCAAATCAGGATTCCATACCTGACTCACCTGCAGGAACCATTCCAGCACTATCTGAGGCCGCATTAAAAAACCCACAGTTCTCCACCTCTGACCCTTTCAAGGTGGACAATATGAATACAGGCAGGTACACTGATGTATTCACCAATTACAACAGTTCCACTCCCTTTCCATGGTGGTATGAAGTGAAGAATTCAGCTCAGTTCTTACATTTCCCAGAAAAATAAACAATTAAAATGTACTTAGCAATTTTGGATCAATGGATAAGAACTTTGAGGTAGACAGATTTTCTCCCCTTTTCTTAGGGTTCAGTTTTCTGAAGTGGGATGCAGTTCTTTCTCTCAGCACCAGCACTCCTTTACTGTTAAAACTGTCCTGTTCATTAAGAATCTTGCAGTAAGATTTTCTAGCCAGTAAGTCTGACACTTACTGTTGCTACACTAGAGACCAAGCAGAGGATCTGCTGGTGTCTGAATTGTATTGAGCTAAGAGGTGCTGCTCAGTATCCATTTGTTGCCTGCTGGGAGCCGACAGCTCTGCCCGGCAGCGCTGACTGACCAACGCTGCTCCGTGCAGGTGATGAGTACAGGAAACAGCATTTCTACACAAAGGACACAGCTAGCATTTCTAAATAGCTTGTGCCAGCTGCTCCTGCTCCTCTCCCCCTCTCTCCAGGAGTCAGGCCTTAATAGTGTTGACAGGAGCTGCCTTTGGTGCGCACATGGAAATGTTTCCATTAACTTCAACATAGACATTGATCACAATCATGAGCTGATGTGGAAATGAAAAGTTCAGAAAGAAACCAGTTTCTATTCCTTCTGATAAATTAATCCAAAAGGCGACACTTTGTATGTGATTAAACCAGTCCTGAACTGACTCATTGAATGTCCAGTTTTTCTGGTTAATATTCACACATAATCCATTATTAACATCATTCAAAGAGATAAAATGTTATAATTTGTTAACTTGATTATGTGTCATTCTATCATTTGTTATGATTTAGTATGGTAAGTATTTGTAACAATCTCAGCTGTTATCCTGGTAACTAGGTTTAATAGCAGGCTTCCTAAATGAACTGTAAGAGAAATTAATCAGAAAATACCTTATCTGCATATTGCATTAATTTATGCATTCACCCAGTGGCAACAATTAAAAGTCAAGCCTTGTTGAAGTTAGACTTAAGAATCAACAAATACGTTTTTAACAGCTTAAAGCTAAAATCACCTTTTATGTAACTTCTTTTTAAGAAATTACCATAGCATTGGTCTTGCAAGTAACTTGCAGACGTGGGCATTTATCTGATTTTTTTCATACTTTTTGTTATTACCATTTGTTATCAACCAAGGTAACTATACATCTTTTCATGTGTTGTATAGTCTTTTCTATCAAGAGTTTTATAATCAGTTTCTGGAAGAAACCAAAATTTTTATATTGCAACATGAAATCTAAAACTATCACAAGTGTAGGTGACAGAAATAGAGAAAATATGTTTCCAAAAAGCTTATGTAATGGGATCTGAATTAATCTCAATGATGGACAGGGAGCAGAAATTCTTCTTTTACAGAAGCTGTCTGGAAAGAACACCCTCCTAGCAGTAAGCAGCAATGTTTGTTCTTTAACTATCACAAGTCATATGTAGCTAAAAACACTCATCCCTCGCTTGCGAGCCTTCACTCACAGCTTTGATAAATAACATATTAATATTGCACAGAAAGAACCTTGAACATTTTCTCATACACCTGTCATGTGTGCTTTGTGTTTATGCTAATTTATTTTATGGATTTAGAGTGCTCCCAGTGGTACTGCAATGAAATCAGTGCAGTTACTGTAATTGGATTTACCTTGCCAGAGGAAAGGTCAGCTTTCAAAGAAGAAGGAATTATTTCATCTTTCCCTTAATGAGTCAGACTCCTCTCTGATGTATACATATAATGCTTAAATTTCCATTTCCTTTGTTGACTGACAAATCCACTGCATTCTTTCTGGAAAAAAATAAAGAAAGAACCCAGAGTAGCCCTTAGCTGAAAGCATTTTCAGGCTGCATTTAAAAATCACTTTACTCATTTCTGAAGTGCAGTCACCCCAAGTGAAGTAAAATGGCTTTTCTAATAGGAAGCAGTGTCAGACAATTTCAAAGCAAAATTTCAGGGGGAATGGAGAGAAGTCAGGCTGTAATTACACCTGGTGAAAATTACCCAGGACTGAAGGCTAATAGAACATCTCTTTTTAAGTCTCACGGGATTGCTTCAGGGACAGAAGGCAGCAGAGAATTCCCATCACAGGATAGGAGCAGATGAAGTGAAACAGAGAGATAAGAGCAGATCTGCTGAAGGGCCAGAGATGATGTAAAGGATTTGGGCAGTCACCACACAGACGGTGTGGCTGGCCCTGGGTGAGCTACCTCCAAAATGCTGAACCACTCACTGAGGCACGATACTGCAGTTTTGGGTTGGGCTGTTTGGGGGCCCCACAGGTCCCTGCTTGCCCACATCAGCCCAAGTAAGCACTTACTCAGAAGTTTCCACATCTCTGTACACAATCTGTCACATTCTCATGCTCTAAATTATCCGAACAAGTACATTCATAGATATCTTGGGACTCAAAAGTCCCCAGGGAAATTAAACAGCTCTTTCTAGCCAGGCTTTGTGGAATCTAAAGTTAAACTCTTTTTTGGAAAATATTGGTTTTGCATAAGCAGAATTTTTACCATTGTGCTGGGAGAGCAGTTTCACAATTGGCATTCCATGGCTCCAGGTAGGACAACGGAGTGCAGCTGTCAGCTCAGCCCATGTGCAGAATGCAGCCGCAGTGTGCAGCAGCCACACTGCTTCTGGAGCCAGTCTTTCCCTTGGGGCTTTGTGTGTCTGTTTGCAACAAGAATAAAACACATTATACATTTTCTGATGGGCAAGGTCAGTCTCTGAAATGATGGGTATTGAATCATGTCACGCCTGAATAAGAGTGTAAGTGACACATTAAATTAAAGGACATGTTCTGGTATTCGTTTAGGACAGCCCAAGTTTCCCAAAGGTAGATCAGCTTGGAAAATCCTGGCTAGGATGAAGAAATTGTTGGTAGGTGGAATAAACACCTGAAGTAAAAATACACAAAAATTAAGAGTGTAGCTTGAGTCCAGTGAAACAGAAAAGTGATGGTGGATTCAGCCTGGGTTTTTTTACATCAGAGAACGAGATACAAACAAGGAAACAAAAATAATTCTATAGATGTGCTGTATCTTAAAATCTTTAAGGAACTAAAACTATAAAATCAGTGATTAGGGCAGCTTATAGAGCACATCAAACAACAGAACTGTAGTATCTGCAAGGATCTGTCTGTTTCCAGGTTTTGGCAAGAATTTGAGTCATCTGAGACACACTGTGAGGGGGAAACAGCCTGTGAGGAATTGTCTCTTTCCACAGCTGTGGTCACAGAGGGTATCCTCTGATCCTCCCCATCAGTATATGGTCTGACACTGTTTACTGTGAGGTCTTGGAGATATACAAGTCTGCTGCCATCCAAATCTGAAACCATCTAGATTTGGTGATGTGGTGAGTGAGGGTCCACATGAGTGAGTTGCAGTCTGCCTCTGTTATAGGTGACTTTGGAGGGACTTCCCAGAAATCCCAAATAATGCAACATAGTATCCAGTTGCCTGATCTGCCCCTTGCTAGCTTGATAGCCGCTAGCTTTTAAGCATGTCCATTGCACTGTTAAAAATTCCTGGAGTGTCTCCAACTGTATAGACATTTCTGGCTTTTTAATAACACTAATACATTTTCAGAAAATCAATATAATAGCATCAGAATTTACCAGCCCAAACCTGCTCATTTGATGAGTTGTGCAGCCACTACGTGACTAAAAGTTGCTCAGCCCGATAGTCTGTAAGAAGGGAGACAAGAATTACTTTTAGAACACTAAATCTGCCAATGACTGATGTTTGCATCAAGAAAAAAATCCATGTCAGCTTTCCAATGTCTAATACAATTATGTCAAGCACTGACTTTTTATCACATGCAAAAAGCTCTCTATGAAAATGTGTCCATGCACCATTTAATCTGAATGACAAGCAGTATCACCAGCAGTGATTTCTCCAACCTACCACACCTGCCTGGTATTTGAGCCCATAGTCTTGGTATCAGCCCAGGGTAAAAAGTAGAGATTTGCAGGAGAAAGAAAAAGCAACTTAGCATGAAACTGTATAGTGCAGTTCCTTTTGCTAGAAATGGTGTTAATAGCAGTGATGTATCTGCCCTGTTGAAGTGCAAACATTTTCTTACAGTCAAACTTTGTAAAACACATAAGATAATCTGCCCGGAAATGAGCTGCCTGGGAGCAAGGTGAACAACTGGCTTCTTGTCTGTTCTTTACATAAGGCACTTTAAGTGCTCTACTTATTAAAAAAGTAAAATTAAGGGATTTTGAAGCTAGCAATTGCATGCTTTAATTGCAGGTGTTTGTTTAAAATACAAGCAATAAACCAGGAAATCCTTACATAAGGACATTATGAAAAGGTTTCTGGCATTGATAAAATAAACTTAAGTGATATTGATATTGATGTTTTCTTGGGTGTTCTATAATAGTGTTTTCAGAGAGATGTTTCATTAACCTATTGAATTACTCCATTTGATCTGAATTTTAAATAGTGAGCTTAAGTATTTATGTTCTCCTGCTTCTTATTTTCTACCAAAAAAGTGCTACCTGGATCTTACAATTCAGATTTACTCAAGCTCAGCGAATGCAGGGCACTGTCAGACAGTAAAGAAATTAGGAATATGGTGGCTTGTACTTTGAGCTGGTTCCATTTTGCAGCATCCCCAATTTTCAAGCCTTGTGTCAGATGACATGTCATCAACAAAAACAAGTATCAGAACAACTCTGAATTCCAGTAATCTCTTCACCTCTGCCAGAGAGATCTGTGGCCCAGAACAGCCAAACTACTCCTTCTTGCATTCTCAGCATCTTCTCTGTAGTCTACATGTTGAAGTCTACATGTCCAAGAGTGTTACTCCCTGAATTTGCTTGCAGCCTACACAGGCACAAAGGATTTTACTGAAAGGAAAACTTCCCACTGTGTCTGTGAAATTACTATTTCCCAAAAAGCATTGTCCCAGCAGGCAGTACACTGCAGCAGACTGCCTAAGGCTACCTCCTGAGATTATGCCTTTGGTCTTCTGCTTTCTAAAATGTGTCCACATGAATAAAAGTACCCACCTATAAGCTCAAGGCATATGTTCAGTAAGTACAGGACCATTAATGCAACATCCAATCATTCTACTGAAGCTTATTGTGAACAGAATGTAGCTGAAATGTTCCAAAATGCATTGTAGCACAATTTCAAGAACAAGATCTTCTTATCAGGTTAAAATTTATAACACATTTGCACATAAGCATTTATCCTGACCTCTTCAGAGTGTGTAACACATTCCCATGATACAGAAAATAAAAATGCAGGATTGTGTTTAGCCATATGCTAGTACAAAAGCTGCTGCATGCCAAGGCAAGGCCTCAAGAAAACTTGACTGGCCTGTCACATCTGTTAGTACTCAGTGGCTATTGTTTAACATTTGCTTATGTTTTTCAAGAGTTTTTATTCAATCCTTCTATGAACCACTGGTCTGACTGGTGTTCACAATGGGCACAGACCCATCCAAGCCGGTCACCGCAGTGAGTAAACCCCACAAGTGACATGCAGAGATGCTTCAGTCAGCACTGTGGGAGCCATCACTGCATCCAGGAGCAGGGTTAGCTATGCCAGCATGTGCTCTGCCCCAGCTGGGCAGATGTATATGGGATTCACCAGCTGTCTGTCTTCTGTCTGGGTTTCTGCTCCTGGCTATGCCATGGTTATTCAGCCCTTCTAAGTGGAAAACCTTCTCAAGAATGGGTGAGGGAAGGACAACTGCACAATAGGAAGTTCTACCACTTCATCCCAAGTGCCTCCACTCAGCACAGCATCAAATCAGTCAGTCCAGCTTGAGAATAGGAATAGAAGATGAATGATGTACAGAATCTCTGGACACAAATATTAACTGACTTGTCCTGAAATTGCTGGACAAGATAGTGAAAAAAAAAAAAAAAATCACTGCTTCTTGTCTCTGGCAAAGTGGGACTCTGCCCAGTGACAATATCCTACACACAGTTTGCTCACGTAATGGTTGTTCTTTCCCCCTCAGTTTTGACTCAAACCTAAAGTGTGACTGTCATGTGTTTCAGTTCCTACAAGTGACCACTGTGTGATTAAATACAAGAATGCAGCATCTGCAAATGTAGACAACTCTGATACCCACAGAACTGCATCTTGGGCATCCTAAATCATGCTACGAGAAATGTGAAGATGGCAAATTGATGCCCCACTAAGCTTTTTTTTCTTCAGGCTGAACAAACCCAGCTCCCACAGCCTCTCCTCATATATCATGCTGCCCAGCCCCCCAACAGGCTTAGTGGCCCTGAGCCAGATAAGTCACAGTTTATCAACTGTGACTATCTTGTCTAAAACTGAACACATTGCTCCCAACACAACCTCATGAGTGCCAGAGACAAAGAATTAATATTTTCTTTGATCCTGTTGGCTACAGTTCTATTAATACAGCCCAGAATGTAGTTGGATACCTTTGTCACAAAGCATCCTGCTGACTCTTTTTCAACTCAGTCTCCACAGCTGCCAGGTCCTTTTCTGCCAACCTGAGAGTGGAATAAACTTCCAGAGTTTTCAAAAGTAATCCCAAGGAGAAGGATTTAATATTTCCTTCTTATCTCTAGAATCTACACTTAGATGAATTGATATCCTCAGCTAACATTGCCATTTCACATTAGCTCCTTACTCCTGAGCATATGCTCACCCATGTGAGCAAACAGCCCCTACAGCACAGTGCCAGCACGGCACAGATAGCATTGCACTGATCTGTTCTGTAGGAAGCTATATGGACTATAGAAACACAGCACCAAAACCTGACCACGCCAATTCCACAACCCCTGCATAAATCAGCATGGATTTGGGCAGCTGTGATGGGATGCACTGTGAGGTCTGCCCTGCTCCCATTGCTATCTAGCAGATGGGATGGTCTTCTTTAAGATTATCAAGTCCAACCATTAACCTAGCACTGCCAAGTCTACCACTAAACCATGTCCCTGTGTGCCACATCTACATGCCTTTTAAACACCTCCAGGGTTGGTGACTCAACCACTTCCCTGGGAAGCCTGTTCCAATGCCTGACCACCCTTTTGGTGAATAAATTTTTCCTCATATCCAATCTAAAACTCTCCTGCTGCAACTTGAGGCCTTTTCCCCTCATACTCTTGCTGTTACACGGGAGAAGAGGGTGTCAAATGCTTTTTTAATCTAATTTGAAGCAGAATAGCATACTCTGAAAACATGTAAATATAGGATAAAAATAACATTAAAGAAGCCAAGAGTGAAGAACAAAAAAAATGAAGTTCCCAGAAATGTAACAGCTAAGGAGCTGATCATTGTACTACAATCTCATAATTAAAAGCTGGAAAGGAAGCATCAGCAGGGGAATTACATTAATGAAGCTTAGATGGCACAATTGAGCAAACTCTGAAAAACAAATGGCTTAAAGGGAAGCAATTTTTTTTATTATAGAAGTCTCTGTGGACAAGATGATTAATCTGTGTTTCATATTATAAATTAGAAGCAAACAAGACATTGCACAGTGCAAACTCAGAGATAAATAGTGATGTCCTTTTTTGTAAGGGTGAAATATGGAGGAAGCACAGGAGAAATCTTACTGTATCCACTAGCAGGGACGGAATGGTGCTTCAATACCACTGCTAAGCCCCCTGCAAAAGGAAAAGAGCATGATGAGTGTCTTAAGCCAAAAACTGAGTAAGAAATAAATGTGAATGTCATAAGCACACAAGGAACATCATACAGAATGGAAATAAAGGATAACATCCTGGGCACACTGGAAGGATGACATATCCATCATATGCTAGAAAGCTGGCTTGGAAACAGCACTGACATCTTCATTTCTACTTGTTAGCTGTATTAACCAGGTGTATGTGTCAATGCCCTCTACCAGGGTAAAATTAATCTGTATTCTGCTTTCAAGCCATGAGACTTGTTTTCTGGGAGCTTCATTTTTTGTCCACGAAGTAACTGATAACACATTTATTTTCTGATGAGTTTGGTCAATGGTACCTTCTAAATTTTATTAATTAAATTATTAATTTAATAACTAGAGCTGGTCAAAATCTACTTATTTCCATGTAAAATGACTAGTTTAGCTTCTGCCTAGGTTTCCCAGAATATGATTATTCTAACAAAACAACAGCAACAATACTATCAAGTCAACAAAGATGATATATGCAAGGGCAGTGGGGAGGGAGTGTTGCTTTGCTAAGAAACAAATATCTAATAGAAAAATAGCTATCTGAAATTATTGTTTAATTATGACTTTCTGCCAATTTTTCATATAATTAAAAAACTACTAGTGCTAGAAAAGTGCTGTTACTAGAAGAGGCAGATCAAGAGGCTTCTTTTCAAAAACCTCTCCAATAAGGAGCTCAGACTTGGAAGGACTGCCTGACCTTGGGGTGGGAAGCTAGAAAATAAAGCAATTTGTTCAAGGGAGCCCATAAGGCAGCAGAAAACTAATAACTGAGATGAATATTTCTGGGAATAAGAAACGGAGTTACAGAGCTAGGTGGAATGGCAAAATGGCCAAGAATGGCCATGCTGGTGGGAAATTTTGCCATATTAATGAGTTTCCAATTCTGCTTATACCTTAGTCATCCTGGTGTTTTCTTTACCAGTTTCAGTGAACAACCTATTCCAGATTATGAGATAGGTATATATTTAGCTGTTGGATTTGTGCTTTACTTACATGATTGTTCTGGTTGAACTCTGCACTGAAACTCAAGGTGCTACTGCATCTGACAAGCCTCTACCTCTATCTCTTCTGAGAGTTTCTAGGCAAGAATGGCAGTACCTGGTATTCCTGGGACACAAGTACACTACAGCAAGGAACAAGATACAATACTCCAACACAACTACTGAGAAGAGCATCTAGTCCAAGAGGTGGCTTTTGGCACACTACACAGTGCTGTCTGCCAAGCCAAGAAACCAAACAGCAGAGAAACAGTCCTGGAAGTTGCCCTCAGAACAGCGAAAAAGCAGTAGAACTACTGTAACTGATGCTAACATTTTAACCAAGATATTATCAATCCCAACTCTCCAGTCAGTCCTAGAGGTAACCAGAGATACACTCAGCACCCTATCTTGGTGACCTGCAAGAAGTGAAGCTATCAGAAATTATAAACAGTAAGTATGAAAGATCCCTTTTCTTAGGTTTTGAGACCACATCACTGCTCTAAAGTGCTGATACCTTAAGATGATGCATCTCATGTGGACAGATAAAAGCTGTAGAACCATTATTTTGGAAAAACTAGAAACATGAGTTACAAAGTAGTATTTGGTCTGTTTGTTGCAGTGTGAGGATGGAATATGATAGTCTTCCAAGGATCGTCACTTCCAAGGAGTTGTCTGCCTTGGCCAATATGAGCATTGCACCTCCCTTTACTTTGTTGTGGCCTTGCCTAAGACTCAAGATAATGTTCAAAACCAACAAATACAAGTATTATATTCATAACGTATCAGTCTGAGTACCCTAATATGACAAACCAGAGATAACATCTACAAAATGGGAATAGACTAAGATTGAAGCTTCAAACACTACTTAACTCAAAACTTTGCTGCTGTGCAGCCAACCTTAGAGTGACTCTAGACATAAGAATCATGAGTGTACAGGAGAAGCAAAGCTCCAAAGAAATTGCTTTGAGCAGATTAGAGAGATCTTTACAGAATGAGAGCACTTGAAATAACGTTTAATTTGATAATTTTAATTCTGTAGCCCAGATAAGATGCTCTAATAAATTCTATTTTGTATATTCAAAATCATTAACAAGATATTTCCTCCCTACAACAGAATACTGCGTGTTAATTGCAAATTAAAGCAAATGTGAAGGACAGAATGATGTGTTCCTTAGTTTGCTTCTTTTCTTCTGTCTCATCCACAAGCAAATCCACATATATGCTTCTGAAAAATGCATATGTGTGATGGTGTTCTCTTGATAGCATGGGACACTACATCCTCTGATATTTGCATTTTACTGGCCCAGAAAGTATATGGAGACAGTAGAGGACACAACAAAACAGGATTAAATTGTGATAGTTTCATTGATTTCTCAGCAAACTAAAATGGCATATTGAACAGAGTGGAATGTGTGGGTTTGAACCACACAGAGTAGAAATATGTATTTTGTCATTTTGAAGCACAATGGGTGCACAACCAATTCACTGCTGCTGTCAAAAGTCTTATGCTACAAAGATGGTCAGCCTCCGAAAGAGAAGGAAACAGAGAAGAGCTACAGGAGATCCTACCACCAGGCTGTTTTGCACGCTAGTTTGCTTTGAATGTCCTTCCATAGTATCATCCCGAAAAGCTTAAAATTCAAGGAGACAATGTGACTGCCATTAACTTTTCAAGTTGCACAAAGTAAACAGTGGCATTTTAAAGTAAACTCTGCACACTCTGGAAGGCCAATTGTTTAAATTATCTAACCCCAGGAAAATGATCCCTTATTTAAAAATTCAGCATCAGTTATAAAGGCCATTTTTAGTTCTGGTTTTCTGTAGCACAAGGTTTAGCTACAGCAAATAATTCACATTGGACAAAATATCAAAATGCTTTTGAAGTTTGAAAGATTTATATTCTTGGCATTCTAGATGAACATTATAAAATAGTCCTTGTTTCATAACAAGGGTCTAATCTTACCACCCTGTTAATCCTAAATCTCACTTTGTCCAAACAACAGAGCTGTTGTTTCTACAACCACAACACAGCTTGCTCCTTGATTTGAATAACTAGTAATGTTAAAATTGATATTAGCCTTTTGTAAAAAATGGTATGATCTTTTATTAAAATATACCATTTTGATGAGTGACTTTAAAGTTGAAGTGGATGACAGAAAAGAAACACAAAATGGGTAGATGGTGCCATCCAGAGTAACATTTTCTAGTTATAGCCATTCCAACCATTCACAACACAATGAACCTTGAATCCAGATAAATTTTTAAACTTACAGTAAGATTTGGTCACTGAGCACAAAGAATTCAAGACAACTGAAACAGCTACAGGGAATCTCTTAATCTGGAAATTTATTAGAGAAGAATGACGTTTCTTTCATACAATTAGAAAAGTTAACATTGTTAACTCTAGAACTGGCAATAAACATTCAACACTCACAGCCACTTCATTAAATCTTCGGTGATATAAGTAAACTTAGCACTTACGTGGCCATTGCCAAGGTTTATCCTATTATAAGTGAGTCCAAGAGTGAAGAGTGATGGTTTGCATTTTTAATTATTTGTTACCTTCAGTTGATGTCCTCAGATTCAGACTCAACCACCATACAAACATACACTGGTATGTTTCAAACTTGCTCTTATTCCTATTTTGATGTTCTTAGCAACTTAAAACCAGAACAAATTCACTGAAGTGTGTACCTACACTATGCTTGAATGTGTTTTAACAGAGTACTTCATCCTAACCAACTACTATGTGTCATATAAAGCAAAAAGGGTCAAAATCAGAAATAATTTTAGTCATCAGTGGAGTAAAAATAGAGCAATGTCATATGCTTGTAAATTTTCAGAGCCTGATAACTCCAATAAAGAAGATATTTTTATAAACCCAGTGCAATTCCATGTCCCTTTCCCACACTTTCTACACAATGCCTGTTTTATTGTATCTATAATAGATCTTCTGAATAATAATAAAAAAACCCCACAACATGCTTCTGTATCTACATTCCAATGTACACTTCATTTCATTTGCACTTAGTTGCACCTTGTGAAGACATACAGCAATGCAAATACTCTGAGTTGAAACAGTGACCTGTTTTGCACTTAGCACTTGCTAAACTTTATTTCTCAAGTACCATTTACCATACAAACTGTACTTTCTGCCCATTGTTAAAATAGTACAACATAATATTGACTTCCAGAAAATAACAGGCATTCCACTATTGCATAACTAAAAAATATACAGGGACATTTAAAAGCAAAAATAAAAAATATATTTTGTAAAATAATAAACATCAGCCCTAAAAAATAAAGCTGTTTTCTCTATAAAGAGAGATTCCTAACACATTTCCAGGGTTCACCTATGCAGATGAATTCTGAAATGACAGAGAAGACTGTTCACACTGCTCTCTTCACCTGAAATATGATTATCATAGCTAAATAGCCACCTAATACCTGAAAAAAAGAGACACTGCTAATCCCCTTTCTCCCAGTGTTACCCCACTCCTCCCATGAAGCTCCCAGTCATCTTCTTCACTCATTTGACCATTCTCCAAAGCTTTGCTAGTCATGTTCCTAAGAGATGCCATGTCCTGGAGTTCCTTTGTGGTTCTCTGATTCTTTTCTGAAATTGTTCCTCCCCAGTTTGCTGCATAAGGTGGGCATGCCTGTGTGCTTCAAGGTAGAGAAATACATAAAAGTAGAGTTCATAGGTTTTAAGGAAGTGGAAGGAAGTAGGAGTGAAGCTCTGAAAGTTCAGGAGCCTCTGAAGTGCACGGCTTGCTTTTACTCAAACTCCAAATGCAAACCCACATCTGTTGCAAAAACCCCCAAAATCCTGTAGATTTATATTGCTGTCTGACCTGAATATACCCAGGGCTACACAACAAGTCTTGGGGGTTCTCCATTTACTCTCAGGTTGTACACAGATCTGGCTCCAAAATTGTAGGTGGGGGCACACTTCAGAGACAGATCCTTTGAGAAGGGAAAAATGTCAGAGTCTGAGGGCTGTCTTTTAGAAACCCCTCTATAAAAGTCAGTGTGTTCCATTCATCCTGATGTTAACAGTAAAAGTCCAAAGGAAACTTCTGAAGGGCAATGAACCCTTCCCTCCTCTTGCCACCCCTCATCAGTTCTGATCCTACAGCTTTTGCCATCTTCTTGCACGACAGGGACCTCGGTTTTAGGTCTTTTCAACCCTGCAAGGATATAACCAGCAACACACTGGCTAAGAAGACATGCATATCCTGGAGGAGGGAGTAACACTTAGAGCTGCAGCTCCACCTTTAGATAGAAATCGGCATTGGAAAAACCACAGCGGAAAAAGCACCCGTAGCAGCTGGGCAGCTCGAATACACTCACACCGAAGGTAGGATATCTTGGCGGCAACTGGATGCACGGCGCTGGACAGTCCCCTCAAGCAGTTCCCAGCGTCAGCTGCTGGCATGGCTACCTGGGTGCCCCTGGACCTAGCCCTCATGCTCTCCAGTAGTTCTCCAGTAAATTAATTTTCCAGCATCAGAAGAATACTCACATGGTGTAATGTCGAGAGACATTGTCTCCTCTCTTGGTCTCCTAGACCCTCTCCTCTTTCCTGGTCCATATTTCAGTGCTTTGGTGTTAACATCACCCAGAAAACCGGCCAGCCTTGCCTCAGATGTCCCTGCTGCCTCAAAGAGTGATGTCTGTCCGTGCTGCCACCACTCCCTGCAGACGTGGACCAGAGGTTCCAATGGGGACCTGCTGCCCTGCAGCACACATGGCCAGGCCAGGAGGCACCTTCCCAGCACCTTCCCTTCTGAGGGACTCTGGAGATGCTCATAGCATTGAAACACCTGACACAGACTCCAGAGGAATGGAGCCTGGAGGAGGATGCTCCAGTGGAAATGGTGAATATGAAGGAAGCGTTTTCCCAGTGGGGTGTACTCAGTTCTATGGGAAAGAAGGGAGTTGGAGGGGACAAGGGGCAGGAGTGGGGGGATCTCAGCGAGGAGTGGTGATGCCCAGCAGGTGGGCAGGGACGCGGGCAGCCAGCAGGCAGGCCAGCACAATGCCGATGAGCTGCAGCAGTGCCAGCCCCAGGGCAGCGGTGGCAACATAGAACATGTTGCTGCCGACGAAGGCGGACACCCTGCCGAAGCAGCCGTCGCGGTGCAGCCTGCGCGCGTCGGGCGGGCTGCTCTGGCAGCCGCGGCGAGCCCGGCAGCAGCTGAGAGGCACCGAGCCATTCTGCTCCAGCCCCCAGGGCGAGGCGAGCCAGTCGCGGTAGCTCTCCACACCGCAGCAGGACAAGGCGCGCTGCAGCGCGTCCAGGGCGTCCGCCACCCCATCGTCCTCCCCGTACGCCAGCAGCGCCTGGCGCAGCCCCTCCTGGAAGCCCTGCGCCAGGGTCTGGCGGTACAGGAGCGCCGAGAGCCCGGCCGCCAGCACGGCCGCCAGCACGGCCGCCAGGAAGGCGCTGTAGGCGCGCAGGAGTCCCCGGTGCTCCGTGGCGGCGCCGAAGCATCCCAGGAAGCCCCAGATGATGACAGCGACGCCGGTGGCCAAGAGGATGGCGGGCGCGCTGGGATAGTCGCTGGCCGACAGCGCCAAGTAACTGCCCAGAGACACCTTGGCCCAGAGGCCGATGATGAGCATGGTCAGCCCCGCTGCCCAGAAGACGAAGCTGAAGGCCATGAGGGACAGCTTGAGCAGGGTCATGGTGCCCTCGGGAGGGCGGTGGCGGTCACGGTGAGGGACTCCCGCGGCCGTCGGTGCTGCCGGGCGGTGCGGAGCACGGGCGGTGCGGAGCACGGGCGCCTCGGCGGTGTTCGAGGTGCGGGGGTCGGTGCAGCCTCCCCACGGCAGCCGGTGTGAGTCGCGCCGCTCCTCCGCCCCGTGCCCCTTTTGAGGGCGCGGCCCGGGGCGGGCCGGCGGCGCTCGGCTGCGCGGCGGGGCTCGGCGCGGGCGGGACGAGCCGGCCCCAGCGAGCGGCCGCCGGGCGCGGTCCCCTGGCTCCGCTCTCGTCCCCCCGGGCGAAGTAAACGGGTGCGACTGGCAGCTCCCTCTGCCCGCGGCACTGCGGACCCTCAGCCGAAAACATTCTGTAAGAGGAAAACTCGATATTAACTTTAAATGGCATGTGCTGCAGCCCAGCTTTACCCTGGGCAAGGGACTAAACTTTTATAAGTGCTAGGAGTAATACTTAAACAACACACAGATAACCTACAGGATGCATAACGAGAGCTTTTGGTTTTATTTCTTTTACTGAATTAAGCTGTGCTATTAGGAATCTTTGTAGAAATGAGCATAAATCTGTACCTGAATATTAACTAACTACACATTTAGTCAGCCACTCAGTTTAGATTTTCCCAGCTGGAAATATTTTCAGTGTGGCCTGACCCTGTTAAATATTCGTTTGATTTAGCCCATGATAACACTGAGCCGCTGAAGAGACATTAAACCACGGCGAGGTACTGTTATATAACAAGTGGCCCAGGAAGGTCCGGGAAGAGATTCCATCATCAATGTATTTTCATTGCAAAAGAGCAAAAGATAAGGTACTCCTGCAAGTCAGATTAAAAAAAAAAAATAGTAGGAAACTGTAAATGAGACAGTTTCTCAGTCAGAGGTCGAATTAGCATCTCCAGGGGTTTCATTTTTATGCACAACAATCACAGCAAACAAAGAGGTCGGAGTACCCTGTGATTCACTGATTCACTATCAAACTGTTTTGGTACTGAATTCTGAGGTTTAATTGTGTTTCAGTGGTAACATTTTCTTGATTTCTTTCTGTTACAGATTTAGAGAGGGAAAAGAGGTGCTATATGTGTCATATTTTAATACACAGGTTTAATGTACAACCAGAAACTCATAGTTGTCAAACCATTAAAACAGCACAATCATAAATGAAACATCACTTGTTCTTTATTAGAGGCCTTGGCAATTTCATTAGCAGGAGGATTTTTTTTCAGATTTTGCAGATTCTCTTCTTTTACCAGTTTATAAGTTTAAGCTCTTTATCATTTTATTGAGAGATCAAGTGTGAGCTAGTTTGATCCGATTCTCAGGTCTTCTCTGAAGATTTCCAGATCTTTATGCCAAGATGTTTTAGCA
Source organism: Aphelocoma coerulescens (assembly GCF_041296385.1). Classification (NCBI taxonomy): domain Eukaryota; kingdom Metazoa; phylum Chordata; class Aves; order Passeriformes; family Corvidae; genus Aphelocoma; species Aphelocoma coerulescens. Next base: position 20,939,399 of record NC_091014.1, read on the forward strand.
ATGATGATGTCCATGCTCTAGAAGTACTCCTCAGTACATTGCATTCTATTACTTATTTTAGCACTATACTACTCATTTTAGCACTAAATCATATGACCAATATCCACAGTGAAGAACAAAAGCTTCCAGCAGAGAAAAGCTAGAGGTCTGCAGGTGCGGAATTTCATAATCAAAGGCTAAAAGATAATGATTTTCGCAATTTCATACCTAAATGGACATTCACTGTTGTGACCTCTGACAGTCACATTCCTGAAGCTATGTTCCAAAGCAGTGAGTCTCTGCTGGCCAGGCCTGGCCAGGCGTCTGTGAGCCATGCAGGGAAAAGTCCTTGCTGTCCTTAGAATGGGTTTATCACAGCCGTGTTCCAATCTTCCAACCATCTGCTTTCTCTTAGGATTTTGCACCATTTCATAGCAGTGTGTTTCCCTTTTGAATCCTTGAACTGCTAACTAGCCACATCTCAAAACTACCAGCTGCTGTTTTGCCTTCCTTATCTCGCACGTCTCTGTGTACTTGCTCACAATGGAGCCATTTTTTCTGAAGTTTCTCAGAGCTATCAGAACTAGGTCTTGGATCACAAACAGCTGAAACCCACAGAAGGGCTAGATTAGCTACATTAGGCAGTGCTAAGGAGGGGCTACAGACCCTTTTCACAGGTCAAACGTGTCAATGCTCTTTCTGGACACTGTCTCAGGTTCAACAGGCTTCAACACCAATAAAGAACACCAGTCAGTGTGGTCAGTCACAGGATTTTCTGTTACCCTTGCCCTTCCTTGCAGTGAAAGCAGACAGGCAAAATAGCTTTAGAACAGGCTCATACAGGCACCTTGGGAAGCATTATGCCAGGTAGGAGCAGCCAAAATATAGGGCATATGGGCAGACCTGTTTTCATCCAGGTTGCTCTAAAATGTGCCAGAAATAAAAAATGGTGCTAAAGGTACAGAAATCCAGATCTCCAAAAATGCATTTTATGATCTGTCAGTGCAGTTGTGAAGCATTTGACACAAAATAACTATGGGTTTCACAAAACAACTATTGGTTTCATTGGCAGTTATGTATCGAACTTCCTCCAAAAATCATGTTAGGCATTCAGTGTTGAAAAGTGCCAGATGATAATAACATCTGTGCTTTTTTTAACTAGGGTGAAATGAGTACACAGGGCCAAATTCTGCCCATTCTCATAACCCATGCTCCTGGAATAGTTTGGGTAAGTAGATGAGGTAGGATTGGACTCCTTAAGCATATGTGAAGCCATAAATTATGAAACAGCTTCAGTGTCTGAAAAACAAACTTACTGGAATAGCTTGATTTTTCAGACATTGGCCAAATCCTAAATTATGTTTACATCTTACTAAGAAAATTATTAAGGAATCTCATGAAATCATACAAGTGAATAAATATTCATGATATTACATGTGATATGTGGACTGACAATTTGATGAAAGAGAAGTGATTTTCTATTCCATGATGTTTTGGAAAGCAAAGTGTTGTGGAAATACCATAAGAAGGGAGGATTCAGATGTGCTTACCCCACTAAGTGAGAGCAGCAATACTAATTATCAAAGAGTGTTTACAAACATGGGCAGAAAATACAGTGAGACTGACCTTGGAAAATGCAAACTAATATATCTTAGAGAAAACTGGTGCTTAGTGACAGCAAGAACCTGCCTGCCACACCATGCATCTGAAGGATATGTGGGTGATGGGAGATACCTAATTAGGCAGCACTTTGCAACACTAGCTGGCAAGGAAAAGCAGTCTGCTTGAAGCATGAATTTTCCTCTTTCCCCACTGTTTTGGCTTGGTAATACCTTAAGTGTTACATCTCCTCCCTCACAGATGCGTGATGATTTTAATTTAAAGTGATCATCGTGACTTTCTGGGATTTTTTTTTGATGGAGTTTACACTTGAAATTCTGAAGTGACTATTTCCCATCACTCTGTAACAGAGGGAAGAACGATGCAGGGCTTCTTCATGGCTTTTCAAGGAAACTGAGGCTTTTTGTGGTCCTTAGTTCATGACTATCTAAGGTATCCCTGGCTAGAAGAACAAGTGGCAGCACTGGCACAGAGAGCAAGATCAGGTAGTTAGGAGCCCTACCACAAAAATATGGGTAGCGAGAGTCGCTTAAAAAAGTGCTGGTTTTGTATTTTCCTTAGACACCTGAATGAGATTATGACACCATGATTTACAGAGAGGTACTATAGCTGCTAAAGCACCTGCGTTTGTTCACCTTGGGAAAAACTAGAAATCCTATGATGCCACCATAGTGCTCTGCTGGTGTTATATTCGTGTACCTTTGATGTTGTAACTATTCATTATTGGTAGTTTATTGTCTGGTGATATGCTTAAGAGCTCCTCCCATGGAAAAGATCCCTACTGGGTGGGATCCTTGTAAATACAAAAGAAAATGTTTCCTGTGGTAAAGTCTGATATTGCAATGCTTTGTCATGTTGAGTGATTTCTTACACCAAAATTCAAGTCCATTGAGTTCAATAGAACTGTTATCAGGAAAATAAGTTTTCCAGTGTAAGAAAAGTTATCAAATTCCAATTGAAATTATTTTTATGTAAAACCAAAAGTTATCTTTATTTTAATCAGATGAAACAGAAATCATAGTTTTACAGACTCCCGGGGCTGTGCAGCATGGATGTGGTGCAAGTCCAGGTTGAATGGGAAAAGATATACTTGGAGAAAGAGAATGTCCCCTTAATCTTTCCATTCATTCTGGGAAGGGAATGTGTCAACATTTCATAACAGAACTCACTTCCAGTTGTGGCTCCCTTCAGGGAAAATTTATAGATTATGAAACACCATGTATTACTGGCCCTGTCACAAACCCTTAGTCCAAGAGGAAATATTGCATAAACTGCTTCTGCTCTATCAGCAAGACTGAGGGACGCAGCCTGGGCAGAGCAGAGAGTCATCCAGGTGGGATTCCTGCCAGCTTGCATAGCTGAACAGATGTCTCTACCTGCAGCAACTATGATCCAAAGGAAGAACTCAACCTACTGATCCTTGGAATGTACTTCACCAACAGTACTAGCACGAGTGCTATTTTTTTTTCACAAGGTTATTTTAGGAACTCAGGTACATAATCTCTGCTATATATCACTTACTTTGCTATTAATAGCAATGATCAGAGCTACTTTGAATTAATGATTTACTTCTAAAGTGTTCTTTAACCTTAAGATAAAACACAAAATTTAATTTTAGCTGTACCTTCCCATAACTAGAGGAAAATATGATCCATGCCTTGAGCAAGTCTCTCAAGGAAAATTCAATGTACTTTCCAGTTACCCCACAGAAAATTATTATATACTGGACTTCAGATATGTTTGAACACTAGTATATCCAAATAGTATGCAGGCTAGATTGGTGGTAATGTGTCAAAATACCGTGTCAAATGAATCTTTAAAAAGTAGATTTTTAAACTTTTCATTTCAGGGAGCAATGGGAGAACAAGGTAAGATTAGACATTGCCAAATTTTACAGTTGATCTTAAAAGATTTGAACATATTTCTACTAATTCTCTGTTTCCACTTGTTGTATTAGGAGCAGGGGGTATTAAATATTTCACATATGGGATCCATGTAATGTGCATATTGACAGCAGTTCAGTGTACTTGGCAAGTCGTCATTCATATAACATTTACCTACACTTATCAATACAGATTTCCATATATGAGATTTCCAAGATCTGCACTAGCAAAAATGTCTTCCACTTTTTACTTATTTGGTATAATTTTGTATCACCTTTGCTGGGTTTGAAAGCTAAAGACCTTACTTCTTTGAAGCCCTGTGGATACTAAAAAGCTAGCAGAGAAATTTTCTAGCTTTCTACAGCTGCCTGTGAAAGTCTCCTTTCTCACACAGGCTAGCTGGGAAACAGTTTGAGATTTTGTAAACTGTTTCACAGGTGCAGGGTGTTGTGGAGATTGTTTTTGGTACATATATTTTGGAAATGGGTGATATACCGTTCAGCCAATCACTCTGGTAGGTGGTTGATCAATGGACCAATCATATCATTCCTCTATTGAGAACCAAGTTATATAAATGAGTTTGTAATTAATTAAATAATCCCATTTTATCCTGGACTTGAATTCTGTGTCATTCTTCTCACCATCCTAGGTACAACAAAGCCCCTTTTCTTTTCCTTTCTTATCTTAAACAAATGCCATGATACTAATTTTGGAGTATCCAATCCAAAACAGAGTGAATCAAGGTAAATTAGGGAGTTGTGTTGCATAGAACAACTCCTTCTCTGCTTAGTTTTATCACAACAGTGGAGGCTTCCAGTTCACAAATGCAGATGTAAGGGAAAAGACTGTTCCTCTCTGGGTGCATACAACAGACCTCAATATACCATGTACTTTTATTTTGTTATGTCATCAATGGACAGTAGACTTTTTAGTAATATTGTAAGTGTAGCTTTATAGAATGAACATCTGTCATTGCTGATTACATAAAAAAGATAATGCACACAACCTGATATATAGAGGTGATCAATATGTTGCCTGTAATGTGTTTTTATCAGAAAATACCTACCAGTAGTCCCTTGCTTCCTACTGGTGCTTGGCACAAGGTAAGTGGGGAAAAGGAATATTTGGTTACAAGCAAGGTTCATGCTTTCTGTGCCCCTGGGTGAGGAATTGGGAAATCTCATGGATAATTCCACAGATGAAGCATTTAGCAGAAAATGGAGGTCCAATGCAAAGGTAGGTATTCCACATGCACCAGCTGATTCCCACCTGCACGTGTATCTTCTTTATCTCTGCTCTGCTTCTGTGTTTTGGCAGATCTTGCCATCGCAGGAAAGGACAAGGTGACCACACACACTGTGTGTGGGCTGGTTAAAGAGCACCATAGGGCACTGTTGTCCTTGGGTCGCTCAAACCCGTGTCCTTGCTGAGGTCAATGGTTAGGGCTTTTCTGTAATGCAACAACAATAGAACACCAGAGGTTTTCCAAGCCTTGGGGTCTGGATCCATGGACTTTTACAGCTTCCTTGAATTGCTCACATGAAGTGTGCTGTCCTCAAGCAAGCATTGCTCTTGCCTGCTGTAAAGGTCAGGAAAAGCTTATTCAAAGGAAACAGTCTGCATGCAAACAAAACACCACACTGGCATCATTGCTTTAATCAGGATAATCATCTGTCAGCCTGCCTGTCCTTTCTGATACTCAGATATGAAGAATCTTGTTTAGCTCTCTTATGATGATAAAATCTTAAGCCTTCTTACAACAATTTTCTATGAAAAATGCCTGTTGCACTGTTCATTCTATAGCTTGCCTGTAGGCAATAAAGCATTAATCAGCATGTAGAGAACATGAGAATTACAAGAAGTTTTCTTGGAGTTTCCTAGAGGAAGGATAGGAAGGATTGCTGAAAACTTTCTTTTTTTTTTTTTTTTTTGGTGACACATTTTTCATGTACTTTTAAAGTTACTGGTCTTCATGGGATCATGAGGGAAAAGTCCTGCTTAACTAACTTAATTTGCCTTTATGACAAGACCACCCATCTGGTTGATCTGGTTGACCAAGGGAAGCCAGTAGATGAAGGATTCTTTTTATTTTGACAAAGCTTTTGATACAGTCTCTCTTAGTATCTTTCTGGACAAAATGCCCAGCACACACAGCTGGATGAGTCCATAATACATTGGGTGAGCAACTGACTGATGGGTCAGGCTCAAAGGGTTAGAGTGAATGTGGTGACATCAGGCTGGCAGCCCATCGCTAGTGGGGTGCCCCAAGGATCAATTTTAGTGCAGTTCTCTTTAAAGGTTTTATAAATTATTTGGATGCAGGAATAGAATCCAAATTAAGTAAGTATGACAATGCTAAACTAGGAAAAGCTCCCTAGAGGATAGAGAGGTCTTAGAGAGAAGTGGAGATAGACTAGAGCTTGGCAGTAATCATCCATGTGAAATTTAACAAGAGCAATGTGGGATTCTCCACGTGGAATGGGGTAATCATGGTTATATGTAACACTGAGGGGCAAGAGGCTGGAGAGCACAAAGACATCTGGGGGCTTGGGTCAATGGCAAGTTGAATATGAATCAGCAGTGCCCTGGGGTGCGTCCGGCACAGCATCACCAGCTGGCCAAGGGAGGGGATTGTCCCCCTCTGCTCTGCATGGGGGTGGCCTCATGTTGAGTGCTGTGAGCAGTTTTGGATGCCTCAATATAAGAACTACATCAAACAGAGGAGGTTGAGCAAGATGGTGAAAGGTCTTGAGGCTGTGACTTAGGAGAAGCAGCTGACGTCACTCGGCTTGTTCAGTTTGGAGAAAAGAAGGCTGAGGTGTGACCTCATCACAGTCAACACCTTGGGTGTGGGGGATGGTGCTGATCTCCTCTCCCTAAGGACCAGTGACAGGACACAAGGAAGTGGAAGGAAGCTGTATCAGGGCAAGTTCAGACTGGGCAGTGGGAAAAGGCTCTTCACTGGGAGGGTGGTCAGTCACTGGAAGAGGCTTCCCAGGGAAATCGTCATGGCACCAAGCCTGTCAGAGTTTGAGAAGCATCTGAGTGATGCTCTCAGTCATATAGTTTACTTTTAGGCAGTCCTGAGGAGAGCAGGAAGTTGGACTTGATGATCCTTAGGGGTCTGTTCCAACTCAAGATACTCAGTGATTCCATGATTCATAACTACCTAAGCTGACACTTTCCAGGGCAGCTATTTATCTGAGTCAGAAATAGAACTTTTTTTTAAAAGTCCAGCAACAACAGTTCCTCAAAAAGTGTTTTGAAAACCATTAAGGTAAAAAACACTATTTTTCTCTTTTAAAAATAGCATTTTAACTACTTCTTTATAGCACTTCCAGATTTTGAGCTACAAAGTTGAAAGCTGGCAAGGAACTAGTAAGCCGGGGAGGGAGGGGTGTTCTGGTTCTGTAATTTTTCAGGAATAAGAAAATTATAATATCCTACGTTGGAAAAAAAGAGAGTTCTTATTTTGCATAAGTAATTAATTAAAAATTTGCAGTGATTCTTAATTATACACAATTCTTCCTTTAGTCTTGAGGAGGAACAAGGACTGTTGTAGACAACTCAAGGGTGCCTAATTCCTCCCTAAAATAAAAATACCAGTAAACCATCCTTACAGAATTCTACAGATTCAAAAAATGCCTCTTTATCTTTGAGTTAAAGGAGGATTTCTGCTACACAATAATAACTTAATTTTTCCTAAGCAAGTACAAACAGCAGAATGTACCCCTAGGCATGTAAGACTTGATTCTTCACTGTATGGAAAGGTCACTCATTAAAAGCAAGCCCAAATTTAAGTACAGCAGTATTGGGCTGATGCAAAGACAGAGTAAACACAGGAAACAAGACCTGTAAACTTTGATGGGAGCTTTATCTTTCCTCCCATTATCCTTCAAAATATCTAGATGCTATCTGCAAAATCTCTAAGTCACCCCTTTCCCCTGTTTTCCATCAGCTTTGTAGACAACTAACTCATTAAAAGAGAAAGACAACCAAGGAACACATGCCCTTTATCTTTTTGCTCAGTTAATCAAAGTATTTAGGAAAAAACCTAGCAGATCACAGCTCTCTAACACAATTCTGATCATTATTACCACCCCCAAGATGTTTGCTTGTGAAAAATTTCACTTTCGATATGGAATCTCCACATGTGTGAAAATAAGTTCCCAACTGAATTTGGATTGTCACATTTACAATTGTTGTGAATGTTTTGTATCATAAATGGTTTTGCTTTGTATAGGCAGCTCTGAGATATGTCTCTAGGACATTATTCGTGTCAAAAAACATAGCACTGATATTGAGCATTTGTGGGCTTGCAAAGTCCTCTATTTTGGTGTGTCTCACCTATTTCTGTCACAGTTAAGTAGTAGTATTTCAGTCTTCTGCTGATAGCAGGATTAACTACATAAGAAAAGGAGCCCGAAGTCAATATATTTATTAGAACATTTGGAAGACATGGCTGTTAACTCTGGTGTGCCATCTGTGAGCACTACTTTACTTTTTTTTTTTTTTTCGGCATGGTGTCCAGTTCACAGATATAATACAATTTTATACTGTTATAGTTTTGTTTTCTTTTCCCTAGAAAAGTAGACAATTTAGGCAGTAACCTGTCTGGGGACTATTCAGGTTTTCAGATGGAGAAATTTTGTTGCAGGGCACAGGCAGCCGTTAAGTAAATGGTTTGGGAAGTTATTGCTGTGAGTTCCTATATTCTCACTAGAGATGGAGGGACAGATTACAAGAGTGCTTCTAGGCCACTGTCATGCCAGGTAGAATGATTTGCATAAACCCTTACAAGTTCATTAGGGGCACTGAACTCTGATTAAAAGGTGGTAACTCTTTAAACTGTTCTACCAGGACCACAAGCCCCAGGGTAGGTGACTGAAAGCTGTTCATTGTGACCATGTGGTAATTTTAATATTTTATTTTTTTCCTGATAGAGTCCTTTTCAAACTTGTCTGCTTAACCAGTAAGTTCTCCACCTTCTCAGACATCTTGAGGATGTCTCCTTCCTTCTCCTCATTCTTATCCTTAGGTGTATGCCCCAGGATTTTCTGCAGAAAATTTGAACACATTTAACTTCTTGGAAATTGCACCTCCTCATTTCAAGGTCCCTTAGAGGACATAGGCATGGGAACCTGGCATTTCAACTCAAATCCACAGGAGTTAATTGAATATTCTGATATGTGGTAGGTATAACTTTGGATTTTCGGTTCTGATTCTGCATTGTACAACTACTCCCTAGTACTGAAATATACACAAACACAATGTAACATTAAGGTGCCCTAATGATTTTATTAGCAACTTAATTATTTTTTCAGGGGAAAGGCATTATGAAGGGACTTTTCATGTGTTAAGCACTTTTCCATCTAATCTATGAAGGCAAAAGCAGCTGGGATTTGTGAATCAGAGTATTTCTAGGTATTAGTAAGAAAGGGATTGTAATCATGTGACAGGCTTGATTTTTTAAAAATTTACTCACATAATTGAAGGAATACGATATAACAGTATTGAGGCTTTCCAGCTTTAGCCCACTCACAGCAAGCTCCTAGAGCCAGGTCCTGTAGGCACTGAAGTGAGACAGAACTTTGCCAGGGACTTCAGCTGTGCAAGCTGTGTCCTTAAATGAATGCATGTACACATAAGGAGTCACACAGCTCATGCAAATAGGGGAGCTGGTGAGCGGGCAAGCTGATTACAGCACTTTCACAGATTCCACATATGGACATAATATGTGGAAAAATGTTTGCACCACCTGCTCAAATTAACTTACTGTTCTTTGCTTTGAATGATCCCCTGGGGAATCACTGGAGAGGAGGAAGCACCCAGCTCTTTCAATCCCCAGTTCAACCTGCTGTAGGAAAAGCTGTTAGTGCTTATGTATGCCCCAAGGCTTGTGAGAAGGGAGGAATTTAACAGAAAAAAATCCCATTGCCAAACCAGGGTTTTCAGTACAACTTTAAACGAAGTATCTGGACCCCTCATTCTCTTTCTTATGTCCACATCTCACATTGATATCAGCAGTGATTTTCAGTGCTTCATTAACTGGTGTTTATCTTCAACTCATTTGTTTACTTATTTGCAGGGATTACAATCAAAGCCTCCCATAATGCCATACAGCTTTCAAATCTGAGGCAGACGAGTGTGCATTATGGATTGGAAACTGGCATTAGCCCAGATTTTCTGTTCTGTAGCTCTAATCCAGTCTGTTATTAGTTGAAGACAGCACCGTGTGATTTAATTGTTCATGTGTAGGAACAAGACCACACATAATAACTCTGTTGTCTCTCCTTGTCTTCCAAAGCTTATGGGGGTTAGCCTTTGTTGTGGCACTTGTGGTTTCCTCTGGTGAACAGAAAGATTAATTTGTGCAATCCTAGACTTCCTCGCAGAGGTACATCTCTTTTTTGCCTTCTTTTCCAGCCTTTCCTGTAGAGAAGCACAAGCTCTGATTTGCCTCCTGGACGAGGAAAGCCCAGAGCAGATGTCTCACATCCACCTTGATGTCACAGCAATGCCATGTTGCTTGCTCTGCATGCCTCCCACAGGAACAATCTCACAAACAGCCCTGTGCCAATACAGCTTCTGCTACCCAAGTTGTTACCCATAAGTACTAGGAATGTGCCTACAGTGCACTCTGCTATGCAGGTCTGCTACAAATTGAATGTAAAGGGGGATGATGCAGAGGAAGAACAAAGGAGCTGTAGCCTTTCCACCCCCTCTGCCATCAGCACCATCCTCTTCCACAGGCACACTGTGGGCTGCACAGCTGCCTGTGCCCATGCCATAGTCTCCAGCACAGCAGCTAGGCTGGACCTGGGCTACTAAATCCTTGCTCACAGTCATCAGCTTCCCACCGAGTTTCCCTTTACAACAATCACTCATGATGAACTGTCCCCACACATCATGCAAATTTTAAGGGTAAATTGTAAAGTCCAGAGGCAGTTGAACTAGTCCAGTGTGTGGTTCGGTTCTGATTTACCAAATCAGCTTTGTTGGAGCCAGTTCCAGCCACATACAGCAACTCCGTTGTAGAAGCAGTGTAGAAGGAACAGCTCCGAGACCTTCCCAGCCTCAGGAGCAGATACACCAGTGCACGGAGGACTCTGGATCTGCATGGCACTGTTGACATGGCAAGCTGCCATCCCTGTGGTGCCCGAGTGACAGAACAGTCGTATCCATCCTGCGCGCAGCAGACTCGCTCTCTAACTTCCCTCTTAGCGCGTTTAGATGATGCTGTTTCAAAGCAACGTGAATACACTCCAAACTCCCGACCCGAGGGAATGAAGCACGCTGGAGGTGGCCCTCGGGTGCTTCTCCCAGCGATAACAAACAGCGAGTGAGACCGAAATGGCAGAAACCTGCGCCTCCTCCAGGGAGGTCGGTCAAAGAAATTCAGCGAAGCTGCTAGTCATTCTGCCTTTCTCCATCTGCCTCGCAGTCTGACACGGATGATGTCTCCCAAAACCGCGCTAGAAAAGAAGGCTGACGGCGGGCTGCGGGGGCTGCGGGGGCTGCGGGGGCTGTGGGGGCTGCGGGGGCTGTGGGGGCTGCGGGGGCTGCGGGGGCTGTGGGGGCTGCGGGGGCTGTGGGGGCTGCGGGGTGACGCCGGCGCCGCGCGGGGACCGCAGCATCCCCGAGGGGCGCTGGCGGAGCGCGGCCGGCAGGGGGCGCCCCAGCCCCGCGCAGCGCCGCTCCCGCTCCCGCTCCCGTTCCCGTTCCCGCGGGAGCTGCCCGGGCCCGCGCGGTCCCGGCGCTCTGCTCCCCGCGGCTGCCCCGCCTCGCCCCTGAGACGCTCCCGTCTGTATCCCCGCGAGCCATGGTCACACCACCCCCGCCTTGCTCCAGGGCTGGAACCGCCAGAGGTGGTGGGGAAGGATTCTGCGGAACTGGGGAGCGCTCAGCAGTGATGTGTCCAGGTGCGTTTTCCAGGCAGTGTGCAGTACCGACCCCAGCCAAGTGTCCATGAGGCCGGGACTCATGGAGGAAATCTTACGGCTCACTAATCTAGAGAAGGCAAGAGGAGACGTGACAATGTTTAAACAGATAAAGGCTGCTACAAAGAGAAAGCTGTCCTCCAGTCCCACAGAGCAGGAGCTACTGGGCTTGGATACAAGCAAACACCAGTTTAGGTCAGATGCTTGAATAACATTTCTAATGCTCAAGGTTTTTTGTTTTGGGCGCTAGTGGTGATTTTGTTCTTTATTACAGGTTCTTAAGAACTTGTTGTGACACGGACAGACATACGGCCATCCAGGAAACAGCCTGGTGCCTTCCCTGGCAATCTGTTCAGGCACTGATTCAAATGTTTCACTGGGTCTCTATTTGCTACAAATCAGAGATCACTGGAGACAACCAGCTCTTCTGGTTGATGTCACCATTACTCCTATCAGTTCTTAAGAAACCTAATGTAAAAATAACTTGTTCAAAAAGAGAAAGAGAGCAGAATGGATGGAAGATGAAGGCAGGAGAGAGGGAGGAAAAGAAGGAGAGGAAGGGAGGGCAGGCAGAAGTGCACTTAGTTTCCCCTCCTTGTTCGTAGCCCTGGAAATCCCAAAAATTCCTGGAAATTTCTATGCCTAAGAACAGTGGCATGTGCCTTTCTGACTCATTACGCAACAAACTTACTTCAGATATACTGTATATACAGGTATTTCAGTAAAAAAAAGTGCATTTTTAGTAGAGTTGAAACACTGAAGAAATTCAGGAATCATCTACCATGCCCTGTCTTCACTACTGGCATTTGCCATTGATCTCAAAATAATCCCACATCAATAGCGATATTTAAAGAAGATATTCAAAGTATTAAATGTTAAGAACTGGATTTACATCACACTAGGCCTCAGAAGACACCAGTGACCCATCTTGCAATTGCTAATTAACGGAGTGTTCGATTACCACAACTCTCTCATTCATTACTCACAACGGAGCAGAACACAATTTACAGTCATGCAGGCCCCTGCAGAGACACCACAGTTGGCAGAGGGATCCCTGGCACAGTCCTGGCACAAGGGCACCTCTCAGACCTCCTGCTGGCAGAGGTCTTGCTGCTGATAAATTTCCTCCCATTTCAGCCCTCCCTCTACACTTTCAAAAGTGTTGTGGATCACATACTAAGCTGAAACAGCAGAGGCAGAATCTCCAGCCACACTGTTTCATGTCAGTAGAGACCTGCATCTTACTTTGGTCCTTGTAACACAGCTCTTGCTGAGCCACCAAAGGAAACACTGCCTGAAGTAAGTATACACGAAAGTACCAACACTGTTGACATAATCAGGGTGCAGCTTCACAAGCTAAAATAAAATCAGGCCAGCAAGGTTTGCAGTATTCCCAAAAGCACAGGCCTTGTCAATCAGATCAGATCAGATCAGATCAGATCAGGTGAGGTCTTTCCTGCAGGCTAAGGCAGTGCTCCCATGCTCTGACCAAAAAAATCATTGAACCTTTGCAGCTGAAGCAGTGGGAAGCTTGGGAACAGATCTACAGTCTGTCAAGGGGGCTCACAGAGTTTGCACAAAACACCACTGGTGGTGAAGTAGGAGGAGCTGCAGTCAAAAACATACTGAACTGTCACTCAGCTTCGGTATCAGCTTGAACCAAACACGACACTACAAATAACCGGGTCTTGAGTATAAGCCTGGCACACACTGATAGTGAGCAAATCTGAGGATAAAAACTGTGATCAGCTCTGTAAGGGACACTACTGCAACTTGAAATTCAGGCTGCTGAGCATAAGGACTCTCACATGCTGCTTAGCCAACATTCACAGGCTTATACCTGCTACAGGACAGTCCTGTGGTGGATCTGGTGCCATGGAAAGCTTATGGCTGGGCAAGGCTGATGCCTGGAAGAGGTGAGATTAGAAGCAGACTCAGAAGCAAGCAGCTGTGGTCAGGGGGAGCAGCTGCATCTAGGAATGACACTACTCAAAGGGCAGATGCCAATAAAGCCATCAGGCACACTCCCCAAAAACAGCAACCAGCTTGTTCTGATCTAGTACAGTGTCCCATCTTTCTTGGTGGCCTTCACTCACCAGTTGTGGGAGAAAAAAATAAAAGTATTTGAATCAGTGTACAGCACTAGATTAAAATACCCAAAGTGAATTTTTCTTCCTTTTCTGTTAGACATTGGATGTTTTTTCCTCAGAACTGAGGGTCTGCATAGCTTATACCTTACTTGATTAGGCGTGTTTTGATCATTCACACATTAAATGCCTGCTCTGTGCTTTTACAGCAAGATGAAACAGGAAGTAAAACTCCCAACTGTCTCAACATGTCTGGACTTGATTTCCACATACTTGCAACTAATTCTAAACTAACCCAGGATGTGAAAGTAAAGTAAAAAAAGATCAGAAAACACATCTTCACATCTGTTCACATGAAACTGTATTTAGACAACAAATGTGTGCGCAGACTAAATGGGTGTTTAAGCCATACAGTCACTGAACTGTGACTTATCAGAAATAGAATGTAGAAGCAGGAAAAGGATAGAGACAATTCCAAGACACAACCGGTTGCTACAATCAACTCCTGACACATCTTTTTGAAAACAAATGTTTTCTTGACCAGTAAAATATGTGTCAGCCTATTAATTTGGAGTATCACCAAATACCCCTTGTACTTTAACAGGTGGTGTAACACAGATTTTTCACGTTTTGTGGGTGACACTTAACTCTGTTCCAGCAGAAGAGGCCCACTGCAAGAAAGAAAGCAAAGGGCCAGAACAGCAGTGGCAAGCAGGGCTGTATATCGAGGAAGTAATGGACAACTTCAGAGATGACGTCGTTTGGAGTGTGATATCCCTGCGATTTCAGTCTTCATTAGACCCACGGCGTGTTTGCACATGGACACCCCATGCAGTCCCACCCCTAAGGGTTCTCTCTTTACACCCGTACACATTCCCAAACGGCTTCCAAGGACGGCCACGCGTGTGCCAGCACTCCGCCAGCAGCCACAGCAGGCACGGACACCTGGGGAGCGCTGCTGGCTCCGCGCCCAGCGCTTGAAGGTCGGTGACAAGCCGGACCTTCTGAACCGAGCTGGGCTCGGGTGCGAGCGCTCGCCGCGGCCGCAGAGTTGCTTCACCGGTACAGGGAGAAGCAGCCTCAAAGACGTGGCTCAGTTCCCCGCCAGAAGGGCCCCCGCCCCCCAGGGAAGATGAAGGCACTTGGAAACCGCTGACAGCACCTCCGCACGCTCCGTTCCGGGGCTTCCGCAGAAATCCCGATGGCCCCCGGCGACCCTTCCGCCGACACAGGTCCGGGCGGCCCCGGGCCGGAGCGAAGCGGCCGCCGGAGGGGGAGCCGCGCGGAGAGAGCGAAGGAGGAGGAGGAGGAGGAGGAGGAGGAGGAGGAGGAAGAGGAGGAGGGCCCGGCAGCCGGCGGAGCCCGTGGGCTGGGAGCTGTAGTCCGCTGCCGCCCGCTGCCCCGCAACCAGGAGCGCGAGAGGACTACAGCGCCCAGTGTGCCCCGCGGCGGCCCCGCCCCGCGCTGAGTCGTGCAGCACGTTGTCCGGCTAACGCGCCCCGCGCCCGCTCCGCCCGCAGTGGCCCGGCCAGCGGCGGCTCCGCCGCTCTCATCGTCCAGCACGGCAGGTCAGTGGGGACGGGGCGACGGCCGGGCTGCCGCGTCCCGCCGGGCCGGGGGGCGGCGGGGCCGTGCTGGGGCCGGCCCCGGTCGCGGTGGGCGCGTGCAAGAGGGAGCGGATGGGGGATGTCGCGGTTCTCCCCGTGCCCCTCGGGAGGGGAGGGGGCTGCGAGCGGCGCTGCCGTGTCCCCTCACTGCTCGCCCTTGGCACGCGCCTGGCCCTGCCCCTCCAGCTGCCGGCTCGGAGGTGCCGCTGGGCAGCGCCCGCTTGGGCAGGGATGTGGCCAGGGCGCGGCGGCCCCGCTCGCTCCCGCTGCTGGAAGCGCTCCCCGGGCCTGGCGAGCGAGTTGCAGCTGGGGCTGGTCTGGCGCTTGCCCCGCCGGTGACCCCACAGGCGGCGGGGCCGAGGGGCTTCTCAGGGCGGGGGCGGCCTCCCGGCGGGCGAGCGAGCTCCGCCTCGCAGCGGGCGGGCTGAGGCGTTCGGCCCCGCTCGCGGGGCGAGAGGAGGCCGGAGGCCGCTGGCCGCCGCTTCCCGCGCGGCGTCCCGCGAGGAGGCCCGCGCTGCCCTGCCCTGCCGGCCGGGGAGCTGCTGCTGGGCAGGAAACTGGTGGGGAAACGCGACTCCTGGGGCCGTTTGTAAGGTCCTGGGCCCGCGTGTCCTCAGCTCCTGTTCCCTGTTACGGCTGTTCCCTGGTTCGCGGGTTCACGGACGTGGCACAGCGCTCCTGGTCCAGGTGTTTCGTGATAAGAGCCTGGGATTTGTTTGGTTCTGGCGGGGAGCTGCGGAAAAGCCGAAACTCACAGCTTTTTTTTTTTTTTTTTTTTTTTTTTTTTTTTTTTTTTTTGGTCTCTTAGCAGTTTTAGAAAAGCAGTCTTAGCAAAAGCAGTGGCTTTTTATGCTTTTTCTGAACTCACCTCTGAAAATAGTTAAGATTAACCCGGGTCTTGAGCATAACTCGTGTCACAGGTATAGCCTGGGCTTTTCTGTTGAGGAAAATGCATGTACCGATGCAGGTGTCCATACAACAGATGTGTTTATTTCTGCCAGCTTTCAGGAAGAGAGTATTTTTCTTTGGTAAAACTTTGCAGAAAGTTGCAGCTGATGGGTTGTAAAAGTGAGGGAACGGGATGGTATTTTACAAGTTAGATGCTATTTTGCAAATGTGGTGGTGACAATAGTGTGTCTGTAACGACTTCACTTCTCCATTTTGTAGAGGCATGTATTTTTGCAACTACTATTCACCTCATTAATGGAAGTACTCCTTCTTGGAAACCTAACAGAGTAAAGCAAAAAAAAAAATTAAAAACCCAAACCAAACAGATTCCAGGGGTTTCTCTACTGTATTTTAGTAGGGGATAGACCTTGCACAGCAAGGGGAAAACACGTGTCCATTTAATTATCCTAAGCTAAATGAGTTTATTAAATGAAAAATCTGGGTTGTGGCTGTGGCACTGGTTTGTGCCCTGCTGTTGGTGGCAGTCAGTAGACTTGAGAGATTCAGTAACTTGAATTGACTATTGTATTGTAAATTTTAGTTGTAAGTTGCTTATTGTAAATTTCAGTCCTCACAGTGTCTGGCACTCTGGCATCTTAACTGTAGACTTGGATATTGTGTAGTTTGGTGCTAGAAGAGTTGGATTGATTTTTCAGTGTATTCTTTCTTCCATATGGTAAATATAATAAAATGCTGCTGCTGCCACCACAACTGCGAATGAACCACGTGGTATTGGCGTCTATTTGTGGGAGAGTCATATGAGTGCTTTTTTAAACTAATACTTTTTAGAAAGCATCTTCTTTTTTCTTATTTGCTATTCAGGAAAAGTGAAGAAAGATATTTGGGGCAATCTTTGAAAATGTAGATATGAGAGCAGGCCAGAGATAAATGTGCTCCAGATTTAATGGGAGTGGTCTGTAACTGTGTCTGTCTGAAGTGATATCACAGCATGTGCTTTGCCAGCCAGTGCCAGTGGGAAAGGATTCTGCAGCTCTCCTTGTCCTGTCAGGGGAAGTTCACTCTGGTTAGCAGCACTGGTTGTCTCTCATAGATTATTTAGTACAAAATCTGACCAATGTATTCTCTTGGTGATGTTATTAGATTAGAAACATATTTGCAAATACCTATGTGAATTGAATGTGAGGTCAGACCTTCAATTATTGAATGTTTTCTTAACGGGCCATTCAAATTTCAGGTTCTATGAACATGTTAGTTAAGGCTGCAGTTTTGAACTTGGAACTTTAGCAGTGAGTATTTTTCTCCCTTCCTAAAAAAGGACTCAGGGGATCATAACTTTAATATTAACCATAGTTTATAGATTTGTTGGAAAATGTGCATGCACTCAGTGACAAGTTCTCTTCCTTTACACTTCTTTTTCTAATAATAAAAAAAAAAAAAAGTAGGGGAGTTGTTTTCTACTGCCTCCTTCCTCCCCCTGCCTGTAGTTGACTTGGTTTGCAGTTTTGATTGAAGTCACTGAGGGATGCAGGGACTTAGCATGTCCACATGCAAGAATTTAAGTGTCCTGATGACACTGCATATCAAGCTACACGAAAGACTACACTGGAGCTCTGAGAGTGTCTTCCAGTGGGTAAGCCCTTCAGGCTGTCTGCAAAATAACCTTGTCTCTAGGGACAGTGCAATGTCATGCTTCTATGTTGAGAGGTCTGTCTATCTCAGGAAGGGTGTGCCCACTTTTGAGAGAGAGCAAGAGCCTGCACCACAGCTGAACACCACCATGACTGCTGCTGAAATTGAAGAAAGTCTCCAATCACCTGTGTACTGCACCTGGAGATCCTGATCTTGCCTTGCTAGGATGCATATCTTGTGTGTTGCACAACTGGGAGCCGTCCTTCAGAAGGACAACAAGACAGCCAGTTACAGCATAGCCTGTAAAGAAGGCCTCTGTGTGAGGAACCAGGATCAGGAGTTGCTGAGGGGTTTTCTCATTTCTTGGAAGTGCAGCAGATAGTCATGGAAATAGAGATTTTTTTTTATTTTATTATTTTTTTTAATTTTCTTTATATATACTGAATTTGTCAGGTACAGAGTCCTTTCCAGCTTAAATGAGTAGTCCAACAGCTGGATGGACTTGGAAACGGGACAGCTTTCCTGGTGAGTGTATCGGTAATATTGAGCTGTTAGTGTTACCGTGGGGCTTCTGTGACTGCAGGCTGGAATTTGCTGTCCTGGAGCTTTGTCTCTGAGGTCTGTCGTGAAACCTGACCCTTTTCCCTCAGTTCCCTGCCACAGTAGAGCTCTGTGTCTTTACTTGTTGCCAGAAGATGAGCCCATGTCATATAACTTTTTCAGCTTTGTGTTTTACCTAATGATTTTGAAAGAGTAGATCAGCTTGTTCCCAGGTGTTGTTTGGAGACTAGGATGAAAGGGACAGGCAGAAGAACACTACTGATAAGTAATGTGCTTGACAGTTGGGCAAAATTATTTTGTCCTCTAAAATCCCTCCAAACCACCATAAGGATTGCGTTTAAAAGTGTTTATAGCAAAAGTTGATGTGTCTGCTGGTACTTGTGCAATGCAGCTTCTGCATATCTCAAACAGCCATTGACAGCCATTGACACCGCAGAACTTCTTCACCCATCTCCTTTGCTTGCTGCTTGTAGGTAATGAACAGAGCGAAAAACCTGCTTCTTGTAGAACTCCATAGAAACTACACGTGCAGCAGCTGTGCTGTTTTCCTTTTGTTCTGCTTGCGACTTTCTAGAGAGTTTTCCAAAATCAGAAGTATCATTTGGTTCATAGCTGTACATGGCCTGGAGGGAGGAGGTGTACTGATATCTTACCCCAATCTGCTGGTTACAGGAAAGTCTAATGAAATTATTTTGGTTCTAGATCTTCACTGAATTCATTTAAGTCACATTGGAATACAATAGGAACGTGGCTTGGATAGACGTGTAGGTTCTAAAAAACTGTCAGTTTCTGAGTGCCTGTCCAGACATGAGCCACATCACTGTGGTCTTTCTGCCCCATGGTTCTAAGTTTAGCTATGTTTCTGCAACCTCTTAAAAGAATAAGGATATAGGTTAATATTTATTCTCAAATCTGCAATGCATTACCATCCTGATTCACCTCTACTTACTCATTTTATCAAGTAGACCTAGTCAGTGTAATAGCAATAACTTGTAAAACCACAAAGAATATGAGAATGCTTTCTTGTCTTTCACCAATAAACATGTTTTCAGTGTCCCAGGCCACATATTCTTGTGTTTCAACACCTCCTTTCAAGCAAAATGGATGCAGTTGTCTTTGACTTTTATATTTTAGCTTCCAAGGCATGCAAATGGACGTTGACTCCAGTGTGCAGGTACCTGAGTTTAGGCTGCATATGTCTGCACAGTTAATTTTGCAGGAACACCTCATTGATACTCAAAGGGTAAAAATATGTATTTTGAAATTTGTGAACTTCTGAGTCATGAGAAACCAGAGCCATGCTCTACAACCATCTGTGATTATAGAACCAGTTGCTCAGTTAAGTTTCAAAGGCGTAGGTTTGTGTCAAAAGAGATAACATGCAATATGTGGAGTAAGTCACCTTGGTGATAATTCTGAAATACATTCCGATTTCTGAATTTGTGGCTGTTACGTTAATTGGCAGACAGGTTTCAGCTGATGCATCCTTCTGAGTATGAGCAGTCTATCAACAGAGAAGACACCATTTGGAGCTGATGATTGTTTGTAAACATTTGTAAGATTTCTGTGTGAAAGTATGGAAAAAAGCTCACCAGTCTTAAATACTCTGTTCACATTCCAGAGTATGGTGCTGAGACCTAAGTGGGTATCTTATTTTGGATTTGCCTTCTTAATAGGTTAAATGTTAAGCGTGGAAGGTGCTTTGTTAGGTCAGTGAGTAAAAAGTGCAACAGTCTGTCAGTGGGAGAAAAGTTGGGTCTGTATCTTCTGAAGTACTGATATCCCTCTTCTGTTCACATAAAATAAGTGATCGTGTTAAAAGGGTAACAGCATTCAAGTGAGATGTGCTTATGCAGTGCATAATATGACTGTAAAGTGTACAGGCTATACCAGCTAAACCAAATATCCATTGCTAGTTAAACTGCAGGTTTAGAGGGTGAAAGGAACACAGCACACATATTGCACGTAGATGCAGGTAAATTTTTATTGCTGCATCTCATACCAAGCTGATGGAAGCTGTGTTCTGGCCAAGGATACTGGTGTTAGAGAGCTCACACATGAGTCTGTGACTTTTGTGTGTGCCTGTGGCTTATGTCCAGTTCAGGTCAGTTTTGGCTCAGTTGTAACATGACCTGTGTGAGGTGTGCTGTATTTTCACTGGAGGACTCCCACTTTATTGTTCAACAGCCTGCTCTCAAGTTCAGTCCTTAGCCTACCTCTTGTCTTTCCCACAGCCACTTTAGAGGAACAAGGATGAGTGGTGTTGCTGTGTTACTATGAGGAAGTTCTGTCCTGTGGGGTGTGTGGGGATCCTAGAAGGACCAATGATTAAAAACAAAGGAAAATTCAGATTGCAAAATTGAAATGCTTTGAAAGTTCCAGGAGCCTTCTAACTACTTGTTTAGCTACCAGAGGTCAGATTTATAGATTATTTAAGCATTCATATACCTCAGTTTATTTGTAGAACAGGGAAGTACATACAATCATATCTCAGAGGCTATGGGATTAATACTTTGAGTACCAAGAGGTGTCTGTACCTTGTGCAGTGTTAGTGAATATTGTAACTATCAAAAGCATTAATAGATGTATTTACATTTGTTTGTTGAGGGGATCAAACACAGAAATTTTTTTCCTGTTCCTTTCAATAAAAGGTGGAACCAGTTGTAGTTTGGTGACTCCTTTCCTAGTTTCTTTACACACATCTATTCTGATGTGTGTGCAGTGCATAGAAAATACAGAGCAATTATAAGACCACAGGCAACTTTTATTTCCCTCTTGCAGTGTCAAAATGTTGAGGAAAGAAAGTGCTGCTTCTGAATTTCTGTATAGCTCAGAAGGAGGAAAACATTCAATAAAAATCTTGTTGGAAAGTAGCTGACTAGGTTGTTTTATAGGTAGGAACCATGAGAGGTTTTTAGAGAGCTTTTTTATTGATTCAGTTGAATCACTCTCTGAAGAAAGCAGATTTAGACAAGATAGCAAAGGAACAAGTTCAGCCCTACTGTAGGAGGATACCATAATGAATTGTCTGTCCACCCCTGTGTGGTGTTTGAATTTTCTCACTGAAATACCTCATTGAAATTAAACGGGAAAGGGCATTTTGTTATTTAACTTGCCTTGCTTTAGAAGCCCTGATTTGTGAGAGAGTGTACCTCTTGTGTTCTTGAGACTGCTGGGTAGGAGAGTTTCAGATGCCTAAAAATGAAGCTAGAACTGAAACACTTTGGTCAACTGAGACTATCAAGTATGAAAAATGAGTTCATGAGAAGATTTCACGCAAAGAGGAAGCACTGCTGAAGCTGGTTTAATTTAGGAAAGCTCGAGGGCTGATGTGAAATAGCATGGCAGGGAGGTCTTTCTAACTCTCCAGCCTCTGTGCAGGATGAGCATTGCTAGAAGATGTTGAACTTTCCTCTGTGCTCCTTTCTGAACGTGCAGTTTTGCGGGAAAGAGAATAATGCCAATGTGCATGGGAAAAAATACAACCCCTCTTTGGCAGTGCTTTTCTCAGTAGCAATGGCTGTCCTCTGTGTACTGTCAGAATAAGACAACCTTGAGAGGAAATAGGTGCCTATCAGTAGGGATGAGTAATGGCTAAATTCTACATTTACAGTTTATTCAGTGGTCTCAAAAATTTGTTTGGTTGCCTAGCTGTCTTAAGAGTTGAAAAAAGGGCTTCATTTGTTCACACATGGATATATAAGCAACAATTTTTAATGGCCCAGTGAATGGCAGGACCCCTCGGACTAACAAAGATGCAATAAGCACAAGAATCCTACTTGCCTGGGAAAAAGGTGTATGAAGTGGAGATTCAATCATCAAGGAGCCCTTTCAAGACAATTTCAGAGGCAAAGCCTCATCTTGCTGGATTATAAGGATCAAGACCAGACTTCTCTTTATTTCTTTTAGCTCCAGGAATTTTCTTGGTAGTACTCACAGCAGGAGAATGAATCCCTTAATGAATGATTAAGACAGTCTCCTGGCAGATAAGAGAACAGAAATACTTCCTAATATCTGATCTTTATGAGTGCCTAGAAGCTGCATCTCCCGGTTCATCTGAAAGAAGTGCACTGTCATGTCTGAGGTTTTCAGTATGCAATATATATCTCGCAAGGGGCTCTTACAGGCCTTTGAAGTAGCTGGAGGAGGGGAATTTGATTGGCTTCACATGTTCATGCCAAATCTCATGGTAAGTAGAACTTGGGGTTATGAGATATTGTGGTATACATATTATGGAATACTGTAAATAATTCTCTGAACAGGTTTTTTTGCCTGTGGCTTTTCAACTTGGGATTGAATTTCCTTCTGTTCCCTGACCGCCTCTTTTTCACATGCACCTCCTGTAATCTTCAGTGATCTTTTTTTCCTGGAGCAGTAGTGCTGTGCGTTGCATCTGTAAATGACTGTGAGACTCTTCTCTGCTTACCATAGGTGTTTAAAATTTACCTATGGTGAACAAGCACAGACAAATAAGATGCCTTGTTACCTTGTGTCATTTCTTTAGGAAAGTAAATTAAAAAAAAAAAAAAAGAAAAAAGTCCAAAACACAGGTTGAAAAATAAAACTCCAAGTAATTTGGAAATGCATGGATGTAAATTGTTCAGATGGTTGCCAGGATTTGATCTGAATCGGCCCCCTTTCTTGCTATTGGACATGGGGGAAGGAAGTGCATACAGATTTGTGTGCTTCAGCTGATTATCTGTGTAACAGCAAGGTACATTCAGTCTTCTCTCAGAGGCTTCAAGATTGTATTTCAAATATCATAGCACACAAATATCTTCTGTGAATAAAGAGACGTATAAGGGTAGTGTCTTTCACATGGATGAGCTAGGTCAGCCTGGGGTCCAAGGTATTTGACTAATTCCCAAAGTATATGGACTTTTGCCAGTCCTGCTGAGGAGAATGCTGCTAGCTGAGTAGCCAGCCTTGCCTGTAATCTGGTGAATCCAGAAACAGGTCTTCTGCATGGAAAATTTCACCTCCAGTGTAACTTGAGCAGATCTAAGCACCTGAAAACAAGATCATAGAATTCCTGGGTTGGAAGGGATCTTAAAGATCAGCTGGTTCCAACCTTCCTGCAGTGGACAGGAACACCTGTCATTAGACCAGGTTGCTCCAAGTTCCATCCAGCCTGGCCTTGAACTCTTGCAGGGATAGGGCATCCACAGCTGCTTTGGGCAACCTATTCCAGTGCCTCACTATGCTCAAAAGTAAAGAATTATTTCCCGATATCAAATCTAAATTACTCTCTTTCAATTTGAAGCCATTCCCCCTTGTTCTGTTACTACAGCTCTTGTAAAATGTCCTTTCCTGTGTTTTTTGTAGGCTTCCTTCAGATACTGGAAGGCTGCAATTAGGTCACCCCAAAGCTTTCTCTTTTCCAGGCTGAACAACCCCAATTCTCTCAAGCCTTTCCTTTTAGGAGAGGTGCTCTAGCCATCTAACCATCGTGGTGGCCTCCTCTGGATTTGCTCCAACAGGTTGATGTCCTTCCTGTGCTGGGGACCCCAGAGTTGGATGCAGCAGTGCAGATGGGGTTTCACTAGAGCAGAGCAGAGGGACAGAATTCCCTTCCTCGCCCTGCTGGCCACGCTGCTTTGGATACAGCCCAGGATACATTTGGCTTTCTGTGCTGCAAGTGCACATTGCCGGGTCATGTCCGGCCTCTCATCCCCCAGCACCCCCAAGTCCTTCTTGGCAGGGCTGTTCTCAATCCCTTCATCTTCCAGCCTGTATTGATAATGGGGGGTTGCCCTGACCCAAGTGTAGCGTCTTGCACTTATTAAACCTCATGAGATTCCCATAGGCCCACTTGTCCTAGAAGAAAAGTGGCAGACTTGCCTGTTGTGGCTGCCCATTCTCTCATCTGGCCATGGAAGTATTGTTCATGGATTCCCTGCAGAGGCTGCAGCTGGAAACCACAGTGAAACAGTGAGCTGGAAACAAACAGCTTGTTTTCTCCAAAGGTACAGGTCAGTTAAAAACCGGTGCTAGTTAGCATGAGTAAACTTCAAAGAAGATCTCTTCCCCCCACCCCCACCAGTATCAGGCATATAATTTAGTTAGTGGTGAGAATGGGATGAGGTTTTCTAAAATGTCACTTGGTGGGAAAAAATACCACATAGTGATTCTGTGTAGGAGTATATTCTTTAAACAGCACTTGTAGTTCATTATTTTGAAAAGCACTCTGTAGATAAGAGACATGTTTTCAAATGCCAGCAGGCCTTAATCAAGCTTAGAGCTTTAGGTTGTGTTTAGGGCCAGCTGATTCACTGGCAGAAAAACACTGTGGTATTTTGCACACAGACCAATTGAGAACCAAGCCCAGAGCTGAGCATCAGTACAGTCTGAGTGATGTTGTAGTTGGACAAGTATTTTCTCAAAGGGCAGTTGGTTTCAGCATCTCCGTTTCATGCTGTTCCTCAAGTTTTGCTGCTGCAGTTCTTCCTGCAGCTGTTTGGTCATCTGAACTAAAAATGCCTTGGTAGAGTGGGAAGGGAAAAAAGTGGTGTTTTTTTTAAACTGAGCCTGCTTTCCAGTCTGGTTTACTGCCTAAGTCAACAAGTAGTTAAGCCAGATCAGAGACAGGACAGGATAAAAAGAGGCGCTGGGTTTACTTAAGCCCACAAAACTGACAGACTGCAGTGAGGTGCCTGAGCGCTCGTGTGTCCTGTTCAGGTTGCAGGTCTCGAGGCAGGGGTTTCCTTCTGCTGTGCTCCTTTAGATCTGTCCACACCGCTCATACATTGTGGACATACTGAAGCAGAAGAGCAGTTCAGCTTCACCTGCTGTTTCAGCTTACTGTGACATCCAAGCTTCCTTTCCTTGACTCCTTGGAAGGCAGGAAGGCGTAGTCCTGGTTTTAAAATGATATTGTACCTTGTAGCAAAACCACTGGAGTGCTTATGTTGCCTTTGCAGACTTCTTTGGTGTTTTTGAATAGTTTGTTTTGCTGAACATCTTGGACTGTGTTTAGTGTGTATTTGTTTTAATGAGGTATTTGCCTCGCAGCTCAGGAGCTGTGTCTGTAGCTGTTGCCTGCTCAAGCTGTGGGGCTCTGTTGGGTTTCATGGGGATTTTGCTCCAGAGACCATGCAGAAGCCAGGATCTTGGCCACTCTGCTTTTTTCTTGTCCAGCCTGCAGCTGTGATCTCCAGTTTGCTGGCTGACCATGAGCAGTGGACAGTGAGAAGGCACAAATTCCTGAAATCCCTCTGCTGCGTGGAGGGAGATGTGCCAGTGGACAGAATTACGCTCACATGCTTCATACTGCCCAGGCAAATGCTCTTTTAAAGAAACTTACTTTAAACAAAGTTAGAAAGTGAAATGGCTTTTTAGAAACCACGATGCAGAGCACTAATCCGACTGCAGGAGACTGTTATATTTGGGCAAGGGGGAGGCTTGCCATCACATTTGTGTGCTGAGGTATGTTGTCACCCAGATGCCAGCCAGCTTTTCTCCTCAGCCTCACCTAACTGTAGGGCAGGAGCCAAACTTGTCTGTCCACTCCCCCGAGCAGGAGTGCAAATGTATTCTATGACTAAGTTGTTCAGGATTGCTCTCTCTTTATTTAATAAAATAAAACACTGTTCACATGTACTGTGAAATAGCTCAAATGGAGGTAGCCCAAATTGTTGTAGTAAAGAAGCAGCACTTTCTTTGAGTGCTTCAATTTTGGTTGGATGGCACTGAGAATAAGCAGAACGAGCAGTAGTCCTGCATTCAGTGTCTTGGGTAACTGCCTCAGAGTACCACTCAAGTGCAATCATAGCACTCTGCCAGCTTCAGGGAGAACTTTGGACTTTTAATTCCTTCTTTCATCCATATTGTTAAACTAAGATATAGAAACCATTCACTAAGGGTTTGAAAGCCTAATTTCATGGGGTTTTCATACAGATACTGGCTGACTGATCTAACCCTGGCATATTTGTAAATATATGTGATCACATGATGCAGATAAAACAACATGTATGACTATAGTTGAATATTAAGATTGTGGCTGCTCTCCTATTCTTTGCAGCAGTGAAATAGAAATAGACATGATTCCTAAAATTTGCCTAAAAACTCTCTGGATGTAGTTTATATGGACAAGACAGAACTACTGATCAAGTTGAGCAAAATTTTTGCTGTTGCAGAAACTATACTCTGGCTTTAGAGCCACCTCAAGAACCATACTGGAACAGGCTAGTTTTACCCTGCTGCTGGGGGTGTTGCTGTTGGTTTGTTGTGGTTATTTTAACAGCAGTTGAGTTGAAGAGGTGACATTTGTGCCTCTTCAGCTTGCTGCTTTTATTACTTCAACCTTTATTAGAGACTGTAGAGACACATCTGCTTTTTTTTTCCCCGTGACAGTTCTTGAGCCAATATTCTGGGTTATGCCATTAATTTTTAATTGTCTCCCATTTCTTTTTACTTCTTTCAGTTCTTGTGTGGTTGGTGAAAAAAGCCTACGCTACAGGAATGCAAGAGGAGCAACAGCCTGAGGTAGGGCTTGGAGATGAACTTTGTATCTCAGTACAATTGCAGGGAAGGTCAAGACTGAATCAGCCAGGTTCTTCCACTCATTCGTGGGGAAATTCTGGAAAGTCTTAGGGTTGAGAATGCCAGCATGAGACCCCTTTTAAAACAGGGTCAGAGAGCTGAGTGCTATTTTTTCCACACATTTAGGTTCTTTTCAGGTTCCCTGTCCCTCCAGCTGCAAAATTTAAAATGGGTCTTTTGTATTATTCTACATGCAAGTGAGGAATTGCATAAAATAGCCTAACCTATGACATTAAACTTTTAGGGGGAAAAAGATTTTGTGAGAATTACAGAAATTGGTTATGTACAAATAATCACATTGTACATGGCTTAAGTTCCTTGCCAAATTCAACTGAGATGCTCTTTCTATCCTTTCTGTTCCTTTTCTTCTCCTTTCATATCTGTGTATCTCAAAAGCTTTTTCTGGTACAACAGGTGAAGCTCAGGAAATTTTTATCTTATGAAGTATAAGAATGTCTGTTCTTTTGTCCTGTTAATAAAAAAAAAGAATAACAAACTGCTAATGTGGTGGCTTAGTGCTATGCTCATTGCAGTGCTGTGATGTGATGACAAAGCCAGCATAAGTGACAGGATTAATTCCATATGTTACAGATGGATAAATTTTTCCAAAATATTTTTGTGACTAGACTTAACGTATGCAAGCAGTAGAGTCAAGCCATATGTTCTGATCAAAAGCTGAGCTGGTGTTAAATTAGATTTGTGAATGTAATTGCAATTTGCAGTGTAATTGCAGTTCGCAGTTGTCAGTGAACAGACTTTTACTTTGTAGTGAAAGGATGATGTGTTGCTGTGAGTATTTTAAACTTTGCACTGTAAAGCTGTTGTACTTTTTGAGTTTACTCCATGAAATGTATCATAAATTTTTCCTTGCCTTCAGCGGGGCCCACGGTAAGACACTCAGGTTTTATTTTCTCCAAATTCCTGTTTGGCATAAAGGAATGCAAGAGGAAAATAATTACTTTTGTTGAAAGCTCTTAACAATTGGATGTGCTTTGTACAGTCTTCCTTTAAACCTTACCAGGTTAAGTACAAAGTAAATAAACCAGTCATTTTAGCTAAAAAGCTGGCATCTGTCAGGAGAGGTTGGCTGCCTGTTTGCTGACTCATTAATATCGCCTTTCCTATGGAAAGTACTTAAATGGTGATGGATTCTCATCCTGTCTCTAACATTTTCACTTCATTTTGTTCAGAAATTCCAAATTCCTCCAATAATCATCCTGATTGAACTTTGAATTAATGTTGTTGCCTAAAGGTAGTTTATAATTTAGCTTTCTCTTATTCCTGAGTCTTTTCTGCACTGACTCTGCCTCTCTGGCGTGGATGACATTGGCTGAATGACTGGAATTGTTTGAATTCTATGCACGTGTTTTAAAACTTGCCTGTTAATCAAAAATAAGAAAGGTTTTTGCTAGGCAAAGACCTGCATCATATACTTCTAGTGATAATATTTAGAAGTCAGTCTTTGGGAATCTTTTCGATTACCTTCTGTTCCTTTAGAGAGCAAAACTCTGCAGATGTCTTGTGTCTTTTTGGCTTTGACTTCTGATGTGTATAAAGTCATCATGCACATGAACTTTCTAAGATTTGATGTGCATATTGTGTAATTGCCTTATCCCAACAAATATTTGGCCTTACTTTTCTAGAATGGATCTGTTTAGTCTTGTGAGTACTGATTAACTTTGTCAGACTCCTGACAGACTAATGCTGACTGGTAGTTGAGTTAAATGGTATTAAAATAATCAGTGCACATTTTAGTTTTCAATACAGAAGGTGCTGTAGTAGCGTTAGAGATAAATTTGTTCTTTTATGTGGAATCTCATTTATTTAAAAACTCCCTGTCAGGTATAAATATTATCTTTTAAAATAGGCATGAAGTAGTTAGTCTTTGATATGTTCTTCCTCATACTCAGGCAACTAGGAAAAAATAGTTGTAAAACCACAGATGTTTTGAACTGTGACACTGCTTAAATTATTTACTTGTTTGAATATTATATGTAGGCTCAAATTGAGTAAACTCACAAAGGGAAAGATGTATTAAAACATTTCATTATAATTCCCAGCCTCCTTTTGAATTTTTTTTCATACAGGCTGCTGCAGATCCAATGTCCTCCTCTGATGCACCAGAAGATGGCCCAAAGGAAACGTCAAGTGTATCGCAGAATATCTGTATGTTTCTGGTTTGACTGGGGAGGGTGTATCACACTGGAAGGGTATTAAGCTAAATGTCCTTGCCTTTTCTTTAGCTAAAAAGGACAGGGTGGTTAGCACAAAAGGGAGGTGCTAATGAAGTCATAGCTGACTTAATCTGTTCTTGATTTGTTTCAAGGCCCAGTTGTGTAAATCAAATTCAGAAAGAGCAATGGCATATTGATTCTCAGTTTGCTGATCCCATACTTTCAAAAGTAAATATTTTTAGATTTAATAGATATACTCAGCTATTGTTTTAAGCTCAGTTATTGCTTTCTAAGCCAGTGATGCATAAGTATGTTTGTTTTGGCAGTCTGGCATCTAGTGATATGATGTTGATCAGTTGTCCCAAGTGGAATGCTTTGCCCACACTAGCATGATAATGTTTTGGCAAGCCTGCAGGATGTGGCAATAGAAGTATTCCAACCAAAACTGTCTTGTGAAGCCCAGGAAGAGAGTATCTTTTCTTAGCTGTTACTGGTAAGGATCAGATAATGACAGGCATTCCTTTCTCAAGAGGAGAAAACAAAGGCTTCTTAAGATTTGCTTTATGTATATTGATACACTGTTGTGATATTAATGTATACAGCACTAATTTTTAACAATAGGAACATTCAAATTGTTTTTTCTGGTGAGTAATAGGCTCTAAACCACCTTAGGGCAAATTAGTGTGTAACAGCAACATTGCTGAATAATTCCTAGGGATCTCAACTTTCATGGGATCAAAGAGAGCCTTGACTAAAGTTATGGGAGGCATATGCAGACCTACAGAAGCAGATTAATTTTTTATGTTGCTTTTTTCTCCCAATAGAGAAGTTGGTTCAATGGAAAACATAGCTACTCCTGAGAATGTTTTCCTTAATTGTGTCCTTAAATTATAACATCTGGTACTGTACCACTATAGCACTTTTTCTTCACGTGAAACATTATTCAGTCCAGTACTGAGTATATGTGTGAGGTGAAGGGTTATAAAATAAAGAGCAATTACACCCTTTAAGGATTACCAAATACATAGAAAGCACTTTCAACTGGGGGAATCTGAACAATAAATGGCTTTAGGCTAGGAAAGTACTTGAGACAGATATTACACACGCTTCCCCATGTATTATATTCTCCCTTACATATCCACTTTTGACCATAGTGGGAGGCAGGATATTTGCTTAGGTGGGTTTTTGTTGATCTGCTATGACTGCTTTTATAATTATGTGACTGCGAGTGCTACAAATGCAACAGCCTTTCCTCTTCTTCCTTCTTCAGTCATGTGTTCCTTACCTCCTCCTTAGCATCACCATCTGTTTTGGCAGCAACATTGTCTTAGCTCAGACAGTACTGATTGCAGCACACCGTGTTCTTGGGTATTGACCATGAAGTAGTAGGTTGCTAAAATGCTAAGAAGGATGTTGAAGGGTTGCTTTTATTTTTCTGGTTTGGGTTTTTCTTTTGTTTGGTTGGTTTTCTTTTAATTTGGTGGGGTTTTCGGTTGGTTGGTTTTGGTTTGGGGTTGTTTTTTTTTTTTACATAAAGTCTTACGAGATTAGTATTTGTGGGACAGAACTGGGGCCAGAGCCACACAATTAAATCCAATTCATAAAATGAATGTGTGGTAGGAGGCTGTAATTTATCTGCGTCTTTGACATCCTGCCTACAAACTGTTCACTAATCTTTTTTTTTTTTCCCTGGGCTTATGATCCTATTCCAGGCTTCTGGAGACCACTTGAGACCTCTGCTAACTTGTGCAGCAGCTTGCCAGAGAAAGAGAGTTGGTTGGAAACAAAACTCTGCTTTCCTGCTTGATACTTTTTTTCCTAAGATGCATTACAGCTTAAAGATGACTCATTCAAAGCAACTTTTATTTCCCATTGCTATAGAGTTAAAGCTTCCCTGTCTCAGTCAGTGAGGCTATCTGGCATTTAACAAGTTAACTGTGATGGAACTGATAGATCCTCCTGTTTTCCATATGGCAAGCTTGACATAGAGGGGCTAAACTCACACTGTACCATTTTGATCTTAAATAGTTGTTGAATCTAGGGAAGAATGATTGGATTCCTGACCTAAATACCTCTTGAGGTTTAATTTTCCTCTGTGTATTGATCCCTGGTGTGTTAATCACGGAAAAGGCTAAGGTTGGTACTGTAGGTATCCTATATGTGCCAATATGTGCAGGTGACTTTGCCATCATATTCACACCAGTGTCCATGTGTTGCTATCATTTATATAGATAAGAATCCCAAAATGGAACACTTTGGGTTTAGAATTTTAAAAATGCTCTTTTTTTTTCTTTTTATTTTTTCTCTAATTTAGTGTATACCTTTTCTAAGTATTCTTTGCTTCTCTGTCCACCTCACCTGCCACACAGCTTCTCTCTTTCCCTTACTGAACTGCGTGGACAACCTGTCCCAGTGTCCACAGGGTAGGAAACCTGGACTGAGACCCATGCTTGGAGGCAGCCTCTCCAGTGATGGCACTCTCAATGATGTAGCTTCAGAATTGAATGTAAGATTACAGTGGTAAATCAATGGCCTTTTAGCTCTGCTCTGATGTTTAGTGGCGACATTTTTATTTTCTGTTTTACATACCTGCACTTTATATCATGTGTGCTTTTCTTTTCTGTTTTTCTTTACATTTGTAGCTGATGCAGATGCATTTAAAATTCTCCTGGAGATGAAGTTGAAGAAGAGGCAGAAAAGGCCTGCTTTACCAAGCACTGTCACTGAGCTTGACACTGAGGATGGGTCTAAAGTATATGTGGTTGGAACAGCCCACTTCAGTGACAGCAGCAAAAAGGATGTAGTAAAGGTAAATACTCAGTGTGAGCCCTTCAGCAGCATCTTTGTAGTGTTGTCAACTAACTGCTTAGCAGAATGAAGTCCAGCTCTCTGACTTGGTTCTGTGCTGTAACCTTCAGGCTCTGTTTTTTCTAGTTGGCTGTTGGAGGGCTAACAGCGCTATGGGATGAGAGGCAGACATTTTACAGTAATAATTTTTGATGCAATACATTGCTCTCCCAGCTCAAATATTTTTATTTGCCCTTCAAAAAAAAAGGCAGATACAGTGCTAGTGTTGAAAGTAGAAATCTCACTCGTGAAGCTTACGTTGCCTGTATAATATTTAGCTGTAAAACCATGCTGCCCAAAACTCTGATTCCGTTCTCAAGCTGCAAATAGGTCTGAAGCCCTAGTGCAAGTAGAAACTGTTTCATGCTGTACCTCCTGCAAACTGCAATTTAGAGTGGCTTTATTATCCAGGAGCTAGAGGGGGAGGAATCTTGTAAGAACCAGGGTTGACAATTCTGGCACAAAGTGTATTCTAACTCAGATTGCAAATTACCACAGAGTACGGTCAAATTAATTTTGTGAATGTGAAAAGTTTAACATTAAGTGTTTCTTTCCTGCTCCCCTCCCCAGCACATTGCGTTCACAATTATCCTGTCCTAAAGCATCCAGTAACTAAGGCTAAGTCTTAATTTCAATTGCTGTCACCTTCCTTAATATTTTTCTCAATGCATAGTTATTTGGAGAAGTCTTATTTACTATTCTACTTCTTTTTAATTGAAAATGATTGTTGGAATGTGCTTTTAAGGTCCCTTTTCTCTTTAAAATACTGATAATTGGCTGCATTTATTCCTTTCTAAAGCAGAATAAATAAATTCATCTTTTTCAGACAATACAAGAAGTGCAGCCTGATGTAGTTGTGGTGGAACTATGCCAGTACAGAGTTTCTATGTTAAAGATGGATGAAAAGACATTACTAAAAGAAGCCAAAGAAATAAATCTGGAAAAACTTCAACAAGCTATAAAGCAGGTATGATTCCTACAGTGAGAATTAAAGGTTTTTGTTAAGAGCAATTTGTCAAATTGAATCAAAACCGGTGTTCCCACCAGCTGGGAACCTTATACTGTTGACCTAGGTGAGAGTACTACTACAGTGGCAAAGATAGGTTTGGGTATTTTTTTTTTTTGTTTTCAGATGGACCATTGAGGATCTTCTTTTCACAATGGGATCGTTTGGGCAGTTTATTGACCTTGACAGGAATCCTCCTACATTTAACAGCTGCTCCATTTGCAGGACACAAGTCTAACTTTGCAATTGTAATGCTCTGCTAATATATTTAAATGTAATTATTATTTGGCAATCTGCATCTGTATCACAGCTATTTAAGGAGCACTTAATTTTGGTATTTTCTGTTTTGCTGCATTCCTTCTTCATCCTAGTGTGTTGCTCTTTAATTCCTATCCACTTGTCTTTTGAGTAGTTTCTAATTGACAGTAGGCCCTGAAGGGGGATTCTGAAAAATCTGGCTGAAAAGTGTGGGATTCTATTCAAATTATGACTACTCTGGCAGTTTGATGCAGACATGTCCAGGATGTGCGTGCAAAAAAAAATGTTGTCCTGTGTTTTTTTCAGTTCCAGATAGTTAGCTTGCATTTAACTAATTTTAAGCTAGGCACAGTGAAATAACACAAAGTTGACTTAAAAATGAAAGGACACTTGATTAGAATGGCAGTGTATGGTCAATACTAAAAAGAGTTTCAGTGTCCAGTTGGATGAAGAAATTCATAGATTGTTATTTTGGTTGTGTGGTAATTGTACATTGGAATTGCTTTATTGATGTAATGGGGGAATTTCCAGGACTGCACCCCTGATAGGAATATAATCTTCATCCATGCAGAAGCACTTGTAGTGGCTCAGGGCTATCCAGTGTGTGTGCTCGCACACGATGTCTCAGAGCAGCCTTTCTGACTTGCAGAGTTAGGCAGTAATGCCTTTCCTGTTTTCTTTATTTATGCCCTGTCAAAGGAAAAGACATTGCAAAACACTTGCATATTGCATGAATTGCTGCATCTATTTGTTTATTTTAGGTAAGGTGGATTATTCTGATGCATGTAGCCAAAATGCTTGTTCACAACAACTGGAACAGCATAGCTGGGGGTCTTCTGACCTTGTGAACAGGCACAGAAACTTCTTGTTTTATATCAAAGCTAAATGCAACAGTTTTTGCTGTGTTAAGAGGAAAAGGACAATGAAAACAAAACAGCAGACTTTTTTTCTCTGTGATGTAAATTCATGTTGGCAGCTTTGCAGTTACTGCTTCCTACCAGGCTTGAAGTGATCTTGTGTGCAGACAGTAGAAAACACAGACTCTGTTTTCTCTAAAGCCAGAGAGTACTACAAGGATCATTGCTATTGTTACAGCTCAGTATTAGTCTCCTTTACCACCAGGAATAATGCAAATCATAAATTTGAACACTGGGCCTTTTAAGGAACATATTTCTCTATCTATGGTATCAACCAAAAAAACCCCCAGTCTTTCCCCTTTGAATCTCTAACAGCATGGATTATATAGGGAAAACCAGGAAGAACAGTCCAACTGTCTCATGCCAAGTTATAGTATCTTTGTTTTTCTCTAATAAAATCAGACCAGTTGGTAAGTTGCTCAGTTATGCCTTAGTTGCCTCCTCTCATTGAAATGTGCCTCCAGCCCCAGAAGCTACACTAAAAGTCAAAGCTGCTTTCAGCTTTCATCCTTGAGTTTGGAAATGAGGAAGAAAAGCCCAAATGATGTCTCTTTATAGTCACTTACATAAATATTAAGCTGTAAAATTGGATTTCATTGCTCTTAATTGAAGCTGGAAACTGAGCAGAATGTTAACATGAAACATACATATTTGCAATGGGTCACTGGCATGCACAGCTTATCACGCAACTGCTGTAGGTTAAAACCAGACTTCCTTTAGCTCCTCCTTGAATTTCAAAACCCTTACAGTTGTTTGCAGAGAAGTACCTGTTTGCTTTCCATTAAGCAAGGCAACACAGTGCAGACTGGTATCTGGCTCAAATGTGGATAACCTGAAGTTATCCACAAGCAGTAACAGTTGGCTTAAACCAAATTGGTACAACAGGTTCTCTCTTTTCCCCAGCATCTTGGTTCTGCTATCCCTTCTGTGTCCATACCATGGCCCTGTGATAGTTTGAGCAGGGCTTGGTTTTTTTGCTGCATCATCCCCCACTGGCTGTAAGATTGCTAGTCTTGGCACAGGGGCAGTTGAGAAACCTTGCTCTGGGGGCAGAAGAGAAAGTGAGCTAGTGACAGCAGAGTCATAGCTTAGCCTCCTTTTGTCTGAAGTTACCTGTGGAGGAATATATTGTAATGTTGGTTCTGGCTAGTGAAAAAAGCTCACATTTTGCACTGTGTAGTACAGCCCTCCAAGTTTAGGTAACCCACAGGGATAGTCTTCTTAAATAAAATTGATATCATGTGAATTGGTAGATGATAGCTACATCCATATGGACAGGAGCAGGCTGCTGTTCACTTGGTACCTTCACTTGTGTTTTGAAGTCTAACTTCCAGTGTTCTTGCAGCAGGAAAACCAATTCCAGGCTCCAGGTGTCAAGGCTGTGCTGCCTTCCTTCGTGAGAATTAGGGTTTTTAAAAGAATTGCAAATGAAAGTGCATGTGGGTTGTTTCTGCACTTGGTGCTGGATCGTGACCTGTTATGCTGTCAAAGAGTAACTCCAAGGCCCCCTCCATAGGCTGTGTTCCCATGCATAGTATAAGTGTTCTTTGCCTGGGTGTTGCTCTCCTTTCCTGCCCTTTTCATCGTCTCTGTGCTAGTCACGTGTCCAATAGTGTATCTTCCCTCAGTCATCCTTTCCCAAGCCTCACAAGTATTTAATATGTTTAATCTCTTCTTGTGTATTTGGTATTTCTTTGAGCATTTTCTAGTTGAAGTATCTTGTTTTCAAGGCAGGAGTCTGCTAAAGACTGTACAGCAGTGCTCTCATGTTTCCCTGTTGTTCCTTTCCTGGTAATCTCTCTTACTCGTCTTGCTTTCTGACTGCTATTGAACATTGAGCTTATAAAATTGGTGATTGCTTTCTCTTTCCTGTATGCTGATAGCTTTGCATCCCTCTGCCTGTGCAGTTAAATTTCTTTATATTTGTGTCAAACCACGACAGTTTTGCTATGTTTATTTATGGCTGTTGCATCTAACCTATGAAATTATTGCCATCCACTCTGGATTTAATGTTCTTTTGTGGTCAGCTTTCCTTTATACAACACTGAATAATCTGGTATAGATAATAACCTCCTTTACTGTTTTGCTTCCATCATTTTTTGTACATTTTTCCCTTTATCCCCTGATTGTATCTGGCTGGCCCGTTGTTGCTACATATATGGCTGCTTGTCACCTTTTATCTCCCTGATGCTAAACAAATATGGCAGGCACTAAGTTTGTGCAGGTTAAGAGCACAGACAACTTGGAAACCCTTTGAAGATGTATCCCTCTATTAGCCAACAGGACAAATATTCCTGTTGTATAAAACACAACTTCAGGTGCATCAGTCCTGAAGGAGAGATCAGCCAGAAAATAACCTCAGGCTGCATTATCCTAGTTTTTTGGAGGGGGGGTTTGTGAGTATCTTTTCTGAACTTCTGGAAACCTTTGTTCCCCATGCACTTTACTGGATCTCAGGGATGCTGAAAACACTTTTTCTCCTGTTTCTTCCTTCTCCCCAGAAGTCCAGCACTTGACTTTCTTGCATTCTTGCTAGTTTGTAGTATGATAAACCAGGTAATCAATTGGCTTTGGAAATAACCCCTCTGTTGCCAGTTCTGGTCCTCAGTGATCTTGAGTCCATTTAACTGCACAAACCACCCACAGCCTTTGGAAAGGTCACACCAGCATTGGATCTGGCACAAGGTGGGTCATTTGAGCAAAGAATGGACACCAGGACCTTTCTCTGGTAACTTCCAGCAGTTAATATAGTCAGGCTATCCTGTGTAGCCTCATCCTGAGTTCCATGAAGCTGATGATAAAGCAGGAAATTAGCCTTTGCTGAGGGAAGGGACGGTGCCCCTTTTGGCAGAATTATGGACTGATGCCAGATTGGAAGAGATGTATAACCAAGCAGGTTATGCTTTGGTAAGGTAATGTTGATTCATTGAGTCTTAATCATAAAAGTAACTTGTTGAGGACAGCCAGAGCTGGACAGAAGGGACAGATTTGAGATGTTTTTTCATTCTTTTTGTAAAGGGTCAGGAAAGGAAAATTTTGCTTAAGTATACATAGGAGAATTCTTTCCTTTTCAAGAGAAGAGTTTTGATTTTAAGTCTCAGTTCAAGAAAGCAATAGAAAGCCTTCCATCTTCTTGCGGGACTGAGTCATACTGACGGCTGTGAGGTCTCTTTTAAGATCTTGCATTCTGAAATCATACACTGCAATTTCTTGTACAATGCTAGATTCTCTGTGTTTCTTCATCTAACCAGTCCTTGGCCTAAGTGTTTTTCAGGATTGTAGACGTGTCTGGGATTAGACCACTGGCTGTTCACTTCAGTGTTTCTATGATGTGTTCACTGTACATTCAATGGAATATACTCCTGTGGTCCCTTTATTTTTTTGTATCCAGATAAAGAAAAATTAAATGGTATGAACTGTTTTACCGTTAAGTTATCCAGACACTTTCTTCAAGCAGACAGAGTAAATATAGGCTGAAATAAGGCTGGCTATCCATCTTTATTTTCTTAACCTGCTATACGTTTTTGTTGAAAGGTAGAATACTTTGGCTGCACACTGAGGTAAACTGATAAAAGCTGAAATATGAGCTGTATTGATCAGTGAATTGGCTCAAAAATGTAGCTTCAGTGCTGTTTCTTCATTAAAATAATTAATATTTTTTTCAATTCTGTGAACAGTGTATTCTTCAGCCTGTAGATTTTTTTTTAACATGTTTTTCTCCCTCTTCTGCCAGAATGGAGTCATGTCTGGATTGATGCAAATGCTGCTTCTGAAGGTATCTGCTCACATCACAGAACAGCTGGGAATGGCCCCAGGAGGAGAATTCAGGGAGGCTTTCAAAGAGGTGCGAACTTGAAATGGCTTTTCTGAGATTATTGGCCTTTTGCTTCCAGAATTGAACTCAATAAAATCATTTTGTTATTGCCTAGAAAAGAGCACTCTGGCCATACCTCTGCTGAAGCCAGTGAAGTAGTAAAATTAATTTTTGATTTCAACATGTACCTTAAGGTGAAAAGATCTGTAGACGTGAGTGGTATGAAAGCAATTCCAAAAAGGCTTCAAATGATAAGGGTTTTTCTTGATGATATTTCTGAAGATATTTGTTTTCATTAATAATTTAGTTTCATTTAAACAATTGTTTTT
This sequence comes from Aphelocoma coerulescens, assembly GCF_041296385.1. Classification (NCBI taxonomy): domain Eukaryota; kingdom Metazoa; phylum Chordata; class Aves; order Passeriformes; family Corvidae; genus Aphelocoma; species Aphelocoma coerulescens. The sequence goes on from NC_091014.1 coordinate 20,977,500, forward strand.
GACTTCTGCGTATTGATCTTGGTCCCACTGTTGGTGGTGTCAGGATTTCAGGCTGTGAAAACCAGCTCTAAAGGATTAGTGAGATCTTACACATTCCATTCATCTAGAAAAACTGAGGAAGTGAAATATCTGACTGGTCTGTTAGTCCTATATGGTCTTTTAACATCACCTTTTCTACTACTGCCAGCAGTGATACCTGGAACTAAATAGTAGCTGTGTATCACACTACTCATTTTGTCTTGGAATACTGGGACACTGTTTTCTGTGTATGTGTCCATCTTGCAGAATGTATCTTGCTATTTTTATGTAAATTACGTACTAATAAGGAAATCTGAGAGAACATTGCTGATAAAGAATCTGGAATAATTTGGTGTCTTCATCCTTAATAAAAAGAAAACTTGTTCAAAGTGTAGTTTCTTGAGCATTCCAGACCAGAATGAAGCATTTTAAGCATTTTCCATTTTAAGTGGGAAAGAAAAAAAAATTAGCTCCATCCTATTCTAAAGTGATTGCTGGAAATTTTTAAACAACTATGCATAGGAAAGAATTTTCTAGAAATTCTATTCTGTGCTAAAATTTGTCAGCATGAGCTACAGCCAAGTCTCACCTCACATTAGCATGTGGTATCTGGCATCAGTTATTGTCTCATGAGCTCTTTCTTTAATATATTTTACCATTGCCAGCTGAAAGATTAATGATCCTGACAAATCCTAGGTGAAAGCAAAATGATGACAGTTGTTTCACCTCAGACTTTATTCAGACTCAGATATTGAGCCCCATTGTTACCTTATGAAGTAATAATCAGAAGCTTTCTGCTTCAGTAGAAGTAATCTCAAGGGTGTGGCATTACAGTTTAATGTTTTTTACTGTAATACCTACTACATTGTGTATTTGATCTATTCCTTTATGAAGTAATGTAGTAGTATTTTGTAAATTTTATTTACTGCAAAGCCAAAATATTTTTTTAGGTTGAAGTATGACACTACTTGCTCTTTTTTAAGATACCTTGTATGACACAGTAAATCCTTAACGTTCATTAATAAGAATGTGCTGTGCTGCAGTATGAAAGGTTGACTAATTATTTGTATCTTCTGTTTCAGGCCAGTAAAGTACCTTTCTGTAAATTCCACCTCGGTGACCGACCCATCCCTGTTACATTTAAGAGAGCAATTGCTGCACTTTCCTTCTGGCAAAAAGTCAAGCTTGCTTGGGGCCTTTGCTTCTTATCTGACCCCATCAGGTATGAATAAGCAAGCACCCCATATGTTTTATGTTTGGGGTGTATTATTTAGTTCTTGAGTTTGACTTTAGTATGAGGGTACCCAGCCTGATGCAATGAAATCTGAAGTTAGTGAGAAGGATGAATATACAAACTACCCTGCAATAATAGGTATTTTTGAAGTGAAAGCTGTCTTTCTGATCTTGTGTCAGCTCTTCCTTTAATTCTCTTGCAATGCATTTACTTCCAGATGAAGCGTAAGATTAGGTGCTGGAGAATTCCTAGTATACTTAGAAAAAATTTCTTTAAATTATTCATTTTTTTATGCTAAAAATAAAATCTTTCCCACCACTGTGTGTGGATACTGTAAATTCAAAGAGAGTAAGGGCATCAGTACAATAATTTGTATGTCCTTAAGAGTTCCACAGGTCTTAGGCTTTCTGTGCTAATTCACATCAGGCTCAGGGCAGCTTGAGAACTAAATCTGCTGTCTGAGCAGATTTTTGGGACAAGAGGAAACTTCAAGAGTCCACATGCTGTCCACAGACTTCAAGTGATTTTTGCCTTTATAAAGGTGCATTGTTATGAAGTCTTGCCTTATGTTACTATTTCTTGGACAGCCATTCTTGGTTTCCCCTGCCTTTCAGAGACATCCCTGTGCCAAATTTGCATGCTCTTTCCACAAGTAGATGTGTGATAACTTACTTGAACTGGCTGAGAACATGTGCACAGTTGCTCCCCTAAATTCAGTCTCCACCTACCAGACTTGCAGTGGTGTTAGAAGTGCACTTGGCTGGCCCCTGAATTTCAGTGCTTCTCTCATAGCCTGTGGCTGGAACTCTGCAGCTCATGCAGTGACATCTGGAATTTTTACAGGCTTTTAAAATAAGGCCAGGGCTAAAACACTGTAGTTGTGTTGATCAAACTTTATGTTTTGCAGTTTTAACATTTACTTAATTGTAATTTCCTGTAAATACTTGACATTACATTAATCTGTAAAATGAGCTTGACCATCTTTTAAGCCATTAACTATAGTTCATGCACCAAGTAAGTTTTCTTACTACTGTTTGTCTGATACCAGCATGAGACAATTTTCAGCCTTTTGGGGGGCATCTTTCTGTGCATTTTTTCCCATTTTTTATCCATCCTAAAAACAGTCTGGTTTTCAGCTGCAATATTAATGTTACTACAGTAAATGCACGCTACCTTCCTGCTGAAGATTGGCAATAACATTTCAGTTACTGTTGTACAATTGCTTTTTAGACATAACATGTGGATAGAGGTTGAAAACAAAAGGCATTTATTTCAGAAAGTTATTGGGTAGAGAGAGAGTATTGTGCATCCAGCCATCAACATGAGATTCCATGGAAAATGGAGTAATACTTAAACATCAAAATTATCAGTCTGTTGATGTTTCTGGGTCTGTTGAAAGCTAGCATTTCTCCTTTCAGTTGCCCTGCTGACGTTTGTAGTGTCCTTTTCATCTTGGAAACTAAAGGAAGCCTGTTTGACATCATTCTTTAGTAGACAGTGATGCCAACCAGATAATTTCGTTGCTGCAGGCTATGACCCACAGCTAGGGGTGCTAACAGAAGGGTTTATAGTACCTATGAAAAGAATAAAAGCTCATTACATTTACTCCTGCAGTTCTTACTTTTCATTTCGTGCCCATTTTCTATTCTTCTGTTCTGCGAATTGGTTTATAACTTTGACTTCCCAGCTGAAGACCAGTGATTGACACTAGGAACCTGCAGATCTCTTTCCATGCCCTCAGACAGTGCCTTACAGTGTGCCTTTTTTGTTCCTTAAGTAGAGTCTCTGTGTGTTTAGTAATCAGATCTCCTTCCTCGGAAGAGCTGTGTATAGGCTCTTCTAAGCCTATTAATACACACGGAAAGTGGGGTACCATGGTAACTGTTGCCCCTGAAGCCCTGGGGGTTTTGCTGAGTTGACTTGTCAGCTTTTAAAGTGGGAAGGGAGAAAATCCAGTTGAACTGGCTAAAGGCAAGTGACCTCTTTTTTCTCCCTTTGCTTCACTGTAGAGGCATTGTTAGGTATCAAGTTTTACAGGTTTGTGGAGATTATTTTCCTTCTGGAGAGGGAAACTGGGGGAGGAGAACTGTAGACTGTGTTTAGGTGGATAATGTGTGTAACACCCAATTGTTTTTATTCATTGGTTTGTTTGTGTTGACAAACACAGACAAACAGATACTGAGAAAACTTACCTTTCTTTCAGTAAAGATGATGTGGAGAAATGCAAACAGAAGGATTTACTGGAACAGATGATGGCAGAAATGATTGGAGAATTCCCTGATCTTCATCGAACAATTGTCTCCGAACGAGATATTTACTTGACCTACATGCTGAAGCAAGCAGCAAAGCAGATAGAACTACCTCGAGCTTCAGAAAGTAATTGTTTTAAAGCAGAGATTATAACCAGCAAGGTGTTTGTTGTATACTGGTCCAAAGTTCAGTTCTCAGGAAACCTGGGATGTTCTGTTCACGAATGCCGCATATCACATAAGATACAATGCTTCAAAAATTTAAAAGGGGTGTTACTCTCCTGCTGAAACCATCTAGAGCAGTAGACTCTTAAGTTATGTTCCCTTTCTCATTGTGCTATTTAAAACTGGAAAGTACTAGTTAGCCAGACAATATTTCAAAAGGCAGGGATCCGGTATGACAGCACAGCATGGGACAGTCGTCTATCTCACTTGCCCCATTATTTCACCAAATTAATTGTTGTCGGTGGCTGCTGAGGGACTCATTTCTTGATAAGAAATGGGACTCGTTCTTTGCTTCTCTAATTTTGGTACTCTTCATAGGATTTTTTTTTTAATTATAAATTGGGCCGCGAGGAACTTTGATGATATGGCAATAATAATCATTTGTGACTCCACTGTTTCAGCAAGGTATAGGCATGCAGAAAAATTGTGTTTCTCTAATCTTTAGAAGTATTCTGCTGGCATATGTGATCTGCATGCCCTTCCTATAGATAAGCATACTGAGGTATCCTCTTAATATCTTAAGAAGATAGTGTTTGTCATCACTTTAGTGCAGAACTTCTTTCTAGTTGCAGTTCTGATTTAGAGCAACCCTAGAACAGACTGAGAAAAGGAAAATTTTTTAAAAAACCAATTTGATATATATATAGTAGTTCTACTGTTTTCAGTACAGTTTTGTTCCATTTTTGGGTTGGGCTGCTTTTCACATTTTTACTTTTTTTCTGGAAAAATCAAGGGTGGATATTTAAAGCAAGACAGTGGAACTTGTATTTTATATTTATGTATTATGCAGAATTTTCCCCATAGGAAAGCAGCCTGATTATTATTACTTAAAAAGTTTTTTGTGAATTATTTTTATTGTGGCATGGTGCTATATTTTTCATTGGGGAAAACTTCCAGGAACCACATTTTGGGTGTTGTGAAATTTGGATGGTAGATGGGAGGTGAGGGTGAGAGCTGGCATGTGTTGCATTGGTCTGATGGTAGCTGTCTAATTGCTGCATGTCACTGGCCTGGGTTTGCTGTTGCTGAGGCAAGGTGTCTAACAGTGAACTTTACAGGCACAGGTGTGGTCTCAAGCATTGTTCTCCGATTGTGAGCTCAAATCTTGTCACACTTTGTGTGCCAGGTGCCACTGTCCAAAGTGGTGGAGAAAGTTCTGTGTTCAGGAGACAGCAAAGACCGGGGGTGTTCCTCATAAGCAGCACAGAAACATGACCAACACAGAGAAGGAAAGAAATTAATTTAGTTTGTGTCTGCTGAGCCTGTCACCCTGAGGCTGGAGTATGAACACTGGCCAGCTCTGTGTATGAAATAAATGACTGCTGAAAATCCAGAAACTGTGCTGACTTTTTCAGACTTTCAATGAAAGAGGCAGTAAGTGAGATGAGTATGTAGCAACAGGGTTTCAATATCTGGCAGTAAAAGCCCCTGTGTCTTGGAAAAATCAATTTTGTAATCTCACACATTACCTATTTATTTATAGCTTGAAATTAGTTCTTTTACAGATATGTTCCTTTCTCTACATCTCTCTCAGATGAACCTAGAAAATACATCCCAGCTGTTGTAGTTGGTGTTGTTGGAATGGGTCATGTACCTGGAATTGAAAAGAACTGGAATTCTGACTTAAAGATCCAGGAAATAATGAGGTAACAGTTGTCCTTTCCTGCATGTTGATGTAACAGCTTCTCTTGCTAAAAAACAGCAGTTTCTTTGGAGGTTTTTTGGTTGGTTGTCACAGCTTGAAGAGGCATCTCTACTGTCATTTCTGCCCTGTCAGCTCACTGACTTGCTGTGCAATGCTTGCAGCTTATGCTTACAGCAAAGGAAAAAAGTAAAGAGTTGAATATGGAGGGAAGTAGAGATGAGAATATGCCCTTGTCTAGAAAGAAAATTAATTGGTCCTCAGTTAAGTCTTCTAAAATGAAAATTCAAATGAGGGCTGTAGAAGATGGTGAAAACAGAACAAGGCTTTTAGTCTAACCTAGGTAAATATAAACCATTGGATTTAAAGCTTTTGTTTTGTCAGGACACTACTGACTCTGGCAAGCTTAGTGACGCAGTTGCTTGTAGCCTATTTTTAACTGTATATATAAGTAATGACTTGTTTTAATGTGTATACCTAACTAATTATGAGCTGGTTTAAGCCATTTATCTGGTGAACTCTTGCTTCAAAGTACCTATTAAAATACGTGTATGTGCTTTGTAAAAGACAGAATTGAAGAACTAAAGTTTTCAGACTACGTGTATCCCATAAAGTCACAAAGGTCAGGACTTCAGAAATACAGGAGAGATTATAATACAACCTGGTAGTATTGATCTGTGGTGCTTTAGGATTATAGAGTCTTTCAAATATTGACACTTTCCATATCACATCTATTTATTGTGTTTATGTAACCACCTCACCCATCTCTTCAGAAGCTATGAAAACCAGAAAAGAGTGACGTCCATATAAATGGTATATTTAGACATCTGAAATACGATTTAGAGAGACTTTTGGTGTCTGGATTCAAGCATGCAAAGTACAGAAGCTCTGCCTAACCATTTATAATTATCTTTCAAGGCTAAGCTTCACTTGGAGTCAGAAACTAGATGTCCATATTCCTCTGCGCCCTTGCGAATAACCTGTACAATGAAGTTGTCCAAAGCCATGTAGTTGTGTGGTGGATGTTGGCTGCATCATTGACAGCACAGAACTGAACAGCCCAAAGACCAGTTGCATGTCTTCAAGTCCTCACAGGTCTTCCTCACCAAAGTTTAGGTTCTGACTTGATTATCTTTACCATGCCAGTGCCATAACTGAGCAGAAGTGTTACTAGTATCTTTCACAAGACATTAATACTGCATTAACTTGATTTTCTGAAACAATATGAAGCAAATGACCTTTATAAGAGTGCTATATTTGTGACTTATTTTTCTTTAAACTTTTTTGACCCTCAAGCTGTTGCACTGCAGTTGCGAAGCAGAGTTAGGGCTTTCTTTTGTGTGTTTAGTGTTCATCACCTCTATAAACTGGAAAGTTTTAAAGACTTTCACAGGTATTTAGTTAAATTTTAGAACTTGCAACATGAACTTGAAAATTGTCTGGATAAAAACATATGTATATTTCTAATTTTTTTTCTAATTTTTAAGTTCATGCATTGAACTCGGCTCCAAGCAGACCTTTTGTCTATCACAGAATATTTTGAGTTGGAAGGGATGTACAAGGATCATCGAGTCCAGCTCCTAAGCAAATGGCCCATACAGGGAATAGAACCCATGACCTTGGCTTTATTAGCACTGTGTTCTGACCAGCTATTATTAATTGATTTTTAAAATTTGTGGTGAGGGATTAGAATTGAGAAAGAGTAGGCAGAGAAGCACATAAGAACATGTAAAGAGGTGCCTTTACAGCATTCTTGGTTCAATACATCTGCTTTTTTAAAACTCTCCTGTATCATGCTGTAATGTGCAAAATCTTACCAGTGATAACTTTTCCTTAGTTTGAGCACATGGATCTAAAGTCAGTCTAGTTGTATCCTCATCTCAGAACATCTAACCTGGTTTGAGAGCACCCAGTGTTTTTGCACTATTGTAACTGACTACTTCTGAATACATTAGAAACTTTTTCTGGAAACGAATAAATGATACGTTGAGGGTTCTTTGAAACAACATATGGAAACTTCTGAGTTGCCTGTGAGAGGATTATGAGTTGCTGTGGGTGCAGGGCCAGCTGAGCTGCTGCAGAGCCTGTTAGTGAGGGTGCAGGGCTGCATGTGCATGCGGCTGTGCTCTCAAAGTCAGCTTTATCAGGAAGGTAGTATTACCTGTTTGCTTCATATGCTAACAGTAAGACTGCTTGACAGTTTGGGGGTAGACCTAGTGTCCCTGTTGTCCTCTGCCCTCCTGGTTCCAGGTGGCCAGTGCAGAGACTTCCAAGCACTTCTGTGAAAATCTCAATATTCACTTTTAGTACTCTTCAAGAACTCTGTATATTGACTTAATTATTTTGGTAGGGTGATGGACAAGTCAAGGTTCCTAGCCATTAAGAAGAAAAGCTGTAAGTAGAAAAGGCTTTGTTAGTATTTGTTAATTGCTATTTAATTCATATGTAGCCCTTGAACATGAAAGAATACATTGTTCATTCATGATGCATCTGTTACTTGAAAATTTCCCTCACTATAGAGAGGAAGGGGAGAAAAAATCCTTTTTTTTTAATTGGAAAATGCCTGCTGTTTCCAGCTATGCAAATATTAATATCGCATTCTATCTTTTGTTTCAGTGTGCCTCCTCCATCAACTTCAAGTAAGATTTTCAAATTTGTTTTAAAAGCAACAGTTTTTGGACTGCTGGGATATGGCTGCTACCGAATAGGCCACAGGACAGTTCAGTTTGTTCTCTCAATGCCAGCAACACAGAGCTATCTTCAGAGGCTGACAGAGGTGCCTCAGCAGTGAACATTGAGTGGAGGCTCTGTGTGAAGAAGGTGGCTGAAGGAAGGGTGATGGAGGCAACATGTAAACTGGACTGAAGAATGAGGATTCTAGTCAGAGTTGACTGATGCTGAGCAACACTCAATCACTATATAATAAAAGATTTGATACTAAAGTTACACCAGCTATGATCTAATTAATAGTTTTGATTCTTGGTAGGTGTGTTGCATGAAACCAGGTGATTCCAGATTGAGGTAAAAGAAATGTGTATGCAAATATATATATATGTATATGTATATATATACGTGTGTATATTATATATGCATACTATATATATATATACACTATATATATGCATTATATATAATATATATATTACTGATGATGTAGTACAGGGAGCTTAAAGACTGTGTGTTCATGGCTCCTTTCCAGAGGAAAGAACAACACAAAGTAATTCAATCAGCTGCATCTCCTCTGAAGTTCAGGGACACTTGAGTGATTCTTTGCTTTTTTCCTAAGGTATAATAATACCAAGTGGTTGTTTCTGGTGCCAGACACTTTTACATGTAATTTAAAAGGACATCTTCTCAATGTGTGTTTTATACCTAAAATGTTTAGGCTTTTTTTTAAACTTAAGAGCTTTCCAGAAATTTCAGAACTGTACAGGCTGTCATACGTACACGGCTCATATTTTTTACAAGCCTTACTGAAGAACAGGAATGTTGCCTTTAGATTGCATCCCTTGTTACCACCACCAGTTGAATTGTCTTTCTCCTGCATAGAGAAGGTATAGCCACCCCATCAGAATGCAATGTGGTTTGTGTCAGATGTTTACAGGACACTGTTCATTTAGATTAGCTTATTTAAACTGTATTATTTAGCCAAATCCTGCTGGTTTCAGTATTGTAAATTTAAGAGACTAGAACTACTGTACAATTTACTTTTGTTTCTCGGACCTTTCATATTTGGATTAAAAGCCTGGAATTAATCTGCCCCTTGTTTTTGCTACATGAAAATATTTTATTTATCAATGTAATGTCACAGTGGATGAATATTTTCATCTATTTAATAGGAAAGCAGTGTTCAATTTAGTTTTTCAACCAACTGTAGCATTTTATTTGGATTACCTGCTATTTATATGTAGAATTATGGGTACTACAGACTGCTGTTATTTCCTTTTTTTAATTATCCAGAACAGTCATCCATCATCAATCTATTTCTTCCTTTTTTTTTTCTTTTTTTTTTAATCCTAGGTTCATATTTCATTTGAATTTTTGGTACCTTCTCTTTATAAGGATTGTCAGTGATTGTAAAATGCCCTTGGCAATCAGCTAGTCTGAGTTCAACAAGACAGATAACATTGTCATATCGAAGTTAACCTGATGTATTTGAATGGAAGAGTCCCATTTGCTCCTCAGGCTCATACAGTTGGTCATTGCTGAAAGTGAGGTTTTTATCTGTATTCTTTTGGGAGTGAAAGATAGCAACCACTGTGTGAGGCAGGAGGAGACAAAGGTGATGTTGTGTTTTGTGTCTGTGTTTTTTCAGTTGGTTCAATAAAATCCAGAAACCACTTTTAATAGGGTGTATTTCCAAAGCCTTGTGTTGGAAATGGTCCCGTACAGCCTTTTGTTTGCTGAAAATATGTACATGTATCTTCTGTACAGTGTTGTCTTTTTCAAGCTTTTAAAATTAAGGGTCTGATGCTCCTTTCTGTGATGGCATTGACTTTGCTGGGAGCTGGTCTGTCCATGCAACCTGATGCTTTTCTGCCTTGCACTTTGAAAATTTTATCAGTTCCAGTGCAGCAAATTATTAAAGTGCATGTTTATCTTTAAACTTACTGAATCTAACCCCGTTCTGCAGAGCTCTTAAGATAATGCTAGGTGCTTTTCTGGTTCTGGGCCTTACAGGTGTCCAGGGAGTAAACCTTAGCAAATGAGAATGACAGCAATTCATGCTTCTAGGACACAAAGTGTAAATGATAATACAGAAGACAGTGGGGCAGGTCCTTTTATTTTCTATTTATCAGTGCTTAAGAAACCACCAGCCATCTCTAGCAAGAGGAAAAGCAGCATTTGTAAACAATGTATAGAAGAGTAGAGTGACTGTCTGAATTTTGATTCCTGTTTTTTAAAAACGTTTAATGTATTGTTTACAATTAAGCAGTCCTATTTGAATAATTCTATTACATTTTATGTACATTTTTAAAAGATGAAAGCAAAAGCTTAAGCTCACTCTTCTCCTGGCTTTACTGACATACCAAAATGTTGTTCTGTTGGTTGTTTTCTTGAGAATATTTAGCTGGTAGAATTAAATATATGGATATTTTGCTTTAAGTTATCTACAGATTTTTAAAGTATCTGCAGATATTTTAAAAGCTCTGTAGATCTTTGATATCTGTGCTCAGGTAATTTTACACAAAGGAAAACAAATCTAAGGTTAATTTTAGATAGGAGCCTTAATCTTGGGTGGGACTAATGCTAAATGATTGTCATGGAGCATTCTTGCAGACTTAATGTTTTATGCTTTTTAGCCAAAAGTGATTACCATCTAAGGTGCCCATTCATTATTCAGTTTTTCTCTCCACTCAGTACCTTAAGTCTATTGCTTCAATCTTTTTTTTTTCTTTTTAAAAAAGCATATCAGCAGATTCTTCAGGGAACCTGTTTGTGGATGGAGAATTTGCAATTTATCTTCCCACTGTTGCAAATTGGCAGATCATATGCACGCACTGTTTACTCAGTGGCACTGGAAAGTGATGAATTTGCAGAACTAACAATTCTATGAATCCATACACAAATTCTTGATGTTGTATATTCAATGTTGTACTGTTTATATAACATAATCAGTGTTTTAGGTCCATTCTTTTCTGTTCTAGCCAGTCCTTTCAGTGTTAACAGCATCCTGTAAAATTTAAGTATATGTTGAATTGTCCCAGCCCCACCTCAACCTTATGAAGCCATATTGTATTTTTTTGGTGACATGTACATCTGTTTTATGCATTTGTACATGTGATGTGAATTTGAAGTATTTTTAACAATGTGTGCCTTTAATCTAAAATGATTTAAAGTAAACAGCAGTATGTTCTATTATATAAAAAATAAAATATTTTAACCACCATTTCTGTTGAAGGCATTTATTTTCCTAATTAACCAGTATTTTTATTGAGAGCAAACACTGGTTAGCTAGATCTAGTACAGGATAATTCCACCATCTAATACATTTTCCTGGAGGACATTAGTTGAACTAAATACCTCTTGCTTAGCGACATCCATCTGAGTGTAATGCTGAAGCAGGGAACCTAGTTTCTCTGCCTACCATGTGTAATTGGTAAAGAGGAAAAGGTTGAGTTTCCCTGTCCTGCTGAACACACAGGGAGACTGTCTCCTCAACATGAGTACTTAAATTCAGAGTCCAGAGTTAGGCATGGTGAGTTGATTTTGTTGTTGTTGCTTTTCTTTTAATCTCTCCAGTGCTCAGTCTTGCAAGGAGCTTGACAGCCTTAGTCCCAGTCCAGCAAAGCACTCCAGCATTGACTTAATATCAGGCACAGTCGTTTGTGCTTAAAGTGCTATCCTCCATGTGGGAAATAAAGACCCTTTAAGTGCAAAAGATGTTGAATGAGTGACAAAGAGCTTAATCTTTCAAATTTGACACAGGTAAATCAATATGACCATTACTTTATAAGAAAAGTATTAATACAAAGATGCTGTATTCATACTTTAAGTATATATGATAAGCTGTATTCCATACAGATAATGTACCATCTGTTTGCACCCTTTGTCAATCAGTGGTCCATCTTTTTTGACTGTATGTAAAGCAAAGTGCAGCCCATTTTTCCTTCATCAGGCAAAGTTCCCTCCAGTTGCACTTGATGCTGTGGCTGACAAGGATTGCTGAGTAAACCATTTAGGTGGAAGAAAAAGCTTTGAACATTGTAGTCTAGTAGTGTCCCTGGGAGTGGCAGAGGACACTGCACAGCAGCTCGGCTCTGGAGCAGTGCTCGGTCAGGCAGCCTCAGGTGGCATCCAGCAGCTGCCTGCTTTGGGAGTGTATCGTTCACCAGCATTACACTGCACACTGCTGGCTCATGTCACATTTGAGGTGTCTTTTCTATACCAAATACTGAACAAAATTTTAAAATTAACTTTTTAAGGTGGATTAAAATGTCTGGGTTTCCACTGGAAGATGTGTTTCCATGTATCTTGTAAAACATCTAAAAAACTGAGAAATATATTAAATTACCTCAAAGTGGTAGGCAGTCGGAACTACACATGGAAAAGAAACAGCACATTATTACTTGTGTAACCCTAAGATACTCATGTATGTATTTCCCTGTTTCTAAAACTGAAATAAACTTTAATTTTAGACTTGAGTGTTTTAAGACTGACATTTTTCTAAAATGTGGGCGCTTTTAAGTATTGGCAGAAGAAGGGTCACTCTTGTGGCTCTGACTGATGGATAGACTTCAGTCGGGTGCTGAGCCCATGCTGTGGAAATGCACATGGAAGACATCAAGCACAGGACAAAAGTAGCTCCAAAGATACACAGCTGAAATCAGACTACTGACTCTTCAGGTGAAAAAATGCACCAGCTGTGTATATCCTCACACCAGCAAATCTTGTGTGTCCAGGTGTATGTGGGGAGACCAGGAACAGCTGAAGCAGCTGTCCTGTTCAGCAGGTCCCAACTGAAGACGCTGGCTTGGGGTTGTCCTCATTATCCCCTCCCTTGTCGCTTGCCTTGTGCCCACTGCAGAGTGGCACTTTCAGGGAGGCAACAGCAGCAAAGATAGGGCTACCCTTACCCTCACTCCAGTAGGGAAGAGGGTAGGAGCTGGTGCTGTCTATGCTCTTTTCAGTCACAAGATCTTGTCCTTTGAGTCCTGGCACCTGGCCTGGCTCCTCCTTGGTAGCTCCCTGCTGGGGACGACTGTGCTGCAAAGTGAGCAAACACTCGTTTTTGCCTGTTGGAGGTTTTGTCTCTGTGGGTTTGTGTAGTACGACACGGAGAAGCTCTAGCAGCGTTTGGGACGGGGGAAAGATGCACATAGCCACTTTCACACTTGCCTTATCCAAGATACTTGGTACTTGTGTATCATGACTAACGCTTGAGGGAAAGCGGGAAGGATCAGACTTGAAAAAAAGCCGTATCCATTTCTTCCAGTTTCAGTAGGAGGCTTGTGCCTCCTCCCAGCTAAATGACATTATTTCAGTGGTAACACGTCCGTGATTCTGGCTGCAGAGATGATTTATAATCTGGAGAAAGTAATGAAGAGTGATATTTTAATAGAGCAGGGTGATTATTAATGTGATGTGTCTCTGCAGCTATTAAACTGCACATCTGCTTTCTCCAGGGCCAGCAGGAGTGTTCTGTGTCTGCTCGAGTTGTGTGTGGGCAAGCCTGGCAAGGTTGCTCAGGGCTTTAAGTTTGTCCAAGTGCAACAGGGTTCTGGGTGTGCACCACCTGCCACTGGGCAGCTCCTCTCCCCCTGCCTGCTGCCATCCCCACGTCGTCTCCCATCCAAGTTCTTTAGAGCTGAGAATCTGTTGAGTTTAGCTGGAAAGTGCAAGTAATAGTAATAATTTAGTGCCATCTACTGTCTGCAGATGGTTTACCTACTATGTCCGGGTTCAAGCGGAGGCATCCACCGGACCCTTCAGAGAAGGTAAGTGTGCACAACTTGGGAGAGGTTTGTGATACCTGCTTTTAACTGAAATAACACAAAACATGAACATTCTCAATACTGACCTGTGGCATACATTCGTTTATCTTTTTTCTTGTTGTGGGTGCAGCGCCCCCGCGCCCTGCTGGCGGCTGCCGCCGGCCGCCCCTCGCCATGCCTTCGAGCGGGCTGAGCCGCCCTGCCCCTGGGGCCAAGTTTGATCCGCCCGGTCCCAGCCTGCCGCCCGCCCCGCCGGACCCAGCCGCGCTCCCCGCGGGTGGCCCCATGGGCGGGATTCGCCGCGGCACCGCCCCCGGCCCGGGCGCATGGACGCGGTGCTGCGCAGCGGCCGCTGCTTCCCCTCGCGGCTGCTGAGGGCGGCGGGCCCGGCCCGGCGCAGCTCCGCGGGTACGGCCATGCAGCGGCCCGAGGGCGGCGGCGGTTGGCTGGGCGCGCTGCGCTTCGACAACCTGGCGCTGCGCTCGCTGCCCGTGGACGCCTCGGAGGAGGGCGGCCCGCGGACCGTGCCCGGCGCCTGCTTCGCTCGGGTGCGGCCGAGCCCGCTGCAGAACCCGCGGCTCGTGGCCATGTCGCTGCCGGCGCTGGCGCTGCTGGGGCTGGAGGCGCCCGCGGCCGACCCGGCGGCGGCGGAGGCCGAGGCCGCGCTGTTCTTCAGCGGGAACCGGGTGCTGGCGGGCGCGGAGCCCGCGGCGCACTGCTACTGCGGCCACCAGTTCGGCAGCTTCGCGGGGCAGCTGGGCGACGGCGCCGCCATGTACCTGGGAGAGGTGCTGGGCCCGGGGGGAGAGCGCTGGGAGATCCAGCTCAAAGGCGCCGGCATCACCCCCTTTTCCCGGTAAGGCCCGGGCGGGCGGTGCCGGAACAGCCGGCGAGGCGCGGTTTGGAAGGAGCAGCGGCCGGTGCCCCATGCGCGGCTCGGGCGCTGTGCGGGGAGGACAGGGACGGGCGGGCCGGCCCGCAGATCGCGTTAGCGAGCGGCTGGTGCCGTGCTCAGAATCATTCCCTGAGGCAAAGGTCATCTCTTAAATCCTCATGGTTGGTTGTTTTTTGTTTAACTTTGGCAGCAGCGAGTGTAATGCTTAAATGCCAGATCAGGAGGTGCCAAAATTTTCCGCAGGAAAACAAGAGCGTAACTGGATCTCGTTCAGGTGGCACGTTACTTCTGTCCCTGGTTATCCTCCAGTGAGGGTTTTCCCCTTTGGAAGGATGCAGACCATGATGACAGTGGGGAGAGCAGTGTGTAATTGCTGCCCTACGGCCCACACAGGTGGTATTTAAATGTGGGTGTTGGGTTGTGCTGCTGGTCCTTCTACCCACTCTTTCCAGCTGTGGGAGGGAACAGTGGAAAAGTCCCCAAAACGGCATATTGACCAAATCGCTGCAAGGGATGGGTGTTTTCATTAGTCACATTAGCCTTTAAATGCTTTAAATATTTCAGATAATTTTTCCCACTTGCATTTCCCATATTTTCTGTCCAAGCTCTACACAGGCTCGGTAACGCCTTAGTTTCATGTATGAAGTCCTCTGAAGGCCTTCTCCAGGTCTGTGAGGGTTAGGGAAATCACAGATATGGTGGTAGCTTTGTAGATCTGCCCTGGGCAGCTCTCCTGCTTGCCTGTGTCTTTGGAAGTGCTGGGAGTGTGGGCTGAGAACCACCTGTGTTTGTTCCATTTGCTTAATATCTTTTCAACAAGCTAGTTTGTTATCCTTTGTCTATTTAGTTGTTTTTGTTTTGTTTGTTTTTTTTTAGTGCAGCTGTTGTGCGTTGTCATATTTAGGAACCCGTTTCTAGATTGCTTATCCAGAAAGAATCAAAATAATATTTTACATTATATTTCATTTAGCTAAGAGGAAACCAGTGACTTGATATACAATAAAATAGCTATTGTCCAAATTTTTAAAAATTTTTGAAAAACTATTGCATCAATGAAACCAACAGAGTTAATTATTAGAAGGAATATGTGTACCTGGAAGGTTTATTCTGTGTGCTCTTCATTGCAAGTTGCTGTGTCCATCTAATTGAACTTTAACAGAAGTGTGAAGGTCCAGCTTTTGTTTTCAGATCTGCCACGACTTTTTTGTGTAACCATGGACAGAGTATGCTACTTCTAGGCTTTTATTTCTCTACTGCTACAGAGGAGACCGAAGTTCCTGCCTTTATAGCCTAAAATCCCTCCATGTGTTCCTGCTGCAGACAAGCTGATGGTCGGAAAGTCCTGCGGTCGAGCATCCGGGAGTTCCTGTGCAGCGAGGCCATGTTCCACCTGGGCATACCCACAACTCGGGCTGGCACGTGCGTCACGTCCGACTCCAAAGTCGTCCGTGACATATTTTATGATGGGAATCCAAAAAATGAAAGGTGTACAGTTGTTCTGAGAATAGCCTCTACGTTTATAAGGTAGAAACATATTTTGTTGATTAGTTTTGTTTTGGTGTGTTTCTTTTAAAACTAAGCAGTCTTTTAAAATACTGTTTTAAGTGTATTTCTCTAACAGCAGCGTTTGTGTGTTTCTTGTTCTGAAGGCTTGGAACTTCTTTTGCTGGGCTATAGGAAGCTGCTGTTCTTGCCTGGCAGATGGGATGGGCTGCTGTCTTTGCACTGAGACAGATAAACACTAGGGATGCTAGCCTGGTAGAAAGAAGTTAAGTTTTGCAAACTTAGGAAAACAGATTCTTCATGTTTACTCCTGTACAGAATACATGATTTTTTTTTTTTTTATAGTAGTAGTAGTGGTAGGTTGTAGCTCTATCCTTAATTCCAGTTCCAATGTAGTACCGTCAAAAGTTTGGGTGTACTTTCCCTGCCTGAGAGGTGTACGAGATTCCTGCTCCAGCAGAAGCTATTAGGCATTTCAGGAAGTTGCATTGCTTCCTCTAAGGTTACAGAATATTAGAGGAAGGTGAGGTATAAGGAATATGTGCTTTCATACGTATGTCTATATTTGTGTATGTTGCTGTGTGTGTTTACATATCTGGAAAATATATCTGTATGCTTGATGTACAGTCTAGTATTTAAAATAATTCCAACTTCTACATACTTACTCAGGGTAAGAATTTTTCAGTAGAAGGAGTTGTAAGAAACTTTAGTGAGCTGGTGTTCAGTACTGGCAAGGTCAGTCAGTTTAGTTATGCGTGCATGTAGGAGCTTCCTTGCACCGAGTCACTGAGCCTCACCATGTTCAGTGTAGGAATCTTGCAGGTTTTTCTCTCTGTCACCTGAAGGATTGGTGTTAAGAGACGATGTGCTGTTATTGCAACAACAGTAAATGTTTTTATTACATGCAGTATCAAATTATGTTAATAGTATCAGATAATTCTAAAATGTGTTCTTATTTTGAAACAGATTTGGCTCTTTTGAAATTTTTAAACCTCCTGATGAATACACTGGACGCAAGGGCCCCAGTGTTGACAGAAATGATATTCGAATACAGATGCTTGATTATGTGATCAGCACTTTCTACCCAGAAATCCAGGAGGCTTATTCAGACAACACTACTCAGAGGAATGCTGCCTTCTTCAGAGAGGTAAGGAAGATCAGATTCTCTTCATAAATCCATACAAGTCATCTTTAGGAACTTCATCTGCAAGCACAGATGACTGGAGTCAGGTAATATTTTGTATCATTCAATTGTCTGAACTCTTCTTTTCTTTGAAGAAAGCACTCTTAGTAGACGTGCTTATTGATGAAAACAGTGTTGATATTGATCTCACCAGTGAAAACAGTTTAACCTTCCTAATAGTAATTAATGATTTCCCTGCTTTGGGAGAGCTTCTGAAGGCTTGTCTCCATTTGCTGGGACTGTCTTAGACTGTGAGAGGGAGTTCTGGCTCTGACTGTCAGATGAGTTGATGGTGCTGAGACATCACTTGCAAGGCATCGTTATGTGAAATACTGAGAATGCTGAGTCTCATTTTTCAAATTACAAACAGGAATGTTGACTGCAAATCAGTTTAACTTCAGGCTTTAGAACTTAAATGTTTAAAGGCTGTTGAGCACTCTTATAACTAGTGAGCAAACAGAGTAATTAAAAAATACCAGTGTCTAATACTTGACTAGTCTATCTGAAAGCTTTGCCGTGGTGCTTTGAAATCTGAAATGATCTGGTATGGACTGAGGGAATGGCTGCAGCATGATGCACTTTCATAACAGACCAGTAAGAGGTCAAAAGCCAGACTTAATATCTGACCTTCTATGGTTTGGTTTCTTGCCCCCTTTTTTTTTCTTTTTTTTCTTCATTACAACCTGTGCATACTTGCATTAGTTCTTAAAAGCAAGCTGTGGCTCGGTTCACCACTGTGTGCCAAGGAGTTTTAACTCTGCTGGACAAGCCTTTTGTGTGTGAACAATTGGGGTTGATGAGGAGAACTGTGGCTTGTTGCTCACTCTGCGCGTGTCCAGCTCTGTAGCTGATGGCATGTTTACTTTGTGATGGCAGAAAAGTCATGGGACTTGGGGATCTTTGTGGATGTGTGTATGCACCCAGTCCTGCTTTTGGCTGCTTTTCCTGGCTCATTTTCCTTCCCCCCACCCCTATTCCTAGCATCCTTTTCTCGTTTCCCCATATCCATTTTTTGTTTGTTGTGCTCCTCCTGCCACTGCCGGTCTACACTCCATGTCTGTGCTATCACTGCCTCCTCATGTTTTCTCTCAACCTTAGGGGACTTTCCAGATTTTTCTCCACCTGAAAATCACCCCAGTCGCTTCTCTAATTGGACAAACACATCCATTAGCAGGGAACTGCTGTCACCTCAATTCTATCTTGTTTTATCTTTCCTTTTGCACTGTGGAGTAAACAGATAAAAAAAGTACAAGTGACTGCATTTCACAGCACTGTCTAGAAAGCAGGCATCATTATCTGTACTTCTCAAATAATTTGTAGCTGTTGTTTAAATTTAAATGAGCATGTCCTTCAGCTGGCAGTCATATTTATATATACACACCATACCTGTCTTCTAGTTTGGCTAGCTGTAGAAAAATGTTGATCAAAAAGAGTAAAGGTCAAAGACGATGCAGAGCTGTCTCTTCATTATCAGTGTACGCATCTTTGAGTGGCACCCAAGCTTTAGTTGCTTTTGGGCACTCTCATTAGGGGAGTTTCTTTTTACCAGAACCCTGGTGGTGTGTGAAGCATCCATACAAAGGCATTCAGCAGCAAGGACTGCCTTACCACTGGAGTGCTTTCATCCCATCCCTGGTGGCCACGATTTATTTATTTTTAACTTTCACATTTTCCTGGCACAGAGCCATTGTGCAGGGTGTGCCTCTCTTACTGGTTTATGGCCTGAGTAATCAGTTTCAGACACATGTAGCTGGCTGCTGGCTTCCAGCTGCCCCATGGATCAGCGTTCAGGAAAAATGGGTAAAGTACCTACCATGAGAGTATTGGAAAATGTAGAAGTGTGGGGGATCTCAAGGTGAACCAGAAGGTTCTGTTGCAATCATCATTTGTGATTTTCATTACCTGTCAGGGAAAAAAATGTTTAATTTTTCTTCTTTACTTGACTGCATGGGTTTTTTAAAAAGAAGGTAGAAAAATTCTGGATTTGAATGCAAAGGCATAGAAACATCTAATGAAACAATTCATAGATCCTTTTTTGAAGCTAAATGAAATATACTTTCAGTGCAGCATGGAATAAATAGTTGCTTTGAATTTCTGTGCATTGTTAGCTATTTGGGTAGAAGAATGTTTTTATTTGTGAAAATAATTTGATTTAAAAGTTTTAGCTAATGGCTATGTAAAACTTTTACTTACAGCAATTTAGTAAAGTATTTGCAACTAGTTTTATTTTAAAACCATGTTAGCTTCCTGACTTTTAGACTTTTAGTGTTGTAGTTGACAGGTGGGCTAATGTATTTAGGTGATTAGGACTACTTTAAAATATTATACTGTTTATTTGAAAGATGGGGCACATGCAGTGATTTTAGTCAACTCTGTAAAAGTAGTTCTCAGTTAAGCAGTGGAAAATTTCTGATGAAGCATGCATTTGGTGAAGAATTGCATTTAAATAAAATTTTTGTTCTTGCAATATTTTTATTTAATTTTGTAGCCTTATTTCCACTCTCAGAACATCGAGAAATGCTTTTCAGTGCTAAAACCTGTTTGCAGGGAATAGTTTTTTTGTGTCAGCCCCTTTAACCTCACTGTAAATCACCCCTACAATACAAGGTAAACCAAAAGACTAAATTTGCTTATGTGATCTCCTGCCTGTAGCTACTCTTTAAAAATAGTAATTGGCAAAAGAATGTATTTATATAATGACTAGACTAGTATGCAGATCTGGTGTCAAACAGTTTATCTTATTTCTGTGTACTGTCTCCAGTGCATTTGAAAGCTGTTCAATTGACTGGCAAGTCAAGCATGGAAGGAGAGAAGGGGAGGCAAACAGAAATTGGAGGCAGAGAAACAGGATAGTTACTGACAGGAGGAGAGAGGCAAACTGTACTTAAGATGTTTGTGTGTGTGGCATACTGCCAGAATCTGCTTCCATTGGAGCTGTAGAAACATCAGTTCAGACTAGGAAATGCCTGGAAATAGACAAATATTTTGGAGAAGTGTTGTGATGAAAAATGAACTAAACATCCTTTCTTTCAGCTAACCAAACGGACAGCGAGATTGGTTGCTGACTGGCAGTGTGTGGGGTTTTGCCATGGTGTGCTGAATACAGACAACATGAGTATAGTTGGACTAACCATTGACTATGGCCCTTTTGGGTTTATGGACAGGTCAGTGTGGCATCAATGTTTGGAATTGTATATGTACTTGCTATATAGGACAATCCTGGTGTTCATGGTTGCTTTAATATTTTTACTCTAAGGTAGATTTTTGAATTAGCTTTATGGCAAAGTAGATTAAGGTAGTTCCAGTTATCCTTTAATTCTTCTTTACAATGTACTTTTAACTGTGTTCACAACATCTCTAGCTGTTAGACTGTTCTTACAGCATGTGGGTTTGGGAAGAGAATCAAGGAGTGTTTCCTTTCAAATTTTTTAGTTCCTAGAGCAGACTAAAATAATAAAACTACTATTTCTCACAGTATCAGTGTCCAGATAACTAGAAGAATGCTAAGTATTTCTTCTCTTGTAGGTATGACCCTGAGCATGTTTGCAATGGTTCTGATAATACAGGGCGCTATGCTTACAACAAACAGCCTGAGGTTTGCAAGTGGAATCTGGGGAAACTTGCTGAAGCTTTAGTTCCAGAGCTGCCCTTGGAAATAAGCCAACTTATCCTGGAAGAGGAATATGATGCAGAATTTGAGAAGCACTATTTGCAGAAGATGAGGAAAAAACTAGGCCTAATCCATCTGGAATTAGAAGAAGATAGTAAGCTGGTGTCTGAACTGCTTGAAACCATGCATGTCACAGGTTGGTGAACAGTGCAGAAGGTGCTTATTTAATAGCCCATCAGCATCTGTTATCAAATCAAAATATAATTTATATCTTGACCTTACAAGAAAGGTCTTGTGCTACTACATTGTAATCTGAGGGAAGAACAAAAGACTGAAAATAATTACCTTGTTGTGAGCTGTGGAGTAATTGTTGCCTTATACAGGGCCCCTGTCTCACATTTGCACCCTCACTGAGAGAACAGTTTTTTGCCTCTTTAGAATGGTGACCTATACTGCTGGGGGAGGAGGTAGGAAGGAGGTATGGGACCTGCTTTCCTGCTGATTTGTTAGTTGCATTACTCATAGAATTCATTTTTTCAGCTGGAGACTTCACAAATATTTTTTACTTGCTGAGTTCATTCTCAGTAGACATGGATCCTTCAAAATTTGAAGATTTCTTAGAAGAGCTTGCAAGTCAGTGTGCTTCTGTGGAAGAACTGAAAGTTGCCTTGAAACCACAGATGGATCCAAGGTATTACTCTGCTTAAATACTTTTGGCTTTTGCTTTTAGTTTCATTAGAACCATAATGAACACTGCCTGGTATGTAATATTTCACTGATTTTAATATTGGAAATGTCACTGTTAAGTAGATACATCATGATATACAGCAGTGACTTTCAGCAGTTGGCTCTTGGATTAAAGTTGTCTGAGCTTTTGTTTGGTCTTTTTTTTAAATTTCCTTCCCTGTCTCTGCTGACTTGAGGCAATGAGAGTGCCAAATAATGAAGTGATATGGAAGTATTTTACAGGAGAGATGGGTTTGAACTACAATGCTACTGTGTTCTGCTAGTGTACTGTCAGCAAAAAGTCACTTTCAACTGCCAAAGTTCTGGCCTGGGGATACCCTAAACACCCACTTTAGGTGGTGCAGTCCATGTCCCATTTGTTCTGCAGTCCAGCTACTCTGAGTATGGAAAATAATAACTCACGTTCAACTGCTGCTTTCAACAGTGATTGCAGCAGTTTTTCACTTTTTGGAGATGGGGAGAAACAATTAGAGGTATTTTGGGTATATTTCTCCCCCTCTCCCCACTTTGTTTAATAAGTGAAGGTAATGAACCTACCAAGTTCTTCAGCTTTGCTGTGTGTTGTTAGCACAATGCAGAGATAGCTTGTGTGATAGAGATGGGTCAGTATTTCCTAAACACTGAATTCAGGACTAGAGAAACATGAACAGTAGTTATAAATCATCATGAGAGGGATGTGACATTTTGGAGGGGAGTAACTGTAATAAAGTGAGTGCATGACATTTCTTTTTTAACCTCAGCACTTGGATATGATAGAGCTAGGCATGTCAGATGTGTACATCAGATTTGGATAGTACTTCATGTAAACTCAGAAATCAAAGCACCTGGCTTATCTCTGCTTACTGAAAGTAGGAAAATACAACCTGATATAATGAGCTGTCTGTTTTGACAGGAATAGTGTTTCTTTTCTCCTTTGCTTAATAATGCATTCATAGAGGAAATAAAAACACTTTGCATTTTGATATGCTGCAACTCTTTGGGTTTTTATGTTACGTTATGCCGTGGTGTAGTTATTAATTCAGGAAAAATAAAAGCTAGCATGGTATTGCAAAATAATGTGGAACTACGGTACAGCACCAGCGAAACCCAGTGAAATATGAAAAGATAGAATCCTAGTCAAGCTTGCAGCAGAGTAGTCTGGATATTGTTCAGAATTTATTACCAGAAAGCAGTTCTCAGTCCATGATTTAGACTGGCTAACTAAAAAAGTTAAACACAGTGTTGCCTCATGCAACTTAAATGAAGTATTTTTTCCCATATCATTTAGGTTTTTTAGTACTGCCAAAAATAGTAGGTGTTAAAGAAATAAAAAAACCCCAGACAACAAAACCTGTGAATTCTATATTGTCTTGATATCTAGGTAAGATCAAATTTTTTAAACCAAATTCCTTTCAAAGTTCAAAGGGTATTTTGATGCTCAACTAAACTGGTAATTTTGAAAATCTACTGTCTGCATTTTATATATCAGGGGAATATGAATTAAACACACCGAAAGAAGGGGGAAGTAAAATTAGGATCATTTATCATAAAAATTGTTTTGTTAATTACAAATTTCTGTTACTTAGCCACTCCAGTGAAATCCTAGTTTGTTGTGAATGTTTTTGTGTCTACTTGGATTGCAAAGAGATGGTTCTTGACAGGCAGCTCAACTTCAGTATCTAACCTGTTTGTTCTTTGTGTTCCCAGACAACTGTCAATGATGCTGATGTTGGCTCAGTCTAATCCACAGCTGTTTGCATTAATTGGAACAAAAGCTAATATAAATAAAGAACTGGAACGTGTTGAACAATTCTCTAAACTGCAGCAGTTAACAGCAGATGATTTACATAGCAGAAATAAAAGACACTGGAAGGAATGGCTGGAGAAATACAGGTAAGGTTTCTCAGTATTCATAGCACTGTTACATTTCTGCATTTTGAGACAATGTGTATGTCTCACAAAAGACACCCTGTCTCAGATATAGATTAGGAGGGATGGGGAGGGCATGCAGCTCAAGAATATTATCTGCTGTCATGATCAGTGTCTTTGTTGCTGTGAAAGTTCAAGGGCATCTTTGTATTTTGTTTACTAGATTTTTTGGTAGTGTGAGGTTGTAGAAATCATCTAGCATCAAATCTAGTATGAAAAGTGCTTCAATAATGTTGATGTTGATTCTGATACAGACTAATTCCAGTTGTGAACTTTTAAGTTTTCAGTAACTACAACTGACTGACCTCTAAGCATTCTATCCTTTGAAATTTTTTTCCAAAAGAAAATTCTATGTGTGAAAACTGAAGGCAAGTATTCTTAATCAAAGAGTAAAAACAGAAATCATGGCCAGGAAAAACAAATGTCCAGAACAACAAAAGCTTTATTAATAAACAAGCATAGAAATATTTGAAAGACAAGATCTGAATGTGTCAGTCATTGCAGAGCAGTGCAGATCAGACCATACCCCATGTCTTGGTCTGACTTTAGAGAATAGAAAAGGGGTGTTGTGCCACTTCCTCAAGCCATGTCAGGACCTGCTGACTGTCCATAGTACTGCTTTTAAATGGTGTTTTATATTCTATTGTCATGCTGCATCTTATAACCTGAGAGCATTATAAATGATGTAGTATTTTTTAAGAACTGCAAACTAAGGATCTCAAAACAAGAAAATGTGTCAACTTCTACGTGGGGTTCTTGATAAAAATCACTTTTGTTACCTGCTGAATTTCAGAGTCCGTTTGCAAAAAGAAATAGAAAGCGTTGGTAATGCTGATGCCTGGAACACTGATCATGTGAAGGTCATGAATTCAAACAATCCAAAATATATCTTGAGAAATTATATTGCCCAGAATGCCATAGAAGCAGCCGAAAATGGGGATTTCTCAGAGGTATGCTGTTGCTGCTCACTCTCTCTAGGTTTGTGTGGATGTGTAGTGGTGCTGTCAATGGCTGACATCGTACCAGGCAAAATTTAGTCTGGAATCTTGGGCAGTAAGGGGATTGGGAATTCACTGTTCAGGAGGTCTCTATTGGTTTTGTTGAAACTGTAATTTTAATGACTGCAGTACAAATAATCAAAAATCTGAATCTGAATCTACCAGCTTTTGTAGGCTGACCTCAGGACAAGACACTTAGCCTGCTTTTACTGTCTCAAGAGTGGCTTTTACCTTGGGAGGCAGTTGGGGACTAATTTATACTTGTTCCTTTCTGGAAAGTGTTACCTTTTAAAATTTACAGCTTTCACCTGTGGACTTTAGCATGTAGAATGTTAGATGCAGGATATGGGAAAATTAATTTATTTAGATAAATTA
This sequence comes from Aphelocoma coerulescens, assembly GCF_041296385.1. Taxonomy (NCBI): domain Eukaryota; kingdom Metazoa; phylum Chordata; class Aves; order Passeriformes; family Corvidae; genus Aphelocoma; species Aphelocoma coerulescens. Next base: position 21,002,522 of record NC_091014.1, read on the forward strand.
TGTAAGAATTTGTATTGAATATTTTCATTTCAAGTTATTTGAGCTTGAGTCCCATACAGATACAAACTCAGCCAGGGACAATTTTAAAGTTTGTATCTTATGTATATTGTTCACCTGTTTAATATTTGGCTTGTCTGGAGTTCATGTATTAAATGCAATAAAATATATGCTCATTATTTGCATGAGGTTCTTCTCCATATCATTTTGCCTTTACTTTCTAAATTCTTAAAACCATGCTGTTTTCACTCTAGGTAAGAAACGTACTGAAACTTCTAGAACATCCATTCCAAGAAGCAGAAGGTTTCCAGGAGGTAAAGGAAGGTGCAGAAGAGGAGGGAGCAACTGCTACAGCAGCTGTTTGCGCTCAGGAGAGCAGAAGCAGACAATCATACTGCAGCAAACCTCCGCTGTGGGCTGCAGAGCTCTGTGTTACATGATCTTCATAACTGCCTTGTTTTGTTTCTTGCTGTAGACTGAAGACTCTGATCCTCCTTCAGCAGTGAAGAATTCAGCAAGGCAGACATCAAAGTGCTATTAAGTTACTGAAGCAACACTGCATTTGGATGCATCTGCAGCAGTCTTCAGCTGTGCTTAATTTGAAGCAATTGTGGATCATTGGAACAAACCATTAACAACCAACAGCCCATATACATCAGTAATCTAAATGTTTAGAGACCAAAGTCTTTCCTTTATTCTCACTACATTGCAAGTAAAAAGCAGTATTTTATGTCGAGGCAGGCTGAACTTCAAACATCCAAATGGAGTTGTTGCTATGTGAAGACAGAAATAGCAAGTCAGGAATCTGATCTGTTTTTGTCTGATGTCTTAACTAATAGTACTTCTAATATTTATTTACTGATTTCCCTATGCAGGAACTTTCAGTCCTCTTTAATGGAGGAACAGATGCAGTGTTGCTTGTTTGAAGCTATGTTTCATTTAATTAAGTAGTTCATTTCTTGTGAGCCTTTAGATTGTATTTAATCATTACCTATTTTCAGAGAATTTGTGCAGGCTAGAATTTGGGGGGAACATTTGAATTTTTTTAAGAGCACAATTAAGGGAAATTATATCCATTTGCACTTGAAAACTTGGTGGTGAAGTTTATTCAGGTTCAGTATGTTTGCACACAGTGCACATAAATATCTACTAAACTCAGGAGTGCAGTTTGTAAGCCAGTTGCCTCGGGCAGGATCTATATGCCAAATTAGTGTGAGCCTTAAACTACCCCAGCACTCAACTCCAGGTTTTTGTTGTACATTGATTTCTGTGTTTGTGAAGTGTGCAGGTGAGGTACCTGCTCATCACACTGGTCAGTGGGGTTCTTCCATTCCTTCTCTAGTCTTGCACCATTTAGTTTGCTTCCATGGTCTTTGAAAATCTTTACGCTGGAAGTTTGCCATTTAGGAACATGCTATTTGAGCTGGGGTAAAAGATGATGGAGGATGTGGGAGGAGAAGAGGAGCTAACTTGCTTGCAAGTTACTTATGGATAACATTTCAGTTGAGGTTTCAGGGGAAGGTTGGTTGTCATTATTGTCACATCATCAAAAGAAAGTTGTTCTGTAGTTAGTTGTTACTTAACTTTCTGAACTTCTTTTTGAAGGCCTGTGTTACTAGTTCGGACACCTGAAAGGTTTGGTTTAATGCAAAGGCTTCTCTTTTCCAAAGAGACCAGTCTCTCACTGTGATTTACATGTCCTCAAGGAAATTCTTCTGCTACCCCCATGCAAGCTTGATATCAGCTTGGGTTGAATTGAGGAACAGCTGAGGGAGCTGGGGTTGTTCAGCCTGGAGAAAAGAAGACTCAGGGGTGACCTTATCATTCTCTACAACTACCTGAAAGGTGGTTGTAGTCAGGTGGGCGTTGGTCTCTTTTTCCAGGCTACAACTGACATATCAAGAGGACACAGTCTTAAGCTGTGCCAAGGGAAATTTAGGTTGGATGTTAGGAATAAGTTTTTTACTGAAAGAGTAGTAAAGTTCTGGAATCGTCTGCCCGGGGAGGTGGTGGAGTTACTGTCCCTGGATGTGTTTAAAAAAAGATTGGATGTGGCACTCAGTGCCATGGCTTAGTTAAGGTGGTGTTAGGGCATGGGTTGGACTCAGTGATCTTGAAGGTCTCTTCCAACCTGGTGATCCTGTGTGAATTGTGCTCTTTAAGGTCTTCCTCAATATGAGCTGTCAGAAAACAGAACAGTTGGGAGTGTTGCTTATCCATCTGTACTAAGAATCAGTTTGTCCTTCTTGCTATCACAGGACATAGGGGATGCTGTGATTGTAAACATTCACTCTGTCTTGGAGCTGGAGAAACTGATTTGTGACAAACTAGAATCTCTGACAAGCACAGCACTTTCTTTCTGTGAGATTTTGGAGTCCTTAGAGAAAAGGACAAGCTAGGTGTATTACCTAGCCCATGGAAGAATGATGTACTTGAAAGAGGTCTTCTAGGAATAATGCATTTTTGTGGGACTCTGAGACTTCCATTGAGGATTATCCTTCCTTTAAACTTGGGTTACTGGAACCAAACTATTTAATGGAAACTTTAGCAGAAAGTCAGTGCTGGGTAAACAGTACTGCATCAGGGAGGAAAAGTGTGTTGTCAATTTGAAAGACACTTCAGACATCCCCCTGCAGAACCTGTGGTCTCTTACAGTGTGCCTGGTCCAAAAGGGAGTAATGGAGGGGGTGAAGTTGCTCCAGACTGATCAACATAACTGTGCTGATTTTGTTTCTCAGTTTATATCTTTTCTTTTGGGACGCAGAGGGGAACAGAGTTTTAGAGGAGCTCTGTCCAAGCTTCTTGCTTAACAAAATGGTGTAGAAAGTAATGATTCTTAACCATACCTAAGGGATCGAGTCTTTTTAATGGCATTCTGATAATAACTTGGTGGGGTTGAGTAGGTCTCTATTAATAGTGGTATAGAGAAGAACAATGATACTATAATCATGTGTTTGGACATACAAGAATTTGAATTAACTACCAAATTATTGTGCACCTATATTGCCAAAATCATGGAAGGAGATACTTTGGAATCATTTACTAGCAGTCTTATCTGTGAAAGGGAAAATCAATGTTACAGGGAGAAATGCAAATGCAATGGTATTTGCTGCTAAATATTCTTTGCTTACGTGTTGATCAAGTGCAAGAGCAGGGGTGGAATGATGAATGCAGCCCCTGGGTGTGGCTGCTTTGGTGTGCCACTTAGTAAAGTTGTGTTTGTAATAGATGTTCACCAACAGGTAGAAACTCAGAAGTTTTTTACCTGTTCCAGCTGCACTGACATCCAACTGCTCGGTTCCTCAGGGCATGCAATAATATCAGTGCTGTGTGTTTGAAGAAGCGTGATGATCCAAGGCCAAGTGGAATGCTTGTGCTCTTCCAGCACTCTCATTTCAGAAGGTGGGTCTCTGCTCAAACTATGACCTGTGATCTGTGAGTTTCTTCTGCTCTTGCTCCTGGAGCAGTGTGGAAGCAGGAGATTGTTCAGCACAATTAGACCAAATTTTGTCTTAGAACTTTATCACTTAGTTCTTCAGAGAGAAGGGAATACAGGTTATAGCATTTGGGAGTCTAAATACTTGAATCATAATTTGCCGCTTGATTTTTACAGCTTGTATTTGCAGTAGGCTCTGAAAATAATATTTCTTACTGGTCAAATATTCTGCTTATATAAAAGCCATGGAGGTATGCTCAAAATGAAGTGGTGACTCTTCTTATCAAAAGCTTTCTGTGGAAATACTTGTTTAGACTTAGCCTGTGGCTGTACCATATATTCTCAAGTACCCTTACATAAAATCAAGTGGTACCCAGATGACAAAACTGAAATGAGAACCTCTTGGAGATGAATCTCTGGGTAGTCTCACGTAATAGTGGGACTCCTTTCATGACTTGGTAAGATTTCACCATAACTCTGCTTCATCAGCTTGTAAATCTACAGTTGCTGAATGTTTTACTGTCAGCTCTTACTTTGGAATGTTGTGTGGGTTGTTTTGGTTTTTTTTTTTTTGTTTGTGGGTTGGGTGTTTTTTTTCCAAGTAAGCGCTACAGATTTGATTATTTTATTAAAAGTAATAAAAATTGCAATTTTAATATTCTTGTCATGCCTATTTCCTGAAAGTTTTACTGTTCACAATACTGTTCACAGTGTAAGATCACACAGTCTGTATCCTAAATAATGCTGCCACTAGCTTGGTTACATCTTTTCATTTGGCTTTATGCTTCCTGGGTTGACAGGGTGTTACAGTGGGGATACTGTAACGCCTGTATCAAACCAGGAGTCCTGTGGAAAAGAACTATATATGGACGGATTCTTGCGAGATGTTTATTTCCCCAGCCGCATGGCCGGGGCTCTGCCCAGGAACTGCTCAATCACGGGACCCGAGGGTCCTTGCCCACGCAGGGGAACACAAACCAACCCATGGGGAACGAGGCTGACCAGGGGCAGGGAAACCCCTGCCTCCCTCAGGGCTCCCTGGGCTACATGACAGGGGAGGGACCCCGACAACAGGGGGCAGATTTTAGTGTGCAGTGACAGTTCTCAGTTCCTCTCAACTGTATACAAATGTTGCATTTGGTCCTGCCACTTCCCCCTAACACCTCTATTTTCCCTCACCCTGACATCAGCTGTGGAGGTGAAGGATGCAGCCATCCTGTGTATGGGACAGGTACCATGCCATAGAAATCAAAGGGCACGATGGGCCGTGATAAAGCTCCACACATGACTACAAACTGCACCATTTTTGTTCATGCAATTCTTGCAGCAGATGCCTAATTAACAGGGGAACAGAAATTCAGGGGGAGAAGTCAGGTTTTCTAAACTAAGCATGCAAAATCTCTGTGTACTCCCTAGATAAGAACATACTCAAGGCTTGATATAAAGTAAACTTTAATTCTACTTTTAATACTGCCTACTAGCCAGAAAACAAACCATTAATCCATTGTCTAGACTTCAGGGCATTGCTCTGCACAGCCAAACATTTTGAGGTGTCCCAAGCATCTTTGTATTATTTTTTGCTTTGTATAAAAACTTAAAATCTTGTACTCATTCTCAAACAAAAACAAGCAAACAAAAACAAAAGGGAAAAAAAAGTCCTCAAAACCAGGGGGGAAAAAAAACCTACAAGAGAAAAAAGAGGATGTTTTAAAATATCAGTAATTTTCATAAAAACCAAGTTTCTTCCAGTTCTGTCAGGAAACAGGTTTGTGAGGATAGATCCACATAAGCACTATTGCTAACTGTTGGATCAGAGCCCATAGAAGAAATGGCTGCACATCACTTCTGCCATTTCTATTTCCTAATAACAGGGAAAAATCATATAAACAGCACACAGTAGTTTATAAAAACACTATCTGTTGATCAACAGAAAGAAACATTATTAATCATATTATTTCAATGGATTTACAAGTCAAAGACTTAAAAATTGCTTTTCTTTCCTGCAGTTGCACTGTATTCCAGTATAAGTGAAGGTATTATTGTATTCACTGTCTGAAGTTACCTTGACATACTTAACACACTTTAACCCAATCTTCCTATATTTTAAAATGAGCATGAAGCATTGCATGTTGTAATGCTAATTTTGTAGAAGTGTTTCTTTATTACTTATGTGGTTTTAAAACATTAGCACAGACTCTTGTTTGAAATTTAAAACACATGAAGCAATGAGCAAAAATAAACTTCAGCAGCTTTTGCACACATTCAATGAGCCTGTCTATATTACAGAATAACTGGTTTCACAGCCTCTAACAAGCATGTGTTACTTACACCGGTGCTTTTCAGGCTGGGGTTTGCAGGTCACAGGTGATGAGGTGCTAAATGTATTTACCACTAAGATGAACAGCGCACCATGACCTGTGACAAGTTTTGGAGCTCACAGTGATCCTCCAGGAAGTCCAGGAGCCAAGACTCACATACCCCATTGGATTAGGCATATAACAGTAACCCTATGCTTTTTTTTTAAACCAGGAGGAGAAATAGTTCTCTCCAGAGCAACCACTTCATCCTGAAACAGGTGTCTTAAAAAAGGTGGTAAATGTACTTATAAATGTCACAGTCTCTCTCCATTGACTACGAGAGGGAGCCCGGGATTAACAAGGGGGGCATTAGCTTTAGACACCTACAGTCACAATCATATAGACATAAGGACCCAAGCCTTTGTTGAAAAAAAACCCAGTACTGAATGATCTCTTCCTAAAGAAAGGGTATCTTTTGTCCCTGATCATGTTCTTCCTGCTTATTCAAAACAAGACTGCAACACCTAAGCTACAAAGACAAGCCAAGAATCATAGCAAAAATCAAGAACTAACAGCAGAGAATGTGTATGATATGGTTTAGTACTGAATGCAATCCATGTGCAGGGAAGAAGTGATGGCTGAAGTCTGTGAAAATCTTGGGGTTTCTTTGATGGTTTTGCTTGAGATTAACTCTAGTGAAGAGCAACTTCAGGTTAAGCCAAGTGTTTCTTTAGGGGTCAGTGGGTTAATTTTCTTTGTGCTTGTTTTTTTCCAAGTAGCTACATAACATTCTATGCAATATTTTGGAAAGCAAGAATTTTTCACATTCAAGTCTAAACTGGAAAGCTAGCAGAAAAAAACCCTGTGCTTAGTACAGGAACTTGAAAATAAGAGCTTGAAAGCTGTCAAGACTTTTTCTAAGTCACGTTTTTCTTAAAAACACTCCTAACATAGTGACACATTACCTTATGGTCCTTAGCCATTTTTTTCCATCCAGTTCCTGTCGTACCTAGAATTATACGGAAAATATACAGTTAAGAAATAATATTACCCAAATGTAACTGTGAAAACTCCTAAAACACTCTTAAGCCCCAAAGATAACGTGATAATACCTAAAAATATCATCCCAAATAGAGATGATGGCCTGTGATGGCCAAGAAGATGCTGAAGGCCTTGGACCACATGAGCTATGTGGAAAGGCTGAGAGAGCTGTGCTTGTTTCTTTCCTGGAGTAGGGAAAGCTCAGGGCTTATCTGTGAAGCTTATCTGTGAACTACCTGGTGGATGGAATAAAAAAGATGGAGACAAACTCTTGTCATTGGTGCCATGTAAAAGAAGAAGAGGGATGGGCACAAGTGAATATGGAGAAAACTTTATTTTAACAGAAGGATTTTTTTGTGTTAAACTGCTTCTCCTAAAGGAGAACCACCACTCAGTGGTACTTACTGCATTGGGATAGCCTTCATCTTGGCAGACAGGAGAGAAGAGCACTGAGTTGAAAGAAAGAACCCACCTGCAATTCCCAAACCAAGTTTTTTTGAAGCGTGGACAGGCAGCAGTAAAATCCTGAGGAGAAGGGACCCCCTTGGAACACGAAATGAGACACTGGTAGCAGAAGGAAGCAGGAAATCTCAAGCCTAGACCAAAAGATGACCTAAACAGGACTAATCCTAAGTAAAGCCGTAGTAGTTGAGGTGATGGAAGATGGAAGAAAACGCTTTCCCTGGTTTGTGAAGCCTTCACAATGACCAGAAGGTCCACAGGACCCTCTACAACATGTGGGGATGAATCAAGAGAAGAAAATGGTCTTGTTTGCCCCTTGTTTATTCCAGCAACCTTTTTCTGATTCTCTGCCTGAGGAAGAAGAAACAGGTGGAAATAAAGCCAACCCATGGATTTCTGAACAGGGAATGCAAAGGCCTTTGAATGAAAATACACCTTTGAGGACTCTCACAGTGTCTCCACTGCTCTCCTGCCCCCTAGCCCTCTGGAGAAGGCATCACAGCCAACTAGCCTAAACCTCCTCAGCAGGTACCTACCTCTCAGTGCTTAGCTGGGTCACTTGCAGCAGTCACCATCTCAGTAATTCTGTTTCAGGAAGTGATGTTGACTTACTGCTTACCCACACAGCTTCTTGAGCACAGAGTAAGTTGGATCCTCTAAGACTCCATGAGATGATAGAGTCTAGGAACTCCAGAGCAGTACTGCCACTCCACACACAACTGCTGTTGCTACCCAGAACTTTCTGACTCTCAGAACAGGCAAGGGGGGTAAAGAGCCTTCTCCTCTAGTTTAACCAAGTTCCCTTAGAACAGATGAAGTCCATACATACGGTGCCATCTTACACAAGCTGAACTACCACAGAAGCCGTGACTTCACAAATGCATAAAGCACAGAAGTACTCAGCAGCAGTCACTCTTAGAGAAACCAGCAACTTCAAAGTGTTTCCAGCTTTAGGCCAATGTGAATGCATCAGTAAGTTTGGATCCAAACCTAACAGCATAAATAGACAAAATATTTCCAGTAGCACCCAAGGTTAAACAGTACTGGCTAGAAACCTTTGTCACATACCTGGCTGCAGAGAGGAGGGAGAAGATTTTTGATTAAGGAGCTGAAGAAGAAAGAAGAACAGCCTTAAGTTCAAAGGTCTTCAGGGATACACAAAGAACATGGCCTACATGTAGATGTGGCAAAGAAAAAAGCTAGCTAGAAAGACCACTAAAATACAAGAGGGCAGATGGAAAATGAAAGCAGGAAAGGAACAAAAATTGAGAGAGAGCGTAGGGAGCCGACATTCCCTTTCTCACATTATGTAGGGAAACTGGTTTCATAAATCCACCCATTCACACTGGTTGCAGGCAGCAGAGTTCACTATTCTTTTCTGTGACAACACACATTCATTTTTAGCAGCCTTTGGCACGGCAGTTAGGATTGAAGCTTGACAGTTTGTAAATATAACAACCGGCCTCCAGTCCCAAAATCTTCTTGCAACACTTGCAGCAGACAGACATTCCCTGCCTTGGGCTATGTACTAAGGCCCCAGCTTCCAAATTCTGGTACACAGACCACTAACAGTACTTCCTATTTATGAGTTGGAGAAGGAAGACCAGGTTTTAAGACTTTCCTGAATACACTGAACATTGAGTGGTTTGAGGCTACAGGCCGTGACAAAAAGTCTCAGTTCCCTAATTTTGGGAAGATGGATCACAACAGAATGTGTGGCTCAGTTTAGTAAGAGGGAGGATAAATTCACAGCAGGAAATCTGAGTCCCAGACACCAGCCTTCTGCTTTAATTCAGAGAAATCTGGCACGCTGAGGTTTCAAGCTTTCTCTTAAGAGTATCTGGTTGAAATGGTAAGAAATGGGTAAGTTTTCTGTGGATTTAGCAGTCTTTTACTTTACTTATTCAAGGAAGAAAACTTCAGAATATGATACAGTATTAGGGTTCAAAGGGAGTCCCAAGAAGACAAACTGTGTATAGTGAGAGTGAATTATCCTCAGCTCATCTGCTGATAAAAAACTAAAAGTATCCATAGGTTGTAATCAAGATCAGAGAGAACTTCAGGGGACTCTGTCCTACCAACAAAGCTGCACTAGGAAGGAGAAATGTTGATATATAAGGAAGCCCTAAAACTAGGAAGCAAAAACCCTCGAGACATCAGTAACTGAAGACTGGGAAAATTCATACATAATTGTTCAACAACTTCCTTGAGAGTATGCTCAAGGCTGTGAGACACACATGCTCTGGAAAGAATCTCTATGGGATATAAAGAATCTTCAGTGAAAACAGGCAGGGGTAGCTTTTCTCATCCCCAGTACCCTTGAAAACCATGCCCTACTAATCAAAGTGAAAGGATTTGTGACTGCCTTCCCACTTCTCTTGACAGGGCAAGAGAATCAGTACAAAAAAAAAAAAAAAACAAAACAAAAAAAAACCAAACAAACAGCAAAAAAATCCCTTCGTCCAGACCACAGATGTTAGCACCTTATCTGAGCTAAAATCAACCACTGTGTAGAGGCAGTGGTAAATTCCAAGGCTCACACTGAGTTTTGCAGATACCACAGGCAGTCTTCTTCACTGTCACATGAGAACAGGTGCACAGTAAGCAGCCAAAGGAAAAGGAATTCTGCACAGCAAAAGCTCTGGGCAGTATAATTTTTGTTTCAGTCTGGTGTTGTCAGCCAGGTCTCTGACACAAAGAGCCTGGCATCAATATACCTTGTGGAATTTCCACCCGTTAACTTGATGAATACCTTAAATGAAACACATCATAGTCCCCAAAAGAAGCATCTGATGTTATGAAGGGTCTAAAGCAGACAATAGTTACACCAGTGTATTGCTGTCAAATCCTTACCTTTAGAGTGTTATGTTTGACTTGTTCTAGTACCACGGGAAAACTCTCTAAACCAGATGGCTGGGGAAAGGCTTTCTGAGCAGCCTCTACTCAGAAAATTCTGTTGCTCTCTTACCATTGCATGCATTCTTGCAGTTGGTTTATAGCAGTTTTAATTTCCAAACATGCCAACAGTAGTTTCTGCAAATCCTGGGCACAAGCTGTTGCTTCTCTTTGTGCATAATTCCAGGCACTCTTGCAGTCACAAACGCAATGGTCAGACTGAAGATGGTTTTCTTCCACCTCCTGCAACTGTAAAATCACAGGAAGAATCCACAGTCGTCAGGTGAGCTTTTGTACAGAGGAGTCTGCTGCTGCCCGAGGATTCACATGCTGCAGGTATCTGCCCATACCCTCTGCCCAAAGAACTGTAATCATCTCAAGTACCTTTAAAGCTTTGCTTTTACTAGCGAATGAACACAAGCTATGTTACTTTGCCCTCCACGGATTTCCTAGAGCACAGCTCTGAACACCAATACTGCCCCTCCGACCTTTTTGGTGACTTAGGATGCTCTTTGTATTCACTCGGCTCCTCTGTATAAACATGAATTTAAAAGTTCATCCTTCTGCAGTGACTTCACACGTGCCTCATAAGGGTCAGATTTAAAATATTTTTTCTTTTAGAACTCTAAGGCCTCCCTACCTCTGTTCTTGGAAAAACGCTGCGAAAGGTGGTCCTTGACTCAGAAGGTAACTTACACTTCCCTTGCAGTAAAACCGCTTAAGGATGGCAAATTCTAGCAGGGCCAAAGAAGGGGGAAAAAATACAGAGTAAGTTACAAAAGCATTCAGACGGGCACGGCTAGACACGGAGCCGCGTGGCACGGCACGGAACGGCTCAGCGCGGCGCGGCTCGGCTCGGCACAGCGGGGCGGACGCGTAGCCACACTTGTAGCTGTTCTTGGTGCTGAAGGAGGCGGCGCTCCGCGGCAGGGCAGGGCAGGGCAGGGCAGGGCAGGGCAGGGCAGGGCAGGGCAGGGCAGGGCACGGCACGGCACGGCACGGCACGGCACGGCACGGCACGGCACGGAATCCCCAGCTGGTCGCGGGCTGCGGCTCCGGGCCCGCCCGCCCGCGGTCGGCACCGCCCTCCTCCGGCACACCCGCTCCGCCCGGGGCGCGGTGCCCGGCGAACGCGTGCCGCGGGATTTCTGAGCGGGGGAAGCCAGTAAGGCTGAGGCTGTGGCAGTGGGGGAGCGGGAGCAAGGAAGGGGACAAAGAGGGGGTCACCGGCGCGGGCCGGGTCTGTTTAATGCGGTCTCCCCCAGGCTGCGGGGCCTCCATCCCCACCCCGCCTTCCGCGGGCGGCGGACTCGTGTCCCCTGCCCTAGGATCGATGACGCAGGATAAGATTCCCGACGCTCTTTGTCCCGTCCCCGGTTTTGGGCCGCAGCTCGGATGCCGGGTGGCGGAGTTCCCATTTATCCCCAGGCACCAGGGAGGTTTCCGCAGCGCGGAGCCGGGGCCAGCCCGGAGGGTAAGGGACACAGCCGGGAGCACCTCGCCGGAAGGCTCTGGAAGTTTGCTCCTCTCCTAAAGGCTGCCCACCGCACCACCACGGCACAGGGATGCCCCGCGCCGCCCGGCGGGAGCGCCCGGCCCGCCCCGCGGAGCCGCGGGAGCGCAGCCCCGGCGGGGCCGCACCGCCCGCCCGGCAGCGCCCGCCGCAGCCTCGGTGAGAAGGTTCCACCTCGAGGGCGCTGCCCGCAACTGCACCCGCGGCGCGGCCCCCGCACGGCCCCGCGAGCAGCACGGGGCTCCAAACCCCACGGTTCGGACGGCCGGCTCGGCAGGCTCCTGCCACCAACCAGATCTCTTCCCTTTTCACGCTAGTCTGAACTGCTTTCCTCAAAAGGAATAATATTTTTCTTTGCTTTGCCCAGGGCTGCCTCACTTACTCAGAACATCACTGCTGGAAGGAGGAATTCCAAGAGCGCTCAAATATGTCCAACTCGTGCTTCCATGATCATCTTTGTTGTGTGTTACTGCTTGTGTTTATGTTAAAGGCCTGCCCCAGGCAAACCACGCGACTCGGACAATGTTCGATGGGTCTTTCTACAGTCACAGTGCAGTGCCAAGCAACAAGGTCCCAAACATCAGATACTGCTCCCTGAAGACGCTGGGTGGGAAGTCCAGTGGCTTCAGGACAATACATCAGTCTGCACCAGAAGCCAAGCTGGCACATACACACCCAGTCCTGTAAATTCCTGAAGAACAAGTCAGATAAACAAAGAGTTCTCTGCCTCCCCGGGGCAGCAAAACATCTCAGTCTGCAAGCCACTTGCTCCTGCACTCCCCTTTTCTGTAGAGCAGAAGGCAGATAGTTAAATAAATACAGCACAGATAACAAAACAGCACAGAAGATGTATGTTAAAACTGTGCATTACCATGTTTTGACACTGACTTTGGAACCAGAGCAGAAACATTCAGTTCAACTTCACAGTTGGTATATTCTGCCTCTAATTCAGAAATACTCTATTCAGAAATACTTCTATTTCAGAAAAAAAAAAATTCATAAACTACCTACACATCATCAGAAAATAATGTTATTCATGTTAACACACTAGCCAGGCCTGTAGCTTTACTGTGTAACTGTGCCCTAATCAAACAATGAGCTCCTCATGAATATACCCACATTTTAAGCAACCATAACTCCAGGATCTCAAGATCAACATGTTTCAAAGCTGACTGACTCTCTATGACATTCTCATACCATGATGTTCAAACTTCAATTGTATCTTTTCACAATATAAGGGAAAAAAAACAAAGAGGGAAAAGGAAAATTATGAAAATGTGATCCTTCAGTTGAAAGCAGCAGTTGGAATATATTGGGAAGTACAGCTTTATTTTCCTTTAGTGATGCTGAATTTCTGTTTTAGGCTTTTTAAATAATCACCACAAAGTAAAATGCATAGTTTAAATTAAGGATAAATAAACTAAGTTTGGCACAAGTGCTCCAACAATTATACCAAGTGCTTGAATAGTCAAATATTGTATCTCCTAGCAGATCACCTTGGTATAAGATGTTTTTATCATGTCCTCTTCTACTGTGACTAAGAGTTGTGAAGAAATTAGTTATATCTAGATTAAGAACTAAGGTCAGTTTGAAAATAAACCACATCAAATAACAGGTACTAATATCTGTGGGAACATTGGTACCTCATACCCATCTCTCAACAGTTTTAGAAAGTTATCTGTTAATTTATTTCACATACATGTATTTACATTGAAGGAAATTCACACCACTAAAAATACAACATTTACACATTCACAGATATACAGTTTTGCACTCTCTCCTGTGTTAAGACCAGGCACTCAGCTCTTCTATCTCTGCAATAATGACAACATCAATTTTCAGCAGATCAAAAAACTTGCAGGTTTGGTGGATTTTAAGCATCATCATGCTCTGTATGTGGTGGTTGTATTCTTCAAGCTTTTAGATGGCAGATTAGTCCACTGAACAAAAAATGCCTCTTGCATGGCATGTGCATAAGCTTCTATAAATCTTAAGCATATATATATATAGTTTCTGTTTTACTGTGTTACCAGTGATCCTTACGCTATAGAGTTCAGTTATCCTTGTAGTAGTTATTAAAGTTGATTCGCAGCAGAAAGTCCTCCAAATGTGGCTGGTATCCTCTATTTACAAGCTTTGTTACCACTGGAAGAAAACAAAAAAAAAAACAAAAAAAAAAGCTTCAACTTAAGATTAATATTGCAAAGTCATCCTTGACAGTATTTGTGCCTTTTAATTAAAAAAAAAAAAAAAAAAAAGCATAATGCAGAAATCTGAGGACAACAGAAACAAATGTATATTTTAACATAAGAAAAGTCCAATATTTCTTTCTGGAATTATAAATTATTCCAAATAAATGCAAAAGAAAGACTATGTGTCAGTTTTAAAGTGAAAATGCAATATTCTACCAAAGCATTTCCTTATCAAGTTGCTTTCATAGAAACATGGAAATCATAGAATCTTTCACAATAAGATGGTGTGTTCTTATCGTAATTTCAACTGACCAGGAAGCATGTTTAGGTCCTCAGGTGACCTCTGTGAAAGAAGCAGCTCTGGTGAAGTTTTCTTGAGCAAAATCCATTGTGAGAGAGAAAACCAGAGAAATTCCTAGGACAAAGCCCTCAAGCTCTATGAACAAACAAACCGACTGCTCTAAACATCCTCTACATTTCCTTAATTACAAAGGAAAAAAGCCAATAGGAACTCCCTAAGCTCACAAACATCCCATGCACTAACATAAAGGGAATCAGCAAGCAGCAGCAGCATGCAAGGAAGAATGGGAAGTGTATTATTAGAAGTCAGGGCCCAAGCCAAAGCCATTGAAGTCCAGACAACTTTGTATTGGCTTTCAATGGATTCTGGGTCAACCCACTGTGGAAAGAGAGCATTTTACAATACGTAGTGACTGAAGGTACAAGTGGAGATGAACAAGCACGTATTTGTTTTGTAGTGCTTAATAAAGAGGGTGTAAAGAACTTGGTCACTCATCAGATTTCCTTACGGAACGGTCTATTAATCTCTGTCCATGAAGCAACCATAGATCTCGTAGTATGGGCTTAGGTGGCTCCCACAGGTGTTCTGACTTCCTGTAGAATTTGGAAGCAGCCATTCTAACTCATCCTGAAATATCTGTTTTTGGTCCTTTGACACCATTTTTGGACACCCTTAAAGAATAAAGAGGGCAGCTCATTTCCTGAAGAATATAATCTGAACTAGAAAATATTCTAGAAGAACAGATCTAAGAAAAGCAGTTTCACCTCCTTCAGGAATTCAAGATTTTCTAAAAAAAAAAAAGGAACCCAAACCCCATGAACCACCTTTGTACTAGAGGAAGGATAAATAATGTACTAAAAACACAAGCAAGATATGAAAGATAAATGGAAGCTAACCATTTCATCACACTATAGCCTAAGCTGACAATGAGATGAAATTTTATCATGATAAAGGAAAGAACTTTTGGAAAATTATCCATGTAGTTCAAAAACACTTGCCTGAAGCACATGCTAGGAGGCTTTCTGAGTTAGGCCAACATGGGAATCTGAATTTTCAAATCTCATACCAGTGGCAAAACTCAACTACTGCATATATATCTAAAATTACTTCTAACTGCTATCTAACTATCTCTCATTGTTGCCAATAAAAAGTTCCAGAACTCAATTTCAGAGAAAAGAAAAAAATGTATGCACGTAAGTACAGCTAAATACCAAATACTTATTTTGTAAATCAGCAAAAACTTACAGTCAGTTTTCAAGTATCTGTTAGATTTCTTGTGTGGACATCTTAATTGATGTATATGCAGATCTTTGCAAACCACAATAATGCAGCTTTAATTTGAGAACTACATTTCCAACACTCCCTAAGTATACATATCTTCCTACTTTTACACTATACTACCAAAACATTCTGGTTGTCAGTTGACCTTTTCTTCTACCTAGAATTTATGCAATTTCTTACCTTTGAATAAGAAATGGGAGTAATACTTGAAGGTATTGTATGACTGCTGCATCAGACCAAAGTTGGGATGAACAGCCATTTGCTTCCCCGCATCGAAGCTCCACGACTGAGAGATGAGCTGGCTGCGGAACTTCAGAATAAGGCTGAAGATGCTATGTATAATGTTCATCACAGGGGCTGCCTTTTCTGTCAACAGACCCCTAACAGAACAAAAACAACTTCAGAAATTAGTTGATGTAATTTATTGGTTGTAAGACTACAAATACAAAGGAGTGACAATCCTTTAGGTTAAAGATAATTGCTTAAAAAAATCCCCAAGACTGCAGCCAGCAGATTTTAAACAAGGTGCCTAAATCTAACACAGTTTACTTGTACTTTCAAAAAACTTGTACTTGCCCTGGTGTATCTGATTTCTAGAATGACATCTGCATTTGCAAAAGAGATGACATTTAACAACACCATGCTCTGAGTTTCCTTAAACTTTAATCTCCTCTCATCCTACCACCTGCTATCCGAAGAGCAGCTCTAGGCAAGCCTTTTCTGATTAAAACAGAAAAAGAGAGACATGAGAGATTTCTTTCCTTGTTTCTAATTTCTGTTCCTTATCACCTCCCTCCATCTCACCACTTTATCATTTCAGTATACACTCTTCAAGAAGAAACCAAATAAACTCTAGCTTCTTTCCTTTTAGTCACACCAACCCTCTGCATCACATACAGTAACGAAGGGGCTAAAAGCCTGTGATTCCTAAAAGACAGGTATCTCTTGCACTGCTCATAAATCTGGACAGAGGCATCTTTTTGTCCCTTCCAAGTCCAGCCCTGGTCACTGCACATATATTAAAAGCACATGCAATGTACAGGAGATGCATTTTACATCCTTTAGCAAGGCTTACTGTGCACGCTACTCATGAAGAATGAAACAGCAGTAATTTACAAGGCTATTAACAAGGATAGGGTGAAAGAAAAAGAACTGTGGCAAGTGTGCCCTTAGTTTAGAGCTGTCCTGAGTAGACTGGGAACTTGCAGAGACATGGTGAACAGGAGTGGGAGGTAACACAAGCAGTCCAGGGAAATGGAAAGGATGGATAGCTGAGAAAAAGTACCAAAGTACAGACCTTGTAAGATGCCGTGAAGTTTGTCTCTTACATAAGAACACCTTCATATGTAAAGACTACTTAATGTGTCATGTAAAAGTCAGTTTTGCACAGATACATTAGGCTAGGACTGGCCACTCCCTTAAAATGTATTTCAAGTAAAAATAAGTATGGTAGCTTGCCTGAAGATTGCTTTGTTGAGGTATTCAGCGTGTGTTCTGTGAATTTCTTCTAGGTTGCCCACAGAAGACAGTTTGTTTCCAAATTCACACCATGTAACATGAAGAATCTGATTAGCAATGTAACCTTGAATTACTTTCACAAAATGCTGCATCTCATGTTTGTACAGCTGGAGCTGTCGAAACTGAACAGAATTTGATGCGCGACTCACTAAAGCTGAAAATAAAGGCAGAAATACATTATCATCCACAGAGACCATCTAAAATCAGAATTTTTAAGGCATGAAGGCTTTTGTTAGTAGAGTCTGTTTAAAATTCCAAGGAAGACTTTTAAGAAAATTGTGGCTTTTGAAGTTTGACATGAGTGTGTATAAGCAATGGTCTTGCAGAGGGTGCTGAAGGACTTTTAAACAGGATGCTCTCTCATTCACTCATCACACTTACCAGTGCGCTTCAAGTGAAACCAAACATCCTTGAGAGTCCACACCATGTGCTTCAGCTGAAGCAAGAAGGAGAAAATCTTGTTGTATTTATTCATGCAGCTCTCAGTAATGACAATGTTCAGAGGCCAGTCAACCTACAAGAAATAAGTGCTGATCATACATTTTTTGTTAGAAATTATAAGATTATTTAAAATACAAGTATTTCAACAATTAGTATGTATTTTAATAATGTAATGCAATGGTCAGGCTAAGCAAATCTCATAGTTTCCATTACACAATTATTTTACTCCATTCTTAGATATCGCATTCACTTTACTATTGTATGTAAGAACCATGGCATAACTGCAGTATTCTACCTTGCTCCACGTTTTCTTACCTTGTACCTGAGCTCTAAGCAACTCAGAGCATCTGGTGCATTGGGCTTGAACATTTCTGGGAGATACTTGAGGGCAAAAGAAAGATTGGAAGCAAGTTGGGTGTCACCATGAAGACTGTACTGTAGTGCTTTATTTAAGATGGAATTAAGAACCAGTGGATTCAGCAATTCACCAGGTGTTTGTCCTGATCCAAGCTAGGGATAAAAAAAACCAACCTAATTACACCATGTTAGTAAAAAGTCTTGGCTCCTGAACACAGGTCAATTAAAGCAGAATAGTAAAATGGTGACTACCCTGCCTTGATTGGAAGTTTTTACTTCTGCCATAGGGATGCATGAACAGCGTAACAGGCAACTTCTGAACTATTTTCTGTTCACAGCAGGAAGGTAATCTCATACCTGCACTGATTTATTTTCATATGTCTGCTGTGGTTCAGGAGCTGCTAAAAGTTCCTCCTGCAGGGAACAGTCTTTAGAAAGTCAGGGACCCAAGTGGAATTTATCTGACTTCAATCTGCCTATCTCATCACCTCAGTACTCCCAGAGGTTTACAAATAAAGCTATTCATCCAGTCTAATTTTTTTCCCTAGTTGGGTCTAAAGCTTTTTCAGGACTCAGAGAAATGCATTAACTCTCCTACAGCTGTGTACCTCCACGGGCAACCATCTATATCAACCCAGACTATCCCTCCTACCTTGCTGTCTTCCCCATGAACACAGCAGTAAGTCATGAAAATACTGCCTCACCAGTGGGCGAAGCGCTCTCTTCACATGCCCTCCCCTCTGCTTTCTACTTGAGGATATTTAAGGTAAGAGTAGATAGCTTGCAACACAGGCCTTTCCACTGGATTTTAGCAAATGGCAATAGGCTTTTCCAGCCTTGCTGCCAGCAGACAGGAGGGGACAGCAATAGTGCAGCAGTTTTCACAGCAAAGAGTGAAATACCCTTCCATGAGTGCTTATCTGTTCAAGACCTTCTTTTTCTCCATCCTTACAACACTCACAGAGTTCCTCGCTACAGACTTCTGAACACAGTACAAAAGAGGAAAATCCCACAAGCCAGGATTCTAATTCACACCATTCCCTCATTCCCATCCAAATCAATTCAGAAGCATCGAGGTAAAGCAGACAACCCAAACACTAGGGTTAAGACAACAAAGCAAATACCTTCTCAAACAACAGGTCACTGAGTGACTGAGCAAACTCCCCGTCTTCCATTAACAAAAAGTGTCTCAATGCTTCAAAATGCTTCTCTACGTTCAGCTCCACAAAGTAGTAATCAACTATTGCTTTGTTCACAAGAGAAACACTAAGAATAAAAACACAGAAAAGGTATTATACTTACATGCAACTCCTTCCTTACTGTTAACATTCAGCTGTGGCTACATCAGATTAATATTGCTCCAGTACTTAACTGATATCTAAGACAAGATGTTATTCATATAAGCAAAAAACATGAGACAAAAAAATCTTCATCCAGAATATACCAGAATTAAAACCTACCACTTCAGGGAACTGGGTTTTGAACAATACTGGGGAAGTATTTTAGGACTGGCTACATACAATGATGTTTAGAACACGCTGCTGGGCCTGCAGCAACATTTTATCAATAGCCTTCTTATCTCTGTCACCTACACCAACAGATTAAAGAAAGACTATTAAATCCCCAGTAAGAACATACTAATTGATAAAGTTCTGTCACTAGATATTAAGGGTAGGTCTGTACTACAGTTTACAGTATAGTGTAGGTATTCAACCTAGCTTTAAATAATTTAACTTGCCTATCAGGAATAGGCTAATTCTGGCAGCACACAACTCAGGCTCTTCACTTTGGTTTGCTAGATGCATGAATCTGTACACAGATCATTCTGGTAGCCAACCATATGTTTAAAATTAAGTTAGACAATAACATCTTTCTACATTACACCAAACTTTGAGTATAGCATACTCAGAGCTAGCAGATGGAAATGCAAACTTGCAGGAAAGCAGATTCTGAAAGGAGAGTCTGTGAGTAATTGTTTTCATGACAAAAGCTAATCTTGCAATAAGTAACAAAAACTTTTATTTAAAATACTACTAGATGTACTAATTAAACAGTCCAACATATATGTAGTGTCCTATATTATCCCAATAATAACAAGAACAGCTTCTATTATACTTTGAAACAGCCTTGAAGCTGGAGTTCCCATAGAAACATGAAATACACCCTGATCAATATGATGAGCTTTCAAGTAATCAAAAGGTTTTTCTGTTTTTACTCCCTTACCTTTCATCTTTCAAATAAAAACTAGCACACATCATATAAGGAATACACCTTCTTTCCTTCTTTTCAAAAGAACAATGAAACTAACGGTGTCAAAATCACTGCTGTGTCATCTACAAGCTGGAGAGTGAACACTTCCCTCTGAGCCCTTATATTCCAAACAGACACTCAAATTTTTAATTTGCACCTAAATGTCTAAGTTTATGTTACTATTTATCATGCAGATCTGAACTTTTAAATTAGTAACAGACTATTTACTGAACTACTTCTATGAGCTAAGAGCAAATTTAAAAGATCTACGTGCAACTCAGGTCTCAAAATACAACACGTTATTTGCAAAATAAATTGCAAAATTCCTAGCAAATACTCACTGAGACACAAGTGGAGCAGTAATAGAACGTTTCATCAGCACTGGCAGAGACAAGAGCTCACTCAGCTGTACAGCAGTTTCATCTGTTGCAGACTGCACCACAGGATCCACAGGAAACGTGTACGATCTTGGTATCACGTGATGCAAGAGATGAGAAACTGGTGGTTCTGCTAAATTTAAAAATATACAAACATTGTAAGTTCTTATACTTAAGAAGCTTAATAATATGTTCCTATTAAACTCTGTATACAAACACCTCTAGGTTAGAAAATCATAACATGTCAAAATGTATTTCTCATCTTTGTGCCTAGGAGCAAATTGTTTGGCTATTGCTGTTCCTAACATTGGTAATTTACTGGTAAGTCATGGGTTTTGTTGGCATTCAGCTGTCTTGCTGAAATTTACCACATCATCTATTGATCTACTGTTCCAACAGTTCTACTCACACATCAAATCATAACTATCTTGATACTTTTCAATACAATACTGATCCGATAAGGCTTTCAAATAAGCTTGTTCTTTCTTCCATACATCTTCCTCTTGCCCTTCCTCCTCCTTAGTTGTGGGAGCATTAGCTTCAGAAGATAAAGTTTCTTGAGGCAGGGTATCTTGTGGAATGGCCTTTTCAGGTTCTTCTCTCTAAAATTCATAAATGGACAAATTTTGTGAGAGACGCTGGCTTTGTCTGCTCAGGCTTAATGTGTTCCTACAGGTAACTTGCCTAGCTATTCCAAATGAAAAGAGAAGAGCCTACTCACCTGTATGTTTCAGACATGTAAAAACAATATGATTTTACAGTGACTACTAGATTAGCAGGGAAATTTATTACCTTAACTACCAGTGTGTTCAATTCTTTGAAGGAAAAGTAAGTCCTCTCAACAACTACTTTTGTTTCTTACCTGTAAACTCCG
Organism: Aphelocoma coerulescens; assembly: GCF_041296385.1. Lineage (NCBI taxonomy): Eukaryota > Metazoa > Chordata > Aves > Passeriformes > Corvidae > Aphelocoma > Aphelocoma coerulescens. The sequence goes on from NC_091014.1 coordinate 21,023,754, forward strand.
TGAGGAATCTGGAGAAGGGTCCTTGTTGACAACATCTGCAATTACTGTAAATACAATTAAAGTCAGCATTTACTTAGACCTACTTGTAACACTTGGTTAATACCTCAGACCTGCTCCTAAAGTTGTTAAAAATTCCTGTACCAACGATCACAGAAACAACCACACCAATAACCTCCCCATAGCCCCACACAAGCAGTTTTATGCATGTTCTCTACTTAAGAACCCTAAAGGTCCTGTTTCACAAAGTTTCAGGGTAGATTTTTTTAATGTTCTGCTTCTTGCACATAGGAGATAAGGTTAAGTTCAAATTCTTTCCTCTCAATTCTAGCAGTATATGAAAAGTTATGCAGGGAATTAAGTGGAGTAAGTAAGGAAGAAAGTACCCATATAGAAAAATAAACGCTCAAAGTTACTTTCACAAGCCCTTAAACAAATGCTGACTGAATAAACCTAATTTTGTTTTACCTTCTTGTTTCTTTTCTATTGTATTTTCCTTTTTATCATCTTTAATATTAGCATCAGGAAAGTCTGTAACACTGTCAGATACATGTGACTGTGGCAAAGTCTCTTCCTTAACTTGTGATGGTTTTGCTTCCTTTCTGCTCCCTTCAGCAGGAGATAACTCTTCACTGTACAGAAGTGTCTGAACTGTGGAGTCAGATGAAGAACCCAAAGTGGTTTTACGATGAGGTATGGGATCATTTTCTGTAGACGGGGCCCAATTCCCTATTTGGATGCTTGACTGGGATGCGTGTCCAAATGGGCTCGAACGGGATTTCAAAGGCTCTGTATCTGAGACCAGTTCTCCGATTCTGATGTGCGACTGGGAAGCGTGCCCATGGATGTTCCAACGGGGTCTGGCTGAGACCACCTCTGACACGTTTTCACCAATCTTGATATTGGCATCAGATGCATGACCATGGCTGCTCCATCGAGGCCGTGTAGGAGCTACATTTGACACATACTCTCCAATCTTAATATTGGCTTCTGAAGCATGTCCATGGATGTTCCACCTAGGCCTTGAGGTCTCTATCTCTGAAGCATATTCCCCAATTTTAATATGAGCTTCAGAAACATGCCCATGAATATTCCATCGGGGTCGTCTAGATTCAACTTCAGAAGTATAGCTGCTTTCTATATGGGAGTCTGAAGAATGCCCATAAGGACTTGAACGTGGCTGGTAACTGTCCACTTGAGGTACATATTCTCCCACTCTCATGTTGGCATCAGATGCATGTCCATGAATATTCCACCGAGGCCTTATCTCATCCACATCAAATACATTTTCCCCAACTCTAACATGCCCCTGCCAAGCTGCAGATGGTCTGAGAACTGTATTAAAATCATACTCGCTTTGCTGATGCAATGGGGTACTGTCCTCTTCTGGTGCTTCTCTCAAGACAGGCTGACTTTCACTTACTTGCAGTGTCTCAGAAAGATCTGAGTTAATATTTCGGAATGCTTCATCTAGCAAAGATCCTTGCATCCTAATGGCAATAGGCTGTTCATCTTGTGACTTTGGTAAGAAGTCTTCTATACTCACATTGGATTCAGGCAAGGAGTCAGCACTGTATAGAGCACTGCATACTTTCTCTGAAATTTGAAGATTGCTTTCAGATCCTGTTGCTTTAGGCTGAAAATGCTCATCAGCATTATTATTTGCTGGCTCTGGCACGGGCACTGCTTTGTCAGCAGAAGCTGCATATTCCTGTTCAGGCTCAGATTCTTTTCTGCCAACTGTCTCATTAGAATGCAGAGGTTTCAAAAAAGACACCTAAAAAGAAATAATTATTACACTGTATAGTTAGTCGCATAAACAACCTACTAATTAGGGTATCACTTTATTACAGGATAAAAAATTTTCCAATTTTTCTGATGTTCTATAAATGATAACTGCTCACCTTGCTGTTACAGTGAGCCTTGTGTTTACTGAACTGAAATGAACCATGAAATGAAGTCCCTTTAGGGAAATCTGGAACAGCAACTTGAAGTTTATGTAAGAAAATTAACTGACCTGTGAAGGTGAATCTTGCTCAACAGGGTTTTTATCCAAAGCCAACTGGCACTGTTTATAAGGAATAATATCTAATTTTCTCCTACAGTTTCCATCTGGAAGTTTTTCAAGCATTTCCTACAAGTAAAAAAAAAAGACAGAAGTCTTTAAGTACCAAGTATCAAATTTTCTGAATTACATTTCTTAAGTGTTTTTAGGAGGTACCTCAATGCGTTTTTGATCTTCTAAGAGAAACTTAAGACGGGCTGTTTCCAATTTGTGGCGCTGGATTTTCCATAATGTTCTTTGTTCCCTACGGGCTGCATCATCAGAAAGTTTGCTATAATGGTCAATTAATTCCTGCCTAAATGAAGGTAAAAATAAAGCTAGGTTACAGATTTTTGCATACTGATTTTCATCTTCCCTTTTAAAGAGCAAGACTTTTTAGCACTTCAGAACTGAGAACCGGTTCTTAAAATGTAGAAGCCAGAGGCTTCAGTCACAAAGAATAAACAGGTGGAAAACACATGACTGTATTCTTATAGTCAACATGTATTTCTGTAACTATTTTTAGGTCACTCATTTGTCTTAAGTAATTTTAGATTAAACAGAAGAAAGTGTCAATCTAACTCCATCTGCTTTTTACTTCTGCTTTGACATACATGTGACCATTTTTGCTGTGGGCTCTGCTTTTAAATTTTAAGATGTAACTAAATTTTTTCCTGAAATTTTGATTATAACAAAACCCAGACTGGATAGGGTTGGCACAAATGAGTGGGTCCCAGATTTTTCGGCCACTAATCATTCCTAACAAAATTGCTCACAGATTAACAAAAATCCTTACATTCATCTTCTAACTGCAGACATTACCCTTGTAGAACAATGTCTAGCAAGTACTAGTACTATAAATTTTAACATACAATAATTTTTTCCTGAGGTCTTGATGATGGTTTTGGAGACTACTCAGACACATTTACCTTGCCTTTTTTTCCAGTTCTTCTTCTAAAGCTTTCAGTCTTTTTTCTCTCTCTCTGAGCTCTCGGGCATAGCTGAAATCATCATCAATCTCCTCCTGCTTTATCGCAAGACGACGCTGCATAAATATTTAACACTTTTAAAAGCCGCTCTCAATACCACATGAAATGCACGTCTGCAAGACGTTCTTATTTGTACCCCATAAGCTATTATTTCAACTTCAGTACAACATATCCTTTCATTTATTTGCCTAAGAAATACAGCTGGCCTCTAGAAACACAAAGGGATACCTCTTGGTCCTTTGCAAACTGTTCTTTCAGCTTCTGAAACTGTTCCCGTTTCTTTGCATCCAAAGCCATTCGTTCTGATATTTGTTTGTCTGTATTAAAATAAAGATAGTTAGTTTACATTAACAAAACCCAAAAGAAAGCACATAAAATGCCACTATAACTTACCACTAATGGCTTTTAGTACTTTGCTAGCAGTTTCCCTCGCATGAACAATTAATTCTTGTTTGGCTATTTCCATACGCAAATCCTAAAAAAAAATAAAACAAACCAACCAAAAAGCCCAGGTGGAATTTTTCTATTATTTTAGACTTGAAATACACTGTTGTGAAGACAGATGCACATTTTATAATGGTTATTAATCAATTAATACAATACAGAAATACAAATAAATAAGTAAATGGAAAGTCTACAAACTAGTATTGAAAGTTAATACTCCAGATCTTAAAAGAAACCAAATCCATCTGATATATACACTAAATTGATGGAATCTGAAGGCCAGAAGTCTCTTTGTAGTTAAAATGTTCTGAAAAAACAATTAGCTACAGAAATTACAAATAGTCTTATCCGGTTACTAATTAGCTTATCTCATTTGCTAAATTAGAATTAAACAATCTTTCCAGTAGGAGGACAAATCTCCAGCTGCAAAGAAGTAGGATTGAAGTCTAACACTCATTTAATATATGAAAAGGCCAAAAATGTCAACACACCACCTACACTTTTAAAAGCTATATTAAGTAAGTTTATTTGCTGCAATAGCAATTAAAACTGCAATTAACCCATGAAAAAATTCTGACTATAACTACAAATTCTTTGGATGTTATAACAAAAATGAAAACTGAGCATTTTAAAAAAATCATAATGAGGTATCCATTCCTTTATTCATTTACCTTTTCCTCCTTGCTTATGGAACTGTACCGGGCAATTCTTTCCATTCGACCTACGTACACTGCACAATCTCTCTCGATTTCCTTCAGTTCTTCAAGTGAAAAAATAACTGAAATCCGGGGCACAGGTATATCTGACCAACATATATAATGCTGAAAAATGAGAAATTTCCTTTTAAATACATTGTTTAAAGTGTAAAATGTTGTATTAGGAGTTCACATTATATATTTTTTTAACTTAGTCATGCTTCAAGACACTGACACAAATATCCATACAGGATCTAAGGGTTTTATTAGTATCATCTTTTAGCATTTATATAACTCAAAGTAGGAGACAAAGGTACAACCGTCCACAACTTGGATCACAGGTCGAACTCTTAGAGTTCTGTCTTTGCCACTGAAAATCTAATACATACATTTATACTAATCATGTTCTAAATGCCTCAAATTTTCCTTTTCTGAATATCCAAATTAACTGAGCATGTGTAACTCAATGCTGAATGCATCTCTCCTGTCAAAAGTTAGGTTTTGTTCACTTACATCCCCCACAGATCCCCACTCAGTAGGAACTCTCTAGGACAGAACTAACACCCCTATAGGAGAGAGATCTGCACAAGACAAAACTCTCAAAACCACAGCCAGTGCACATCACAGGTCTTCCTACTCTGCCTCAACATCCCTAAATCTCTGAAGCTATTCTATTAAGTGCAGAAAACAGATAACTGAGCTTGAAGGAAAAAACCAAGTGAGAGCACAAGCACACTCACATTGGATTCCCCCAGTCTACTGGTAAAAGCCATAAGATGGGATTCCCAGGGCTGTATTCCTAGGACTGTATCAGCCTAAGCAGAAGGGAAGGCCCAGCTCTTGAGGGCATTATCAAAAAGGGATGAAATGTGCCTGGCACTCTCGAGACACATGGAAGATGACTGAGCCTGGGTGCCATATGACCTGGAGGAAGACACCGCCTTAGGGACGCATAAAGGTGTAACTTGCCATGGAAGCGATGGCTGACACTTCTATAAGGAGCCCAGTACTACTGGCACACCTGACTCATGGCTTGGGAATGGTCAGCAGAGCAGACTCAGGAGAACTGGCAGAGGGACATTTCACTTGAGCTATCAGGCTTATACCTGACACTACACAGCTGATAACGAGCTGCTCTGCTCTGTCAAGACTGACCAGCTCTGATCTTAAAGAGAATAGTAGCTACCTGGGAATGTCTATAGACTTTGGACACCTCTCTGGTTGTTTTAGTTTTGGACATACAGAGAGAAGAGGGAAGACACAAAGTAGCTGAACATGTTTTTCTAACAGGGACAAGAACTGTTCTGCAAAATACCAATAAACAGAACTATTTAAGCACTTCTTGAAAATGTAGTGATACAGCTGAAAGAGCTATGCAGGACTGAGCCAAGACCTGGTAGGTGAGGCAGCTTTAAACCAAAAAGGAGTAGTGCAAGAAGTGGAAGGCACTTGCTTGGACGTTTCTGCTCTCAATACAAAGAAAAGAAATACAGCATGTGCATTGTATACAATACATGTGATGGTGTTAAAATGTCTACTTCTGCAGTGAAGTGGTAGAAAGTGGAGTGGAGAATCAGCTCACAAGTATCTGAGAGCAAGTAATTGCCTTTCCTACTTATCCAATACCCGGTTTTGATAAAGGAGTGAACTTGCTAAAAACCTAGACTCTTGCCCTAGAGACATGATTTTCTCCATGTAATAGGAAGGAATCAACCCAAAACTTACCCTAGGACAGCACAATTTGAGCAAGTTTATGGTTTTCCCACATATGTATACATCATTAGCAATATGTTTAAGAAATACAGGGACACAGTCTTCTACTTCTTTTGAAATCAAAACATAACCATGAGTCCAGTAATGTTTATCTATGTAACAAAAAGATGAAAGTATATGTATCAGTTATTTAATTAACAGCACAAATTATACAAATTAGAAATGCTCCATATATATACTGTACCTCTGAAACAAAGATAATCCTCATTCACCTGAATCATAAATTCTCCATAAACATCTCTGAATACACCACTGTATACCCAATCATAGATAAATCTAAAAAAAAAAAAAATTGTACAATATTGAAAATCAATCCTTTTGCCTTCTCACCTTTATTATAACCAAGCAGTTAGTATGTTCTTTAAAATCCCAAAAGACACAAGCTATGGGCGGGATGAAAAACCCAGCAATTAAGTGCTGTGACACTGATTTTTAAATATACAGGAGATTGTGGCTCTACACTTTTCCTTAACTATTTTTATATAGAACATTTCAGTGATAATTAGTTTAGGTAAGAGAACAGTGCCTCAATTAAAACAATCATTTTATTTCTGCATATCAATTTACTAAATATATATCAAAAATGTATAGAAAACCTTGCAGCACATCAAGGGCACAGCGAGAGAAAAGCAGAAAGGATTTGTTTTAAATAGAGGCAATTTCAGCAGGGAGAAACTAAAAGGGTATAAAACAAAGATGCAATACCAAGCACTTTTTCCCCAGACCTAGAGGCATTTTTAATGTACATGCAATAATGAGAACTACTATTTTGGCATATTTATTCATGCTTTTCATATTTTCTCTGGGTGAGCCAAACTTTTGACGAAATAAAAAACCCACAATTTTTTATGCAACACAATCTGAGACTATAGATAAAAAGGCTCAGAGATCCTTGAAGATATTTTTGTTTTTAGTTAACGCTGCGCAACAAAGAGGAAGCATTTAATACAGCAAACACTGTTCAACTTTCAGGTTCTAAGAAAAAAGTTAAGAACTTTTAAAGTATTAAATCTGATGCTTCTATGATTTGAACAACAACTTGTATTATTTAATTTCTTTCAGGTTAATAAACGAGCGGGATAATACTTTTTGCAGACAATAAAGGCTTCCTTCCAGGCCAGTCCTGATCATGCATAATTGATGCTTTAACAGATATCTGCAGCAAATTTAGGAATCAATGCAGCAAGTATCACACACTACTGTGATACTTTCAGATTTTTTTAGGTTCCATGTGATGCCCCTGGTATTTCAGAAATCTGACATCCTTCTATAAATAGCAGGGTAGCAGCTGTGAAGATATTTCAGTGAGGCTTCTGGTAAATCTGAAATTAAATTTCTCTGAAGCTCATTTCATGTAGAAGGAAGAAAATACAAGAAGGGTGGCCTTGGGAGGAATCTAAATTTAGAGCATTTTGACAGACTTTTGATTTCTCTTCTAAGTATCATTATGTCTATTAAGTAACATTGCAAACTGATGATGGACTACAACTATAATTCCTGCAAATAGCTATTAAAAAAAATTACCATATCTTCAGATGTCTATAAACTAATAAATTCTAAATTGATGTGCACTACTTAATAAAACTGCTGCAATCCAAGGAATTCTACTTTTAATTACTCCTATTATCAGTTAGTTACATCTACTTAATGAACAACAGATATTTTAATCATTTTTGCTTACTAAAAAGCCCACAACAAACAGACAGTGGAAAAAAACATTAACTTCCCCAGTTTGTAGAACAAGGGAAACTTGTCAGTTTCCAGTTTCAGGATTTTAACTCAGGTATGACGGAAAAAAAAAAAGTTTATCCAAGTCTTATATTCCAGTATGAATTTCCACAGCCAGCAGCAAGAAGTAAGTCTTATTTACATGTATTTATTTACTAATCTAGCCATATAAACCCCTTGTTACTGAGCTGAAACACAGGGGAAAAACAGCAAAATTAATTAATTTTAATATATATTGCAGATACAGACATATTTTTTCTGAAAATGTTAAAAGCCATTGTTAAACACACAGACTTACCAGATTACCAATTCATAACTCTTAAACTCAATTATGCAGAGAACACTATGGACACACCTTGTGTATGGTTCACAGCTTGTCTTCAACAAAGACAGAAGAACTGGATAATGCTCATTGCTACAATTGTTGAGAGCCTCTTTGTACAGATATGAAAGCAATTTAACACCCTAAAAAATGAAAAATATTCTAACATTAGGCAACAAACTTCACTACAACTTTGATAACAGAAGACTCATAAATACATGGTTTTACATGTTTCACTGGACACAGAAGGCAGGATTCATCTCACTTCCTCCATCTATCTGCAGTTAAGATCACTCTACCTGAGCTAGTTACCTCAAGCTCACTTTATCATTTTTAGAGTGAAACAGGTATGTTTAGAGTTGGATTCATGTGACTAGAAGGCTTATTTTGGGCCCTTTGTTTGTTTTAGGAATTGAAAACGCAGGACAAAATTCCAAATGCTTAAGTACCTGGAGAAAGGACTATAGTGTTCTAACTGGAGGTCACAGATCACAGCTTTGCTAGCAGAGAGACCAACACTATGCATTTTATATAAAATCCAACATAATTTTGAAGAATATTAACACCCCAACCCAAACCAAACATAAAAACATCAAACAAAAAATCACCGTAGGAAATGAAGCACCAGCTCCACCACTGATCCCCTGTGCCGTTGTTCCTATGCCACAAAGCTCAGCTAAATACCTAAAAAACAGTATTAAAACATATATAAAAATTTCAACCAGAAGCCTCCAAGATCACAGTGATGAACTTTGCTGAATTTGAGTATCATACAACAATCATACTGTACCTGTTGAATGATAACAGGGATAACAAAGAAACTGAGTACAAAGACCTTATATGTGTTCCCTAGAATATTCTGGATATATAACAATCTGTTAAATAGAGAAAAAATAGTGATAGACTAACTAAGAATGCCCATGTAATATGGTCTCTTTTAGTGTATATGAAGAGAATGCATTTTTTCTGCTATAAAAAGCCTAAACATTTAATTCCACTCTCTTACCTCAACTGACGACCCAATTTTCTGAATAGAAAGCTGATTGTTAGAAGACTTAAAGTAGGAGGTGTTGACAAAACACAGGCTCGGTAATATTGAAGGTACTTTCTCAGTCCACTTGTGAATGCCTGGTATGAACAGAAAACATTTAAAGTCTTACTGTGAAAGTTGTTAACAGTCTAGCAATGCCTCATATCAATTGCATCAGCATGAAAACAAACCTTTTAATAAAATAAATTGCATATGCAGGTAAGGGGGACTTGTACACCAAAGTAAGGGGCAAGTGAGGGTCCAAGCAACTTCAGACATTCCAATGAGCTAGAGGACTCCTCTATACTCTTCATACATCCAGTGCACAGAGCCTGTACCCATGCACAGTGAAATAAAACATCTTGGTTCAGCCTCTTTGACTTGCCCTTTGAGGAGCTCCTCATTCTCTATAATACCAACCCAGGGAAACCTCTTTCCTTACTTTTATGCCTACACTGGATATTGCAAAAAACTTATCTAGAACTTTATCCAACAAGGAGACCTTTTCAACTGAATAACATTGCTGTAAATCAAATATTCAGGATGAATACATTTTCATAACTAATCCTAACTTAGTTCTATGCATTAGGAAGAGATTAAGTCAGCAGATATTACAGAGTGTACATACAGCTCAACATAATATACAGAGGACTGACACAGAAAATTTGCACTTAATTTTGAACATCGGAAAAGTCATTAAAGCTATTAAATACCATATTTCTCTACCTCAGTTTTTATTTTTGAAAAATATATTATTTTTTTATATATATATATATATATATATATATACACACACAGGGTACTAAGTAAGGTTTTGTATTTTAATTTTATACGTCTTTCTATATAAATATATGATGTTTTTAAAGCATTTAAAAATTGTAATTCTTCAGTCCACAACAGAACACCACGACTAAACAAGCCACGCTTTGGGTAACAAATACATTTCACTGCATGTTTCAGTGCAAGCAAGCCCTCAGCACAGACAGCTCTGATTTAAATTCAGTGGCACTGTTCATTGCTGACCTGGGATGGAGCATAACACTTAAAATACTTTGCAGCTTTGCAGAATGCAGAAATCCCAGCTTTACATGAAATCAAAGTCACCTTCTCTACCTCAGATAGCTGGCCCATTAAATCTAGTTGATTTAATACAATTGTTTTACCTGAAACACAAGTCCTTTGCTGTATGAGGAATCCAAAACTGGTTGAAGAGAAAAACGACTTAGCCGTGTGTAATAGGTTCCATACTCTGCAACTTCTGAGAGCAGGTTATGCATTGTCTCCGGTGATGTCCCAGATACATACACCCCCTCTTTTATCACAAATGACTGAGCAGCCTAAAAGGATACAGGGAGGAAAAAAAAGGCAGATTCAACTCTTTTGTATCTGTATTCTGATTGAAAATACCAAAAATTTACAGACAAAAATAACAGCAGACAAATTTTCAGTTTAGATACTCAGGTGACTGAGACTATATAGCTAGGATAGTGATTAACATTGAATAAACATTGAATAAACATTGAATTGTAGCAAAATCGCAAGAGTATGAATGATGCCTTCAAATATACAGAAGACAACTCATTATCTAATTCCTTAAAGAAAATCCAATCTACAAAATTATTTCCACATCTATTTTCAAGTACTCATAAACCTATTTTCCTGTTAGAGAACTACAAATACTCTCAGCCTATTCCAGTAACATAATTACTGCAATATATAAATACTGCCTTATTGACATTAGGCAACATTCAACTTTTTAACACTAGCCACAACTGCAAGATGCCAGCAGAAATAAATGTATTGAAGAGGAAACCCCTTTGAAGAAAAAAACCCAAAAAGATTTGACTAAGAAGTGCAGATAAAAATCTTACATACCTGATTGAGTGAGAATGTAGTGGATACCACACCAATGAGGACATTCAAGACATCCTTAACCAGTTCAGGTTCTTTCATCAGCACCAGCTGAGGAAGCTGAAGTACAGTATTGGTAAACAGTTGCAATTCCCCTTCTCGCAGTTTGTAAAACTGGTCAAAAGCTTCTCTCCCAGCTTCAGTAAGATATGGTTCCTCTTTTTTACCAGGTGGGCTGTGTCAGAGTAAACACAACATTACAAGGTGATTACATCAAAAGAGGAAATACATCTCATACAGAAAGAAAAAAGCACTTCAGAATTTACACAGACAGAATTCTTCACACAGAAGTTACTTGTAATATACTACATTTTTAAGGGAATGTGCATTCAGCCAATGAAACTGTAGCTCAAACTCAGTACAGACAAGAAATACATAGATAATTTAAACATCAGATCAGAGACAGAATCCTTGACAAGGAACTACCAGCTGCTTTTGTGGCCTTCCCTGATGCAGGGTTCATACTAGGAAAACGAGGCAAATATATACCATATACCATGGTTCATTTAATGCTAATATTCAAATAAGTTAGAGAGAAATATGCTCAAAGTGCTAGGATGAACTTTTATTAACATATTTTACCTCTTCACAGTGAAGATTACTATCCCCTCCAAAACTATTTCTGTTTCCAATTCTTCCAAAAGTTCTGAATTCTAGTAGCAGTATTACAAAAAATCTGTCAGGCATGCCTATGGTCTACATATGACTCTTAGACCCTTACAGTCTAAAGGGTAGCAAAAAAACCCTGTCTAGTACTAGGAAAAAAGCTCAAGTGGGCTACAGTGGCTTTGAAAAATCAGAACAGGGAAATTCTGAGTTTCTGACCTTCTAAGGCTCTGAGATGAAAAAACGCTGTTTAACAATGCGACAGCACACCACTAGATTATTATTTAAGATTACAGAAAACATACAGAGCAAAGTTTCTCCAAGAATCAGGCACACCACAGTCCATCTGAAAGGTAAGGACACCTGCCATACCTGCCTTTTCTTCTATCTTCCATTTTAGGGAAGCCAGGAAGCCTTAACAATACTGTAGACAGCTTTCTCTCAGGAGATGCATCTTCTACTCAATAGCCAAAAGAACAAGTCTAACTAGACTATCAAGAAATCTGTCATAATTTTCTGGTTTGTCTACAGGACAGGAAAAGGAATACAATACTCTACAATACTGGGAGAGATTTATTTAAATCTTCTACAGCTCTACAATTACCACTTTCTTTTTTAAAACTGAAAATAGGGAATCATTTTAGACTAAGACAAATTGCATAGCACATAAGATGACAAAACAGTTAGAAAAATGCTGCATTTCACACAAACAGCATTTTCCTAATCCCTTTGTGTTTTGACAAAGACGATTTTATTGCTTCCTATGAAACTGCTGTACTCTACGAACAAGTTTGTTGAAATCACAACCTTTATTCCTTTATCCCTATTAATGCAGTGTACTGAAATTCGTGAATTAACCATGCTCATTTCACTATTTATACTGAGGTCATTTGGAACTAAGATGCAATGCACCTTCACACATTTGCATACGGGGCATAGTAAGTTTACCAGTAAGATCAGACACATACTACCCAATTCTTTCCCAACATCTTCGTTTGCTGGGTCCATATGTAAGCACTGCATCCCACAAGTCTATGTCTGGAGTCATGCTCGGCTCTGACTGAGAATCAGGAGTCAGATTGGATGCTGACTGGAATCCCTCATCTTCTGACTGGTCTATACTTTGGGGAACCTGTAGAAAGAGTTCAAATGTCAGACATGAAAACATTTTACTGAAGATGCATAGACTTAAAAAAAGGTGTTTTGCTATCATTTGTGACCAAGTGACTCTACGTGACCCAAGCTCTCACCTACCCTCCCTTTATATCAATTTTAAGTTTTTACTGTAAGCACTCTTTTCATTTGATGAGTCTCTACAGGTATTAATGCCTACTCATTAAAAACCAACCACCTTCAAAATAACATACTATGCTTGTTGGTGTTAAACTTGAAACTTCCTTGTTTGGCAAGCACATAGTTCTACAAATTGAGAATCTCAGGTATGGACATTCAACAATATGTAGCATTAATAAAATCATACTGCTCTGCCATTTGTTCCAGGCAAATGATCCAGACCCCAAATCTTCCAATTGGTAAACATTTTGTTCACTATGACTAACGACGTTTGTTCCTTAATTCATATGCAGAAAATCTCTAAGTGTCCAAACAGTGTATATACCACATCCTCAGCTCCCTCTCAACAGGAGCCATATGTGCAGAATTGTCCTCAATTTTAGTAAAAGACAATCACACCCATATAAAAAGCAGCATATTCCTTAAGAAACTGCAAATTTTCCAGTCTGATGGAAAGAGTTCAGCACTAACTCAAAAAGGCTCTGCCTCCTCTAGGTTACAATTTACATCAACATGTGAACACTGAATGGCACAGGGGCTTTCTATTGAATGTGTCTGCCTTCAAGTTTCAATTCAGATCCTGAGTAAAGAGAATTGCAAGATCTATCCATATGTTAAGTAAAAGGAACAAGATAAGGATCTAAGGGTAGGCTATAAATAAGCCTACCTACACACAGTAAAAATGGAAAGAAAGAAAAAACCTCTAGAAGTGTATCTAGTACTTCAATGAGAATAAACCAGCAAAATAAACAGAATGGACAGCAAAAGGGGAAAAAAGATACAGTAGAAACTGAACACACTGAAAGGGTAAAAGGACAATAGGAACTAGGACATTCAATGGGGGTAAAAAAAACTCAACAGAAAAAAAGCTTTAAGATATAACAAGCCAACAATACTGCAAGTTAGTATTGTAATCTGAACAGCAAAGCACATACAATTCAGACAGGGATGCTTAGGCAGTCAGTCTGAGCACTGAGAAGTAAGCAGCAAGGCAGAGGAGTTCAACACACAAAGCAGGCAGAAACGCAAGCAAAAGGTTGCTAGGGTGGGGGAGGCACAGGTACAGCCAATGGCTTAAATTCATAAAGCCTATGGCCACACAATGGGTTTTGACACAGCTATAGGGCAAGACCAAGGTTTTTGTTATCATACATCTCCAAAAAGCTTCTCTGGTTCTCTGCAAAGGATCACTGCTCCATCTTAAATTCCAGTGCTGTATGCTTCTAAAACCAATTAAACTATTACCTACGTTTTAAACTACAGTTTCAAAGTGGCACATGAAAGCATACACACAGTCGTTACCCCAAAACAAATGATACCCTACTTTTATCGCAAGTCCGGACAAATCCGCACTGTCAGGCACTGGCGGTAAATCCAACTTGATGTCCATATCATACGTCCGGCTGTGGACAAGGGCACCAAAGAGGGAGACGCGCGTTTCTTTCTCAAACTTGTCCCCAGCAGGACAGCTCTGTGAGAACAGCCCCATGGCAGGGAGTCCAGTGCCAGGTGCAGCCTCCATGATCTGAAGTGTCTGCTGAATTGTGTCATTGAACTGACATTCTTCGTTTGTTATCAGAGATTGTATGTCAGCTTCAAACACACTTACATCATAATAATCATAACCCTGGTATTTGACATTTCTCCCAACATATTTGTTGTTCAGAAAATAGTCCTTTTTTTGTGGTACCAGCTGAGGAGGACCTGTTCCAGCAAGCTGTACTAAAAGATCTAAGACAGCATTAACTTCAGTAAATGGTAAGCATTCAGCTGTTTCCAGTTCCTCCACAAGATTCTCCAGTCGATCTGCTTGAGCACCTAGGCCAGCAACTCTCAAGTTGAAAGACAGCATCAAAATTTTGTTTTTCACTGGGAGTCTGGAAACGTTTGATTGCAGCTTACGAGCCTCATCTTGAAAAAGGTTCATGAACAGGGCATTATAAGCAACTCTTTTCAGATTGTGCTTAGCCCTTCTCTTACTGATCTTCTGCCTGCCTAAGTGAACCTTCCATGGCAAACCTGTCAAGTGTGCTTCACACAAGTCATTGAACAACTGTGTAATGCTCTCCATTTCAAATGAAACTGTCAGGTTTCGGCAGTTACAGTCTGGGTCTCTGATTTCATGGGAAGGAAGACCTGAAAAATATCAGGAAGAAACTCATAAGGCATATAAGAAATTGGTGAGTATGCTTTAACTTAAACTGAGATAGCCCAAAAGGAAAGAGAACTGACCTCCCACTTATTTAGGACATGAGCTACAAAAACCACACTTTGATCATCAGAGAAGTGATGGTGCAGGAAGCTTAATTCCAGATACCCATTTTTTTCCCCGGCAGGCTGAAACAGAAGTGAGAAGGTTGTCCTGATCTAATCCTGGATTCCTGCGGGAACACCTCCACCTTTTTCCCGGAGATATCCGCCCCCTCCCTCCCACGCAGTGATGCCCTCAGCCGCAGCCGCGGGGCCGAGAGGACGCGGGCAAGCTGCGCGTGGTGACGGTGACTGGCGGCGACCGCAGGGCTGGGCTGGAGGGCGCCCGCCATCACTGGGGCACTCCCGAGCCCCCACAGAGGAAAGGCGGGGTGTCGGCACGCCCGGAGGAGCTGCCGGCGGCCCGGCTCACCCTGAGCACCCAGCTGGGCCCGAGCACGGCGCGCCAGCCGCCCCGAGCCCCCGCCAGCAGCAGCGCCCCGCGAGGCTGTCCCCCGCCCATCCCGCCCCTTCTCCCCGGGCCGTACCTGCGGCGCTCCCCGGGCAGCGGGAGCGGGACAGAGCCGCCACCTCCTCCCGGCGCCGCCGACGTCACCCGAGCGCGACCGGGCCCGCCCCGCTGCCGGCTCCCCGCCCCCGGCGGCCGAGGGAGCGGGGCCGCCGCTCGGGCCCAGCGCTGGCGCAGAGCGGCCTCAGCAGCCACACTGCGAACGCCAAGGCGCGAACGCCGAGTGGGACCGCTCAGGAATTTTAAGCCGTTCCTGCGGTACTCACCCTCACCGCTGTCGCCGCTCAGCTGACAAAATATAACAACACGCTAGTGCCAGAAAGCGATGAACCACGCTGGTCCCGAGCTGCAGGAGCCAACTGCAGCCTTCTGACGCTCTTTGCAAACAAATTCTACCAAGAGTACACTTTTTTCCCCGCTTAATTAATGTTTTAATAAAGGCTTAGAAAAATACATATCAAAATGTATGTGATTCAAACACTATAAATTCCATTGAAGAAAGGCAGGGAGAGGGGAAAGAGCTGAGCTATTTCTCAGAAAATGCTCTTTCATTGAAAATGCTGAGTTTAAAAAAAAATAAAGGGGGAGGGGGAGGAGACGTTTAGGGGAGAGTGGGAGAGGGAAGAATGGCAAAATCTCCTGTTAGGATGTGTTTTCTGTTAGGAAAAATGCTAGAGTTCGGCCATTGGCTGGTTTCCAATTTAAATACTTTTTTGGACTGCAAAGTTCAGTTTAAAGCAATTCTAAACTGAAACAGAACATCTTCATGTTCTTCAGCTCCTCTCTGTGAAAAATCTTTCACATAGCTTTTATTTTCCTTTGAAAAAGGCTTTAATTTCAAAATGCTCAAGGATGGGTATAATTTCCTCTCCAGCAGTATCTGAAAACCAAACAAATGGGAAGGGAAACACTGCAAACAATTAAAAAAGGCAACTGCCAAGACAGATTTAGTTATTCCAGATGATACAATGTTGATCCCAGTAGCAACACCAGTGTCTGAAATCAAAAGGTCAAGTTATTGAAGTCACAATAACAGAAAAATTCTCTTGAAAATGATCCCTAAATCATGCCTGGAATACTATAAAACAAGGCACATCATGGTTATTGCCTTGGGATGCTTAATTTTGAGAATTGACATGATGTAGCCTTAGGCCTCTACTAAAGCTCTGGAGGTCTGTAGTTCTTATTTATTACATAGACAATTTATGTTTGAAAAGAGGGCAGAGTGAAGTTCTCATCCTTTCCTTTTCCTCTTCTTTGTAAAATGATTCTGAAGTGAAATTAATTTCTTGAAATCCCATCCTTCACTGAAAAAAACAGCAGTAAGAAAACCAGTTATTAATCAAGCTCATACCACAACTCCTGACTCCACAAGAACATTTTTATTGGAACCAGACCCCCGGCACTGGCCATTTCTTCTGAAAGAGAGCATGGAATTTTCTTTTAGAGAGTGATGCCCACCTTTATAATTGCTTTTTCTGTTGAAAAATGAAAGTCATACAGCAGAGAAATGTTTCTAGACAAGTATGCTTGAAAACATACATACTGTCAAGCCTGATTCCTCTACAAATGCAGTGCCTGATCTTCAGTTCTTTGTGACTGTACTTGCAGCACGATTAATCACTATTGAGTTACGTGAAGTTATTTGTGGATAAGTTAAACACATAAAAAATATCACCTGGTTTGGCACTATATTCAGAAAACACATTAGCAATCAGAGCCAGGGCCCATCTTTTTACCCATTCTTTAAGCACGTACTTTGGTAACTTCATTCCAGAATTCTGGAGTAACTATTCCAAGTCCCAAGCGTACAGCTGCTGTGCTAAGAAATTTGGTGCTTTCTGGCTCAAGTGGCAGAATTAGAAGCACTCAGAACTTCACCATTTTAACACTAGATCAATCTGGTCCCACAGACTTTAAATGTCCCACTGACTTACAGGACCCTGCTGTATTTATATATAATCTCTTCAGAAACTTACAGTATGTAAGAGTTTAAGATAAAATAAGACAACTTACCTGAACACTGAAGCATTTTCCATTCCTGCTGAAACTGGTCTCTTAATGCTTTTATTTTTTTTACTTTCTCTTGGGTAGGAGGTACATAATTTCCAAAGGGAGGTATAGAAGCACCCCCTAATGCTTTGGCTACACTTTGCAATAAACTTATCTCTGTGTCCTAATTAGGAAGAAAAAAAACCCCTGTGAACCAGGCTCTCTTTGTTTCAGTGATAAATGAAATATTTTAAAACAAGCTTTTGTAATGAAATTGCTAGCATTAGTAGCAAGAATGAGCAACCTCCCATTTTCAACTAAAAATGTGTTAAAATGGAGTTTTTCTCTGAAAAATGTAAATGAATTTTTATCTGTTGTAAAGCTTTTTTCTTTCAAATGGAGAAAGAATCTCACTTTTCCCTTTACAACTGAAAAGAAATAATACTGGGTTAAGGACCGAAAATATTATGAGGTAAGGGGAGCATGGAGCTTGCTTACTTCATGCATAATTTATTTTCTGTGAGTGGAAAATAGTGATATATTTTGCTTAATCAAGAAATTTACTCTTTTGGACTTCTCACAGTCTAAATCAATATAATTTCCTTGCAGAAACTGTATTTGGAAATGTTGATGCTATATGAAAATTATTTTTGGAAGACTGTAACCCTATTTTGTTTTTAAAAGATAGAAGTATTTTTTCAAATATTCTAAAAAGCCAAGCACATGCATTAGAAATGTTATGGAGCTACCTGAAGAGTACCAATATGAAAGTATCAATCATTTTTTTAACATGTATGCCTAATATCCTTTTATTGTCTGAGTTTACACTTCAGAATATCAATAATTCTCTCCATTTCATGCTCCTAATTAGTAATGTGCAAATACATTATTTATGGATACTGCATATCAATGTACAAATTATTTTAGCTTAGACAATTTATGTAACAGCATTGTAAATTAAAACAAATAACATTTGAGAAAACTACAGAATAAATTATATCAAAATCCACTTAATTGACAGCTTAATGAATAGCGTGGCTTTAATTGGGTACTTGCTGGGGAACAGATTAGAATAAGCATCCATGAACAATTTTTCATTGAAGAAGAACTAGAAGGCACAAAAGTAATTGAAAGTTACAGTTTCATAGATCACACAGAGAAACTGTAGTACTCACAACCACAGGATGCTGGAGAGGCCAAGAGTGTAAACTGAGTTCTTTATGTGATTAGACAAATTCATGGAAGACATGCTCACTGACACAGATCACTGCTCTGGATACAGCTTCCAACTCCTAAATTTAGGCATCCTTAATGTGGTAGCGTATGGAAAAAGTTAGCCTAGGAAAAGCCCCTATTTTTTTATTTTCTTTCCCATGCTCTCTACCAGAAACACAAAGCTGGGGTAGACTGGCCCTCAATTATCTACTATCCCAATTAAGTTCAGCTGAAGGATATGTGCCATTCTGATTTATGTTCTGCACGCTGGAAGTCACGTGTGACAAAGTACAGCACAGGGGAGAGAAGAAGAAATTTAGCAGTCTGTTATGACAGGACAACGGGCTGCTTTCAATCACATTTGATGCAAAGAGGCCAGATGATTTAACAGACAGGAACTCCCTCTTTTCAGGGGACAACTCTGAGCTGTGGATCCCACACAAAAATTGAAGTTGCAGCAAATTGTCAGAACATCTACGGTCCACAGACATAACCATGGGCTTACATTCATGCCTCAGCTTCTCCATCGTGCAGGCTGCCAACAGCTGCCTACAGCTCGGTGTGCAACTGTGTCTTGTCTTGTTCTCAGGACAGAAAGAAACTTGGGCAGTTTGTGCTGTGAACTCAGGGGTTCCAAAGACAGGATAAATAGAGCCACTATGTTCTACTAGGCAGCTTGAAGCAGTTCATGCCAGTGTCTCTCCCAGACACTTTGAAATATCACGGCTTAGCACCCCTTCTTACCTCAATCACAGCAACAATTCGAGACTCAGCTAATCCTTGTAGTAAAGCAACAAGCAGAGAAATCCCACTTATTCCAAGGCTCCTGTTTGGTCCAACAGCTATTACTATTAGGTTTGGTTGGTAACTGTATGCTACAGGAAGAATGAATCCAAGTACAGCAGAAAAGAAATCATTTCCTTCAGCATCCTTTAACAAGAAGAAATTGGTTAGCACAAATATAAAGGCCCAAATTCCCAGAAATAAGACAGAAAGGTGAATCTCAAAAAGCTTTTAATTGTCCGAGGAAGCAGGATACTGATCTATCTTCCCAGCAATTTTTATATTAAATATGCAGGATTCTTTATTTTTTCCTTAGTGTCTTTGCACTGTAACTCTGCCTTGCTGAAGATAAACTGCAGTAATTATGGGAGGCTTCCTCAAACCTATGCATTCTAATACACTCTAAAGCCCTGTGAAGGAGTAGTAATCTGGCAAGGGCAAGAAAAGGAAAAATCTTTAAAGGTCCAAAGTGGAGTAAGGGATGTAATTCTCAATGTAATTTTATAAATTTCTAAGTACATTCTATTATTCCTGTTTTAAAGGTTTTTCTCCTGTGTTGTTTCCAGAAAGTGAATCTTACCTCTTTCCAGTTTAGAGAAATATAGTGTTTGCAGCTGGTCTTTCCAGGCTGTTCTTTCTCACAGATGTTTATGATGAGCATTTTTCTGTAAATAAAACCCCCACTTGAGTATTTAACCAATATTTCCCAAGGAGATAAAAATGGGATATTTTCTTTCATCATTCTTTAAATACTACTTCATAATACAGGAGCAAATAACTGTTTGCATTAGTACATGCCAAAATGTAAACAGTTAAAACTGAAATTCTTTCTATGGTATTTTTAAAAAGAGGATTAAAGACTATTGGCAAATTACTTTTAAGAAAAAGGGGAAGTGGAAAAAAGCTATAAATAAATAAAGAAGACTTTCATTAAGGAACTCTGCATCAGCAGTATGTGCCTCCTGCAGTTACAGGGGAGATAGATCTTATATAATTAATAATTGCCTTCTTTATTACATTTTATTTTCAATTTTCAGTAACAATCTAAATTTGAATTAATACAGAAGGATTCTACTTTAAACCCACCACTAAAGGCATAAAGTAGCATTTAGAGACAATAATTTATCTTTGAAGATGTATTTGGGGATGTGTTGTATTATGTCTCAAGCTAAATTTAATGAATGCCAGCTCATGACTGATCTCCTTAGTACAGTTTTCATCACACATATCGACACTTATGAACATTTAGAAAGCCCTTGGGACTGTACCCCCTAACGTAAAGAGAGACCTCACCCATCTTCTGTGTTTGGTATGATCTGCATGTCTCCCACAAATACACAAAGCACTCTGCAGAAAACAAAAAGATACACACATTTACAAGTAATTTTTTTTTCAGTTAGTGCAATTTGTATAAAAGTCTGCATGTCAACTGGAAGCATTAAAAAGAATGTATACTGAATTCAATCCATTAAAAGTAGAAATAAACCCCAAATTTCTCCCACCAAATACTGGGGAGGAAAAATAAAAAAATCAAGAAATTGGCATCAGGTCAAAGCCAACTGAAATCTGACAAAGAATGTGCAGGCTAGTACAGCCATCACCCTTACCAATTTTTTGCCTTTGGAAAGGCAAAAGGTTTTGTTGGCATATACGCTGTTACCTGGATTACATGCTGAAAATGCTATGCGTGTGGGCATGCTATTTGTTTTAAAATCAAGGTTTCACAGGCAATTTGCCTTATTTGCCACACTTAAGTATCTGATTTTAACATTTTGTCAAAGGGCTCTAAATGCAAAACACACAAATTCACCTTTGAAATCCAAAACGAACAGAATGTCTTAGTGCAACAGCAGCAGAAAGAGCAGCTGCGGGCGATGCTGCAATTCCGTTACACACCTACAAAATACATTTTTCATTCAGAAGCAATTAATGATGCCGAATATAATGTCATTTTTTAAGTGCAACAACTGTATTATTGCTTGTTTATGAAGGGATTTTAATGATGAGGAACAAGAAGAAAAAGATTAAGGAAATGTTACCAATTAATTTGCTACAGAAAGGCCATATTTTATTATTATGCCATAAACTGCACTATTATTTCAAAAGTATAGTGCAATACTAAATTAAATATAGCTTTTCCAGGGGAAGGCCATGTTTACTGATTCTCTAGATAGCCTGCAAACTGCAGCAGAAAAATACACCCTATGAAAAGGAGGTTGTTCCTGAATATTCTGACTCTTCCTTTAATCTAGGCAAGCTATTCTTTTCTGGAAAATACAATTGCAGTATTACTCAGTCAACCCTTCAGTGTTCATTTGTGGTGCGTAGTGCTTTGAACTCCACATGAAAGCTAAGCAAAAAGATTTGTTTCCCCTCACTCCTCCTCTTTGTCAGCACAAAAGCTTAGATCTGCAACTCATTAAAAGTTCTATTTCTTTTTGCCAGTAACCATTTTTTAAAATCTATTTATAGGCTCTCCTGGAGCTATGTGCAGTTTATAATGTCAGAAATTTGTCCCCAAGATCTATATATGTGACTTCCAACAGCAAGATGTCTTAGAAGAAAGAGGCCATTGTGGTAGTTACTCTTCCTTGCAGGCCTGGTACTTTTGAAGAGATCTTCTCACTCAAAGGAAGAGTGACTTATTATGATATAATATTTTTAACTTGTTTTCAGTTTTTCTTCAATGCTCCTCCAAGTTTTTACATATAAATATGAAGATGCACCCTCTAAGCCTGCCCTCTCTTCATTCCTGACCCTGCAAGAATCAAAATACTGAACTAGAATTACTCTGTTCATACAGTAGAGCTGTTGAAAACAGCACTAAAGTGTGTGCACGTGCATGCACACGTAAGTCGAAATCTACTCTGTGTAAACTTTGCACATTGAGACAGGAAAAGTACTGACACTGCTTCAGATTTCTTGCTGCTGCTCACTGGTGCTTGATATACCAGCTTCTGCTCCCCTCAACTGAAGAGCCAATGCCTGGCTTCCCTGTAGGTCTGAGAACAATGAGAAGGTTCTTAGGGACTCATATTCTGTGACTACCTGCAGAAAGTCTGGACAATGACTTCCCCTAGAAAAATGGCTTGGAGTTAACAGCTATCCCTAAATAGTTGTTTTCTCATCTTGCAAGCTCACTCTCATAGCTAAACACATTCTAGCTGAGATTAGTGCACTTGGGAGATAAACAGTAACTAAAATCTGGACAACAATATTGTAGAAGCAGAAAATCAGAGGAATCTAACTCCACCCCTACCCCCAAGACCAAGGCAATATATTATTACCTCCTTCTTGAGTATTTTATCTAGGATTGCCAACATACTGCCAAGAGAGAGCAAAATCTTGTCCTCTTTCACAAGGTCTGCATAAAAACCACTGTAAAATAAATTATATGAAGAAAAACTAGGTTAGAGGCATTAATGTCTTTGAAGAGGACACTGATAAAGTGCTCTGCAGTTAGTACTCATGGGGTACATTTTGTATAGGTGCTACACATTGATTCCCAGAAACCTGTTCTAGCAGGAAGATGCCTGACAGTCTTCAGCTCCCTAAACCTGTCTGCATTCTGCATTGGAAAGAAAACAAAAATGGCTGATGATATTCAGGAAACAGAGTTCTGTCAAAATTAGATGAAGACAAGATGAAACACTGAGTTCCTCAAATCAGAGCAGTTTGGTATTTTTTCCAGCTGAAAGTGAGTACAGAGCTGTAAGACAGCTTCCTAGCAAGATCTCTTTCTAAATTAATACATTTGCATTAGGTGTCCTACCTCTATTGAAAGAGTTTTAGAGAAAAGTATTCTGATTAGTTCTTTAAAGGATTTCAGGCTATGAGTGCTATACAACACAAATTTCTTTATTTCTAAAGGAAGAAATTCTGGCTGTAATTGAGTAGACTAAGGCCAAAAAGATGACCATGGCAGACAGTTAGATGACAGTCTGTATAGAGACCTCTCATCCCCTTAATTATGTGGAAAATCAAATAAGTAGGACCAACCTGACAAGAGATTTTATTTCAGTTTTATCCATTTCCTTCACCAGTTGAACATGTTCAGAGAGAAAATATTCTGAACCTTCAGAGCCAGTTGTTGCTGTTTTGATGGGAGGCACTGGAAACAGAATATTTTTCATGTGCAATTCCAAAAACCTTTCTACTTTGACAGTGTTGTTGTTGTTAGTTATCTTAGTTTCATGTTCTGTGGAGGTATTTGAATTAGCCTTCTTTAGTAAGTGTGATTTGGTGCTCAAATTTTGTAAAAATGATGTCTCTAGAGAAAAAGAAAAAGAGGGGTTTCACAGGTATTAGTTTCTAAGCAACGTGTTAATATTTGGATATATTTATTTACAAAATAGAATACATCTGTATTCGTAGTATGCATATTTACTCCCATGCACTGGCTACAAGGTTTCCTGACACAGATGTTATTTTTTCAGTGCTACTACATTTGTTTTAATCTAGGGAAAGGTCATATATTGTAATAAAGCTTATGCCCATATTTTTGACACAGAAAACAGCATCCTCAAACAAAGATATCAAAATGCTACTTTTTGGCATGATGTTTGCCAGCTTCAGAAAGTTCTTTTCAGACCAGCTGAAGACATGACCTTGAATGAAGCCTCATACTGCTTTGCCAGTCATTTGATGAATAACTGCTCGTTCAATTAGTTTAATCCACTGGTATTAATTTTAATAACTTTCAATGTCTGTATAAATCCATTTATCGATCACATTTGCTTGAATAAAGAGAAACTACCTTCATGTGCCAACCATTTCCAGTAGGGTTTATGTGCTGCTCTCACATTTTGAATAGATTCAACAGCACTAAAAAGGAAACCAGATTAACAGTATCAGCAACAATGAAAATAGAGGAATCATAACTTAACAAAAAAGCAAAACCAAAAAATCTAGCTGAAAATGAACAAACTCTGATGTCTTCCAAGAACGCAAAACAGAAAGCTAAAGAGAATGAGAATCAATGGGCAGACTGCTTGAAAAGATTAAAGAGTCAAAAAAGAAAAGTACACACATTTACACATTGAGTGACATCCTAACACTGTTGTTGGAGGAAGCACACCTGTCTAAGTTCAGAAAAAAATTCTGTCAGTGTCTTGCCAAGAGATTTTATCTATACAGTGTAAAGACTTAATTAGACTGACTCAAAAGCAAGACAATCTGTTCAAGAACCAAGTAAATCACATACCCTGCTATTCTTTGTGTTGAAATCTCCTTTTTGTTATCACTGGTATTTGCAGCACTATGGGCAAGTGGTCCCATTACATAACCTATTATAAAAACGTAATTCAGGTCAAATTAAATCCAGAAGAAATTCCATGAACTTGCAGATTACTTGTAAGGTGTTCAGGAGCTGGACTGATATATTGGATAAGTAGGTAATCAACTCTCTATGACATAGGATGATAGCAATCTGAGATACCACACTTGGTAAAGAAGAAGGACACACAGGGCTTATGGGACATGCTAGGAGCAAAATAACCAGCTTTGCTCCATCAGTTTACCAAATGCAACTCAGCCCTCAGCCTGTGTATATCCACACTGCTTCCCTGACTCATCCAAGCTCTGAGTTCTAATTAATGCAGCCAACTGGTAGGTGCTGCCACCAAAGTGAAGGAGGAGCATTTCTGCTGGAAAAAGCACAGGACAGCAAGTGAGGTGGGAGAAAAATGGAGGACAGAATATGGAGATATGGAGGAGATAGTGCAGACAGGTAGAGAGAAAGACACTTTTTAGATGGGGGACTGATTCAGGCCCAAGGTTCAAAATGCTTTACTAGTTCAGACTCACCACTGTACAAACACAGTCTTAGTGTCTCTAAAAAGAAGTTAGACTTGAAATTTAATTATCTTGGTACACCTCTACATAGTCAAGTGCTTTTGCACCCCAGGCCTTGATGCTCCAAATTCAAGAAACACAAGTATTCGTCAAGATTGGCTCTGCATAGCATCAATTCTCTCTGATGAGAGAAAGGTTAGCTCCAGCTATTGCTGTACTGCAACAACTGAAATGGCTCTGGGGTCTGCAGCACGAATCCTTGTGGTTGCATCCTTTCCCAAATACTGGCTGATAGTTAACTGGTATTGCCTTGATTACAGCAGGATTATCTCAGCCTTGAGTGAGATGGATTTCTATAGGATAACAAGGCCTAAGGATAAAATGGCTTATGGTTTTATGCTATAAGGTCTCCCAACTTGAAATAATTTCAGAAACATAAGTATATAAAACTGTACCTTGGATGACTTTCTAAAAATGTAAGTTAACCAAAGAAGAAAATAATATATTACAAACAATCATATTAAAACCTTACTTCAGCAAGATGTTCAAAGCATGCATGACTTCAGTCTCTTTGATAAACACATTAGTTGTCTAAAATTCTTTATATGCTTACCTTAGACAAGGTGCCATTTCTCCAGTTATTTGAGGTACAGGATCTCCAAGCAAAGTTTTTACAGTCATGCAGACTGATTCACCCAATGATTTCAAGTGGTATCCACCCTAAAAAGTATTTTGTGGCAACTAAGGGACAAGTACTTTTAACATCTCTCTGAATTTCAACATAGAAAATAAACTATACTTTTGAAATATATCTGTATTTACAGAAGATGATATGCAAGTATATATAAGTCAGTAATTTTTCAATATGAAAACAGTAAGTTAGTAGCCACCTGCTGAACTTCACTGGCATCTTATGACTGAACTCACTGTCATAGTTCAAGTAACTTCAGAAATCAGTCATCACTTTGCCATGAAAACACATGCCCTCTCCATTCCCACCTACAACATGCCATCTTCAACAATCCTTCTGGAAGATTCCTTAGAAGGCAAATGTCTGTCCTCTAAAATGGCTGTACAAGAGAAATCTGCCACAGCCTGACACTTTTAAGATGTGGTTAGTTTGGCAGAATTTGGAGAACAAGATGGATTTAAGACTGCTAGGCGGCATGCAAGAAGCCATCTATCACCTATGGAGCAGTCATACCACCTGTGGGAGGAGTGAATGTTTATCTGCACTTCAGCTAATAGACAAAAATATTTGTAATAACCTGCTAGAGAGAAGGATGATGAAGAAAGGTCATGCAAAACAAGAGGTCAAGTGAATCAATTAATATACAGCTCATTCTTGAAGACCTTGTTGGCAGCAGTATTTCCACACAATTATTTACCTGAAAAGCCACCATTTTTCTAACATGCAACAGAAATAGGGAGTAGAAGTCTAGATTTCAAAAGGAGAAAACATTTTAATTGTTTAAAAAAAAGAATAAAAAAAGAGCTCCTAAAGAGCCTGCATACAGTCTTTAAATCAAAAAAGAGAATTTTCCAAGTTCTCCATTACTAAGTAAGAGGATATTTAGTTAAAGGTTTTATAAAGTCTCCTGGAGTAAGATACACTTGTAATAACATTGGTAATACAGCCTGTTCACTAAATACATTTTAATGAGTTTGGGACTGTCAAGAGCAGTAGATTAATCACTGTTCACAAGAACTGAACAGATTTGTGGAGGCTAAGTTTTCTTGAATGAACATATGGTTCCTTTGTTTCAAAACTCTAAAGTGTAAGAGTGCTGTTGAATCTTAGCCATTTTTGCATTCCTGATACTCAAAAGAGAGATAAGAAATTATTCTGTTGAGGAGTTTTGCTTCCTAGCTTCTAGTTTGCCCTAAATGGCTCTAATACCAAGACCTTCCCCTGGGGTACATTTCAAAAGTCTTTACCTCTAGGATGACACACAGCTTTCCATTAGCTAACTGCATCAGGAAATGGGTAAGGTGGGCAAAAACCTCAGGAGTGGCATTCATCTGACCCTAAACCAAAGAAAAAATTTTAAAGAGATGACACCTTGATTCCAAAATACTGATAAGAAACCCAAACAAAATCTGAAATACCCAAGTCTGAGTTGGAATACCAGAACACTTGCCTCTCATTACATCAAACAGAATGCTGAACCATGCAGAATGCTGCATTTAAGGAAGGTGAAAAATACAACACAGTAATTACACATATGGGATAATCTGTCTTTACATGTCTTGTTGTAATGTTTAATGAACTTGGGTCAGCCTAAAGACTCAAGCATATATTTTTAGCTTGATCAAAGTGAATTTCACTTAGCAATCACAGGACATTAAAGCAGCAGGAATATTCTTCCTAATAGATTCATGACTGACAACACAAACACCACAAGTTACTTACTTCAGGGTCACCAATTCCAGAATCATATCCAGAGGAGACAATAACCAGTTCAGGATCAAACTGTTATAAAAGAGAGACAGTTGTAGCACATCTCTATGTCCTAATTTCAATTTTTTATGGGATTTCAACTGTACCCCGATCAGCTGTTATTTCAGTTGGAATATGAACACAAATAAGGATTCTCCTTGAATACATTACCCTTTTACACTATCTTCGTTTCTGCTGAAGTTGCAGATGATTACATTGAATATTTAAAAGCTAAAATTCCATAAATATTATTCAATTGATCAGGGCAACATCATACCAGCAGAATAAATGTATTAACTCTGCTACTGGCAATTACTGCACTTCTGTAAAATATTTAGTGGTACCTGCTTAAGAAACACTTAGAAAGTACTCTTTGGCAGTAAAAAATTACCTCAAAAGCCACTGGAAGCAACACATGGAAAAATGCAGCAAGATAATCTGAATTTCCCATCCCAACCTGAAAAATGAGAAGCACTGGTCATGTTTTCCTCTTGTAATGACAAATTTTCTAAGGTTCTTCAAGACTTTATGGAAACATAGGAAAAGTTGACGGAATCTTATGAAGTACAGTAAAAACCCCTCAATTTAAGTAAAGTGCATAAATATCCACCATTTTTAATGTTAATGAGCTTCAGTTCTCTGCTAAACAAGGATGGATGCAATTATCTCCTGAAGCACTTTCTGATTTGATGGCTGGGCAAGATATTCAAGTAAAAATGAGTGTGTAAATTTTTGAAAAATAAAAGGGAGAGAAAAACAATCACATTCTGAGCCATATTTTCCAGCAGACTCTCCCCGACGGGAAGGATATACACTGTGTAAGACATTTGCCAAGCAAGCAGTGCACTTACTCAGAAAGTGTGACATAAAGGATGAGATACAAAGCTATTGCACTTGCTTTGTTGTGCTGTAAACAATATTTACCTTATTCCAAGGCAAATTTATGTTAAAACCTTTTCCTTTTCCCCGACCCACGGCATCATAATCGGATTCTTTAAGTGAAGGCCAGAATTCCTGATGTTCATAGCGATGCCAAGAAAAGTACAAAACACTGAAAAAAAAAAAAAAATCCAATTTGACAAAAAGATTGTGGAAGTGACTTTATATCCTGAATCTGGCGACTGCATTGCCTGAAAGCCTGAAAGCAAGAAAATAAAACTATCCTTTCTCCTTAGTTCTCTCAAAGTATTTAGACTGTGAAAATTGGTACAGTAGGTCCCATGCCAAAATTAACATGCTAAAAATGTCCTGTAGGCATGCACTCCATACAGATCAAATACAAGGGATTTTCAGAACAGCAGACTTGTTTCTAGAACCTACTTATGTAGCTTTTCCAAAAAAATATAAAGCTCATGTATTTTATCCAACTCCTACTTGAAGACTTTAACTGAGAGATTCATGCATAGAGAATAGATGTACTACCTGAGTACTGGCAAACTGCTATTTAAAGTAGAACAGACTTACATTTTATCTTGATTTAGATATTTCCTTCTATTTTGTAACAAGTAAAAAACAGAGAGACTAAAATAGCAAGGTGAATGTTTCTCAAGATTCTGGTTTTAGAAGTTTAAGAAATCTTATTTGCTAGAGAGGCAAACAATCTTTAAACAGTTGGCATTAAAGAAGAAAAAAAATCCTTCAAACCTTGGATCTTCTTCAAATATATATTGAATTCCTTGCCCGTGGTGCACATCCCAGTCAACAATTAGGATTCTGTACAGATCAGTAAAAGAAAACGTTCAGAGGAAGAGCCACAGCATCTTAATCTACAGAAGGTATAAATGGAAAATGTTTCTCTGAACCAAAAGGAAGATGACACCCAGAAAGCTCTAGACACTAATCTCAACCAGTACAGTGTCAGACTGATATTTACATATGAAGAGCTTCTCTGGAGCCAACCATGCACTTACCTCTGCAGACCATATTTCAGTTTTGCATATTCTGCTGCAATAGCAACGTTGTTGAACAAACAGAACCCGTTAGCCGCATTTCTCTGGCTGTGGTGACCTGGAGGTCTGAACCAAAGTTTTGTAAGTTATTCACAACAAAAGAAATTTTGCTAAGTGAAAACTTCCTCACGTATTTTCTTACCTTACTAGTGCCATTCCATTGCGTACTTTTCCTGATACCACAGCGTCCACCAGCTGCAGAGTTGCCCCTACTGCGAGTCTGGCACAGCGGTAAGTGCTCTGAGAAAGAGAAACTCATCAACTTAAACAAGGCACAAGTGACATGCTTTAGCACCCCAGCTGCAAACTGTCTTGACATAATTCTACCCCACTGAAGCTGTCCAAAGATAGCTGAAACAGAACTTTACAGCACAGGTTCCAATGTGCTTTCCCCTAGGATTACCAGTGATCACCATAATCTTTATAAGGATGTTCTCTGCGGAGCAGTTAAAAAATGTGAGATGGGCATAGGGAGAGGAACAACACGGCATCTTTGAAAATAAGGAATGAAACCCTACAGAAACATAACACAGAAGACTTCATCTCCATTTCATGGCACAATATTTAAGAGCAATTGTTACCAAAATGTGATTTGCAGGTCACTAATGGTCTACAGTGACATTAAGTGACAAAAATCGAGCTACAATTTGAGTAGTGCATTGTACTGGTATGATACAATTACAAAATAGGTGACAGGACATTTGACCAATTTAAGTTACAGCATTATACTAAACTAGATAACAATAATATCATAAATAAATGTGAGACTACGTAAGTAGCAAAAAATGTATTTTTAATTTTCCCCTACTTAGAAAAATGCCACTCAGATGCACCAACACAAATAGCTGTAACTCCCAATAGAGGAAGCAGTTTAACTTACACACCGGATGAAAGAAAAAAGCATCATAGTTTTCAGAGACTCTTTTCAGCTCCTCCTCATTCATTGTCTGAGTGCTTTTTGCCACTTCCAAGTGCTCTAAACTGCAGGATAAAGAGAGATTAACACAACACCTAAGTAAGCAACTATAAATATTTTTTAGAAGTTTATTTTTATTCTTATGTATAAATCAGCATTCATTGCTTAAGATCCCACAGAATGAGAATGTAGATTTAGTGAAATAGCAGATTCCTAACTCAGCACCTATGCCATACTCAGTATGACACATTTTCCATTGAAATTAACAGAAGCCATTGAATTTTGGAGCACTCTTTTCAAATGGATCAAAATATAATCTGGAGATATGACATCTGCTGTTTCATTGAATTAATCTGAATGAAAGTTGAGTTTCAGACCTGTGAACCAACAGGATCTCTTCCTCTCTTCCTTCTCTGGCAGGCACAGGGACACATCTTTCCACAAGACGGTAACTTTTAAGCTGCTCATAGGAGGATGTAAGTCTTTCTGGCACTTCAATATCACAAATGGGACTGAAAAGAAGCAATAATTATATTACTATAATATAATTATAGTACAGGTAACTAATACACTTCATAAAGCCTAGCTTTTAACTCCCCACTGTAAGAAGATACATCACCCTAAAAGAGAGATACATGAGAATAAACAGAAAAAAAAAATTCAGTGGTCAGTGGTCAAAATCCAAGGTCAATGATACTTTAGCTTCATAAACTATTTAATTAGCTGAAAACACGTTATTTAGGGGGCTACTCAGATGCCTCATCCTAACACTTTTGTTAAGGCCTCCCAGACTGGATGACTACAGCTCCTCAAATCCAGTTCCAGATGATTGTTACTCTATCTAGATACAAACTAGGAAAAAAAGAATATTTTTTCTCCTAAAGGAAAGGCTTTCTATTTACTTAGAGAATGACAGGAAGTATCACTAGGTACTTCCTATTACATTTACCAAAAATGCATTTATTTGGTACTGCCCTCACAACTGCTAATAAGAATCTATTAATAAAAACAACAGCAGTGACTTACTCACTCCAAAGTAGTTTGTGAGTGGCCATCTCCTCATCATAAATCAGCGCTGTTCCTGAAGCCATTGCTACAGACTGAGCAGAACAAAACATTATTACACACTAGAAGTCAACTTAAACCACTTACTATTTCCCTAGATAGTGAGAATATAAGTACAGAGAGCGTACCTGCTTGCATGACAGTTTTGCACTTTGGACTTCGTTCTTACAGAATGAAATCAAAGAAAAGTATTTAGGACTCAGATTCTGACAAAACTGCACCCACCGAAAGTGGGTGGGGGCAGGCAGGATTCCCAATGACCGAGTGTTCGAGAGCTGGGCCCTGGCATTTCTGGTGCAGGGGCACACCCAGCTCCCGAGCCCCCAGCCCCGGCCGGGCCGTACAAGCAGGTGAGGCTGCGAGCACAGGCCGCCTCCTCCCTCCACCGCACACACTTACCTGCGCGCCGAGGCCGAACAGCTGCTGCGGAGAACTTGAGCTACAAAGCCACTAAGTGGGAACAACGGGATTCCATACACCACGCGCACAACAGCTACAGAGATGCATTTGGTTTAGAACTTTATCGGTCTTTCAAAAGCCCCAGAGAGACACTGAGGAGGGATAAAGAAGCCGACGCGCGGACAGCGGATGCGAGCGCACTGCCGGCCGCGGGGCCGCGTCCCCTGGGCCCCGGGCCCGCTCCGCTCCGCCGCTCGCCTCCTCCGGAGCGCGGCAGCCCCCGAGAGCCTCTCACGGAGCCAGCCCAGCCCAGCCCAGCGCCCGGCCGACGCCTTCCGAGGGCAGGGAGGGCGGGGAGGCGGCGCGTCCCGGCCCCGTCTGTGGGCGTGCCGAGCGCAGCCCCCGCCCCGGCGCGCTGGAGCGCGGTGTGAATGCCGCTGTGGGAGTTGCGCCGGCCGCGCTGCGCGGTGCTGCGGAGCCGGGCGGGGCAGGCACAGGGGCACTGCGCGGCCGCAGGGCCCTGCGGTGGTGAGGCCGTGCCCGGGGAGTCTAGCC
This sequence comes from Aphelocoma coerulescens, assembly GCF_041296385.1. NCBI lineage: Eukaryota > Metazoa > Chordata > Aves > Passeriformes > Corvidae > Aphelocoma > Aphelocoma coerulescens. The sequence goes on from NC_091014.1 coordinate 21,056,412, forward strand.
GCTGGAAGGGTTTTAGCGTGGAACTGGCCCAAGAGCAAAACAACCCACAGCCCCGGGCCGTGTGGCATCCTCTGACATAAGGAAAAATAAAGTAAGAACCTGAACTAGAGGCATCACTCCTTCATTTCCGCAGTGATGTGGCCCGAGCGGGTCAGCCTGGGGCTGATGCCTCTCCTGCCCCGCCCGAGGCGGGCCGGGGCAGCCGGCACGCGTGTGTACCCAGCTTCTTCGATTACTGGCCGCTTTTTTTCCTCGGTTTCCACTAGTTTCCCAGTTCATGGTAGAAAGTGATGGAACAGGTGTCATCACATTTGATAACCTGATACAAACCTGCACTTTTGGGGAATGTATCAGAAACCCAGATCATTACAGGTGCGAATTCTAGAAATCTACTGCCCATAAACTTTCCCCGTATTTGTTTCCAAAAAATAGGACAACAATAGACACTGTATTACTGAAATAGTTTCTAATTTATGTATTACCACCTGTTACTGTGTTTATTATACGCATTTATACAACTAAAATTGTCAAGTTCTGTCCACCTTCATGTAGTCTTTAATGTCAGTGTATTGCACCGACCATGAGGATGCTAATCATGTTCCTACAGTAATATTTTTTTTAATATTTTGACTTCATTAGTTCCCTGCAGACCTTTTAGAGAACGAGTAAAGTTTATACATTGACCTTTTTAATGTGTGTGAAAATGAAAAGGGGCTTTTCAGTAGCAGGGATCTGATTTATGACACCCAGTAACCAAATCTTCTTGCAATTGGGGCCAGCCATACCGTGTTTAGAGATACTTATTCTTCTCTTTATTCCACTCTGATTCCGGCAAAAGCGACCAGCAGAGGGCTGCCTCCTTTCAAAGTACTCCAATGGGAGAAAATGAGGTGGATTCATGAAATATTAGGCAAGGGAAGGTTTAGATAACTGGAGAAAATGGTAGAATGGAGGGTATAGACAAACACATGAAAAGTAGTCAGCTGGACTTGAAACTGGTTTGTGCTGGTTTTTGCACATACTACAATTTGTTTTAATCATAACTCAAAGAAACATTTATCCATAGCTGTCCAAGTTCAAACTGGATGAGAGTAGCTGTAACACTACCAAAAGGAACCCTGATAACATTGGGGTTTGAGTTCAACTTAAAATAAAATTCAAAAGGAAATTAAAGCTTTATATTCAACTTATATTACATTCCTATTTACAAGATAGGTTTGGCATGAGAAGTATAATCATCTTTCTACAAATAACAGGATAAATATTTACAAGCATTTATGGTGTCTCCACTTCTGAGTGGCCAAAGTCAGCTGGGAGTCCTTCCTCTGCCAGCGATAAACCTGGTTTACTAAAATGATGCCCTCTTCAATATTCCCCACAAGGAGATACACCATGGGACGGTGGGTTGGAGACATCCTCTCGATACATTTTTCATTAATTAGCAGCCACTGTTGTATCATACTCTGAGTTTCATAAGGCAAGAGCGAGCCCTGGCTAGTGAATTCCACCTGGCATTCAATGTTATACTCTTGGTCCTCAGATGCTGTTCTCTTCTTGGACAGCTTTACTTTCACTGCTGAGGACAAAAGAAAAGGAAATGCAAGTCACTCCATTTCCCAAATGCAGAAAGAAACATTACAGGTGAAAACAGGATAATTCCTTAAATATATCTTCATAATTTATGCTGACAGAGTATGGTGAGGCCTTTTCCAGCAGCAGTTTAAAATTTAAAATATTTTTGAAAAATAAATTTTATATAGTAAAGGGTTTTTTTTTCAATTGAAGTAGGTGACTAGAAAAAATATTTTCACAAGCATGAGTAATTTATTTTTACCATCACCGTGTTATGTCAGACTTTGGGTAATTACATATTGTAAACTGTTGGTGTTGTTCTTGCATCACAAAGCTGCCCAGCAATTGCCCAAGCAATTTTCCTGAAACTCACCTTGTCCATGTGTGGAATCCCTAGGCAAAAATAGCTTGCTGATACCACCCTTTTAGATATCCCCTTTTCATTATAGGCATCCACCTACCCCACTTGACTCCACCAACACTTTTCAGCATGACATTTTTCTGTATTTCTTGATCTAACACTAGCCAAAGTCGCTGAAAGTCTTTGCACTGACATCAAAGGGCTTTCCAGGAAATTCTCTAGGGCTAACTCCACTCATCACTCCAACAAGACAACAGGAGGTAAGAATTCCTTTTGCTGATGGGATTTTCTGATTCTCCTTTTCAGTAAGGTAGGTATCACAAAAGTCTCGTGCACAAAAGTAGCAAAGATACACCGTACACTGGCAAAACACCAAAGCTTTACTTTGTGTTCACATGCTAATTAAAGGCAAACTTGCTTATTTGGCTGCTTTTGACAGAAATATTTTCCATAAAGCATGTTGTAGCCAACTAGACCAGAATAGCTATTTGGTTGGAAACCAGATCATTAATAAATCTTTCATGCACAATAAATCCTCCTTGTATTTAGATTAGAAAGAACATATTCTGAAAACCAACCTAAAGCTAAGTTAGCAGCCAAACTCTTAATCCTTTGAAATCCCTGGAGAAACTGTCACTAATTGTAATCCTACTTTCAAAGCATTTAGAAGAGTTGTTAGTCTCTTTAACACTAGCTACATTAGCAAGGACTTACCAAAGTTACTGTCACAGAAAACTTCAAGAACTCTTTTGTGTGTGAAGAATTCCTCCACTGCTGGGCAGGTCTGGCAGGTAGGCTTTGGTAGGACTGATAAGAAATAACAAAGTCTCACTGTTATCTTTTTGAATAATTTGTTTTAATTTTCTGCTGTCAAAGCTAAGAACCCACTGTTTAACCACAGGGATGACAGAGAAAATACACATCAAAGACAGGGCCAGTGATAATAGGTAAAAAGTCAACACACTTCTCTGAAAACATGGCTAGGGATGAAAAGGAGTTTCATTTTCCGTGCACATTCAGCCCTTGTTCAGATTGACAAGATCGATTATCAGCAACAAATAAAGTAACAAATACGGTATTATTTTTAACACAGCTACAGTGGGTGGTAAGGGTTTAGGTGGCTGATTCTATCAGTCACTGGGTTCAGCGTGGTATGACTGTGAATATATATAAATTTGTGTGTGCTAGCAGCAACTCAATCCTACTGTTTTCCACAGAAGTTAGTAAGTGTGAGTGCATCTGAAGATTTGAACATTTATGCCATGATAGCTCATGTTTCTTTAAGGAAAATCAGATAAAATCATCCCAACTTTCCTAAGCTGATCTGAGAACCAACTTGTATACATAAATTTCTCTGTCATAAGGGCCACTGATAAGTCTATAAAGAGACCTCAGAACAACTCAAACCCGGTGTGCTGCTGTGGGTATGACACTGCCCACAGCTGTGCAGGGTGATAATTGCCTTCCTCCACTATCAGAGCACAGCCTGCTGCACTGTTGGCTTGCTGCACCGCAGGGCTGCTGCAGCTTGCACCGCCAGCACCGGCACTGTTCCACCATCTGCACGAACACGTGAAGCAGTACAGGTAGACCTGACTCCATTACAAAATCACAGAATGTCTGGGAACAATGTCCCTTGTATCTCCTCGATTCCTGGAACACAGGATACGGCCACCCTCCCCTCTGCCATCTTCGAGCTACCTTTGTGCAAGTATTTATAGTCCTTAGTAAGGGGCACCAGGCACATGTCCTCATCTCCAGGGAATCGGTCGCAGTCCAGGCTGGCAGGCCAGGGGTGTCCGTGGCACAGGAGCACGGGGGCGCAGCTGTCACGGACAGCAACACACATACTCCTACAGGGATGGATAAACCTGTTGTTGGAGGAAACACCAGGCTGAGTCAGACAGCTCAGTGATAAGGAAAACTATTGCAACAGTGATTCCTCTGCAAAGTACATAATCTCTGCTGATATTTAACATCCTTCAATAATAATATAATTCCAGAAGCAGCAGCTGTGCAAATTGTGCAAGCGGTCTGTGTACAGACTGAGCTTACAAGATTTAGCTATGATTTTAGAAATGCATTTATGACAACCTGAGAAAAGATTCAGTATGAGCCTGATTCTGTTCACAGTAGGTGCTTCAACCTTAAATGAATAAGAGTGAAGTTCAGCTGTAACAAAATAAAACATTATATCTTTTGACAACACCAATCATGTTCCCAAGGCAAACTAAAGTTGAAGTGGAACAAGTTTTCAGTACTTTTTTTTCCTGATGAATACAAAAAAGCTAACAGAATTACTTTGGAAAAAGCGGAGATCACCTTTAGATTATGATAAACATGCATTTGATTTCATTCCTATTCTGGCAAATAAAGGCTGGAGATTTGTACTGTGCTGTGATACTTACGTATCTAAACAGATGGGTGCAAACAGGGAGCACAGGAACGTCTTCACGTGGGGGTGACAGTCTGTGTGTACAAGGTGCTGCCAGGTAGTGGATTTTTGGATAACCTCTGCCATGCTCGTGTGTCCCATCAGGTTGGGAAGTCTCATTTCAGAGTATCCAATCTTGTGGCACATGCCCATCTCCCTGGGTATCACTACACATTTCGTGGATAATCCAATGTCCAACAAGCCTGTTGCCACTCTTAGGAAACCATTCACAGCAAAAACAAGTATTTTTGCAGTCAGTAACATCTTCCAGTGACTCCTGGGCTGCTGAACAGGGAGCTGTCAAACCCCTCAAGCGCAGAGGCATGCTGAAAACCTTGTGGCTTATATATCCCAAGAGCTTAATGAACTGTTGGTTATCAACTGCTTATCAAATCACTTGAGACAAGACCAGGTCTTATTGCCTAATCAAGGGATTGTTGTGACAGCCAGGGAGGTGGAGAAAAAGTATAGATGTATGTTCCCCAAGGACACTGATTTGGAACAGCCTTTTGCATGTCCCACAGTGTCAGTGGCTGCAGCATGCTATGTAGCATATTAAATTTTGACACCTGGAAGGTTCACTATGGGCTTTCTAAAACAAATTAAGAGATCCCCCAGAAACAGGGTTGGGCAGACATGCTGTCTCCTGGGGCTTCTGTGTCTCCTTTGTTTTCAGACACTGCTGATGTGACAGAAAAAAACAGCCCAGATTGACTTATCAAGTGAAAATGTTTTGCTTGTGCTAATGGCCCATGTCTCTTCCACTGTTTTACAATGTAGAAGAGGCACTTTCTTTGGTCAAGCACTATATAAGAGACAGACATCTGCTATTAACCAAGTATTTTGACTGGAAAATTGAATTCCTTTTCTGTGACATGCTAAAGGTCCCAATTTCTATTAATTTTAATAGACACCTGAAAATACAGAATTGAATTTGTAGCACTGTTGTATCAGTATTTATTCAGGAAAAAAGCAGTTACACATTTTTATTATTTTAAATGAAGTTGTCTACATTTAAAATCGCTCAAATAATGCAGCATTTCAACTATTTATTAATAAATTATAATTACATTAAGGCATATGAAAGGAAATGATACCAGATGTGTACTTTTTCTGTTCATAGCACAAAAAATGGTGTTAAATTTCTTACATTAAAAGTAACAGAATTCTGAATGAGTACCTCATCACTGTTAGTACAGCCCTTCGTTATAGAGAAGTTGGGAACCAATTAAGATGAAAGAGGGTCTGAGTAACGCATAGCTTACCTATTATGAATAGAAGAGTCAGATTGTGAATTTTAAAAGCTGAAGATCTAAACAAAGCATTTTGTGGAAATTTTTTATTTGATGAAAATATTTTTTCCAATTAGTTATTGGTGTTAATTTTTATTTCCACATCTGGTTACAAGATTTACTAGCAGAAATGTTTAGCTATTAGTAATATGTAGGTGGATTTACTGTAAAATATCTGTCTTGGATATTAGGCTAAAATAAGTATGTTCATAATAGTGTGTCATCCAGTATTACTGACGCTTGATTGAAATACATTTTTTCAGAAACCATAACTTTTTGTGCTTATATGGAGATGCAGCACACTTAGACAATACATTACATATAATTTACATGTTTATACTTTAATGTTAGGTTATTAATCCTAGCATCTTTGAAGCCAAAGACAACCCCCTACTGATTCTTCCTTAGCTGCCTTCTTTACTCTAAGCTACTGGTAAAATTACAGTATCTGTTTAAATAAGTAGAAAAAAATGACAGCAGGCAGGGTCCCAGGAACTAAAAATGTATTTAAAACAACTGTCAGTTCTTCTTCTCATGCCTTGTTGCCAGAATGGTGTTTTTTCCCAGCAAATGTGGTTTCTCTGTATCCATTATCTCACCTCGAAGCACAGGAACTGATTACCTAACCAGGCTGACTTAGGCCTGACAAAAGCCTCCTTTTGACAGGTGCTCCATGTATTTCTTAAGAAGTTAGAGCCTTACTAAAAGTCAGTAAAAGTCCCATTCTTGCTAAATCTATGTAGGTATGTCTGCGGGCCACACTTTCACACAGCTGCTCTTGCTACCATGTTGCAGTGAAACGACTGCACGAAGCTGCTTAACCCAAGGAGAGCCAGCTGCACAGCCCTTTGAACTCCCAGTGCTTTGTGGATCCCACCTGTGCCCAGAGCAAAACCGTGAGCTCCACCTCCCGTGCAGAGACACCTCTGCCCCATGCACAGAGCTCAGTTCACACAGGCTCCAGAGAGGTTGCAGACACTGTAATGTCTCACTTGAGTCTCTTTGGCATTCAGTAACTGAAGTGAAACTGGACGAGTGTCCCCCTTATCCAGCAGGCTTCTGCACCCTCCATGTTGCTGATGTTTTTACCAAGTCATTTTGTAATTTTATGAAATTAATCAAATTCCTCTCTGTCTCTATAATTATATTCTTCTGTAATACTTCCTTCATCTCATTGCTATCTGAAAGGAGGTGGCAACATCTCTGGTGAAAGAAGCATCTCTCTTGCATGTGGAGCATGGTATTACGTGCAGATTTCTAAATGGTAAAAAGCAGGGAGTAAGAGAGGGTTGCTGTGCCACTTCCCACCAGCGCCTTACAACCGGCCCATGCCAGGCCTGTGCTGGGCCAAGCTCTGGCTGTACCCACAGCCACGTGTGCTGGCTTGTGAACCAGCGGGGCTGATTTGAGAGGTCCTCTGAGTCACGACTGATGGACAGAACAGAGGCAAGTGTCACGAGAGCGTGTGAGACAGAGATCATCTAATAAGAGATAATACCTATGCTGGCAAACTTAGTCTCCATAGGAGCTGTCTTGGAAATAAATAATTGTGAATTGTGAGTACTTGTGACTGCCTGAATCAGTTTCCTGCCAGGCTTCCCGTGGAGTAGGTCATTCATGAGCCACTGCGGAGCTGTGCTTTTAAGTTTCTTTTAGTCTCAGCTATGTCTTAGAGGCATCCAACTCTCTTTTGATGCTTTGCTTTTGAAGAGCTGACTTTTGGTAGACTCGAGGGCTGAAGAATTGTCACCAGTTTCAAGAGAAAAATGTGCCTAAAGGCCTTTGCTGGACACCCGTGACTGCACTGGGTCCAAGGATGGTTCTGAAGCCAGATCATTATCCATAATTCAGTAATTTTTGATAGTCATCTTCTGTCAGGAAAGAGAATAGTTTATGGGAGCTTCTGATTCTCTTCTGGAAGTGACTTAGTTCAAGTGAGTCAAATTCCTTATCCTGTGCCATTTTCAGTATCGTCATTTACTAAGGAATTTACCAATTTGACATCCTTTTCACTACACTCATGGGTCACTTTTAAGTAGGGAAAAGTGCTTGTGTTCAGACTCAATTATTTTGATGTTCTTCATGAGCACGTTACCTTTGAACTTGGTTTGACAGCAAGCTGTTTTAATTTTTAGCTGGAGTCCTGCAGAACAGTTATTAAAAGTGAGCATGCAGAGTAGATTGCCATTGCTTGGAGAGTGCTACAGGTCAGTCAGATGTTGGCAGAAGTGTAACCTGTGGCACCCATGTTGCCGTGTCATACATTCTCCTTTTATTTTGCAAACACTCCGCTGGTCATTTCATGGTGGGGAAAAAACATCAAGCAAATTTGCACACAGATTGATTTTGTGAACACAGTAAACTGTTTCACTGTTGCCACACCAGCTAAACATCCAGATTGCACAAAAACTGGTGGCTCAGTATTTCTGATTGTAGTGATATATGTCTGCAGAGGGTGCTTGAACAAAGACTGACTAAAGTGAAAAAAAAGAAGATTAGTTTAACAAACGATCGTGGCAATTGCAGTACCTGCATACAGTTAGAGATGTCACAATCTGGAGTCTGCTCTTTGAGACTTCTGAAGAAAGCTGTGTTCCCTTAGCTACAGGCTGTATTTATTGTTCCTGGATATGAGCAAGGGACACCTGCTGATGGACCATGATAAGAGGAACAGTGGCTGGAGGCTCTCTCCCTGCCCACCTCTGTGTCCTCTCCTTTGACTGTTACCAGGGAGACAGACAGAGATTAGCCAGGAGCCACCCATCAGAGCCCAGTGAGAAACAGGATTGACATTTTCTTCAAAGAAAGCAGGGGCCTGAGAGCAAATTTGCAGATGTAGGGATTTTTGGTTTTAATCTGAACATTTGTTGCAATATTTGGCTGGAGTCATTTTTATCTGGAGTCAATTGCAGAGATGCAAGGCTCCCAGACAAAGATCAAAGCTTGTAACCATGCACCCCAAGTGGCAAAAGGAGGCAGGGGAGAGGTAGTCCTTGCCCTGATGAAAGCTTTGCTGGACTAACATCTTTACTGTGCAGGGTAGGATTTACTTCATAACATTTCCGTTGCTTTATTAAAAAAATAATTAGGCCACATATGGTATCTGTAAAACAGCAGAGATAGAGTCATGGATGCCTTTGAATGCCTTTGAAAAGGCCTCATTAATTTATTTGTCACAATGGCTTTAGCATTGCTTCGATTTTTAAAGGACAAAAATATTGTATTTCCTTATAAGTCTGTAATGGAAATTGTTACAGGCTCACTGCTTTGGCATGCTCAGCACCACCCTTTTGACTGTCAGTCAATTAAATCAGAGGAAAGTTTGTTTTATTAGTGAAAGAGAAATTCAATGCTTTGGGTGACCCAAACTTAGTTTCTTACTCTGCCACATTTCGTCTGGAATCTTTAACCCTGCTGTACTGTACTCCTGCACACACAGATTGTCCTGGTTAACAATGCTGGGGGGATGCTGGGGTTAAACATGTTCAAATATGAAGTGGTCAGATGCTGCAAGAGTGGGGAGGGGGCATGTAAATACCCACACAGATCCCACGAGTATCACTCAAAGCACAAGGGTACTGAATACCATACAAAAATTGGGTAAGTAGCATTTTCTAAGTAGGCCAAGTCAGTCAGGACCAAAAAAAGGACACAAGAAGATGAGGTGACTTGCTAACCAGCTAGCAGCTAACTCAGGCATACAAATCTGAGCTTTGACATCACAATGTTCATTGACCCATTCAGCTTCTGGAGGTCCTGCCCAGCAATATTTTTGTCACTGCAGAGCAGGATAATTTGTGTAAAGTGATTTTAGATGAAGAACTGAAATCCAGCACTGACTTACTAGTAGCACACTCACAAAATTGCATTTAGGCCATGTCCTGTGTTCTGCATGTCAGGGCCTTATGGTGAACACCACATAGGTTAAATGCTGTGTAAAGCTGTTTGCTTTCAAGGAGGCTGAAAGGAGGAAAGAAATGCTGGCACAGTTGTCATTAAGAAAGTGGAATTTTGTTTTTCAGCCATAAAAACCATGGCAGGATCAATAGTGGTGTTGGTTTTGCTCCAGGGGTAAGCAAATTCCAAATAATGGCTTTCAGGTGGGAGCAAAATACAGTCTGTCTGAATTTAGGGTTTTATGCTATTGATCGTGTACCAGATGAGCACCTTCCACAAACAGCCAGTAGTAATAGCCACTCTTCCCTGTTCTCCCCCAGGTAAAAAATTAAATGTTTTAGGATATTTTTATTCCTGGGTGGGTATTGGTTTGCTGCTTTGGCTAATACTGCATATCTTTCTTTCCAGTCTTGAGTTGGTTTTACTGAATTTCAATTTAGTTTTGCTTTGATTTAATTTTGTGAAAGAAGGACTATTTGACAAATGGAATGTCATGTATTTCAGGCACAATTTCTGCTCTACAGAAATGCTCTTCTTTTAGACTTAAGCGGTTTTTGCAGTCTTTTGGCAACGGGGCTGATGCTGGTTTTCTCTCTATCAAATTTCTGTCACAGCTGAGTCCCCTGTCATGTATTGTCTGTCACAAATAGCTCCAAATGAAATAAAAAGTGAAGTTAAACACAGAGCTCAATGAATTGTTTCTAAACCTCTGTGAACAGAAGGGAATACAAGTAGATTCGAGCTGTTTCATAGGAAGACAGGGCACCAGCTGTTTGGGCTACAAGTAAACACTACATACCAACTATTTGTAGTCCATTGACAAAGTAAACATCGTCACCTTGTCTATTCCCCCTCCCGAATCTTTCTTTGTCTGTGGCCTGTAGCCAACTACTGATCATCAAGATAAGACAGAAACACATTAAGTCTTGAAAATTGTGTCTGGCTTCTAGCTGCCACTAGAGATAGCTCTATCAGTTAAGCAAGTAAAACCCCGGGAGAGTGCTCTGCTGACTCCAGCACGCCTGGAGCCCATCCCTTTTAAGTCGCTTGGCAGTATTTCGCATTTAACTTCTATGTATCCCAGCCACCCGCAGGAAATGCTCTTGGCATCTGACATTTTCACAACACATGGCAGGCCAGGCATGCTTCACTTTAACACCATGGGAAGCAGCCGACATGAAACTCCTGTTTAGAAGGCAAACTTCAGCCTAAATACTTTTTTGAATAAGCAAAATTTAAATAACCTCTGTAACTTTTCACAAATACATAGATGTGCTTCAAATATCTGAATTAGATATTATGGCCAAATCTCCTCTAAGCAAGATTCCCTCTGGCATTTGCATAATTTTTTTCTTGAATAGATTCATAAAATCATTTAGGTTGGAAAAGACCTTTAAGACCACCAAGTCCAGCCATAAAGCTAACACTGCAAAGTCCCACTACACCACATCCCTAAATGTCACATCTACATGTCTTTTGAATACTCCCAGGGATTGTGACTCAACCACTTCCCTGGGCAGCCTGTTCCAATGCCTGATAACCCTTTCCATGAAGAAGTATTTCCTCATATCCAGTGTAAACCTATTCTGGCACACCTTGACAGTAAGATGTAATCTCATTCCAGACACTGAATATGTATTTAAAACTAAATAATCAAAGCAAATGTTCCTGTTGCAAATGTTTTTGGTGAAACCAAAGGCTTGTCAAGAAATAGTCAAAGTTACATCCTGGACATAAATTTGAGATTCTGATCATTAGAATCCTGGCAGCTTTTTTATTTTTCTTACAAATTTCTCTCCAAACCATGATTCATATTGTTTTTAAGGCTGTAACATGGAATTTTAAAATTTCAAAAAGAAAATATATTTTCTTGATAAATCCTAGCTTTAGGTTTCTATGTTACTGTAGTTTTGGAAAGAGATTTATTATTTTGGGCTTTCTAACTAAAAAAATTTGCAAACTTTTTCATTTGAGTACAGAAGTGCATACTAAACTCTATTAAAAACAAACAGTTGTGTCCTGAACTCTAATGTGTACATAGACAATATTCCAAAATTTCTCGGGATTCTGAGAAAAAAATATTTTTAACTGTGGCAATTACAAATTATAAAAGTAACTGCTTCACAAATCAGTGTGTCCATTCATAGGGTATGGTATATAATTCTTGCCTGACAGCTATACAAATATTTGATGGGAATAGTTCTTTTCTGTTCTGTGCCGTGAACTATGTGCTCAAAGGCTAAGGAGTACTCACTGACAGTATGGACAGTGTGAATATATTTTTTTTTTCACTCTCCCTATTTTGAATATTACCTTACACACACCTTTTGGACAAGGATGACCACAAAAAAGAGCCTTTTGGAGCCTTTAAGGCACCTTCCTCTCCTGATAAAAGACACACTTGCTATTGCAGCTGCCACTAATCTACTTTTTTTCGGTATTCCTCATATATCAAGAAACTCAAAACATTTTTCAAGGTTCAATTAATGAAGCAACCGGCCTTTTGTGCAACCTGTTTTGACTACAGATGCTTAGCCAAATCACACCTCACTGTGAGGAGTGAAGAATTCGAGAGACAGCAGGAGCACAGCACTGTGGCAGAGGACTGGAAGGACCGTGCCAGCCATTAGGTGGATCATCATGGGCAGGTCTAGACTTCAAATGAGATAAGGGTTTCACAGACACTACTTTTCAATTTGAACCTTTATGATTTTCTCTCTGTTATCACACAGGGATGGTATCTCTGTAAATAGTGTGTAAGTCTTTTTGTCTGTCTGAGAAGACATCTAGAACAGTTTTGTAAAAGTAAATAGATTCTGCACCTTGTATATTTATTAAATCTTCTTATATGCACTTTAATGGTGAATGCATAGTGCCTTCCGGTAACACTGTGATGCTGGGCCCACAAAATCTGCAAAATTTCAGCAGTTGTTCCTATAAAGAAGATTCATATTGCCAAAACCATTCCCACAGCAGGCCTGAGAGTTACAGAATCAACCACTTCATCCCCTCCCGTCTGTTTTGTTGATAGCGCCATCAATATTCATGAAAGGCTTTAAATCCTCTGCAAAGGGGGAGGATTCAATTAAAAAAAAAAAAACCAAACAAAAACCAAACAAACCACACATCAGTCTTTAAACAGAAAGCATAGATGCAATATGCTATACAAAAAGATGGGGAAGAAAAAATGTCTTCTCTTCCTCTGAGCCTCAGGGCAGATGGCAGGCTCCTTCCCTTTCTCTGTGGTGGCTTATGTTGCACACATTGCCTCTGTTGACATCAAAGACATTTGGTTTCTATTACCCTATCTTGAAGAGAAATTCACTGATAAAGGAGTCTCCACCCTAATGATTAAACCCTATTTGGATTTCAATACCTGGGCAGAGCCGCTGAGCCAGGAGGCCAGGATTAGAGGGTTGGAGACTTCAGTGCCCATTTGCTAATCTGGGTGCAGACTGTGGGGTCTGCCTGTGAAATGTTATGTCATTTGGTCTTCACAGCCCTTTACCTTCATTCCAGGGCAACCATTTTCTTCTAGTGGAGCTACTGGGAAATGAAATGGGTGAGTCCATCCTAAACAGCTACACAACAAGAAGAGCTGAGTAAATAAGAAAAAATGTAGAGCAATCATTTAGAAATAGTTCAACATCAAACAGTACCTAAATGATCTCTAAAACTATGGTTTACTTCTAATTAGAATATGAAGCACAGGGAGGCACAACCAGAGAAATAATTGAATTTAAGCTTAGACAGGACAGGCTGATGGTTTTTATGGTATTAGGATCCATTTTCATTCTCTAATGAAATGGAAGGGTTTCATGCTGGTTGCAGTGATCAAAGATTGATAACAGTCTCCCCAGGAGGTTCCTTTCATTATGGAAACCATAGAGGAACAAATAGTTTAGAGGGGAAGGTATTTTGAAATTAGACTCTGGAGCATCATGTGATTACAGCTCTAGTTTCACACCATAAAAGGAGCATGTTTGCCTGACAGCTTCCTTAGCTTTTTTCCTCTGTTCTTATATCTGTCTGATAAGAGTGATAAAAGTTATTGCCACTCCCCATAAGCCTTGTTACATCTACATCTCTACTTCAGCATTACTAATGTTAAATGTATTAGGACAGGAGACCTTTGAATTGTTTGGTGAGAGAGAAAACTACTTTTAGAAACATCCAGAGAAAATGCTGTGTGTTTCTCTTCATACTGAGTAGCACTTTTCTCCCTGGTATTCCAGCAAAATGAAACAGATACTGGAATTACTGACAGATTCTGTACCCAAGGAAGGCAAATGCAGTTTCCATAATCCATGACTATACCCTGGAAGCCAAGATTCTGCCTGTTTTGCTTATGCTGAGTGTTAGAATATATCCTATTGATGTCAGTGTCTCATGGCAGGCCTTTATGTGAGCAAAACTGACAAAGGTGGCCAACATACACAGGCCACTCACTCCTTTTGGTAAATTATCTTTCAGGACATTCTATAAAATGTTTGGTTTTGGTCCATGATATTGAAAAAGCATTCAGTATGGGCAGTACTTTTTCCTGCCATAGGCTTGGCCCAATAAAGCAACCTCATTCTAATATCTTGGTTTCAGCAAGGGATGCTGCAGAGGCATATGCCAATCTTTAAAGAGAACAAACAACTTCTGTCCCTGCGCTTACTGAAGTCCTTACACAGCCATTCTGTCCCAACACTCCAGTGGGAGAAGCCAGCTTGGGTCCATGTCCACATGTGTGAGGACATTCACTTGGCTACTTCTTTCTTTGATGACTAGCAGTATTTGATTTGCTCGGTAAGAACACTGCTTGAGTAGATAAAACTAACACAGAAAAATGAGGGGAATTAGTGCTTCAAATTCTGCCTACTTCCAAGTTTTCATTTTTCTCCTTTCCAAGAGAAAAGGATCATTTGTGGTAGAGGCCCTTCACAACCAGCCCTGCTGTTATGCCCATTTTTGCTAAGGTCTAACATTTCTGGACAAGAAGAGAGAGATTTAGTCTTCTTTAAAACTCCTACTTGATCACAAAGGATGTATTAACCAGCTGATGATGTCACATTATCATGTTAGAGAAGATTTTATTAACCCTAAGGGAGCCCTCAGGCATCCACTGGTATGAAGTGGGTACATTAAGGCAAGCCAGTGTCTGGGACATGGCGATGCTCTCTGATTGCTTGGCTCAGCTCTTCAGCCTTTCCTGAGCATTTTCTCATGGGAAGTCACGCTTACCCCACTGCTAAGATCTAAAGTTACAGCATAAAGGGATTTTTCCCTGTACATAAATAATTTATGTCTCAAATTACTCTAATAATACCAAACACTAGTTATGGAAAGCAATTCAAAAGCTGGAAGACATGCAGCAAGCTCATAACATTAATCATATCAAATCCAGGTGATCAAAACCACTAATCCATCCATAAAGCATAAAAGGCCATAAAACCCATTGAGAAACCTAAGGAAATACAGTTAATGCTCTTTTTTAAAGACTTGCAATGACAATACTGAGTAGATAAAGTAATTATAGTGAGCTGTTCATTAAGAAATCACACTTGTGTCATTGAGTCTCCAAATACTCACTCATTTTTGTATGACCATAATTTCACATCTGTTCTGAAAATTCAGCAGCCTGAATGTAAAGCATTACCAGAGTGCTTGAAAGCCATAGGGGGAGTTATGTTTGAAGTCTGTAAGGTGATATGAGACCTGGAGTTTATATGTATGCCTGGTGACTTAGCCCTCCCACTCTGCTAGCATGCAGGACTCTATCTCAGCATTCACAATATTCTCACTGCTGTGGTTCTACTTCTCTGACGAGTCTAATTGTTTATTTACAACATTAGTAATGCCTCAAGAAAATCTTCTGGCATTGTCTTTTCTTTCTTTAAAGGAAATCTGTGCTGTCGTGCAGTAATTCTTTCCTATCTAATCATTATCTTTTGCATAAATGCATCATGTATGAAAAACTTAATGCATTAATGATGTTGTCCTGACACTTAGTCCAAATGGAGACTCGCAGCAACTTACAGTAGCTTTGCCAATGGCACAGAAATATGTATTCATTCCATTTATTATGGAGCACTGCCAATAAATCTTTTCAACTTGACCTAATTTAATATAAACCATCATATCTAGGTCAGGGCAGATGGCAGGGGGCAACTGGGGACAACCCCAGCCCTGGGTGTGGGGCACCTCCTTGGGGATGAGGACAGGCCAGACTGGGACATCAGCCTGCGAGTGGAGGTGGTTTGGTAGGACCCATGGCCAGGGACACGGCTGTGGGGTGGTGAGGAGCTGCAGCTCAGGCAGAGCCAAGGCAAGAGCACCAGCTGGAAGCAGCTCCCTGCATCAGGGTTTGGCCCCACAGCGCCTGGGAGCCCTCCCCCAAGGTCACTATGGGAAAGGGGCCACCCTTGGCTGCACTGGCTCTGAGCTGGCCCCCAGTCCCAGCAGCCCAAGCTTCATGAGCTCCTGTGGATGCTCTCATAACCCTTACAAGCAGAGCTCACCATCAGGCTTTCCCAAACAACTACTTCACAAAGGCTGTATTGTTACTCTTTTACGGCTGGAGGACAACAGACAAGAGATGACAGCCTATTCACCCATCAGTTTGGCTGAGCACAATTTTCCAGGCACTGTTGGCTCTGTGGCCATGTCAGTGATAGTAAATGAACCATGCCTACAGCACTTCGCTGGATCTACTGCTTTAGAGAAAACGTGAGGGAATGTTTTTCTGATTACATTTCTTGGCTGTGTTTTTTCTCCTTACAGTAGTGCCATTTTTATGAAAAAGAAAAGTCAAACTTGACTCAAACCCAAAAATGTAAGGAGTTACATTTAGGAACAGCAAAATGTCTGGGCACATACCAAAGTGGTACTACTTGGCAGCAGGAACTATCATGTATAAATGGGACTTTTAAAATGCCTAAAAAAAAGCTGCTGTGGCCCAGGCCCCTGTGGACTAAATGTCCATGGTCTTCTAAGCAGTAAAATTTTACTGTTATCAGCTGTGATATAATAATGTTATAGTAATAATGAATTTCCCATCAGTATCAGACTAAACTGGATTAGGTGGCAGTCTTGTGTGGGTATTACAAGTGCCACTCTGACAAGAGCCTCACAGCTGCTGGCACCACACAAACACAGTAGGAGACTTTACCTGCTCCCTAGGAGCACGCGCTCCCAGGACATTGTGTGGCAAAACTTGAGAGCATTCTCAAACAGGACCTTAGCAATTTCTTTCCTTGCATTTCATTTGTTTCACCGGCAGTCTCCTTTGCTTCTCAAAGATAACAGCATATTCAGAAAGCTGCAATGGAAGGTGTAAGAGCTGCATGCCTGGATCACTCTAACTGCTGGAAAATGCACCTTGTTGCTTACTGATGAAGCAGACCACGAACTAGAAAACTCCTGCTTGGAAAAGTAACGAGGTTAAGCATAAAGGAGCTCCCATTACAGAGCAGAACAGCAGCAGACAAAAATGATGAATCATTAAAACACTTTCCTTGTTCTCACTCACCTCCTCGTGGGATGCTGTTTCTGGTAGCTAAAAAGCATACATCAGTTCCGCACCTCAGAGCTGCAGGTGGTTGCTAAGTGAAAATGCAGTTTTCAGATGTTACTATTCCACAGGCTGCAAATGATCTGTGCACAAGAGCTGCTCATTAAGTGGTAGTCCATGAAGTTTCAAAGAATATCTGTATGATGGAAGTCCTCCTCCCTTGATCTTTCTCCAACTCAGGCTTCTGAATTCTTAGGAAGACAGGAGATTTTAAATGTGGCTGTGCGTGAAACTGCTTCTGGTATTGTTTGACTTACACAACCAGTTGCCCTCAGAGTACGCAGGAGATGGAGAATTAATCAGCAGAGACAGCAGGTGTTTTAAGCCCCTATTCTTTTCTGTGGTACCTACAGGGACTGTCAAAACACATGGCTATTTTATACCAAGATCCAGGGACTGATAGTATCTAACAGATGCTTCATTCTTTGACAACCTTAGCTGAAACAGACCAGAAGCATCTGGTATTCGTTTCTGAACAGCAGACCAGAAAGTAGGAAATTCAAAGAACCCCACCCAGCTCATATGCCCAGTAATTCCAAATCAAGAACAATGTGCATCTTCTGAGCACATTTTGCAGGACACATTAGCATGCACCTCAGTAGTATCCTGTTTAAAAAAAGAGAAAATAATCAAGAAAGGAAGTTGTGAACCACATCTGGCCCACAACACCACATTATCCAAATTTGACATTTGGTGAGTCTTCAATGCAACAAAAACTAATACTTAAGGGGACAATCTTGCTCTGAAACAATCAGGGAACATGTGAGCCTCATATATCCTTCTGGAACACTGTTAACTCAAACTTTGCTGTCCAGCTCAAAGATGTACATGCTTGATGACCATCAATCTGACTTTGGCTTTTAAAATCAGGCTGAGAAATGCAACTGCATTTAAGGACCAAAATCCTGTCCTTCAGAA
The DNA here is from genome assembly GCF_041296385.1 of Aphelocoma coerulescens. Lineage (NCBI taxonomy): Eukaryota > Metazoa > Chordata > Aves > Passeriformes > Corvidae > Aphelocoma > Aphelocoma coerulescens. Next base: position 21,074,444 of record NC_091014.1, read on the forward strand.
CAAAGCTGAGATGCCTGGGGAAATCCAAGAAGCTGTTAAGAAATAATTTGGTGGCAGTAGTACAGTCAGATCAGCTCTGTGACAACTCCCAAGTTTGGAAAATGAGAGGAAGATTAGCATCTGACTAACTTCCAAAAGAAATGACATCAGCAGCCAATATTGCATGAAATGTACCTACACTACTAGTAGGTACCCTTTCATACCCTACTTCATATAGCACCCTTTACTAAAAATAGTATTTTCAGTACTGACTATACATTTGGGAGTACATATGGGGAAGATAAGACCATTATTGTGTCAAAAAACAAACTCCCAACCTTTATTTGTCACAACACATTTCATGTACATGCAGAATGTATTTACATTTCTCTTTTAAGGCAAACAGAAATTGAGTTCTTATACCTGAGTTGCTTAGCACCAGTACGAATAGCAAATAACACAGGAACTGTTGTCTCTCCCTTTGGAGTAGCAGCTGCTTCTGCTGCAAATTATTTCTGCTTTCACCTCACAGTTCTTTTAATGAGCTCTACTGTCATCTGGAGCCATTTCTGCAGAATTCAATCTCTTAAGAGAAACTGCTTGACCAACTTGATGTTGTCTTTGCTGTTTGCTAATGGCACAGCAGTACTTCTGTCTTTGCTGACATATGCAAGGTCTTCAGTTACTTTAAGAGTTCTGTATTTCTCCACTACCAAGAAAAACTAACATTATCTTCTTATGCCTTTCTCATGTGTGCTGGCTGCTTCTCCTATGCTAAGTTAAAATTAAGAGAGGGCAAAGGTAACCTCAGCCAACAGAGGATTTCAGCGCTTGATTTTGTGGAAATGCCCACTGAAGTGTTGGCCTTTAGGAAGAAAATGCAAAGCAGTTTTTCAATTAAAAAAATGCTCCATCTGAGTAACATTTGAGCCATCTGCATTATCTCCAGATTTTAGGCATTTTCTACAATTTAGGATGTTGAAATCCATTTAAAATATAGAGGCAGCATTTTCAAGTAAGTGTTTGACATTTTTCATTTCCCACTGACTGGGTCTGCCAACACCACTAATTTCAATAGGCACTTTTCTCCCATGACTTTTAAGAGGACCACAGAGCATGATCCTAAGAGAAAACATCTATTCTGTAAAAAATAAAGTTTCTATTTAACATAGAAGTGTAGACCAAGCACAGTCCATAGTGCAAAATGGGGTATGACTATCAAGTGTGCCTTCCTCTGTGAGGAACCTGTAGTTTGGAAAAACCTTTTATTCAATTCACATTCTCTGCCTTTTTTCCACGCATTCCTGAAACTCTAGTTTTTAATGACTTGTCAAATACATGAATTTAAGGTTTCTGTTACTATTTAGTCTCTCTAGGTGTCCACCTCAGCTAATCAACGCTCATCACAAACAATTTTTAAACAAACACTAATATTTACAGGTGTTTAATTCAAACATGCATTGAAAGAAATAGAGTAACCGTGCCTTTATTAAACTTATGGTTTATATATGATATTAAAGCAAAAACCCCTCAAGTAATTTCTTCTTTTTTTCCAGTTACTACCTGCTAAGATCAAATGTCTTCTTTCACATTCATTTCATTCAGTACTAACACACCACAGTGTATTACACTGGGAATAACCCACATCCAAACAGTCAATTTTAAAGACACTACCTTTAGAAAGACAAGCAATTTCACACAGAAATTCTTCACAAAGACTTTCTTTTTCCCAATTGTTGCCAATTCTTTTTCCCACCTCAGGGACCCTTACAAACAAAGCACCTAGGAAAACACAGTAACAGGACAGTAAGAGGAACTCATGAAGCATCTAATCTATCCCATCAGGATGCTGACTCCTTTTGCTAAGGTACCTCTCAATAGAAGGTCTGGAGGTTTTTCCACGTAAGATGAGTTCAAAAGGGTAAAAAATAGGAACAATTATTATTCTTTACCTGGTAATAGCTTTGTACACTGTGGAAAGAACAGCTTGCTGCAGGTATTCCCGATGAAGAGCTGCAGTGTATCATTTTGGTCCTCATTTCATTTTCTAGACAGTGACCCACATGCAGTTTTAGTTTTAAAATCAGCACTGCTGATTCTATAACCAGTACATTGTCTGAGATAATTTCAATACTAAGATGTTAGAGAGCTTACAAAATTTTAGAAAATCTGAAGAATTTCTCCCTGGAAATCCTTGATCCCTAGTCTACTATACAAAGAAAACGCACTGTATTTAGAGAAAAATATTATACAGTGATTATATATCCAGTGACTGTTCACCTAGTGAGTTTATGAAATCTTGCCCTGCTATGCTGGTTACTTTGAAAAAAATCTAGGACATCAACACTTCTGAGGTTCTCACTCACAGAGGACAGGGGAGGCAGGCATTCATTTGGCCTGTGTCTCTGCTACCCACTGCAGTACCTGAGGTAACAGAAGATGATTGGCCTTCCCAGGCATCTCAGCAAAGTGAAATATTCCAGAGGAAGTCACATGAATACTCCTTGCATTCAAGATGGGTCAGTGGCCTTGGGAGAGCAGTCCCAGCAGATCTCTGACATACTGTGTAGCTTGCTTGGGGTGGTAATTTGTATTCTTCTGATCTCTGAGTTGAAGAATTAGTCCTGCTCTTCTGGTGATAGCACCAGGTTATTGCAGTCTTTTTGCGCAGAAGGAAGAAGTTTTAAGCAGAAGTAAGTTTCTGGATATTTTTGAAATGCTACTCCCAAAGGCACCAACTTCCACATGCACAGTAAAGGACATTGCTCTTTCTTACAGTGCAGATAAAACAGATTACATAGAGTTTATTTATAAAAAGTTTTATACACCTGAAATGTCACAAACATTTACAACTTTTCTGCCTTCCTCAGAGTTCTGAAAATACTGAGCCATACAATTACACTGCTGTCTCCTTTGAATCTGATGTCTGTGGTGGCTTGAAGTTCAGTATCTCTTTATATGTAATGCCTGCGAAACAACAGAACAGACGTAGCATTGTTACGGTCTAATGAGAAAAGGAGCTGCACAAACATGCATGAGCAAGGTACAACTTCAGCGTGGTTGGGCTCTGATCTAGCTCAGAAAGAGAGAGACCTCTTCAGGCAAAAAGAGAGGAAGTGTACAAAAAGTAAGGGAATCAAGGACCATTTTTTCGCCATTCAGATTTGAAAAAGTAGCCCAATACTGAAATGGTATAGGTGCTTTCAAAGGGATGTGAGCACTGACTTTTGCTTATAGTGGGCAATATTCTCAGCAAGAGCTACTGAGCACATTGGATTTAAAAGTCAGGTCCTCTCTTAAAAGCCAAAATACAAACCTCTGACCTTAGATGAAAATACAATTAGACTTAAATCTCTGCTGACACAGATATGTTTTTTCTCTCTCTGAGAATCTAAGGCCAGCAACCACTGCAGTCCTGTAGAGGCAACAGTCAATCTGTTCCCCTGCCCTATCCACTGGAAGGCAAGTTAGAGAAATGGTTGCTTTTCTATGTTGCAGAAGATGGGAGGACAGAAACATTAAGGAAATGGAGGACAGCCTCTGTTAGGAAGCAGAAACCTTTGGAGATCCTTACACAAGGACTTGATAAGAGGAGCACTGGCTTATCAGTAGCATTTCTTTTTCTTAAAGCGGGCTATTTACTCTGTTTGATAAAAAGCAGAGACGTTAATTTGTAAAGGAGAACATTTTTATTTCTGCTTGGCCTTTCAAACTGGTTATTTTTGAAAACATCACAAAATTAAACTCACGCTTCCACTCATCTAGTGGAAGATCCATATTATCAAATGTGTCATCATATTTCTCAGCTTCAATTTCTTCCTCAGGATCATGAATTGGTTCAAAGTAAGGATGCATCAAAGCCTCAGCTGCCGTGACTCGCTTCTCTGCATCCAGCACCAGCATCTTCTCCAAAAGGTTTAGAGCTATTGCACAGAAAACCAACAGTGTATTCAGATCACACACCTGATTTCACTTGTACACAGTAATATTGCCCTGGAGGTATTTCAAATAAATACATGGAGTTATAAAGCAGAATCATTGGGTGTCCAGTGATAGCCACTGTGAGCCCCTTTGCATGACAGTGTTGTGAGCAAGCTGGGATGTGTACAAAGCCTGATGCAATGCAGAGGTGTTCTGTTGCTTCTGTATGCAATACAGAAAACATCTCAGCTGATGGCTTCCCAGCTTCTGGCTACAGGACTGCTGTGCTTGGGGCTTTCCCAGGTGTTGTCAATCACTGCCACTCATTGTGCTTCTAAGGTACATCCCCCCCTGACGGCAGCTGAATGAACAGGTGAACAGCGACCGAGAACTGCGCTCTGGGTCACCGAATCCAAACCAAGTACACTTTGAAGTTCATGAAGACAAGTTAGTCGTCCATGCTCAGAATCTGAGCTGACTTTATCTGCTACGTGGTTTTAACCTCAGCCAAAACAATCCATTAAAATTTCATCTGTTTCCCTCCTGTGGGTTTTGGATCAGATCCATTGCTAGACTGTCAAAATGGACTAGTGTAAACAGGTATGATGAATGATTTATTTTCTGCTTTTCTGTCCTGAAAGGATGCTCTTGGGTTTGGAGCAGCTGAAAGGAAGTAGAGGTAGAAGCATGGGATAGGATGCTTCAACTCCTGCTTGCCACGTATATTCTCTTTAAACTTCTATCCCAGACCAGAAGCAGCCAGATGGCACAGAAATGGTAAGGAGAGACATCCTAAAAACTAAATGGAAATGTGTAGCTTGCTGTAGCTGAGAATGTCACTGAGCTAACCATGCAGTAAGTTGTTTATTAATCTGATTTATTTCTACTGTATCTGAACCTAAAATTTTAACTTCTTAAATTGAGAAAATTCAATTATCCTAATTAATATTCTAATAAAACTGGCTTTGGGAGTGTTTACGTCATTGGGGAATTGATAATGCTTAGGGAGAGTCATTTCAGAGCTCTGGCTGCCTCAGGTCATGTCACAGTTATGCACACTTGGAATGCTCTTCTGGCTGTTTGTATCTATCAAATCCAAGCCAGTGCTTCTCAGGAATGCACAGATGTTTCTCAGGATGCATTAATTCCATTACTAAAATGTCAGCTTTCCATTTTCTTGTATTTCAACTGCAGATCAGATTGAGCTTTCAGAATTATAGTTCAAATACAGTACAGAGAAAATTTTATTACATATACTTAATCTGTCAGGGCTCTTGAGAAAACTGCTCAAGTAAAACCAATGAGCAGGTGTCTAGACTGAAACCCAAATTACAAAATACTTTTTTTTTTTGATGCTTCTAAGAAACAATTGATTCCTGGCAGGGTTTAAAATTGGCAAAGTTCAGCTGCTACAAACACAAGTATGAATTATGGAAAGCAAGAGACAGAATAGCACAAGAACCATCACATCACCTGTCACAGGACTGATACTGCAGCTGCCTCCAATGCAAACACAAGAACAAGCTGTGAACATCCACACAAACCGTCTTACCCAAAGGATTTGCATACTTCAAGATGGATGCAAAATCTTTCTTCTGGACTTTTGGAAGGCTTTTGATATAGTTTTTTGCCTTAAAAGAAACACGGATATTAAATTAGATCTTTGCTACCTTTGTAATGTGACATCATTAACTATATGCTTAATAGGTAACTCAACAATATTTTGACAGCAAACTGTACAAATGCATTTTTTCTGATGCTATTCACCTTCTTCCTGAATGGAATTTTTTTTTAATCAAGCTTTAAAACCATGATTTAGAAATTACAATGGAAAGCTTTAATTATTAGTGCTCCATTTTTAATATATTTATTCAAATAAATATGAATAAATTATTTGAAAGAATGTCATAGTGAGTTTACAGCAATCTCTAGAAGTGAACCTTATACAGTAATTCCTTAATATTTAAATTGTACAGTTAGTCTAATGAATAAATTTAGGTCCTTTATAGTAAGGGCTTCAGGATACTAGAAGGACACTAACGTAAGAACGTAAGGAAAGAGACATTTGCAAACAACTGGGTTTTCTGAATATCTTCATGCTTTCAGTACCTTTACAATGAAAGTTGCAATGTATCAGCTCAGCTGTTCATATGGTAAACACTGGAATCTTGAAATATATAAATAATGTTCTGATAACTTTCTGTCATTTCACCCCCCATCTCCAGTAGCTATTGTGGGTGCACAAAGCATTTCAAGGCAGAGAAGGACCATCAGGGACCCTATCAGTAGTCAATACGTATTATCTCAGACTGTCAAAGAACTGAGTATGGCTTAAAGTAAAATTAAGACATGGAAAACCAACTGACAAAGCAGAATACTCACATCTTGACTGTGCAATTTTTGAACAAAATCTTGAGTTGGTGTACCTGTTATTTTCATTATTTCTGTGAGTTGGTCCAGATCTGAATACCAGAAATAAGGAACAAATTCTTTCACCATTAGAAAACTAAGCATCCTGCAAAAATAATGCATTTCTTCGCTGTTGGAGAATAATGTAAAAATCTTAATTCAATGACTGAACCGAAGATTTATAAAAGATGAAAGTTCACCATTTTTTTCTTAGAAAAGGCAAAGAAAATATCCTATAATTTGGGAACACATAGTTGAATCATCTGCAAAATTTTCTAATATTATCAGGCCCATTCTGTATTTTTAGATAAAAATCAGTCCAAAAGTATTAGAGTATCTGAATAATCAATATATGTATTGCATGCACAAAAAAAAAATAAACATAGGTTTTCTATTACCACAGAGCCTTTTACTTGACGATTTGAGAGGTGACTCAAAGATCACTTACTGAAAAAAATCAGTAATACAAATTTTAACTGGCAGGTGTGCAAGAGTGGTACAGATATGAAAGAATGATTTCATGAGAAAGGTGCAAGGAATTTTACTATTAATATCAATTTATACTCATCAGTTTTTGAACACTTACTGTATCACATAAGAACCTCTCATAATTTTTACATCAGTATCATAAATTCACTGAAGGATACGATCATTTCCCTTGAACAGAGGTCTCCCTGTTATCATCTCAGCCATTATACAACCTACAGACCAGATGTCAACTGAAAAAAAAGATGAAGAGGCACATTAACTTGTTCATTTAAATGTGCATAAAATTTAATTTAAAACATATTTAAAAGAAGTATAAAAATTACCTTTATAGCCTGTTACAAAATAAATGTCTGCCTTGCCAAGTATGATGAATAGCACAAGTAAAACCACCAGACTTCCTAATAAGCAAACTGGAGATAATCTCATAATACGCAGAATGAGTTTCTCAGTAACAGGCAGAAGCACATGGGAAGTAAATTTTCAATGCTTTCAGAAACTTCCATAGCTATCTTAGTGTTATTTGAATTCCCTCCATTTGCCATTTTCCTCTGAGTTAAAATCACCACACATTTAGAGGAACACAAGAACAGAGACCAGACCATCACGTCTGTCTAATTTAAATAATCTTTTTCTAATCACCTTGGCACTTTCTGTTACTCTCAGAAAACATACATAAAAAACCCCTAAACTCATGATAACCTGCAATTTATCTACAAGGAAATTATGCATAATAATATTGTCATTTCCACCTCCAATTTCTCTTTAATTTCAGAAACAAAGTCTTGTTTATGTATCACCTGATTCAGTGAATGCTTTATCTCTGTTAAGATACTTCTAAAGAGACACTGACCTGTCTGAGTATAATGCATCCAGTTAAGTATGACCTCTGGGGCTCTGTACCATCTTGTAACCACATAGCCAGTCATCTCACTGTCTGTATGCCTTGCCAATCCAAAATCCAGGATCTGCAGTGGAAGCACAAAGAACATTCAGATCAGACAGCTCGTTATCTAGTTCATACAGTTCTTTACAACTGTAAGGAAAAAAAATTGGAGCAATCTGCAGTGATTAGTTTATTTTTGTATATTTTTCTCATTGAAGTGCCTTGTTCTCATTTAAAAAATCAAGACAGAGGTAGCACAGAGGTTTGAATAATTTTTTTTTAAGTTACATACTGCTATAGCACCATCAAAAGTTGTAAGACCATTAAAGAAAATAATAAATTATTCACTTATTAATTAAAAAGATACTGGACATTCAATGTAAAAAATTCAATGTAAAAAATTCCCTGACCACAGAGTCACCATTGTATCAAGTTACAGCTAAAAGAACAGCACCCATTTTAGACAGTGTCCATTGCTCTTACATCCCAGGTGGCACAATTATTCAAGACTGTGTTCCAACAAAATTCTGAAGTAAGAAGGTATTGTTATTTCTACTTTATGAGTAACTCATACAAAGGAAGATGTCCTCTAGGTCACACTGAAAATCTGCAACAAGAGTAGGGAATTACCATCACTTAGTCCCACCAAGTCTTCTCCAACCTCCAGCATCAACTACAGAACAACCTTTTGTAAAAAATGCAAGATCAGTGCAATTTTGTTTAAAGTGCTATGCACAATTCAGCTTATTTCTAAGGTTCTCAGATATTTCTCTCTAGATACAGCAATGTGTACAGCAGCAAGATTAAAAACAAATGTTAGGGTCTTTTGTCAACTTCTACAAAATTTGCCTTAAGAAGGCCCACCTCTATGGACCATCAAAAGATGCAGCCAACAGCAAGAAAATTCCACTACTGGAACAACAACCTGTTTGTACTTATTGGAAAGTTCATGCTTCTAGTAAGAAGTAGGAGGCTTGGGTAAGTAAAGTTCTATTGAAGTAAATCATGGTCACACACAGACAGCTAAATATGAAGATTTGCATGACCGGTCACAGGCTGCCATGTGAATCAGGCTGCACATGTTTATTGACAGGCAGGAGTTTTGACTAGGGACACCTGGGCATCCTATATCAAGAGTCATGTTTGCTCTCTGCAATTAAACATTCTAAAATATTTCAGGATAGTTTCATCATTCCCTGGCACTTACAAAGAAGAAAATTATATTTTCAGTCACAAATCAAGACTACAAAATGTTATGACTTATCTTTATTGCCGTACTTGAAATATCATTTCCGTGTTTTCCTCCTAACTACTGATTACCAATCAATTTAAAAACAGAAATAGAATGCAAAGGGAGACATTTTTATTTGCACCAATTAAATGCACTTGATTGTGGCTGATTCTTTGGGTACTGAGAGGTATATTTACTAGACTCAAAATATTTGTAGTAGCAAAATACACTTTTATATATGGCTTTCCAATTTATTCTACATATTCTACATATTCAGCACACATTATATTTTCCCAGTAAGATAGCAGGGAGAGTGGAAGAAAAAGAAAAAAAATTTACAGAACAGGTCAAAGCCAGATGTGGTATGATCTATTCTGTCGGCAGTTTTTTAGGCATTTTATCGATCAAGGCTTGAAACATGTAGTGTTGGAAACAGCTAAAATACAACTTGGTTCTGTATATTTGTAAAAGTAGAAAATGACAGCAAGAATTTTTGTGTATTATGTTTTAACTTCATGATTTATTTTCATTTACGTGTTCATTAAGCTCAGGAACAAGTGTATCCTATTTGTACTTAATATTAACCTGGTACCATTTCAACAACTATCTTCATATAAAACTTTTATTCTCACTCTCTAATCTTCAACTTTTCAGCTGGAACTTCCACAGTAATTTTCAGAGCAAGTTTGAAAATCCTTTTTATTATTTGTGAGTTATGAAAGAATGAGCCAATTCCCCATAGCTCCTCAAGGATAGCTCCCCTTTGACTCACCAAACTTAATTTTCCTAACTTGCTTCAGTAACTGCAACAAAAATAACTTGTAACTTTGAGACTACAGAAAGGGCAGTGATTTCCCCTCATGCACCCTTCACTGTCACTTTTCTGATACCTGTGTAGGAGTTGAGAGCATCAGATGAAGGAACCAGAGACCTCATTGTGAAAAATAGAACTAATAGCCTACTAATTAATTAGCCATTCAAGGAATTGTTCCAACTTGCCTACAGCCTCATCATCACTGGAGTTGATGCAAGGAAAGCTGCCGAGTGCACAGACATGGGGGAAAATGGTTGGACTATCCCTGGCAACTTGATCCTGTGCCTGCATAAACTGACTTGGGGAGTGTGCAGACAAACATGTGTTAAATGAGCAGATACACATCAGGAGACTGTATTATGAAAGAATGTCTTAGACCTGGCCTGCATCTCAAAATATAATTGTGCAGCTTGGGGTGTGAGGGAAGACAACCATATACAACTGCTTTTTTTAGATTTTCTTCTTTTCCCATCACCCTGGGATCCACTCACCATTTGGCCTACCTACAAGCCAGGAAAAGTCAATGGCTTTTTGTGTTAGATAGGAAAACTCTAAAATCACAGGATCCTGGAACATTCAGGTCAGTCTCCAAAGACCAAAAAGTTGTATTACAATGGCTACATGCAAGTATGTAGTTTGCATGCTGTATGCTAAAAACTACTTTTGTAGTGCTTTACATCACCTTTTATTTTATTCAGTTAAGGGTGTCCTTCACAACCTGATTTCTGTATCTCCCAGCTTGTAGAATTAGACTTTTTCTATTTATTCAAAGCTGAAATTCTCCAAATCACTCCCATAAACTCTTATGTCTCTTTTAGGGAGGAAACCCTTGCCATAAGATCTAATGTGTCCTTACACATCAGGACACAAAAGCCCCCATTCAAATTCCCTGTTGTGTTATGAGGATGTACTGGCCAATTGTGATCAAGAACAAAAAGCCTGGCCCAATGCTGAAACCAGCCAGCATGTCTACAGCTGCTGCACCTGTTGTCTTCTGTCTTCTAACACATCTGTTTTTTCAAATAAACATACCTTACCTTCAATTCACAGTCTTCATTTACTGCCAAGTTTCCAGGCTTTAGATCCTGCAACCAAATTTGAAATGAATGTTATTTTTCTTTCTATTTTACAGAAAGACAATAAAGTACTCCTTCTTTGCCTTCTTTCTGGTTTTATAGTTTTTATGTAACTATTTTCAACAGCAACAGGTAAAATGATGTCATAACAAATAACACAAACAAGGACACAAACTTGCATATGTTTGGCTTTTTTCCAATACCTTTTCTCCCCAAGAAAAACCAAATTGTTTTGTTTGTTTGTTTTTCTGCTAGAAGTCAGGAAAATACTTGCCAGTGAAGGAATTCACTCATTTTTCTATGAGTGGGGTTTGGACATAAACCTGTTGCATTTAATAATAACCCCACAAGATTAACAATTCACATATACAGTTCTGGACTGTACATGCTGCGTATCAAAATATGCATTATAAAGGTTCCTTACCCTGATAGACTTAGAAGGAGTACTGAAGGAATCAAACAAGATATTACATAAAATCCTATGCTCTTTTCTCTGGAAAAATCAATTTCCTAAGAAAGTCAATAGAACTGCAACATGAAAAAAGTATTCCCTTAAGTCTCTTAAGCCACCTTACGGACATCTAATGATGTTCCACAGTTGTAAAGTTTAGCAAAGGGAAGAGTACTGGCAAGGACTAAGATGATATTGCAACATCAGTGACATACACACAGAGTCAAAAATACATTTTCCTTCAGCTTTTTCAAATCTTTGTTTGATACACTTAAGCACAAGATCTTTAGAAGTATCTTCTCTCAGAACTTAAACAGGGATCCACCTGTGTTTATACAGAGATGTTCTAAAAACAGAGGGGCCTTGGAGAGAAACAATGTGGTGCAAAAAACCATAATGAAACCAAGAAGCTCAAGGGTCCAGAGGGACCTTAAAAAAAGACTAAGCAATGGTAAGTTTAGCCCATGATCCCAGCAGTTGCTAAAATAAAAACATAAATACCTTATTTTGTCAGTTTGCATAGTTTCCGTGTCCAGCTTAAAGATACTATACAATGTGCAGTTTCTATAGTGCTCCCGATATTTTATTAGAAATGGATGATTTCTGTTCTAATGCAGTTTTGGGGGAAGATATGCTGCTTGGTACCACAAGGGGATCATTCAGAACTCCTTCTTCACAGTCCAGAAGTGATTTTAAGTGGACTTTATACAGAGACAGGACTCAAAAAGAATCAAATGCTTAATTTTGCTCAGAAAAAAATTGAGGTTCTATAATTTTAAACAATATTTTCAGTTTCTATGGTTCCTCCAAAATTTTGAACACTAATATAATGTTTAAAGAAAACCTAAACACTGTTTTTAAGTTTAATCTTCATTAAAAAAAAAATACAGAAAAAACTTTTATTCATCTCAATTTAGACACTATTTGCCCTTGTGGGGACTTAAAACTCAACTTCACAAAGTAATTCAGGAACCCCAAATCTAAGCTGTATTCAGTGCAACTTGAGTACCCAGCTTACACTGACACAGCCATGCCACCTTTTGTTCCCATTGAAGAAGAAATCAAAGGCACCAACAGAGAAAACTGATAAATGGAATTTCAGGCATATTTATGAGCATGCTTATACACAAACATCACTCACATTATCAAAATATAGACATCTTTCATGTTTATCCACTTACCCTGTGAATTATGCCTGATGAGTGAATATACTGTAAAAAGAGAAAGTATTTTTTTAGTTAAGGTCCTGACTTCAAAAAGTTGTCTGGGGTAGGAGAGAAAGTACTTTTTCATGGTGCTAAAGTAAACTGAAATTAGAAAATGCTCATTTATTGCACAGAAGATCCCTTTAGCTATGGTTTTAACTTTCAGATTACTAGCATTTCTTCCTTTCCCTCCCCAATAATAAGAAACCACTAAATCAGTTTGAGTACTGCAACACACCATGTATTTTTTTTCTAAGTCTTCCCATACATGAAATGTTGTTTTCAGTTAATTTTTGGCATGAATATATAGATCTATCTATCTATCTATATCTCACAATAAAACATGCTACTTTATGTATCAGAAATGCTCTCCTGCAATAGGTGTCTCTGGTGTGCCATCATAGTTTAGATTCATATGCTTCAGCAGCACTGACTTTTAAGAGATCACTAAGACTGGGATGAAGGCCAGTCAAGGTCTTATCTGAGAATTCTTGCTACATGCTTCAGTATTTCCTCAATGGAAAATGGAACGGTTAAGTTGAAAGACATTCTCTTTACTTGAATATCTTCATCACTCATTCAGTGACCTATTTAAGGGCTCACAAAAGCCAAGCCAGCAAACAACACCCAGGACTAGTTCTTTTGGGATGACACCTGATCAAATACAGATGTTTGAACCCATGAATGCCACTGAATGATCCCCACTGAGGTATGCAGTTTCTCTCACCAGCTGAATGATACCCTAGAAGAGACTATTTTCATCACAGTAAATAAAGGGAACCTCTAGTAACTAGTTCAGATATAGGCATCTCTTGCAAGGATCGAAATACAGACAGTTCTTCTGAACTGAAGACATGGTTTCCAAGAGCAGCCTGGGATGTGCTAATCCCTTCAGGTGTTGGGAACTGATCTGAAACTCCAAGACCATACTAGTAATGCTAAGAAACACAAGAACAATAAAACTTTTTAAATAAAAAGACTTGAGAAAAGATTAATAAGATGTAAATCTTCCAGCTTCACCTGAAGAATTTTAATTTTATTCCACCCTGAAGAATGGGATATGTGGCAATAGAGTCACTGTGAACCAGTTGGCAGAGCCAGAGAAGACCAACCAGGAATAGCCAGCATAACATCACAGAAATGCACAGAAGAAAGCAGCTTTGCAGGACAATTGCCAATCAGCCACAGCAATGACCACCTTCCCCAGCAGCCCTCAGGAGAGGCAATTAACCACACACATGCAACAGTCCCTCTGCAAAGGAGTCCTCATAATCCAACTGATGAAAAACCAAGACAAAGAAAGCAAAGCTACGGAACAAAAACCAACTTCTTCAGACAGATCCAACGTGCATTTCAGACTTAGATTTCTGAACTTAAAAAAAACCCCATACAACCTAAGCAGCACAAGATCTGCATTTAAAGTGCCAAGTTTTTTAAGCAGTGACTGAAAAAATCTCTGATAGTTAATTTTTCCTCTTACACCTGACAGGCCACATCGGATGTGGTCTCATAGGTTCTGAAAAGAGGGAGGGGTGAAAAAGCCCCCACTTCCTTTAACCCTGTGCCTACAACTTTACCAATCCAGCCCAGGACGTGGTAGGGCCCTGCTGCTGCATGGTCACACTACCAACTGCTGTGCCAGAGCCCAGGCCTTTCTTGGCATCTGCAGTGGACCAGTTCCTGCTACAGATTACTTGCAGATTGGGCAAGGTTTAACATCACCCATAGGAAATGCCAAAGCCCTTCACAGGATTTCCTGGGGCTGACACAAGACGCTGAGGGAACACGGCTGCTCCACAGAATATTGGCTAGAAAACTGCTACAGCAAACAAAAAACTACAAAATGTTGTATCTGTCATGGATGTGTGTGAAGTGAATTGGGACAGGAGGAGGAAGTCTGTCAATTGTACATGGAGACCATATGCGCTTAAAAAAACCCCAAAAACCACCAAACCAGAAATGTAACTGTAAATAGCTAAACTCCCAATAAATTAAGAAAAAGATGTCCTCTGTCATAGCTATCTTGATCAAGGATATTACAATGTCTACTTGCATTCTAAATTATTGCAATGTCTTCTAACTGAAGCCTCTTAATTTTCCAGAACAGATGCTTAAAATATTCTATAGTCAGTTTTTGCTGCTAAGACTGTACACAGTAAGGAAATAGCTGGCAGACCTAGTCATTTGGCACCCAAGAATGCAGAATGTAGAAACAGGAATTAAAAGGTCTGCACCCTTCACAGTTTTAGTTAATCTCACCTGTTTCGAGAGAAGAGTGTGGTTTTGTTGGCATTCTCACCCCACTGAAGGTTTTCTGAGTGTTCATAGCACCAAAATCATGTTAACACTTTGGGGAAAGCTCCTGTGTTTTCTAAATGTTCCTCTCAACATAACACTACTGAGATTACATAAAATAGCAGTTATTCCTGATGGTAATGTACATATCAGCCTTTCTGTAAGCTGAAATACTGGTGCTGTGCTGCAGCGTTTCTTTAACAACAGCAGTATTTTTTTAACTGCATTTTATTATCTCCTGGCAGGTAGCAACACTGGAACTATGCCAGTCTTCATTCAGAAGATTTTCCATTTCTGTTCAACAGCCTTCTGAAATGGGATCCTGTTCTTACTGGTTCTACTCATTAAATTAACCGTTTATTGACAGATTTTTCACTCTTAACACGGCAAAACGATTCACAACAGAGTAGACATATTCTTCACAATGTTATTACCACTTCACCCGAACCATATTTGACTCAAGAACCCAGTTAACATGAGTGAAGTGCCTTGAAGCACAGGAGCTCTGCATTATCCTAAAGATGACTTTTGGTAGCATGCATAAATCCTGGAATGCAAGCTTCTGATCATGCTAGGAAGTCATCCAACAATCATCTAAATTTTAAGCATTCTTTTCTGTGTATGTAATCTCTACAAAAAATAAAAAGCTAATCAAAAGGGAATTAGCAAAGACTCGGGAGACTGTGGTCTAGGCAACATGCAGAATGAAAATGAAAAGCATCTTGGCAGGGAAGTAAAAACTGAAGAGGAAATGAGTCAGAGGGGGAAGGAAAAGCAGAGAAGCAGAAAAAATCCAGCAGAAATGTGAACAAAAGGCAGCAAATACAGATTAGAAAAGGAGAGAACTAGAGTAGGTAAATCTTACCATAAGTATGGCAAAAGAAGCTTGAACAGGTGTTTTTGTGGCCCAAGAGCTGTCTGTCCCTTCTCAAGCACTACGAATAGAGAGGACTGACAGCCACCTCCCCAGACCTCTATGAACAGGAGGCATTCCTGCAGAAGGGGGACCCAAGACTGAAAGCTCCAGTCTCTTTCCACCTACACAGAGAGACATTATGTTTAGCTTGCCTTCTGTACTCCTTGACAATACACAGCTTTTCTGTCAAACAACAACAAAAAAGAAATTATGAAAGCCCTTCCAAGATGCAAGCTCACACTTAAGTAAAATTTAATGCCTGACTAAGGCCCAACTAGGAAACAAAGGAGAGGCACGTCATTGTTTTTAAGTGGTGTCACATCACATTGAGTTCTGATAAATTACAAGGCTTGCCAAAGAAAGAAAATGATTATTTCATTCACTGTAGAAAAAAGACAGTAAAATAAGAACTGACAAAAAAGAACTGTACAGTCTTGCAGAGCAAAGGCTGAAGAATTGATACAAATCTTCACGAACTCAGTATGAACTTTCTCTTGCCCTCAATTTATACATGATTTTTAAAATCAAGCCTGTTGAGCACTTTGTATACAGCCAATCCAGAACCAGCCTACAGATAGAATGTAGAAATGAAGCCTGCAAGGAAACAACTGGGTGGCTTAGCAAAAATCTCCCTTATCCCTTTACAATACATCAGTCACGCAGTTTTTCCTACATGCATTTAACTGTCACATGTAAACAGGTTGTTACAGTAGAATATGAAATGTGACAAAAATAATGAACAGCCTTCTTGCCTTTGACCAGACATAAATACAGATACCATGAAGATCTTATATACTTTACAAAGGACAAATGCACATTGCAGGTTACATCTTTAACACAAAAGAAACCTCCTCAGAATAGATGCCATCAAAGTTAAAAGGTGAAAAACAAAGTCATCATACAAATCAGAGGCTAAGTTTGAGAAGCTGAATGAGTTTTACCACAAACATCTACAGGGTGGCATACTCCTCCTTCCCAGGTGTTGCAAGCACTTTTCCCTTATATTGCCTCAACTGAGCACTAGCTAAGCTTATGTTTGTTCCCTATGACCCGCCAAAAAAGCAATCCAAGTAAACACAGATGGGCTGTCTTTAACCCAGATACAGTAGACCTTAAAAAGTACAAGATTTTCATGCAAAACTTGGCTAAGCCTTTCTTAAACAGCTAATTTACTGGTATTTGTAAAAGAATAAACAAATTACTGACTCATTTTCTTTTTCCTCTGCATGCTAGCAACACTGTTTTTTTTTTTTTTAAACACATTTCCTAGCACAGACAGGGCTACAAGAATGTGCCTTAAACACTGGACCACTCCTACTTCTTAAAAATATTTCCAGCAAGGTGTGTATTTCTGGCTGAGATGGTTCAACGAGAATCCAAAATTTAATGGAACAGATACAGCAAAGACTGTTCTCCAGAGTTTGCTGAGTAATAAGAAATAACAAAACAGTCTAGTAGCTGAATAATATTTTATTTCCTGCTGGTAATTTTGAGGTAAGTACAGATGTGCTCTCAAAAACACGGGGTAAGGAACTATTCAGGCAAACCATTTCTTACAGAAGATCTATCACAGTTACTATCTCAGCATCCCTGCTGGTTGCTATGTAACTGCTTTTATTCTTATGTCCCTCCCACAGTAGACAGTCCTTCATGAATGCTTTCAGCATGTGCTCTTCACACAGGATGCAGTCCTTTAGGAGAGGACTGCTCCAGTGTGGGTCCCCCATGGGCCACAGGTCTTGCCACATAACTTGCCAGGGGCCTGCTCCAGCACAGGCTCTCTGTGGGCTTGCTGCAGTTTCATTTAGGGCACATGCCTGGGCTCCAGCATGGGGGCCTTCATGGCTGCTGTGTGGATATCTGCTCTGTCGTGGTCCTCCTGTGCCACCTCCTGTGCAGCCTGTGCCACCACTGCCTTCACAGCCTGCAGGGAAATCTCTACCCCAGCACCTGTAACATCTTCTCCCCCTCTATCCTCACTGACCCTGGTGCCTGCAGGGCTGTTTCACATTTTCTCACTCCCCTCTCACAGCTGCTGCACAGCAATTTTTTACCCCTCTTGAATCTATTACCACAGCTGTGCCATGCATTTTGCTGATGGGCTCAGCTTTAGCCAGCAGCAGGTCTGCCTTGGAGCCAGCTGGAACTTGGTTCAACATGGAGGCAGTTCCTGGTGTCTTCTCACAGAAGCCACTCCCCTGCAGCCTTCACTAACAAACAAACCCTGCCACAAACTCGCCCAATATATCCTCTTAAATTCCTACTGTTTTCTTCCTATGTATGTCAACCACACACAGTTGCTCCATTTGTCTTCCAGATTTTCTGATTCACAGACTTCAGTGTCAACCTTTGGGGCCACAAGTTCTGCTCTGTTGGTACATTATCTGTCAGATAATGTACATCACTAGGACCAAAATATGTTTCTAAGCCATTTCACTGGCTTAGACTTAATTAAATTAATTATTCATCCTTTCCAGTACATTCAACCTAAGCTAATTATTTACAGTTCATATATTGCTTGCCTGTAAAGTTAATGCAAATGATGTTTTAAATCCCTAGTGAACAGCATGCCTCTCCTGGAAACCTGCTTCCCAGACAGTTACATGCAACTTAAACAGACCACTCCACTTACACAGTCCTTGAGAGAACACTTACTAGGACCAGAGAACTGAATGACAAATGAATAATGACAAAACTGAAATCATAACTCCACATTTCAAGTCCAGATTAGAGGTGAATTCCCTCAAGTTTAAATACAAACAATTTCCCCAAACCTGGCTTTAGTTTATCTGACTTTACTTCCAGCATTTGTAAAATGGGAATTATTGCACTTAAATGCACAACTGTAGAACACAAAGGATAATAACTCAGCATATGTAAAAGGCTATGTGAGCAAAACTCTACTAAAATAAGAACACAAAATCCAAGGTAGGGTCAAAGAGAAATCAATAATGCAGGACCCAACAAAAATGTATATTTATTATGTTTTGTGATGGGAGTAAAACAATTTTGACCTTCTGTATTTAAGTGCTGAGAGACAACAGAATCGTGGTTATGCTGTTCCTGGTGTTCGCGTCCAGGCACAGCATGCTGCTCTGCTACATTAACTAGTTTTTAATAGCACTTGGCAATGCAAGTACGGATCTGGATGAATCTGCATCCTGATGGATGTGCCAGACTTTCCTGTATCAAAATCAGGTCTGTATTTCCACTGCACAAGCACATCCCTACACTGACTTCACTTACCTGTACAAGCACAGAGGAAATTCTGCCCATACATTGTGTGCTGCAGGCACAGGACCGTAAAACCAAAATTGTACAGAGCCAGCAGCAGCCAAGGAATGACATTCAATTTAAGACACTGCCATTCCACAGCCTCCTTACACCATATGTCTCCAGAGCAGCAACGGGAATTAAACAGCCATCACTGCAGGAGAGCCTGGATAAAGTCTGCAGACCTTGGAATTGTGTCACCAAAAGAAAAAAGTAGTAAGGAAGTAGTAGCCTTTTTATGATCAACAGCTGTGTATACCCAAAAGGTAAACACAGTAATTTAAGAACTGTAATACCAATCTAGACCAAGAATCATTTCCACATCTCATTAACATAGGTTATGCATAAAAACAGGGAGCTTAAAGAGTATCTTCTTTTTGCATTGTAAGACCATGAACTTCAATATACACAGTCCAATTTTTAAAAGCCAAATAGAAGAAAAAAGGAGTAGTAATAATAAACAGCATTTAGCAAAAGATGAGGAACAAAAACATACAAAGAACATCATAGCTACTACATTTAGAATCGTTCTTGTGAGAGTCAGTTAAATTCAAGATTATGTCGTTTTGCTATAGCTGTAAGCTCTGCAGTCCACAGAAGTAAAATATCTAAGAGATAAAAGAGAGATGAATATTAACATTATTTCTGAGAAAGAACAGAGGATTAACATTCAGGCTTACTATCTGAAAAGAAAAAAAATCATGAGCAAGCCCAACAACTAACTTACAGATGGCACTTGGTAATACTTTTTATTTAAGAAAATGATACGTTGAAATCATTATTCTTCCCAAGACTTACTGGAAGAGCTACAAGATGAAGTTTTCCTACACAGCTCAAAATTACACAAATCTTCATGGTCCCTTATAGTCTTTTATGGATCCTTCCTAGTTTCACAGTGTAAAACAAGGGCACATAATAAAAACTGATACTAGAAGTCAAGATCAAGCAAAGGTGGCAGGAGGCAAGAACTCCTAGGGAAACCAAAACATAAAAAAGTGTATGTGAGGTGGAAGCAGAGTCAGGTCACCCTGCAGGAATGCGGAGACACTGCCCAAGGGTGCAGAGATGGAATCTGGAAAGGCAAAGCCCTCTTGGTCCTGAACCTGGTAAGAGACACAAAGGTCAACGTGAAAGGCTTCTACATGCAAACTGGGAGCAAAACCAAAACTAGGGAAAACACAGGCAACTGCACCAGGGGCATGAAAAAGCCAAGGTACTCATGGTCATCAGGAGACGTTCCTTATGATGATAAGAAAGCAAATATTGCTCATGCCTTCAAAAGGGTAAGGAAGAAGAGGATCAAGAAAGGCCAGTCAGCTGCACCTCACTCTCTGGGAATGTAATAAGCAAGTAATTCTGGAAACCATTTCCAAACATTACAAGGACAAAGAACTGATTGGCAGTAGTCAACAGGGATTTACAGAAGAAAATCACACCTGATAGCCCGTTAGCTGTCTTCTGTGATAAGACAACCGGCTTGGTGGATGACAGGAGGGCAGACAGTGCTGTTTACCTTGACTTGAGCAAGGCTTTTCAAATTCTCTCATAACACCCTGAGAGACAGGGGAAGTAGGACTTAGATTAATGGGCAGTGACTGAACTGCCTTGATCAAAGGGTTGTGATCAGTGGCAGGAAGTCCAGCAGGAGGCCCACCATCAGCTGTGTCCCCCTTAGGGTTAGTACCGAAGTCAGTCCTGTTTAACATCATCACTGCTGATGTGGATGATGGGACAGAGCACTCCCTCAGCAACTGATGCAGAATTGACAACAATATTCACACCCCAGATGATTGTGCTGCCATTTAGTGAGACCTCCACAGGCTGAGGAAATGGGCTGACAGGAATCCACCAAGCTCGACAGAAACCTGGGAAGGAATAACCCCATGCGCCAGACAAAGCCGGAGATTGACCAGCTTGGCAGAAAAGGACCTGTGCCCTTGCACCAAAGACAACCAAAAGCCTCATGCATTAGGCAGAGGATTGCCAGCAACTTGAGGGAGGTGATCCTTTCCCTTTTCTCAGCTCTGGTGAGACACACCTGGAGTGCTATGCTCAGCTATGGGCTTCCCAGTTAAAGAGAGACACTGAAGCAAACCCAGTGAAGCTTCATTATGATGATGATGGGACTGGACCATCCAATGTAAAACAAGAAACAGAGAGCCAGGATTTTTTAGCTGTAAAAATATACTTTATATAATAAATTAATATAATGGTTTTAATTTAATATATATTCTTTTACTATACAAGGTGAGATAAATTTTAACCAGCTATTAAATTATAAGTATTTATAGTTCTCCATAACAGTTTGCTAGGAAAAAAGACTGTGAAATCAAAATAGTAGTAGAACTGGCAAACCTTTAAGCCTTTCAACATCTGATATACCAGGAACTGGATTCGATCTTCAGTTAATTTCTCATGCTTCATTATCTTACTCAAGTCTGTTCCCATAAATGGCATGACGAGGTAGCTTAAAACAAAACAAACAAATAAAAAACCCCAGAAAGCCCCCACAAATAACCAAAAAACAAAACAAATGCAACCCCCAAAAAAGGAAAGAAAATGAAACAGATTAGCTTGATTTAACTTTGTCACGTAAATTTAAACATAGATGTATGTTATAATCCACTTACAACATTAAATTATAGATCATTCTGTTTACCAAACAATTCCTTCATCACCCTCCTACCCTCCAAGCCTGTTTTTATCTGATTGTCATAAAGAGGTATTGCCCAGTTCTGTCACTGATTATGGAAATTTGCTAGTTATCAGAACTAGCTTAGAAAGAAGCTAACCAAAAGCGTTGTGATTTCAAAGACTGCTACACAGAAAACTAAGACATTCATGCAAGGCAATGTCTCTCACAGTCATGACCACCTCATTGAGCTAGAAAAATCTGGAGGATGATTTTAAGGTCTCACTTAAAACACAGTGCTTCAATGCTCATCACATACATGTGCATTCTATTACATATGCTGTATAAAATCCTAGCACAATAAACAATATGGACAACATTCCTCATCAATATGAACACATGCTCCATGTCTTCTGTACTTCATTTTCTACATTTTTCTGTCAGATAGCTTTCTTTGTTAACATATAAATACACAAGGTTGTTTAGGAAACATAGCTACACTAGATGAAATCCAGGACAGTTCTAACACAGGAAATCTACATTAAGCCCAAAAGGATTTCTGAGC
Source organism: Aphelocoma coerulescens (assembly GCF_041296385.1). NCBI lineage: Eukaryota > Metazoa > Chordata > Aves > Passeriformes > Corvidae > Aphelocoma > Aphelocoma coerulescens. Next base: position 21,096,583 of record NC_091014.1, read on the forward strand.
ATTGTTTCTCTAGCAATTTCTTCTAACTCACAAGAATTGCAGCAGTAAACAAGTAAAACAGCAGACATGCTAAACATCTTGTGTCTGAGATGCCACCAAAAGGTCAGTGAGATGTGGGAGAAACAACCTGCATCAGGTGCTGTTTGGACCACTGACTGGGAAAACAGTCACAGGGCACAACAGACCACAATGCAGATAAACACAAAAAAATTCAGCAGCATCAGCACTTTTTAACTGATCCTTGAATTAGGATGGTTCCCACTGAGATGTGTTGTGTAGTAGGGATAACTTTCAGCCTACCTGACTGGGTTAAGAATTGTCCTACCATTTGAGAAACCTGGGCCTTAGGGTAAGAAATCAATACTTGAAAGGTGGATTAGGAAATTCACCAAACTGTCGTTTACTAGGGCTGAAAGAAGTACATACCTTGTAAGACAGGAAACTGGTTCTAATGACAACCTGAAAACCCCAGCCCATCAAAGCTGCATGTAAGAGTTATATTAAGATGAAACTCAGAAAAAAAAAAGTCCATGAAGCAACAATTTTGAAATTCTCTATTTAAAAAGCAACCATGCTCCCGCACAAGCAACAATGCTCTTCTCCAAAACACAAACAACTTGGAACTTACAAGTCATTAAACTTCTCCAGTGTTACATCTGGTGTGAACACATCCAAAATTCCAATGACCTAAAAAAACCCAATAAAATATTAATGATTGATTTGACACAATAAAGTCTAAATCACCTAATAAATGAAAAAATATAATCCAAAACATTTCCATAGTGAGACATTAGCTACAGGCATAAATATGGCAGAAAGAATACCTAAAGTAGTGCCAAGATTTATGTGCTAGATTTTATAACTCAGAGGGCAGCTTTACCCAGTGATAAAAAATATAAGAAGTATCTACTGGAACAAAAAGTTTGGAGGCTAACAGTTTTATGTAAGAGGAGACAGTATTTTATCACTTGAACTACTGAAGGGTTGAAAATAAACCAGACAAATCAGTCCATAATATCTCATAAGTGCTCTCCACCTAGCTGGGCTTGCTGCTTATTAATGAAGTACACTTTAAACATCTTCTAATTTCAGTAACAGGGTAATTTAGGTACATAGACTACAATTGCTAATTGGAAGTACAAAGAAGAAACTAGAATTAAACTGTTTTTACTGAGAAAAAATTAACACGAACTTTATATGATTTGCTGTGGCTCATACTTTAGGTTCTCCAAAGAGCTTTTTTTTGTCAAACAAAGGCATTCTATCACTGAACAGAGAAATAATAATCTAGTAAAATGGATTTTCCACCACAGCTTTTCCTATTAATGGTTTTTGCGAGAACTATACAAACTGACTGGGTGCATTACACTAAATACCAATGCTTCTTTCAAGCCCATTAAACACCAGAAAATTAAATATACACAACTCAATGCCCGAAAATAAGTAGCTGGAATTATCTAAAGCCAGACTTTAGTTTAGATGCTGCTTAATCCAGGCAGTGCCAAAATAACACAGGCTTTTAGAGCTGTTTCTTTTCTACCTCTACTCCTAATTCACGACCATTTCTGTCTGTTCAGAGGAAGACTCCCAGGCCTCAGAGTGCTTGTGGTGCTTCCCAGGTGCAGGCTGCTATGTCACAGATTCACAAAATAGAATTCTAAGTTGGAAGGGACCCATGAGGATCATCAAGTGCAACTCTTAAGTGAATGGCCTGTACAGGGATTGAACCCACAACTTTGGTATTATCAGCATCATGGGGCTGTGCAGGGCTTTGCTAGAAAGCAAGCTAGAAGACTAATAACCTTTGTAACCTTGTTCAACTCTATCTTTGTGGCCATACACACATCAGATCATACATCAAGAACTGTTCATCCAAATCAGGTATCTTTAAAAAAAAAGTGAAAATAAAGAGAAGCATGAGCAGAAATGGAGGGGGGAAATGCAAGAAAAGGACAACTTCCTTTGTTTAAAGCTTTAAATAAAAATCACCAACCATGATGAAATCCTTGCTGCATGTATTTTTAGTCTTTCCACATTAAGGGCCAACTACTACAGTTAGCCTGGATATTATCAAAATGTCACAATGATGAAGATAGGAAAACTAATAAAGATGAAGGCAGAAAATTACAACACCCTTTCTCTGTAGCCACATATATCTTTGAAAAGAAGTCACTAATAATATTTACCTGGGACTGTTATATGAAACTAATTCAGGAAGAATAACTACCATAAAACAATAATTAAACCCACACAGTTATTATTTGAAGTAATACCTCTAGTGCTAACACTACAACAAGAATTCTCTTTTTTATGACAGTTTTACATAAGGTTTTCCTTTTCTCTGTGGAGGTAGAGAATGAAGGAGGACAGGATTACAAAGATGTACATTACAACAATGGAGCATAATGCAGCTCTACAGGCATTTCCTAAGGCAGCATGTATATGCAAACACACACACACAGAGCATACACAGCCAGGAAAGTTGCACAAAGAAGGAAGTTAATATTTTAGCAGTAATTTTATTTAATACGTATCTTTCCTTATCAAGCCCCACTTCCTCAGAAGTCTTACTTGTTCTCCTTAAGCAGATATTTCCATGCCCTCATACACCTAAGCAAGAACCATCAGAAAATAAACGTCATCACATCTGAATGTAGCAGTGAAAGACACTGGGACACCACAATAAAAAGGGATACAGAGGAGGATGAAATAATGTGGCTGCTCTATCACATCCATCTCTGCACCCAGGCATTATCAGGCATCCCCTGTGAAACACAGGAGCATGAAGAACAGTTTCCATACAGAACACACCAGCCCCAAAACACACTAAAGAAGTTCACTAACATTCTAAGGCGTAGCCATTCCAGTAAACAGAGTTCCTGATACTTAATGCTCCCTGATGTACATCACTGCTGAGGTAAGGTCGCTGACTTATGGAAACAGACCTATCACTGCTGCAAATCCTCTACAGCAAATGAAGCCACCAACACCAATGCCCAGCTCCCGAAGAAGGGAATTTTAAATCATGAACCACAAAACTCTTTAAACATGCCAAGGATTTTGCAATACTGCTTCTCTTGCTTTACAAATCAGGTTTTCTAAGAATCCTGAAATCCATCTTAATGTCCAAAATGGTAAGACATACTAATAGCTAATAAATTTTAAAATAAAAGTGAAGGGACTAATTTCCTTTTCCTCAGAGATCTTTATTTAATAGCTGTGGTTTGGGATTATTTTCCTGTACTGGAGCAGAGTCATTCATATTTCCATTCAGGCCAGAGATTTTTGCAGCTATATTAAGCACAAGGAAGTATGGGATAAAATAAATCCTTTGAGGAAGATACAACTCCAGCTACTTGTTCAGGAAAAGGGAAAGAACTGAACAAAGTGTAGTCAACTCCCTCCTTTATAATATGATGGAAAAACCTGATTCTGTCTGAAATGCTCTCAATAAAGACAGTATTTGTAAAGAACTTTATGATACTTAAAACACAATGTTCCAGCACAAAGTAAGCCACCATAAACAATCACAAGAATAATTTATTTTTCATAGTGTTGCCTATATGAAATGTAACAGAGATATCTGTGAAACCTTCTATAAATGTATTTTTGGTATTAATCAGCACAATTACTGACACTATCAGAGATGGAAGCCCATCTGAGGAATGAACCCAGCAGAGTCTGCAATGGCAATGAAAAGCATCTGTGGAAATCAACAGCAGTGCTGCCTTTTTAGGGTCTTATTTTTACCCCTATTAACTCTGCCAAAAGTCAATTTCTCAAATAAATAAGCCCGCAAAGAATGCATCTACTGTACATTTGACTGAAAAATAACCTGGATTTCTTCAGCCTCCACTGAAGCACTTTAATAGCTTTTATCTCAAGGACAGGGTGTAACACTGTGTAACTCCCACAGAACCACTGACTGGTTTGGGCTGGAAGGGACCTTTAAGCTCATGTAGTTCTAATCCCCTCCCATGGGCAGGGACACCTTCCACTAGACCAGCTTGCTCAAAGCCCCATCCAACCCAGCCTTGGGCACTTCCAGGGATGAAGCATCCACAACTTCTCTGAACAACCTGTGCCAGTGCCTCATGACCCTCACAGTAAAGAATTTCTTCCTTATGTCCAATCTAAATCTACCCTCTTTCAGTTTAAACTATTGTCCCTTGTCCTGTCACTACATGCCCTTGTAAAAAGTTCCTCTTGAGCTCTCTTGAAGCCCTCTTTGTGTACCAGAAGGCTGCTCTAAGGTCCCTCCAGAGCCTTCTCTTCTCTGGGGGGAACAACTCCAGTCCTCCCAGACTGTCTTCATTAGGGAGATGCTCCATCTTCCTGAAGTGCAAACCCACAAAACTACCCATCTACTGGTCTGACTTGTTTTCCACAGGTATGCTTTCACTCAATACATTTACTTTGAAGCCAGTGGGGGGGGGCGAGTAGCAGCATTTCCATCCTTTCTTAACCCTCCTGTGTGTGTTCCCTGACCACACTCACCAACTTTAACTATTGTTAACAAATAAATAACAGATTCACATTGGTGAGGTGGTTTCTGCCGTTCCCTTCTCAGCTGCCTCCTTTTCCAACAGCAGAGCACAATGGTGAATAGCTCCTCATCTCTGCCCTCCCCTGCACTTTGATGTATTGGATTACTTCTATTCAAGGACTGAGTCATTACATTTCTGTAAAAGACATTTTCTGATGTAAGCAGCAGTACATCAAGAAAAGACCTGAATCTAGTATAAATTAATAAGTAATGTAGGTTACGTCTCTCATACAGTAAGTGCTGCTTTCTCTTGCAGATGTTATGCATGAAAACACAGTGAAGTTGAGTGGCTTTAGCACTCAGGCTAAACACGCAAGTACATTTCTTAAGAGAGAGCCTTGCTAGGGTGCACTGAACTACATATTATGCTGCATTAAATTTTCTGCAGGATTAACTTCATGTTCCTGTGCTGATCTACATCATGGGCACCTGCATCCTTTTATTAAACTAAGAACTCTCCATCTTTTTAAAATTTTAACTACTCATGCCAAGACTTGCACCACAGTCACCTTTCTTCCTCACAGAGTACCAACACATGAGATGAGGAATGCCTGCAAGACCTCCTTTTCTTTTCTCCTGCCAGTCAGCACACTGGCATACCCATGAGCATTATCACACTCTTCCTTCAAAGGATTACTATGTAACACTGGACAGATTCAAATCCTGCAGACAGACTCATCTTCATCTCTAGACTGGATGGCAATCAAAAGAGAAAGTTTGGGTTTCAGTGCTGTTTTTCTTATTTTCATTTCATGGAATAAGCTCATCAGTCTGCTTTATTAGTACCCAAGGCTGGGTGTGAATAAATGGCTATCAGCTGAAGCCCAGCCTACATAAAACATCTATCAGTCAGATTAGGAAAATAAGCAAAAATGACAACAGATACCCCTATGTTGATTTACTGACCTTTGAATACCAAAATAAAATTACTCCAGTGTCCTGTTAGCTCCCTAGATGTGCTAAGCTTTAAGCCAGCAGAAAAGCAGACAGGAGTGTTTCTCCCTTACAAATTTTTGACAGCAAGAAACCGTCCAGTTATAACTGTGTTTTTTCTTTCCTAAGGACCAATAAGGAGATTTACCATTTCCAGACAGAATTCCTGAATTGCATTTTACTGGCATATATGTACCCAAATAATGTGAATTTTTAGCTGGTGCAGTTCTGCAGGACTTGCTGCAGGAAACCTCTTCTAACACAGTAAGCACACTCTCATCCATTAAGGCATCACTCATCTACAACTCCCTTGTTGGTCTGATTTTGTACACTGCAGATGCTGTTACTTTCCACTGCTCATGTCAGGCTAGATGAACTGCAAAAAGTGACAGATTTAAGATTTTTCTCAAGCAGGAACACAGCCTGATCCATTATTTTCTCTGGAACTAATTCCTCCTGTGGTTGACGCTGTGTAGGTGTAAATAAAAAGCTCAACATTTTTTCAAAATAAAAAAGAAAACAATTAAAAAGCAGTCAACCTGAAAGTGTATCATCCTCAAAAATGTAACTGTAGAGAGACAGGTAATTTGGTGTCTGTTGGATATCCAATTCCTTGCAAAGTGGAAAAAAAAGCTTCATGTTTCTCATAATGCAAAACACACACTGGTCTTCAGATGTGGGAATACACCAGAGAATAATTTCCACTCTGAGCAATGAATGAGAGCATAATATAGAGTACCTTTAAACAATTACTGCAGTGGCCTCTTACATACATAGTTTCTAGGAAGGGAAAACATCTGTAGAGTATTAACTGACCCAAGAAATGTTTAATGGGCATTTGTCAGAAATTTTATGCCAGAAACACATTGAGAATTTAATTGGTAGAATTGCGTCAGAACTCCCATGGGTGCCTATATGTACATGGGTATATACATATGTACACATGGGTATTTACATATGTACACACACCACACTTTGATAAAATCCACACTTCGCTCTGACAGGAACCACCAGCATGAGCTCTCCTCTTCCTTTCTCCAGGGTCATCTCCCCTTGCCAGCTATTCTGCACTCCTGCTTGAAAACTCTTAACAAGCTGGAGGTGAGCAGGGCACCAGGGCTGGACCACTGCAAACAACTGTCCAGTTGCACTTGTTTCAACAAAAGTGGGTATCAAGGTATCACTTACAGTCCAAATGTGTTAGAAAATCCAAGTTATTTGCCAAAAGAAACTAAAGGTTCTGCATTTCCACTTACTTGTCTGACTTTTGCACTGCATACACAGACATCTCCATTAACTGCAGAAGAATACACAAATACAGAGCTATGCAAATGTTTGCGAGCTAAAGCCAGGGCCAAAGTTAGCATGCTGGCCATATTCTTACTGCTTTTGGTTTTAAGCCAGTGCCATAATAGATAAGTTTTAAAGATCCTCATTTTAAATGAACTCAAAATGGACAGAAACACAGAACAGAAGAAGCACTACTAGAAAATATTTCCTAAAGGTATAAAGACTCTGTACAAGATCCAACAGATGTGAAAGAAATAATCAAGAGCTGCTAAGGCTGTAATGGGATGAATACTACAAACTAGCATGATTAAATGATGGAGTAAAACAACCCCAAGCAGTGCTTTCTTCATTCTGCCTTAGCTGTGTTTATTCCTGATTTCCATACCATGCCCTCCCCTGTGCCAGCTATTTATGCAGCTACAGAGTAACCCAGCAGCTTATCCCCCTGGAAACAAACTTTTCTTTTTGGCAATGTTGTAGGAATTGATCTGGGTTAAACTGCTACTTTGGTAGTAGAAGCAGCTTATGAAGTTTGGGAAACATCCTGGGTCCTCTCAAATTAAAAGCCCTACCCCCCCCCCCCCCCCAAAAAATAAACCCCAAAAAAAGCATACCAGTGTCATTAAAGACTGATTTATCTCTTAACAGCCAGATCTCATCCTCTTCACTCACAGCCTCTGTCCTTGGCCCTCAACAGCATTACTCCTTTGGACTTCTTTACAAAGGGTTGATGAGAAGTCCTGTGTGATCAAGTCTGCGTGGTTTATATAGAAACATTCCTCGCCACATGGTCTATGTAGAAATATGCATCACTACATTTACTTGAGAGCCATTATGGAGTGAAAAGGTCTAATGAAAGATGGTATGCCAGCAACCAGTCACCTCCTCCTGAAAATGCCTAAATAGACAAGCAAATTCACCTGTGAGTTAGCTTCCCTACAAAGTAAAATATTTTGAATTCCATAAAATTCAGGAGAATTACTCCTGTATTGTTTTTACAGGACTCCTGGTCATCCTAAAACCCTTCTACATAAAAAAGATGAGCATATTCCTCAAAGGGTATATAATGGAGGTCATCTAGGGTATTAAGCAGTAGTTTTCCTCCATTTTTATGCTGACATGCTGATGAATTATATCACTGAGACACAGGTTTAATGGTATCTTCTGCTATCTTAATGAAGGATCAGAGCTGCTATTTTTAACACAATGTATCAGACCATTACAATTTCTTCCATCATTCTGAATAGAGCATAAGATTAAATAAATTATGATAATGTATTGCTGCATGCTTAACACAAAAATTCCCTGAAAGCTACGAGGGGCAGAGATGGTTGGTCCTTTGAGAGGCAATCACAGTGAAACTAACAAAACATCACACTCTCCATAAAAGCCAACATGAAATTCCTTGTGATTACAGAAGTAATTTTGAAACCAAAACAGATAAGAAGAGTGAATTGGATGTAATTTTAACTATCAAATAAACAGAAGAAATTCTTTCCTGTGAGGGTGCTGAGACACTGGAATGGGTTGCTCAGAGAAGTTGTGGATGCCCCATCCCTGGAAGTGTTCAAGGTCAGGTTGGATGGGCTTCTGAGCAACCTGGTTTAGTGAAAGGTGTCCCTGCCCACAGCAGAAAGGTGGGAACTAGATGGTCTTTCATATCCCTTTCAATGCAAGCCATTCTATGATTCTGTGATTGTATGAAACATGCAAAAAGAAGCTGTCTGACAGAATGGTCGTGGGTCAAAGAGGTCGGGCTGAAAATCATGATGAGGAGCAATACTGCCGTCCTGGTTTAATTCTGGATGGGTGGAGCAGCTAAAGGAGTACCCTTGAGATCAGCTTGGGAACTGAAAATCCTAAAAGGCATTGTTGCTGCTCCTAATTCACCATGGGCAACACGACTGACAAAAGGCAGTGAGGCTAGGGTGGCGGATAGGAACTGTCTTGATGGCTGTACTACCATGTCAGTCTCATCTCATATGGGTGGAATAGTCAGTTTCTGCCTCCAATCCCTGCAGGATCATTTATTCAGTCTTTGTTCTCTAATAAGTAGATGCCATAATTCATGTTAAAATCTCTTTAGTACATAAACCTCTTTTTTCTGGGGCCCAAACTGTCTCCTAAGACTGTAAATCATTCCATTCCTTCATACAGATTGATTTGTAATTTGTACACATTGTGCTCATGTTCCCCAGTGAGCATTTTCTTCAGGACTCTTTAATTACCAATTGAGTCACAGTGGTGTTCTAGAGTATTATTCTGAAGGGCATACGCTGCATAAAACCTGCTAGGAGTGGAAAATGCTACCCAACAGATTATTCTGGGAAATGAAAGAAAAATAATCTCAGAATTCTGGACACAGTTAGAAGCTTGGCAACTGCATGAGCTACTCTGCTCCCAAATGTTCAGTAAAGAAAACGCTGAGAGTATTAAAGCCCATACACAGAAGTTTCCTGCAAACATTAACTCTTTTAACATTTGCAGCAGTGGTTATGAAGCAGCTACTGTGAAGTAATCAGACTAAAAGATTTAGATTAAAATACTACAAGCAGACAGTTTCTTAAACCTACAAAAGCTCTTCTTTCCTTCTGGACAATCAGGATATCCCACAAATTATTCCTCAAACGAACCTAGTTGATACTCACAATATTAGTATTACAATGTTAAATGGCAAAGACTAGTTATTATTACCAATTTCTCCCATCCTCGCTTTTGATCTCTCAGCTTTTTGTGAAGGCCCTCTGAATGGAGGTATGCTCTAATCTTCCACATCAACTAACATTTTAAACGATGTTCTTATGCATCATTTTAACAACTCCCTCCAAACTATCAGGCTTTTTACTCCATATGCATTCTTCATGAATAGCACTTAAAACTACTACTATGATCCTCCAAGCCCTTCTCACCTGGAATCCATGCTTTGACTCCACAAAAACTGTTTCCACACAAACCTCTTCATTTTTTTCCTAATCCACTAAGCAGTATTGGGACCATGTATCTTTCTTTCACTTATTTCAACACTTCTTTCTATAGCTGTTCTTCTTTCATGTTACATGGGAATTATGTGCAGTTCTATAAGCTATTCTCTGCTTCACAGTAAAGCAATTTGTTTAGTCATTTGTGGACTTTTCCTGTTTCACATTAATATGAGCCTGAAACTTTCAAATGCTTCGTGAACAATCAAAAAAGAGAAAAACGCTAACCCCTCCTCAACGTTTTCATGTGTGCATCTTCATGCAAGCTCAGGGGAAAACAAAAAAGAAAAAAAAAGAAGATGCTGGCACCTGAAACCTACAGACCCATGCTCTGCATTCTCCTGCAACTCATAGGAACACAGTGATGGAAACTGAAATTTCTGGTCTTTAATCCCTCTCGCTAGTGCTGAGCAAATTGCACTGCGGTCCTAACCTTCCCCACCCAATCTTTCCTACATGGAAATTAAGTGGTGTTTCCCACAGGATATTCTAGTTTGTGTGAACTGATGTTCGTAGGGCAGACAAAAGACAGGCTGAAAGATTCCAGAATTCCCTTCAGCTACACATCTGCCCTGTCCAAATCTAAATATTTTCTTTGATTTACAGTGCCTAAGGTATGAGCTAATGACCCAACTCACGTTTTCATGCTTCATGTGTTTCAGGAGACGCAGCTCTCGGTAAGCTCGTTTGGCGAAGAGTTCAGACTGAAAGGGGCGGTACAATTTCTTAATGGCCACTTTGGTGCCACTTCTTCCATCCACGGCTGAGCTTCAAGGGAAAAGAAAGAGTTCGGTTAGCAAGGACCGAAGCAAGTCTGCGAACCACAGCAAACCCGGCCGGCACCGAGCAGCGGCTGCATCCTGCCCCACGCTGCCGGGCCCTCGGCCCGCAGCCCCTATGCCCTGCGGGAAGACCACCTCCCCAGAGCACCTCTGCCAGCAGCCATCTCACTTCATTCGCCTGCCACACTCTGTGATGAAATGTAGACAATTACTAAAAGCTTTAAAGAGGAACAGCTAGAGAGTGGGGAAAAAAAAATAAGACAAAAAAATCCCACAAAACGCCCAAACCCACCACCAACGCAGAACCAAACCAAGAGGCCCGCCCAAAGGGCTGCAACACCCCGGGCTTGGGGACGCTGCCGCTCCGGGGTGCCGCGGGACGGACTCGGCAGCCGCGGGCAGCGCTCCCCGGGCACGGCTGGGGCAGCGCTCCGGGCTCTGCCCGCTCCAGAGACGGAACACGCGCGGGTCGGCTCCCCCGGCGGGACAGCGGTGAGGCCAGGTGAGCAGCGGGGCCGCCCCTCTGCCCCCCTGGGGCCGGCGGCACCGGGCGGGGCCAGCGCGGGTCCCGACAACAACCGGGAAAAGTTGGCAGAAGCAACACGCCGGAGGGCCGGGCCCGGCAGCGTCCTCCGGGCCGGGACAGAGGCCACCGCCCCCGCCCGGACTGCCCCCGCCAACCCGCTCACCACACGGCTCCGTAGGCGCCGGACCCCACAGGCTGCAGGTCCCGGTAGCGGTCCCGCACTTCCCAGAGGGTCTTGGTGATCTCCTGCCGGTAGAAGCCGTTCTTGGGGGAGGACATGGCGCCGCCGACCCCCGCAGGCACGCGCCGACAAAGAGCCCGGACCGGGGGAGCGGGAGCGACCAGCGCAGCCGAGCCGGGCTGGGCCGAGGGGCTGGGCCGAGGGGCTGGGCCTGAGCGAGCGGCACCGCCCGCGCCCGCCCCGGCCCCGCGCAGCCCCGCCGGCAGCACCGCCCGCCGCCCCGGCTCGCCTCTGGGGACCGGCACTGACATCGGCAGTGGGATCGGCACCGGCAGCGGCCTCCCTCCCCTCCAGCCCGGGCGTCAGGGGCTGCGTTCCGCCGAGGTTGAGGCGCGAAGGGCGCGGTGTCCCGGCGGCGGCGGAGTGTGCCCGGACAGGGAGGCAGGTGCCGGGGCTCTCGCTGTCCGTGCGAGTCCTTGCAGTGGGGAGCAAACCCATCCCGGCCGTCTCTTCCACGTCACGATGCGACCCCTCAGGCGGGGCCCGTTTTGCGTTTGTGCTCGGGTTCCGGTGAGGTGTCACCGACTGCTGCATTAAAGTGTTAAGGAGTACGAGAGGCTGCAGCTGGTTGAGCTGGGTATGTGTATGAACATAAAAGAGCTTTTGTATGGCCTCTGCCCTGAGACCAACAGCTGAGGGGTCCCCAGATCATCCCAGGGTCAGACCACAAGTTACAACAATATTTCATATAGTTAAATAAAAACCAGCACACACTTGGTTCAGGTGCTCGGAGCAAGTGGTACTGTGCATGGCGGATGTGAACTGGAACGGAACTGTTGCAACAGTGGCTTGAAATTATTGTGGTGCTGGAGTATGGACAAGAGCAGCCTTCTCAGTAGCTCTGCAATAAATAGGCCTGGGCCAGCAACACGTGTAAGGCAAAGACCTGGATTGAAATATGTTTTATGTGTTCGCTGTGTGAATATAATTAAAATTGTTATCCTTCAGGGTCTGGTAAAGCCTTTTTTTTGTTTGATTTCGCCCCTGAGCAATGTTGCTGAGGTTAGATAATTCAGACTTGCTGTCACTTCAGTTCAATTTATGGTTTAGCTCTAAAGGGGCAATCTGGCCAAATTTTGTGGTTCCTGATGCCATTTTGGTAGTTGCCAGGGGCCCAGCCCTTTCCGTGCCTGACTACCAAATGTGGAAGAGCCGCCCTGCCCTCACTCCTCCTGGGATACCGGAAGAACACAACCTTCCAGCCACCAGCCCTGTGTTCCAGTGCTGCTCTCCGCTGACCTGATCAACTCTCTGGTTTAGTGAGAATGGAGAACAACCTTCTGACATTTAGCAGTCAACATGAGGCTTGTGAGGAGTGTTAGATCAATGGTAGATGTTTACTTTAAAAAATCTACTGCCCCAGGAGATTATTTTTTAATTTCTGACATCCCTTCTATGCTGTTTGCCATTCAGATGATGGCTGGTGTGATATGTGGTACAGGTAAGGTGAAGGATAGAGTAGCTTCCTCTTGTTTTGAACTAGTCCATTAGTTAAATTGCTTTTAATGACCATTATATGTATTTCAAATACAGGGAAGATTAGTTCTGCTTTTCATCACTCACTTACTTTTCCTTTATCCAGTTGTGACAAAGTGATACTTTTTTACTGCTTGCTTTTTATCAAGGCAGAAAGCAGATGATTTTGATACAGTAGATAAAAGTACTACCTTAGCACCAAGACAAGGTCACTCTTGTGCAGAAGCTGAGAATATTGCAGAGCAACTTTTGTAAAATATTTTAAACTGACAAAGTTATCCACTGATGGTTTTCCCATGTTTTTCCTTCATATAAGTATTAAGGCATACTTTACTATAGATAGATAGATGAAGTAGCTGTGTAGGTCAAATACAAGACCAGCTTTTCCCACCATGTCACACATAGAGGAGAAGAACTGGTAAACTTACTGAAAAGACTAGTAAATCAGCACTGTTGTAGCAAGGAAAGCTTGTCTAATAAACCAGTCAAAGTGTCTATGAAGGGAGTGAGGCAAGAAATGTGGGTCCGTCCACGGTTGGTAGGTCTTACAGCAGTGTCACAAACTGCATGAGTCTTTGCATCCTGCTAGGCTCAGCTGGATCCATGGTGATGTGTTTTCCTAAAGACAGTTTGTTGCAAGGGGACTAATAGATGCTACAGCCATATCTTACTCTGGGCAATGTGTGCTTGACAGGATAGATTAAGAAAGGAATGCTATCAGATGTTTCTGCTTCCAGCATATGTTTATTGTAAAGTTCATAGAAAAAAGGGACCTTCTTCAGACATCATTAACAAAAAATAATAAGTGCATTAATGGTGCAAAAATTGCACTTTTCTAATGCTCATCCCATAAAGGGAAGATTTAAGAGGTATCAGAATGTGGTGGGTTTTTTTTAAAGAACCATCTTTTGATGTGCTGGGCGGTTGCCATCAGCTGCAAAGCATATGAGGTAGATGGGATGTGTACAGTTCTCTTTCTAATCCCTCTGGGAACTGGGAGCTCAATTTCACTCCAGCCTGGAGGTGAAGCTTTGGTGCTGAAGCAGAAGCTCTACAAGCACGCAGTGAGAAATCTAACCTTGTTTTCCTGAGAAATCTTACATGTATGAAGTCTGGTGGGAAAGTTTGATGGCAACGCTGCTCACCACAAATTATCACTTGGAGATGACAAAACGGCACAGCCCTTTTTGTCAGGAGCTGAACCGTGGGTGAGCTGCTGGGCCCTGGGTGCAGGAGTGCATCAGTGTCAGCAGGGAGAGGGACTGGCACCTGATCTCCAGTCCAGGCCCTGATAACGAGCAGGAAAGGAAATCATACAAAGTCCTTTGAAAAATCAAACATCTTCCCGCCTTTCTGCCTGTTTATATGTCTTTCACATGGTCGTTTTATTCTTTATACATTAATTCACATATGAATAATTTAGTTGTGTAAAACATACCTAAAATGTCAATAAAATACTGCTGAATTGTCAAAATCTGATTCCTAGAACATTATTATTTTTAACAAAATTTCTATATCCCCACCTTCAAAAAATACTCTGTGCTTGTCTACCTAGAAATGTTGCCGTGGAGGAAGTTAAGTTCATTTTATTTATTATAACAAGAATTAAAGGTTAAAAATAATAATAAAAAAGTCTCAGTTTTAATCTGAAAATACTCTTGTGTTATTTTGTCCCTACCCTTCCCCACTGGAGTAACTGCCAACGATTTTGCAACTTTTCTGGTTTTGTCTCTCTGCCCCATGAGCAGGGTGCTTCAGTTCCAGTTTCTGTGACATGTAGCCCTCCTGGGGGCCTTGCCATGTTGCAAGGTCACTCAGCCATCGGCAGAAAGAAATAAGTATGCACCACCTAAGTGCTTTTTTATTTTAAAAATATAACTAAAACTATACGTTTAATTTTTTAAAGAGGTCAAGTGAGAACTTACTAAGTGACTATGTACTACCCCGTTATTCCTGCTTGCTGGAGGTTGGTGGAGGAAGAGAAGCCAGTTGTATAGAGTAGTAAACACCTATGTGTAAGTCAACTATTTTAACACTCTCCTTTTTCTCCTCAGGATCCACCAAAAGGTCCTCTCCTACAATATACTGAAGGAGTTTAATTTTTAAACTATCACAGACTGTCACAGTATGAGATGCTATAGTGTACAGAGAAAAAAACAACTCCTGAAGGGTTTCCCAGCTTCAGTGCAAAAATCATATGAAAAGAGTGCCAATGGATATCACTGATGGGTAGCTTTACTCATCTGTCACTGCATAGTTGTGCACATCTCCTGTTTAAATCACCAAAACTGTTGTGGCTTTCTTATCCCCATTTCACCCATGCCTTAGTTTTTTGTATTTCCACCTCAACCTAATGAGAGAGCTGGGCAGGACAGGAGTACTGTATGTAATTTTTGCACAGAGCGTAATTTAACTATGGGTTCTTGATTTGAGCCATCAGGCTCCTAAATGGAATGTATTATCTGAGTGCTAATCTACATGATCTTATTCTAGAAGGAACAAGGCATTGCTCCGTGGAGGCTGCCAGTTATAGCACATTTAATGTATAGTTGTCTTGGGGCTGCCACTGCAATTCAGTATTTCTGCTCTGTTCAATATGACTTGTGATCGAATTGGAACCTAAAAGGACTGGCTAAAACCTCTGTGCTATGGTACACATCTTAATTTGCGACAATAATTGGAGCTGGGGGACTATGGGAGTTCAAAATGAAGCATTTGTATGTGTGCAAGATTGAAGCCTAATTGAAGAGTTTCACTCATTATGTAGAAATTTCCAGTCTAATGGATTAAGTGTTGGAAGATTGGTTGGAAGATCAGTGTTCACATAGAAAGCTCACAATATATTCCCTCCTTGTAGTGAAAACTTAGACCCTTTTAGGTGTATCAGTTCAATATTTTATCTTACAGCAGAAAGAAGCGCAGTGGCAGTGACACTAATGTAGCTTTCTAAATCTCTTGGTACTAGTGCCTTAAAACCCCTTACCCAGACTCATAAATTAATGACATTTGGTACTCTCACTTGTGCAAGTGTGCTGATTTTCTAAAGACCAGTGTTTGCATCCATAAACACTAGCACCAGTAGCAGCAATGTGAGAAAAAAAAGCAGCTGCTTTTAAAGCAAATGGAAGTGTTGCTATTAATTCCTTCCTGAAGAGACTGATCTTGTTGAGGTTGAATCCCTTTCTGCTGCTAACAAAAGCAGAAATTTACAGTGCAATTCTCTTTCCATGAGAGCTAAATCTTTACCACTACTCATCTGTCAGGGATTCCCAGGCCAAGTCAGTAATTTACAGATGTAGCAAAGGATATACTCAAGTAATTTGTGCCAGCAGCTCAATATGGTACTTTTTGGACAGATTAATCTTTGACCAGCTCCCAAGAGTGGGGAAAGTAGAGGTCTGTTTACTTGTTATGATCCAGGAGCACATGTGACAGGAAGAAAGGAAGGAAGTGACTTTTGTATTGACTGCTTCCCACCTCTGTCAAAAGTGCTTTTGCTGCCAACATTTTGTCCTTGAAAGGGTTGTTCTCCTCTTGACCCTTAGGATGAGCTTGCTGTGTCAGATCCTGCAGCACACTGACCCTTCTTCCCTTTTGCTTTCATCTTTTATACCATATCAAAAAAACACCAAGAGCACTACCTGGAACTCTGCAACAATGCTGTCTAAATAATGACTCTTGACCTATTGATAATTACATATTTTTTTTAATATATCAGTATTGATTACCTAATTTCCTATTATTTTTCCCCTCTATAAATTCTCAGACTTATTAGTAAACCTGCTGTTTCATACTCAAGTAGCGGCTTTGTTTCTTTACCGTATGGCACATGATATCCTCTAAAACTGTGCTTCTTCTCTAAGCCATCCTTGGCTTTTCTTTCCATTGGTCCATTGTAGATGAAATTTTTTTTATTCGTCTGCTTTGTGTCATATCAATTTCCTGTTGCTGGGTTTCAGTGCTGATGAGGTAAAGAGCTTAAAAAATAAAGATGCAGACTCTAAAAGTGTAGTGTATACTTCGGCCTGTCAAAAGATTGAGATGCATGCAAAAGATTTTCCTTTTGCAAGATCTTATGCTGCCAGTGATGGTAAAATTACTAGACTTGGGGTTGCCCTAACCCTGATTATAGAGCGAAATAATAAATACTAGAAGTGATTTCAGTTCAGTAGGTGGATGGATTACAAGCTCTTGTGACTAGAAGCTGAAATTAGATAAATTCAGATGAAAAGTAAATTGCTAACAATGTCAGTAATTGACCAGAGAAAGCCCTTGGACAGCTGTGCTCTCCCCACTGGAAGCCTGAGCTGCCTCCTCCATGTGCAAAGCCCAGCCATGCTCCTCTGAGCTTCCCCTCTGTGCTTTTCAGCTGGCCAGGGATGAGAATACCCCAATTTAATGCAGGCTAAAACCTACGCTGCTCTCAAACATATGTGCAATGTACAGAGCACCTACAAAGGCACAACTGTGCTCATGGAAGTAACAGTGCTGTCAGGAGATTAAACCCCCACTGTTTAAGCAGGCACCACCGCAAGTTTTACAAATTACATTTGGGCCACGTAATCAATGCCTTCATTAAAGACATTTTTAGCAAATAAATTTTTAAAAAAGTTTTATATTTACTTAATCTTTAAAATTTATTATTTAAAATTTTTAAGCCAGCTGCCTCACCAAGCCTGACAAAACCCTCACTCCTTGATGTTTACCTCCATTTGCCTGTTTGCGTTGGTTGATAAATGTTTTCTTCTGTGTTCAGATGATGAGCATTCTTAGTGCTAAGCCTTCCACCTTTCTGTCCCAGTGGGGTACTGGCTTTCCAATTACCCTCTCCTGCTGTCGTAAACTGATAAAGTTATCAAATTGTAGTCCCATATTGGATTGCCACAAGGGAGCTGGTTACCTGCTCTAGAAAAATACTTTAATTATTGGCTTTTGAGGTCTAAGTAATTGCCTTCATTTTGCACATCTAGGAAAAAGATTCTATCTCATTACCACACCCTCTCTTCTTAAAGGCAGTGTTTTTCTTGATATTAAAATGAGACGATTTACAGGTTTTGATGGTAATTCATTAAAAAGAGCTGAGCTATTGTTGCCCATTACTGTCACCTTTCATTAGTTTAAATGTGGCTATGACCGTATTCTTCCTACATAATTTATCTCCTAGAAAAAAACTGCATCTCTGAATGTCAGAAGAAATATTCAGAGGAAGATTCAGAGTTGCCGGAAGAACAAATTTTGGAAGCAATATAAAACTTTCTTTCTATCTCAAGTGGCAGAGCTATGGCAACCACAGTTTTATGCATCCTTTGAAACATTTGACAACGGCCACCCTCAGAGCTAGGAAACCAGATCAAACAAATGAAGGGCCGAACCCCATAATAAATTAATTGTTGGACACAAAAAGTTCTTGTGAAATCTCTTTACTTCATCCTTGCCCTTCCAGCTGAAATGGAGCTGCCAAATAGGCTTGTAAGCTCAGTATCAGATTTCAGAGAAAATAAAGCACTGAGCTACTTTTAACTGGCAAACAAACAAATTTAAAAAAACGTTTAAGATATGTCTGAGTGAATATTTTCATTATGTAGTCAGACAAATAATTTAAGGATTTACAAGTGTTTCACCTATTTTAGTCAGCATGAAATTCAGTCATTGCATGATCATTACAGGCCTCATCCAGCTTCACAGGAAGCCAAAGTAATGATGGCTGAGAGGACTTCAGAGGAGTTGCAAGAAATCCATGCAGGCATTTACTTTCAGATTAATATGCCCTGGGGAACCTTGAATACAAGTGGCTCTATTTCATTGATGCAAGTATTGGATAACTGGAAAACATTATCAAAACAATCCATCACTTAGTCCACAAATTAGAAGCATATTTTCTAGATGGAATGCCTATTTCTATTTCTGAAAAAATCAAAGTTCTTGGACTTGATTTTTTGTTTTTAAATGTTTATTAAGAAAAAGCCTTTCTTTTTACATAGAAAAGATACAGAGGAAAGTAAATGCAGTAGAATCCATTACCTTATATAATAGCTATACAATTGAATATCAATGACAAAAGTTTCAAAAAACCTAAATATTATAAAAAGCCACCTCCAAAATAAGACTCTGACAGAGCAAGAACAAGACACAAAAATGAACACTGAACAACTGTGAATCACAAGTGTGTAGAAAGACACAGCCAGTACAATACAAGAGGCCTTGTGCCAAAAAGGATGTTCCTGTCACAGTATTATGCATTCAGTGGAGGAATCAGATACATTTAATTCTTTAAGAAATTTCAGTATCTGGTGTATCCTGCAATTTTTAATTTAATTTTCCAACTTTTCAGAGTTGGAAAGGCTTTTAAAATTTTGCTTAAAAAAACCCCTCCAATGAGAATGTGTCAAATTCTTAAATCTTGTTTTGTCATGTCTTCCAATGGCAATTATTAGATGACTTTCCCAAGGATTATGTGAAGGAAAATAAGACAATGCAGAATATTTAATTCAAAGCTGTGAACTGAACTGAGCACTCCTGCACTGCCAGCTATGACAGCCTTTGCTAAAGCTTGCAGAAGTCTACAGAGCTCTGCCACAGTACCTTCAAGGCACCTTCCTGTAAACCCAGGCAAAATCACCAACAGTCCAGCAGTGGCACCGTTAGGAATACCATCGGGAAGTAAAATTGTCTCACAAATGGGTGTTGTGCAGATTAAAAAATACATGGGGAAAATAATGAGAACAGACACTTGAATGTCAAGAGAAGAGAAAGATTTATTTTTACTGACTTTCAACTGGTGTTAAGATTGCTTGAGAGACATCCAGTAAATGTGTAAGACCACCACAGATATGACTACATATGCATATTCTGTCTATCTCACTACCACACCCCCTCTTCTTAAAGGCACTAACTATAAATAGTACGAAAACAGACAGATAAAATGCCACAAAAAAAAAAAAAAAAGGATTGCTTGTATGGACTTCTTGTTTATGTTTGTATACATTCATGCTTTAAATGTACAATTTAAAAATTAATTTAAAAGGTCACCTTTATTTTGGCAATACAACTGATAAAATGAAACATGCAGAACACACAGCTTGACAGAACTCAGTGCATAATTTTGTCAGAATGAAGTTTTTTACCACCCTTTGTGAGTTGGGAATACATTCATATTACAAGGCAACCCCCCCCCAAAACAGACAACATCTGGCTTCTGTTTAATGCATCTGGTTTTCCACATCTCCTCCAACATCTTTGGATAGTAAAATCTACATCTGACCACAGGTTAAATTGTATGGTTATATTTTAACAGTCTTCATAGAGCAGCAAGGCAAGACAGAGCTGCCTGTATTCACTGTTCTATCTCCAGGCTGTCCATTTTTAAGTCAGGTGGTTTAAAGCTATTCACCTCCTCATAGGTAAGTTCTGTAGAGGGGGTATAAGGAAGAGAGAAGAATTAGGTGATATTCTCTTTAGAAGAAAAATATTCCAGACAAAACAGTTCTACAGATACATGTGACTCGTAGTTTGTATTTCCAGCCTTTTTAGCATCCAGATCCAAAACCAGACTGAATTCACTAGGAATCCTCCTCTTAACCTCAGATTACAAATCAGATTCTCAAATACTGTTATTGTACAACATGACTGTCCCCTTTAACTAATTACTAAAACACATGGGCCCTGAAATGAAAACATCAATTACGCTGTCAGATGACTTGCCAAAATGATGTAATAAAAGACAAAATGTAATGGAAAATGGAATCTTTAAAAGTATCTCGATAGGTTTTTAAATGTACACTTTTAACTGTGGAGAACATTCTTTATCATCTCTCAGTCAGTTGCCTTCAGTTATATATAATTTGCAATTCTGTGCTAATGCCTTGGGATCCTGGTTTTTGTTTTGGTTTGCTTTTTAAATGTTTTACTGTAGCTACCTTAATTTTACAGTTCTCTGAAAAAAATTTTCTTTTTGTCTTAGAAGCGTGTAACAGCTTTCATCAAGAACTTCTATATTCATCAACAGCTAGAAACATGGGTTACTTGCTATTTTACCCTGCTTTGGGAATAAGCCTTTATCTTTTCACGCTAACAGTTATGTCCTGTTTTCTGCCTTGGACATAACTCTGAATAGCATACTCTTGGCCTCTAAAATTTTGAAATATTTTCTAACTGATTAAACATGTCAGTAAGAAATCAATGAGCTTGGGCTGCAAGCCTCAGCAGTGTGCAACGGAGGCCAAGAAAACTCTGAAGTGCATAATGTGTAAGACAAAATGTCTGAAATCTCGTTTTACTTTGGTGCTCAGTCCCTTGAGATCAGGTACCACTGATTTTTAACTTGAACAGAAAAAGAGCAGAAACATGCCATCAACATTTTGAGAAATTGGGTCAATATTTCATCAACACTGCAAACATTTTATGTCATCTTACTTAAATGTGGCACATGCTGTACTTAAAAATAAAAAATTTATTCCCCAAGATAAAAATATGACCAGAGGGAAGAAGGAAAAGCAGCAAACCAGCTGTGCCAGTTCTGAGATTTTTGTCTCAGGCCTTTTTTAAACCTGAATAAAGAACAAATTTGACCTGTAGTTCCATCAAGGTCAATGATGTAAAAAGTGATACATGATAAATGTAATGATAAATAATATGATACTGTCCTTCCAAGAGAATTCACCTTCATGTCCTCATTTCAGTTTAGAAAGTGTTAAGATGTTAAGCTAAGATTGTTCCTGAAATAATTTCAACGGAGTTTCATCACAAAGAGAAATCAGCTTCATGACTCAGAAATTGTTAAACTTTCCTGTTAAAGACTTGGGCAACTGAAAAAGCAGCAGAAAAAAAAATCATCCACTCCTAAGTACAGCAGCAAATGAACATAGCTCTCTAGAAAGAAGATGTATGGGTGGTGCTGTAGGCTGCCAGGTTCTGCAGAGGAGAGCATGTGTAAGGGGTAAGCTATGCCAGTCAATTCTCCTTGTTTGTATGTACAGACACAGTTTCTAGAAGAGCATTTCCAGGGCTCTAGGAGGTTGATTTATTGTAGAGAGAGCCATGACCCCACTATTATCTTTAAGATACATTTGCTGTAAACAGTCTGCTTTCTCCCCTGTAATGCCCCGGATAAAACATGGCACAAATGGACAGGCATGAGGAAACCATGAGAGGTCAGTATTCTTCATCATAAACCTAACCACTATGATAACACATTTTTTATCAAATCTTTTCAGAGTAGAAGTTAAAGAAAATGCAAATAGAAACAAAAGAACATTTATTTTATAGAAGACATATTTCATCCTAAGCCAAGGAAAGGCTTTATTGATAAACAGAAACAATCAGTTTTCTACAACATTATTCTAAATTTAAAATCTCTAGTAAGGAATTTTTAGAATTTTATGTCCTCATTAGACAGTGATGAAATTGGACTGTACTTTTCAGTGTACTTGCAGTCTAATGTTGAGCCACCTTACTTCCGTGATACTGCAGTGCAATATGATCATGTTGCAAGCATGGAAGGTTGTTGCAGTATTTATCAAAGAAGGGTTGTGTGGTGTCACTCCCAAGTAAAATCATCAACTATCATTTCAAACAGGACCAATAGCATGGTTTAGTTATTAATCCCAATTCCTTTGATGTCTAAAGACATATTAACAAAATACACATCTATGTGGATAATACTACTTTCTGCTTCTGAACAGAGCTAGACCAGAATCCCAAGTAGTGTCATTTGCCCCACGACAGTTACTTCAGCTGGAGATCTGACCTAGAAAGCTAAAAGCAAAACAGAGTGTGTGATTACCTGGTAACTAGCATAAACTTTTAGTTAAGCTTTCACTGGTACAGGGAATCTAGTAAGGAGATGACAGAATGGGGGGTGTGGGCAAAATCCAGAGAGGAAACATAAGCCTTTCTACCCGTTCACTCCCACAAGCACACATGTGAACTTCTTGTGTTTGCCTGAGGCTTAAAAGTTCAAATTCCTCTGGCTATCAGTGGAGGGAAACTGTTATTAAAGTAAGGCTTTCTTCTGCTACATGTGTTCACTACTGCATGCAATTCTGATACCTTTCCATTCATCTATGGTTCGCTCCTTGTTCTCTATGGACTCATCGTACAGCTCGGCCTCAGGCTCATCATCTGGATCGTGGTACTGAACAAAGTAGGGATGTGCAAGTGCTGCTGAGGCAGTGATCCTTTTGTCACTGTCCAGTATCAGCATCTTCTCAAGCAGATCTACAGCTAAGGGAAAAAGAGAAACGCGGTCCAAAGCCAGAAGAGACCATGAGGAAAAAAAAAAGAAAAGGCAACTGTTTACACAGAACCTATTCTCACCCACCTTAAACACAATATTACTGACAAAATTTAGACAACAAGTAAGTTTTGAAGATTTCGTACTGTGAGTACAAAATAGAGCTGAAGGAAGCTTCTGGTTTGCTTGTGGCATGCACAAAGGTTCACTATAGTCGATTTGAGATCTGATTGACCTCTTCAGATATCCAAGGACTTATTTCTAAACAGATCCGTGTGTACTTGTAAGGTAATACCCTGTGTTGTGCATCATGTGCTTGAGTTTGCACTGATCGGGACCAAGCTAAGTAACTTGTGAACAAAATGTGGGATTCCACTTCTAATAAGCTGCACCAATGAAATGATCAGATGAAAACCCCAAAGCAACTTCACAGGACCCAGCATAAACAAAATATGTTTGAAGTTGACATTTGAAGTATACTAGAAATGAGAGAGACTTGTATGGCTGAAATTAATTTTTTATGGAATTTTATCATAACTATTTAAAATGCTACTTTTTTTACTGCTTTCATATAAGTATTGGCATTAATTTGCCTTTATGCTATTAGTATGTAGCATGCTCTCATGTACTTCAGGCAAATAAATCCCATTTTTTAATATGAAAGCGTTCCAAACAACTTGTATTTGTAAGAACAAAATTGGTATTAAACCACAAAATGAATTCAAAGCAATTTAACTCACAATACTTCCCTATAATGTACACTTGATGGAACTGACCAGGTACTGCAGTGAGAGGATTCTGATGACTCAAGTGTCTCCTTTGTCATGTCACAAGAAGTTCACAGAAACACCTCTTTTGCACAGGCAGAACCATTTGATTAGACAGAAAAACAATTGTAGAGGATCAGATCAAAGGTCTGCCTTAGCCCAGTATCCTGTGTCCAACAATGGCTCATATATTCCCAGGAAATAATACTCAAAAGGGTCATTCAAACAGCTATACTTCCTGGTATATTCTTCTACTTGCCAGCAATTTACAGCTCATGGCCTTCCTGAGCCTGAAGTGATGTCTCTAATCTAGACCCCTTGATATTTTTATTTATTTCTGCTATGTATAGTTGGCTTTTGCTTTTCATCCATGGACCATTTCCCTTTAGGAGGTTCCTGTAATTTCCACCAGAAACAAAAAGACACAGGCTTCATGAAGGGAAAACAGTCTCAGGATGAAAGGTTAAGCAAAGCTCTTCTCACTGGTCTGATTATTATTATATGGGATCATACAGCAAGGAACTCAAGGAATGCTTGAGTTCATACGTTAGTGAAAAATTTTATCTGTCAGTCTGACTTTCTTACCTAATGGATTGGCACCACGAAACACTGCTTTCAAATCCTGTTGAGGCATATGTGGAAGAGATTCGATATATTTTCTTGCCTAGAAATAAGCCAATATACATACCACATCCAGAGGGTTAAATTTTGCTCAACAGTAACCACATCAGCTCTAAAAAACCAGACATATTTTTTATGTTTCTTATACATGGGAAATCCTCTTTACATAAAACCTCAAGGTATGACTTTGTTTCAAAAACTCACTCCTGTATACTGGAATATAATAATAAGCAAGAGAGTTTTAAGCAGGTGTATTTTGGTCTAAGGCTTGTGTGTTGGCACTTTAGTTTTCCCCGTGCTTACTAGTTTGTTGCAGTATATCCCTAGGGAACACATGCATGTAATGTTCAATCAGAAACTGCAGCCTAAATCATCCTTCAGTTACCCTCAGCAAAGTGATATAATTCAATCTGCAGCCTTCCCTCCTCTCTCTTCTCTGGTGAGACGTAGCTTCACTAAACAAAGAACAAATTTTGATACTCCATAGGAATAGATTTCCAGATGTTTAACAGAATTTAGAGCTTGCCTTTTCACTGTGGCTGTGAAAAGTTCATCCAAACTTGTCGGGTATACCCAGCCCCCGCCCTGGAGGGACGTCTGCTGAGATAAGGAGAGTGCCTAAACCTCCCAGCAGAACTCCCCTGGAAAGGGAGCCACTTTTGTTACTGCGAGAAGAAGACAAACCCAGAATCCTCTGGGAGACCCTATGCAGATCCTTTGTAACCCATTGGCCTTTACCCTCTGACACCCACCCCCTGTATCCCTATAAAGGGCAGAGAGAGCTCGTCCCTGGCCTCCCTTCGCTGGACCAATAAAGCTGCCTTGTGCGGAACAGCTACACGGGCCTCTCATCTCTCGTCTCTCCCTGGTCTGGCCTGGAGGCTGCCCTGCAGAGCTGAGCTGGAATCACGAGCTGACAATCACTAAAGAGCTGACAGCTTTTGCACGGGCCCTCCAGCCAGCAGCTGAGGGAAGACACCGGGCCTCGGGAAGACGATCTCTTTTGGGACCATCTCTCTGGACCAGTCACAGCTTCCTCGGTCAGAGCAACTGACCCCACACCGGCTGCCATACAAACTCATCTAGCAAAAGCCTGCCCGGATATAGGATCCACAAATGTCAGCCTGACATTACATGAGCAACGAATTTTTAGGCTGAGGTAGATAGGTTGGCAAGAGAAGAGATTGAATACTGGGATCAGACACAACAGGAAATTCTGAAAAGCAACTATCAAAAAAGAAGCAAATAGCTACTCCCTAAATCCATAAAAAACCCCAGGTGGTCTTTAGACAAACCCGAACCCTTTTAAAACATGTTTGTGTTACACAGATGTCTCTCCACATTTAGCAGTCCTGTTAGAAGGAGACTACCTGCAGAAGGCTAACTAAGCATCCTTGGCCAATGGAAAACAGCAAAGGAAATAAAGTGCTTCATACTAAGCAGCTCTATGACTCCAAGAGAGATACCAGAATGAGAAATGTGGAGTTATCTTCTGCACTGTCACAAAGTGACTATAAAATACTATGACATTATCATCAGTGCAATCCTACGACTGCACTTGGGAAACTGATCCTATTCCCTACATTGTTCTTTCATCTTAATTTCTGCAGCATTAATGAATTGATATAAAGATATGTTAAATCATTACATAACACAGCCTCCTTTCAAGATGTGTTCTAGTTTAATGAGGCAGATATATTTATTTTTTCTGCTTTTTCTAAGATGTAAGCATATTCTATCAAAATTCTAGACTGTCATCAGTGACACATTTCTTACTAAAAGAAGAAAGCCTTTATGTAGTATGTCCCCAAGCCGTTAAAATGATATTAGTATTTTCCCTTTTTATTATTGAGGTAGACAGCAAGGTTTTCTTAAAAGGATGATTTCTTCTGAACAGCTGTAGCCAGTCAAGCAGAGAAGTTAAAACTAGTGAGAAGTTTAAAAACTAGTCAAACACAGGCTTTTATACACCTAAGGCTCATAAAGGCAGGTAACACCTCCTAGAAGGTCAGGGTGTGCAGCTCCTATCAGAGTTAAGTCTTCCAGGACATATTATGTATACATATAAAAGAACAAAAGAGAGCTATCATATGTTCTTTCATGGAAGCTATGGACTAGGGAAAAAATGAGGTAGATTTATCTTGTAACAAACATCTGTGGATTTATTGATTATTTGTTTCTGTATGGGCACCTATCAACATCTAATCAACAACTAATCATTAATCAACAACTAATCCTAACATGATTGAACAACATGCAGTGAAAATTATGTCCAACCTCGCCCAGAAATCCTTTGAAAACAACACAGACCTAACAAAGTGCACTTACCAGCCTGTCCCCTCCATTTATATACTCACCACAGAAACCCAGCCAAGAGAATCCCAATGTTTAAATTATTCTGAAATGCAATTACCATTTAAACTTGTATTAACATGAAAAACTGACACCTCAGTAACTTGTGCTGGAACATCCAACGAGGTTGATCTTTTCATTTCCAATTCTTTAATCCTCTACTTATAACCAAAAATAGGCTTGGCATTTCAGCAAATCTCTGACATTGCTGTTACAGGAATGTTGAAAATTGTCCATGGCTGCAAGCTGCATTAAGAAATACCTAAACAATAAGGCCAAACTACATGGTAAAGTAGAACCAGAACGAAGGAACTCCCCTGCAACTGGCAATTATCTCCAAGCAAGGTATGCATCTCCTTTGACATTGCTCCTCTAATCAGGCAGCAGCAGCCCAGAGGTGACCTGTTCATTAACCTGGTTTTTGTGCTCTGCCTGTGCTCTAAAGGAATTATTAGCCCAAATAAAACAGTTTCAGGATTCCTGTAGCTCACTGAGGTATACTCTGAAACAAAGAAATTAAAAGAACAAAGCAGATACTATTTCCAGTAAGTATTTAAGGTGTTAATCTCACAGTCAGAAAGCTCACTAGTTGTTGGTAAATAACACATTGGTGTATACACTACTGAGAATGTGTTACAGCAAAACCTGTAGGATCTTAATAAAACATAAAGGCTACAAAAGGCCCTGTGAGACTATACAAGGACCTATGCTTAGGATAGCACAGTCTGAGATTTGTTGGTTGATGTAGTCCCTGGCACAGGATGGATGCTTAGTTAGCCTTCTGCCCCAGCCATTCCCAGGCGCTGGGTACCCAAAAGCTCTGGGACTGTGATTGGCCTGTGATGACGAGGTTTCATTATGCTCGTACCTTCCGGAAATACAGGGTTGTTCTGCCTCTCCTGCTACTCCTGCTTACTTGACCTGCTACTGTATTCATTAGGAACGTCAAAGGAAACCCATCAATATATACACAAGCTGAGAAATAGCCTTTAGTATTAGTCTGAGGTGTATACAGGAAAGGTTTAAGAAAACAGCTGCAGCTCAGGAGTATCTGTGTGCTGTTGTTTATCTGAACTCTGACACTGTACCCATCACCTGCCCTTATCAAACAATACTACATCTCATTCCTCAGCTGGCTATCCACTGTTACTGCTTACAATGAATCTTTTAAGTATAATTTTACCAGAGAAATTAAGTGGAAATTGTTCATTTACTAGATTACTATTTTAAAGAAGTCACATGGAAAGTTAAAAAGCCCACTCTTAATTACGGATATTAACAAGTGGACCTCATGCAAGCATTTAGGGAGATGAATAAATACAGTTTTCAAATTAGGGATATAAATAGAGTACTCATGCAG
This sequence comes from Aphelocoma coerulescens, assembly GCF_041296385.1. Classification (NCBI taxonomy): domain Eukaryota; kingdom Metazoa; phylum Chordata; class Aves; order Passeriformes; family Corvidae; genus Aphelocoma; species Aphelocoma coerulescens. The sequence goes on from NC_091014.1 coordinate 21,124,686, forward strand.
AACACGTATTTTTTGATTCGGATAGATCTCTGTTTAGAAACCTTACAACAATGGAAAGCATACAAATTACAGAGACATCAGATTTAACAGCAACAATATAATGCTCTGAGCTGAGCACCAGTTAGAATTTTTTTAATTATAAGAATAACAGCAATTTATAAGATCATCAGGACTAATTTCTTAACTCTTTGCAAAAACTGAGTACATGAGAACAAGTATCAAAATTTTTCCAGGTGACAGTCAAGACATCTGAATGCCTCCAAAAGCCTATTATTTGAATGGTGTCATTCTAGCAGCAAAAACCAGAGATAATTTAAAGGTATTTGCTCATTTCCAAATCAGAGTGTCTGTGTAACACAGCCAGTGACACAATGCCAATTAGAGAAACAAGGACAGAAAGTCAGTTAACTGACTGAAGCTGTGAACTCACATGTTCTGATGATATCTTCTTCAGAAGTTCCGAACTGGGTGTGCCCACAACTTCCATTATTCTCTTTAGTTGATCGATATCTGCATTATTTCAGGGAAATAAAGAGCACACGATCCTTCTAGGTTTAGACAATTAATGAGCTTCCATGCACGTAACTAAGATGTTTAAAACTATTCAGCAAGACAATTCCACCATAGCCCATGGAAGGATATAATTCATATCTGCTAGAGCCTAGTCCTGGAGTATCAAATTCTCTTCTGTACTATATTTACTTGTCAGGTATGTCAGCTGCATGAAAAATACTGCTTTTCTGTCCTAGTTCCTATTTTAATACATTCTTAAGCTTAATCTTAATAGCACATCTATGTTTCAGCGATCTGAGGGATTTCTGAAGATCAGTCTAATATAATATACAGCTCATAGGGGTAGATTACTAATCTAAAGACTGGCAGATGAAAAGTTCTCATTTGGTACCTTTAAAAATCTGTTTTATATAGGTCTCAAGATTAAAAATCTTGAAAATGTTAATTTTTCATTGTCATACAGGAACTGTGAAGTATATTACATTTTTCATAAACACTCTAGATTATTTTACAGCTATATTTAAATTGATATAATAATATTGTAGACAATATTTTATAACAACGAAAAAATCTTATTTCTTGCAAACCAGATATATTGATTTTTTCAAATACCACATATCATGTAATCAAACAGTCTGAGGACAGTCATCTCCCACTGATGAACGCCTGGAGAATGCCTGTGGTTACAATAAAGGCTAATGATGCTGAGCACAATAGAAAGGCCAGTGGGGAGACCTGGTCCCAGCTCTCTTAAGATTATTTCAGGCAATTCTAATGTCATGAGGCTTTGCACCCAGCAACAGCTTAGTATTAGCAGAAGTATTTGCTTTTTGAGGGGTTTTGGAGTAGCAAGAAATGCCAATATTCAGTACAGAAGAATGTGCTTTTGTTTCTCGTAATAAAAGCTTTCCTCCTTGATGCAGTTGTTTCCTTACTCCTTATTATGAGTTTTTCTTCCGTTTTCTTTTATTATTTTACCACTCTCCTCAGCAATATCTTTTTTCTGCTCCTGCCAGCACAGGAAACACCACTGGAAATCCCTGATGCTCCATCAGGGACCACAGCACAGTGCTGCAGAAAAGAGGGCTTTGTTGCTCCTGTGGCATTTCTGGAACTACTGGCTTTTTTTAATATAACAGGACACAATAAGCCTATTAATTCACTTATTATTTAAAAGTTAACTCATTTGCATGTTAGGAACTCCCAGCCTAAGAGCAGTTCTGTTTTTTAAAATTGTATTAGCTGATGGAAAAATGTGCCTTTACTCAGCTTCAGTATTAGTCTGTTATTTCAGTAAGATCCACACATGGAAGAAATCTAATCTGTTGTAACTAGGTTATTTTTTAAATACAGATAAAAAAGAATAAACGTAACTTTTTGTTGTTTAGGAACATCTGTTAGTGGTTTTTATCCTACCAGTGGGTCTCATATTCAGTCATCATACACACTGAACTGAAAGATTAGCAAATTGTTTACTCTTTTACAAGTTTGTTACTTCAAAAACATGTCCATAGAAACACTCAAGTCCTTAGGAAAAAAAAGGAAGAGTTAGACAGTATTTTTATAGTTGTATTTTAAGTTTTATATTAAGGATACAATCATTTCCTGGAAATAGAGCCTTTCCTTTCAATAGCTCTGCCATGATACATCCAACCGACCATATGTCAACTGCCAAAAAACAGAGACAGAAATGTGCCAAATGAATCAGAGATCCTTAAACACAGCTGCTTCTTGGTTTAAAACTACCACTAAATCCAGCTGTAGCAAAATACAAGTCTTCTCAGTTTACCTGTTTGATTGTAGTGCATCCAGTTTAACATAATTTCTGGAGCTCTGTACCATCTTGTTGCAACATATCCAGTCATTTCATCATCAGTTTGACGAGCTAAACCAAAGTCTAAAATCTACAGAATAAAAATAAAATAGTAATTTAAAAAAATCCCCTTTCACTTTTGTTATAGGTCCTGATTTTCCCATTACTCATTTCTGAGTTTTCCATAGTCCCTCACTCTTGGTGAAGTAAAACAGCAGCACTCTGCAGAGGAGCTCATCTGCTCTTCCTGCTGTATCCCTGCAGCCTCTGGTGCAGCATAAAGCTATTTCCATTGCAACGAACCTGGTGCTTTGTTCTCCAAGGCAGACTTTATATTTCGCCTTGAGTTCAATTTTCCACTGACATTCATTTACTAAAAATAAACACTGTTGCTATAAAAAAATGAAATATTATTATCAACTGGGAGTGTTTGTGTAAAATGCCAACAGCAAGTGCCAGTGGCCATTTAAAGACCAAACAAGCTGATCACAAATCTGCAGAATTTCTGTTGTCTAATCTTCTTATGTCTAAGCATTTACTCAAGTCACACATTATCCCGATGCCATAGGAGAGAAATGTATATCCTGTGTAACAATATAAATGTAAATCACACTCCATTTGTTTTCAATAGAACTTGCCCACCAAAACAAACAAAGGAGCTCTGTTTATGTACACAGAGGCTTGATTGCAAAGTGTTCCCCTCCAGATGCTTTCCCTTGCTAAGTTTACACTGATGGGAAGTTACTTCAATTGAATTTTCCCAGCTCATTTCTTTGCTTTCTATTCTGTTTTCTGGTTAGTCTATGTCCTACCAGTTATGGACCCTAGCTCTAAGAGAGACTGCTGTGAAAGGGTACCATCTGAGCCCCAGTACTATTAATCATTTCTTCACGTAGAAGTGTGAATAAAATCATTGAGTATCTCCTGTGATGAGATCCAGGATTATTTATTAAGCTGATGGCTAATCCTTTTCATTGGGAATAAGAAAATTTCAAGAGTGTAATTCAAAATTCCTCAGTTATAATCCAATTAAAAGATACACAAAGCCTAAAGAAAAATATTAAGATATAAATAATTATAAATAATTAACATCTTTACTTCCAATATAGTTTAAAAGCATAATTTATTTCTTAAGTAAGTGACGGAAAATGCATGAGGCAAACAAGGCACAAATAATGGCATGGAACTCAAACACTAATGCCCTTATTTTTATAAGGATTTTGGCAATATTTTTCCTTAACAGCTGATCCCTTCTATCAAATGTATACACACACACACTTTCCTTCTCTTTGCTTCTATTTCCTTTTTGTTAGTACTTGGAAATATCCACTAGTTTGTTCTGTTGAAAATACTTTGAGGAAGTAAAGCTATAAATATAAACAAAGCAGAAAGCAGAATAACAAATGCTAGACAAAGAGGTGCACAGATTTCATAATAATATAAAAAAACCAGTAAAAGTCTCCTTTACTTACAGTACAAAAATATAGTACACATTTTAGAGTACATGATCAAACACAGATGACCCACAAAATTCCACAGATGCTGAACATACATGCATGAAGACATTAAAGAGATAATCATGAAACTTGCTGAGCATCTGCAAGTGTCACTAAATCAAACAGGAACTACAGTTTCTCACCACAGATCCGGATTAGTGCAAGAACCTAACTGCACTGCTCTTATTCATTACTGTGATTTTTTGCTGATCTTGTAGTATTTGGAGTCTTTTCTTAAATCCTTTGCAGCTGGAATAAAGTGATTACATCAGAGTCTTAGAAACAGGAATAAAGATGTTTCTGCCTGTCCTGGAGAAATGTTTAACTTCTCATTCTTAAGCTTAAAGGCTTAGAAAGCTACAAGACATCTTTTCCTTCTCCAGAGTCTCATAGTTATTATGTAGTATCATATCACACAGACACACCAAGAGATGTATTTATATAGATGTGTACATCAAAATAGCATTTGAGAAACAAGGATTACAGGGTTCTTTTTGGTTGGTTGGTTGAGTTTTATTTGTTTGTTTGTCTTACTGCCTGTAACTGGTAATAATGGTATATTTTTTGCCATCATTATTTAATTTAGCTTGTATGTTCTATAGGTACAAAAATGAAAGTTGCTACAAGGCTTCACCTATACATGGCTGATGCAGATACGTATCACAGGTCAGACTCTCAAGATAAACTCCATTAAGTACTCACTCAGGGGCCAAACTATTATCTATGTACCATCTGTGTGGTACAGAGGGATTCTGCAAAGATATTTGCATTCATACTAAATTAACATTTGGGAGAAAACACATGTTCACAGAAATGGGCAAGTAGCAAACAGTTGAAATGAATGGAATGAGACATAAAAATGGTAACTAATGTTTTTTTAGGAAACTGTCATCTTGAGAGTTTTCACAACACTCTTTGCTACGACAGCATAATACCTACCCTCAATTCACAGTCTTCATTTACGGCTAGGTTACTGGGCTTCAGGTCCTGTAGCAGAACACAGAGAGTTAGTCAAGTACTATTTCAACCTTTTAAAATATATTGTAACTATGTCTTAGCAACACATTTGATGCACAGAGGGACATACTACATTCATTTTCATCACCTCATAGACTGAACTCACCCGATGGATGATTCCAGCTGAGTGGATATACTGTGAAGAAAAAAAAAAAAAAAAAAGGTAAACTTTGAAGTTAGAGGTGAAGGGAGGTCAAAGCCACTTGTCTTATTATTTGCTTCTGAGACTGACTGTTTTATAAACAGGAAATACTTACGTCATCCCATGTTTTCAGAGGTATGTCAAATGTCAAAACCTCCCTGTTTTGTCTTATCCAGAACTGGATATTTCAAGAAAGGTAACCATGAAGACTGGATTCTACCATGAAAGGCAGCACTCACAGTGATTCTTCTGTTTTGTTTCAGCCTTCTCTGGATGTCCATGTTGATCAGCTAGTGGCTAGTGCAATCAGTGGCCTAGGGAGCAGCATGGTTGACTCCTACATGATGTACATTACTTTCCCATACTGTGAACACTGATGTGGATGAAAGCAGCCACACTTGCACTCTGGGACAGGTTAGTGACCAAAATACCCACCTAAAATACCCACAGCATTACTGCAGGTCCACTTTCAAAGCAGTATTTCAGTGGCTATTTCATGTCTCTGCTATTTTACATAAAACATCTAAAATCAAAAACTGAGAAAAGCTTACTCTGTCATTGCCTATTGTTCTCCAGTTAGGATTAACAGCAAATTTACCTATGATCTTATCAACCAGCATCAGCCAGACCTTGGAAACCTTCTATTCTCTAGAGGTGAATCCACCTTTTTTAGGAGAAGGAATTATACACAAAACCTGTACAGCAATTGGGAAAACCCAAAGAGAACACAAGGGCATTCTTCATGTTTACCAGAAGGCAGGGTCACCTCTCAGTGCTCCTCACAGCAGCTGTAAGCAGCTGAATGAACAGGAAACCAAAACACTGCTTGCAACAGGAGCTGTGTCCCTGCTCTGCTGAGACAACCACAGGAGCCCCTCCCGGTGCCACCAAGCAGTTGTATACATGATCAAATGTTCTCTGACTAATGAGACATGAGAATTTCAATTCCAGAAGAGAGGAGCCACCAGCAAGCCCTCCCCTTTCAAACAGAGCCAGAAATGCACCTGAGTGCATTTCTGAAATTAATATTCACTTAGAGCACAGTTCTTACTACTATTTAGCTTTGACACAACATAGACTTATATTCAAAACCATAAGGAGGATAATTAATGCCATAATCCATCTTCCTAACCAAGCTATTAACTCACGTAAATGAGACAAAGCAATTAAGGGCTCAGTTTTGCAATTTTTATTCACTAAAATCTGTACTTAAAGTGATGGAATCTGCATGCATGAATAAGAATTACTGTCTCAGGCACAAGGTGACTTGCTGAAAATCATGTAATAAGTATATTTCAGAGCCAGTATTTACCATGGCTTGCTTTCAAACATATAATTATTTTCTGTGCCTAAAATATCAGTTACTGTTAAGTTAGCTAGTAAAGCTGCTGACCTCTCTTTTCTGTTTGCTGGTATCTTGGGGAAATCCATACTGGTCTGAGAAAAAGCTTAGCACCTAGTAATGGGAAGCATTACCTCCACCTTCCCCTGTTTATAGACACTTGTATGTTAAACATCAGCAAAATGACACATATTTTGATTCTTTTGGAAGAAAAATTTGCTGTATATTCATTCCCCATCACCTGTGTTATTTAAGAGTATAAATTTTAACTGATATGATTGAAGGAAACAATGACTTCACAGGCAGAGTAAATCCTAAGTGACTGTGTGCAGCATTGTACATTGCTGGGATAAATTTCTACTTCCAGACATTTCACAAGGGACCCAGCTAACTTGGTTATCTCTTCACCCATGTGACACTCTCTACAAAAATCAGGACTGTGGTTTTTCAAAGTGGCTCATGTCTTTCAAAGCACAAATGTGAGTTACTTTCCATATTGTTCTTTATCCATTTCGCATTCTTCAGAATTTTTTAAACATTGTATAGCATAATATTGTCCTGCAATAGGAACTGAAATAGACACTGATCTAAAGTTAATGTTCAATGGGAGCATCACGTGTATTGTGCATGTAAACATTGGTAGGCTTGGGGGTTTATTTCTGGTTAGAAAATTATCTGATAATTTCTGAAATGATTGCTGCTATTTGTGCACTTCTAAGATATTAAAAGAAAGAAGTTTTTAAGTACTCTCATTGCAACCAACCAGTCCTTACTATGACATTTAGATTTCTGACTCATTACTACAGCATTTAGATTCCTGGACCCAGACAATACCTTAAGACCTCGAAGTAACTGATAGATGAGAAACTGTATATGATCATCTGTTAACTTCTGGCACTTCACAATGTTATTCAGGTCAGCACCCATTAAATTTGTCACAAGATATCTGTGAAAGTAAAACAGTGAGAAAAAAACCACAGAATGGCAGAACATAAATCTTCTAGAAAAGTATCTACACAGGCCATGTAGGTTCCTTTTCCACTGTCTAGTAACACATTTTATATCCTTCAAATCAGCCATGAGCTCTAATAATGCAACCACTGCTATGAGACTTAATATAATGAAAAAGAAAAGTCCTTACAGTATATTAGAATCTTTTATCTCTGTTTTCTCCATGACACACTACAGCAGTGATACATGCAACATATTTTTTGATGAAGAGGAAGCCTCACCCAACATCAAAGTGGCAGCCTGAGGCACCAAAACTATAGGACCTCCAAGGCCCTGGAATGTCGGATGATGGAGGGTAATATTAGAGTGGTAGAAATAAAGAGTGTTTTGTGTAACTTCCCTCCCTGTTCCCACTGGAAGTTTTATTTTTTGACAAATTTTGCAGAAACATTGATTCTTTTCCAAATACACTGCTGGGCCAAAAGTATGCATCTCTCATACCCAATTCCCATTTGTGTAATTTTGCCCCAGAGTCAAAGGGGTTTGGTCACTAATTTCTGCGGAGACAAAAACATATTAATTACTATTTCTTCTGCTAAATTGTTTACCTAAGTGCTTATACAATTATGTAAACCAAAAGGAACTCAGCATAAATTGTATGTCTGAGTCACACCAAAATATACCTAGTTTTAGGTTAGCCAAGGCTCTAGCCTAAGTTTACCTTGTCTCAGTTAACTAACAGAATACTTTCCTATATCCCTGAACTCTACCATCTATCAATGAAAAAATAATCTACAGGTTACAAACACACAATTGAACTGGAAAAGTTTAAAGTTTGTTGGCATTTATGCAACATTAAATAATTTACTGTATAACTTTAATCTAATTTACATAATTTAAATTATCATTTAGAAAAGTACAAAACTTAGGCCCATCTCCCTGCCTCCTCTTTTGTGGGAAAGTTGCAAAAAGATTTTTACAAAGCTGACTGTGGCTGGAAGTCTTTTAGAAATGTATGGTCTTCCTTTTTAAAACCAGAATGGTATTAAATTACTTAGTAACTAGTCAGAATGATTTAAAAAATTTTACTTACACTTCGTTAAAGTTTTCTATTGATGTTGCAGGTGTAAAAACATCTAGCAGTCCTATAACCTGTCAGGTGAAAGAAGGCGATGGAAGTGACATTTTATTTTTACAAACCTGTAAAGCAACATGAATTTGTACTGACAGTGCTCAGCATTTTTGGGATGAAACTTACAAAAATATCACATATGGTCATACTGAAAAATGATAAAATAGGTGGTCTATAAAGGTATCAGCAATCTTAATTACAAAGAGTAAAAACAAATAAAGGCAGAAGTAATGTCTCATTACAGAAAAGCTGACACATGCCTTATACAATAGTTATACTGTAGATTATGCACACTTTCATGAGTTTTCTTGGTCTGTTTTTGTTAACTTTTTTATCCTTTCTCCGGGATACTTTTCAATCAACTGTATTTTATTCAGGCTTCAAGTCATCAAGCTACCTTTAAGCAAGTGGATGGTCCACTGAAATCAACTGTTTACCACATAAACTTAGACCAGTACTCATTTATGTGGGGTCTTAAGGTCTACTGTCTTTCATTTAACTATTACACTGTTGTCAATTGTAATGAGACTAATCTTCCCTTAACTTCTCAACAGAATCCAAATACAGCAAAAGCAGGTTTGAGGTGTGGGGTTTTTTCCTGGGCTGATGTTTCAAGATGTTTCAACAGTAGTGAAAAGAACACTTTTATTACTTTAGTTAGAGAAGAGTAGGATGACTTGTTTTGAGTTCCATTAACCTCATGTACAAGATTTAATTAGGTATATTTAAAACAAAAATGCAGCCTGTCACTGAAAGCTTCTGAAGTCCAGTGACTACACCTAAGATGGCTAGGTCCAGGTATCTTGGGTAGCTAGATGATGCCACGAAGATTTTTTGCCTTTTCTTTTATACCCGTTATACCTTCTTACAACTTCTGTATTCTTAGTGCTTTTTGCCTACATTCTTGGACTTGCTTGTCAAGCTAGGAGGCTAAACATCTGAGAAGCTTCGTAGGTAGTGTTTAGTGTGCCCCAGACCCCAAGGTCAGAACACATTCTGTAAACTCAGATAGAACCATCCAGGGGAAGGTTCCTTCGGGAGGGAGGCCCATTCAAGCCTCTCACTGGGGAATTTTTGATAGATATGCTAATTAGTAAGACCTATAATGTTATACCAGATCTTTTGGGGGCATTGTGGTGTGCATTTCAGTGCATTTGACCTGGATGTGTGCACCTAAGGATCCTTAAAATAAATACCAAGGTAAAATCCCTTTTCACCTTCTAACCGTGTTTGACTCTTGATTTTAAGACTAGGAAAAGGCATCATAGACAGTTGCATATACTTTTTGAAAAAGACTGTACCTAACTGAAATTAAGCCTATATTGTAAACTTTTGTAATGGAAATCCAAAAGGAAAGAACTCACTCTCCACTTACGTTCTCATGCTTCATGTGCTTAAGCAACCGAAGCTCTCGGTAGGTCCTCCGGGCATGGATAAGTGATTGAAAAGGTCTTGAAAGCTTTTTCACTGCCACCTTCTGTCTTGTTTTGGTATCATAAGCTGAGCTGGAAGAGGGAAAGAAAAAGTCCACATTGACGAGATGTTCTACAGCAAAGCACTCAACCAGTTCACTGAAGGAACCTGTACTCTCTTGAGGGCTCTTACCCCTTCCTGTACCCTCTTTCACCTTCTCAGGGACTGCAACCAGGGAGCCAATCAGCAGTAACTCCTGAGTGTTTGAACTCAGGTCCCTTGTTTTCCATCCAGCAAATTACTGATGCTTATGGTACTGTTCAGGATTCATCCCCAGGCAACCCTTTCCCCAAATGGCAGGAAAAGTAACCAGACAATTAGCTCCATTAGTGCAGCTCCAGCCTCCAGCTCCAAGGCAAGGCTTGTAGGGAATATGGGGATTCAAACTGAAGTTTGTTCTTACTGAGCAAATTGGAACCTTCACTAATTAGAGGAACACTGCCTTTGTGTCTATGAATATTAATTATTATGTAACATTAGCTTGCTAGACGGTAATGTCCCCAAACTGGTACCAAATTAGGATGTTGATATAACCAAGGCCATGCCTTTCCCAGCAAGTGAACAATGGGCACATCTTATACGCTATATTTAGGACACTAAATATACAAGTCAATATTTGCAAGCGAGGGAGACTCACTCTTTTTGGGCATTAGAAAGACATGACAAGCCCAAGCCACAAATGACTGATGTCTGATATGTAGCGCAGGAATAGAAATTATCCCTGTATGTATTACTTCATGACACTACATAGTACAATTATAAAAATTATAATTATAATTATATTTGTTACCTCCTCTTACAAAAAGTTTCTTTCAATTGTCACTGTTATCTATTAAGTAATTGTGTTCAATTAAAATACCTGGAAATTTTCAGTTTGAAGTGTGGATAACACTATCTGTATTTGCTAGAGAGTACTAACAGGTCAAGAGCCTTCTGACACATTTATCTTACAGAACTTTTTTGGAGTTACAAACACAAAAATTAGACAACATGAAAAATGCAAAGAGTAGAATGACAACAGTCATCAGTCACATCAAATGCTATTAACTTCTGCACAGTGTTTTAAACACTCCTACAAATTGTTGTAGGACACACCTGCTAGAGACAAAAAAACATTGATCGTGCCTGGAGTAGCTCCCAAACTAATACACTGAGCCTACAATCAGCTCCAAATAGGCGGACTCTTACACATATTTGGTGCTATGCTGAAGTCATGAAGAGCCAAGTGAAGAGCAAAGCCTTTATCTGCAGGATAAGGTGGTGTTTCTAATCAGAAGAAACAAAGGATACAATCAACAAAGGTGCAGGAAGAACAGTGGAATCTGAAAGGTGATTTCCTAGAATTCACCCAACCTCCATGAGGCCAACCCAGAATTTAATAAAGACAGAATAGAAGTAAGTAGATTTAATCAACAAGTTTCCTGCAGGCACTATGGAAGGAGGGAGTCACTCATGAGATAAATGAAATAGATAAGCAGATTACTTAGCTAGTTTCTTGCAAGAATCACAGAAGCTGATCTTCTGGCAAGTTTTAAAGGTGTAGAGTGCTGTGGTTTTGCTGAGCTACTCAGAAAGTGCCTTTCCTGAGCAGCAGAAAGAATCCGTAGGAAGGAGAAGACTGGTATCACTCTGATGAGTGGATGGAAGGGATACAGCAGAGAAATTTGTTCCAACAGTAGGGCAGGGACAGAGTTATTCAGGATATAAGGATGCTGTGTGGCTTAAATACATGAAGCAGCTCAAGGAACAAACAGTGTGAGAAGAATTGACAACAGAAATATTTTGAATTCCACATAACCAGCCACAGGGACAACATGAAGGTTGCACAAATAAATCTAAAGAAATAAAAAAGAAGCCAATGCTTAGCTTTTAATATAACAAAGATTAGATGTAATTGCTCTGCATTTAGTCATGGGCAACAAAGCCATTGGAGAACACTGCCAAGTCTCATGAATGCGTACTATCTATAGGCTTTCCAATTTTTTTGGGAAAGGAAATGTTTATCCAGGTAACTAAATAACATTGCTCAAAACAGCAGTCTGTTTAACATCTCATCTTTTCTGCTAATTCCCAAGCCTTCCCACTCATGCTTGTACCAGTTTGTGAGATACTGTACACATTATAGAAGGCTAGGAAGAATTAGATTTTAAATCCTGTTATCATGATAAACATCACTCTCCTCCCAGTTCTATGTTCAAATGTGAGTTTCAGTGGTTTAAAAACCACTGATCTTTAAGATGAATTGCTTTTTATCCTCCATATGACTCAAGGCTGCAAAGCTTTCAGATGGTACAAAGCACGATCTTTTTAGCTTCAGTAATTCTTATGACAGCAGATTTTAGACCCAAGATGGAATCACATATGGAGAGAGGAGAAAAAGGACAGGGAAAGGGAAAGGGAAAGGGAAAGGGAAAGGGAAAGGGAATGGGAAAGGGAAAGGGAAAGGGAAAGGGAAAGGGAAAGGGAAAGGGAAAGGGAAAAGTTGAGTCCTGAGACCTCCAACAGGAAATCATGAATTGAAGCTGCATAGGCCAGGGACTGACTTGGTTTAAATTAGTTTCTCCACACTCAACTAACTGCACTAAATTATAATCAGAGCTAATGCCTTCAATCTCCTTCCTTGCCTGGTTTACTATCATCATAATTCAAGTTATTAACAGTAAAGCATTCAAAAATAAGTTTCACGTTGTTTGAACTGTCTTGTTGGTCAGATTCAAGGATGACTTGCATATGTGATCTCTGCTACTGCCTCTGTGATCACATTTTTAGACTAGATCTGTCTTGCTATCACATCGTCATAGCTACAATCTGATTTGTCCCCCGAATCCCTCATCAGCTGCTGAGTAAACTATTAGGTGGCAAGATGAGTTGCTTCCCGTTCTGTGTGATTTCCCCATGAATGCTCGGCTTTCAGAGTAGTCCCTGGAGAGGACATCTCTGGTCCCAGTCACAGCAAAAATATGGGCCCACCTGTGCTTGGCACCTGTAAACCCTTCTTTGAGGGCCTGTAACCAGAATGATTAAAATGACTGAAAACAGCTTCTTAAAAAAACCCCAAATCTATACTGTTAACTAGCTCGATTTAACAGGGAAGAAAAGGGTTAGAGGCCCTCTGTCATGGTTTAACTGCAGCTGGCAACTAAGTGCCACACTGCTGCCTGCTCACTCCCCTCTGCCTCCACCTCAGAAAGAAAAAGTAAACCTTATGTCTTGAGATACAAACAATTCAATAATGGAAATAAAACATAATAAAATGTTTTCACAACGCCACATAACACTACTTTAGACAGGCTTTCTATCATAATTTAGAAAGAAATAGAATTACCACGATCTTTTTAGTTAACAAGAAACAACTTTATAACAATCGTAGCAATGGCTTTTTCAGATATGATTTTTCTTGACCCAGAACCTATTAGAGTTATGACACATTTTTTGCTGTCTCTCCTTTTCAAGATCAAGGATAAAAAGCCATTACTCTGCTGGGATGGCATCATTTTCATACAGATTAGAGACTTTCATTTAGTGTGATTTTCAATCATTGCTTAAATTAGACTCACCTTTTTAGTGTTGTCAACTCCAATATTTAATAATTCTATTGAAGTTCCACTAGATGAAGTATCAATTTTTATTTATGAGCACATTTTCCCAGTTCTTAAGATTTCAGAGAAAAGTTTGAACATAGGAAGCCACTGCAATCCAAAAATTCAAGAGCCAGAAGCATGGGATTATAACAGTCTCAAGGTAACTTTATAACTTTTGATGGGACATGGATTTTGGTAGCTGATGCTTATAGCTACGGCTGTACAGACAGTAATTTCCCTAGTACCCATGGAGTTTATCCTCAGTGGTTGCAGAGCAGTAAAACTGGACAGACAGGCCATTCATGTGTGCAGCCTGCTCAGACCCCTCAGGGACTTTGGAACTAGAAGCACACTATTCACCTATGGCTACTTAGTCTTTGGGATCAAATTTGCATGAACAGCTGGAAGGTTGTTTGTAGGAGCCTGATCTTACAAACCACACATGGAGCCAACTTGTATCCTATTTAGTAAACTCCAGTACCCAGTGCAGGAAGAATCCTTCCTGGGATCAGCTTGAACTACAGCCAGTCCCTGAAATTCCTAACACTTTGGGCTTGGAGAGGGTTTACTAGTTGGGCACAGCACTATCCACAGTGCCTGGAAAAAGTTCCTCTTGAATGCAGTGTTCAGTCTATGAGTCCTCTTCATTGCTGGAGCCAGCTCAGGTGTAGCTGATGCACCATGAAGGCATGACCCAAAGCTGGTTGTACGTGGAGCCAGTCTTGTGTCTCCAGCAACATTCCCATCTGCTGTAGGTTACCCATGTCAGACAACATTCCATCCCCATCACTCTGGATAACCACAGGATTTTGATTGTCTACAAAGTCTTTCACAAGCATTATAGCTGGCCAACTTAATTAGGTATATGCAATCTAAGCAACTGATTAGGGGTTAGGTGCAAAAACCAGAAGACTAACTTTTCCGATTTTCTTTTTTTATATAATTCAGCGTCTCAGCTTGTGAGGCTGTTACCTTTACATCATCAGAAGTTTGACTGGCTGGACACACTATGCCAAAACTTGGACAGAATGCTGTACACAGCACATGTGACAGTGACACTGGGTCTGGTGTTTCTCCATATTGTTCCAGGATTCTATTTTTGTTTCTTTCACTGCAGCACAAGTTTCTTTCCTTCAATGGGTCACATTCATCCAAAACGTGTGAAAATTCCCCATTATATGTAACTGTTAAGAGGAAGACCAAAAAAAAAGAAAGAAAAAACCCAAAAATGCAATTCATGCTCAAAACACAGGTTCACAGTTTTGAGTTCTTATCTGCAGACCTCAACACCCTTTCAAGTACCCACTGACTCCTTCCACTGGAGGAGACATGAACTTCCTCGTGGACAGATGTCCTCTTAATTTGTAAGATCCTAAATTGTCAAGAAAAACAAGTAACAGCAGCAGAAGGGTCTGTGTGAGCAGGTATTGGAGGGGAAAGAACTGAAGAGGGATCAACACACAGAGAACTTCATCACTGACAGAGGCAGCCCTTACAGCACCCTGTACTGTCAAGTAAGACACAAAAGAGGGACCACAGGGACCCTGCTCTGGGACATTTTCTAGTAATTTCATGTAATTTGGGTTCCTACAACTACAGTGAATAAAACTCTTTTTCACACTTCTCATAAATGTCATGGAAGTGAAAGAAAAGTCATCACAGGAATAACATGGATTTTGTTTTTTGTTTGCAAAGTTTAGTTTGTGAGCTTTGTCTTCTGAGACTTATCTATCTTGATCTTATTTTTTAAAATACAAATTTTCATTTATTTTAAATTTAAATAAAAAGCTACTTTTTATTGAGATATGCAGTAGTCTTGAAAAAAAGCACACATAGCATCCACCCAAGACCAGGAAATGGACCATATCAGCTATTGGCAGTGAAGCAAGAGAACAGCAAACAGCTACCCACGGCCATTTTAAGTTAAGCAGTAAAGTAAACTCAGGAAACGGTTCATTGGTTTCTTCTTCATAAATGTTTTGTTACTGTTTTGCAAGTTCATGCTGGTGATTTTCACTTGCTAAGAGCTAGCTGTAAGGTTTGTTTGCTAAACCACACAAATCACAACATATATGTGCATCAAAAGGAAACCACAAAGAAAAACTAGATGGAAGCAAGAAAAAATGTGAGAGGATGAGTAATGGGAAGCTCTGAAACTACATGTTAATCTTCTCATTAGACAAAAAAAACCCACTTGCTTGATGATGACAGGTTATTGTACTGTAAAAATTACATCCCCTCACTTAGATATTATTCCAGTGCACCATGCTGGGCACTAGCATCAGTGGTTTTGGTTTTAGTACAATGACTGTTAATTATCTCAGATTCATTTACCCCTAAATCTAAACATAAACCCATAAAATATCTCTTGCATATGCAACATAATTGCTTTATAACCGACATAAAAATATGTTGTTTTTTGGTTTTAAGCAGACATTGAAAAATACTAAAAAATAATTGCTCTCCACATGTTTATGTGAATACATCATCAGCTTTTGTTCAATGTAACATGATCATAAAAGTGCTGTATCACTGAATCAGCCTCTGAATCCACAAGCCATGTTTTATTTTCTGATCTGTCTCCTGTGCCTCCACAGTGACTTAAACATTTAAATAACTTTACAGAGGAGTAGTCACACTTTTTTAGGCGAAGCTACAGACAGCACAGCTTGTATCAGTGGGAATGATGCATTTAAAATCATGGTTGCGAGAAAAACATACAGAAGGTTGGGGTCATAAGCAGTTAGCTTCCTCAGCATGTGCAACCAGCTCATGGATACTAAAATAATCATGTATTTTAGATAGCCTAAGCCCAATGTCAGTATGCAAACAAGAATATCAGTCAGCTGCCACTAAGCCAGTACAGTGCTAGTGGCAAATGTGTTCCATTCAGCATTTCAAAAAAAAAAGACTGACAGGTAGTTAGTTACACATTGTGAGCTTCAAAGCTTCAGCTAGAAATGCCTGCAGTTAATGTGGATATAAAGTTTAACGTGAAAAATATTGGTGCTTTCAAAACATTAAACAAACCTATACAGACAAAATCTCACTTATATTTTGTCCTTCTTTTTCCTACTTCTCCCCCTACTTCTTCACATTTCCTGTTTCCTCTCTCTACAACAGCCAAAATGTGAAATGGTAGCAATTTACTCCAGGGTTATGTAGGGGTTTAGAAATGTCCTCTCTCTTCCCGACTGTATGGGCAGAACTAAGATACTGTATTTTTGATACAAGCCAATAGGTTCTGAAATTGCAATCAGCTCCTTGTGAAGTTGTACTGAAGCAAGCAACTAGGTCCTAAGACTTTCAGGAGTCTGGGACAGGGACTGTGTCCCCAGCTGCAATTATTGCTGACAGCAGGACAGGAAAGGAGGCAACTATGCCACTGCTGCCTTATGTAGTGAGGAATGTATGGACCATAAAAAAAATATTGAAGTAAGGACCTAGAGAGAATACCCTCTGTTAATGTATTCTCACAGCCACACAGAAGGCTGCCATTCCATGACCTTTGCTGCCTTTCTGCCACAAATGGCTCACCTCATGACTTTCATCTCTCTTCCATCCCATGCCTCCCCTTTCTCTAAAAAAGATCTCATTAATTCCCTGTGAAAGAAAACCTGCATAATACAAAGTGGTCTTCCCCACTTCTTAACCTTGTCTTTTCTTCACCTTTCCTATCACCCTCCTCAGACACACTCAGGTGTCATCTGCTCTCAAACTACTCCACAGGCTTAGTGACAGCACCCTACATAGACATCTCTGTCACAGCAATTTTCAGCCTTTCTCATCCTTCTCCACAAACATCTCCGTCATTATAAGTGTTCTTAGACATTCTCATTTAAAATAGGGACTTTGATGCCACTAATTACCACTTCCCTTTCCTTTCCCAAGTCAGTTAACTACACTGTTCCAACAGTTGGAAAATACTCAGGATGAAACCAGACAAAGGAATGACAAACAATCTGCATTCCACCCTAGTACTCCACAAAACCACTCTCAACAAACTATCCAGTGATGTCTCCCCAGCCACTGCTCAGAAACACCCTTCCGTCTTCCTTCATGCATCTTTCACAAAAATTGCTAAATTCTTGACCTTCCTTGGCTTTGTAGCTGCAAATCCCACTGTGTCCTCATTTCTAATGGCTATTTCTTGACGTTCCTCTGAGGGTCTTTTTCACTCTGCAACATTTTTTTGTTGCTTTGATTATTTTCATCCATTTACTCCAGCAATACTACTGCAAAGATCCTCCTTCTAATTGGTAACATTGACCATGCAACTCCTTTTATTTAGTTCTCCTCTCTGTTGCAACCTCACCTTCAAGGCCTTGTTTATAAGTATTGTTATTACATATACTGACTTTTAAATGTTTGCTGTCTCTGACTGGACTCTCATATCAGCCTTCATCTCAGCTTTCAAGCAAGTGTTTGAATATGCTTAGAAGGGCCCATCGTAAATATCCGCAAAACTAATGAAAGGCTTCAACACTTTCCTTCTGAATGATGCATACCAAAACCAGACAACTCCTAGAAGATCTTGGACAGCAGTATTTTAACAACATTGTGTGAAAAGTTTGCAATAAATATAACCATTTGTAAGATGAAGTTCAGACTCTGTATTTGCATTGGAAACAAAAGACTTAATCAGAAAGAAATCCAAAGGAAGTCCACTAAAATCTACAAATGCCCTGGATTGTGCATTTAGCCCGTAAGGATCTATACCATCTTCAGTTTCCAGCTGTATTTACACACAGCAGATGTGTGTTACCACTACTCTAAAAGTTTATCTCAGCATTTACTATTTAGAATAGCATGTAGTGCTACAGTGATACACACCATAGCTCCAGTAACCTGATCTCACAGTGTAAATCATACACTCAGTATCATTACAGCTAACTAAATAGATACTTAAAAAAAACCCCCAGAAATCATCAAGTACAATCTTGGATGAAGGAATTTTCCTCTTTGTCAGCTAAAGTCAATTTATATCAGCTTTTAAAAACCCTGACATGCTACTGAGTTGTCTTTGCATCTTCTTAGAGTTCCTCAATGTGAAAAGGATGGTATCAGCAGTGTAATGTTCCAGTAATGCAAGCTAATGCCCTCAAGCATCTGTACCATCTAAGCAGAAGCACAGAACGGGATGGATGGCAGGAAAGAAAGGGTTAACCTTCAAGATTAGACCATTCTGCTTCTATTTTTCCACTTGTACTTCCTCAAAGCAGAACTGTAGCCTAAACACCATTCCACCTTCCCCAATTTTTACCCAAAATTAGCCAGAACAAAAACTTAATGAATCTTAAGCACGCACTCACGCGCTTAAAGTTAACAGGATAGAGGGATGCTGAAGTGTTGTAAATTACTTAAGGCAGGCTTTGCTTTCCTGCTTTTTTTGAACTGAGGCCTGTGTCGTACTCTGACTTAACACGCCTCTTCTTAAAAATATGTTAGGTCACCCGAGTTGGTGTTAGGCATTGCATAGTCTTAAAATCAAAAAGAGATGGAATGTAAGTACTATTGATGCCAACAGACTCTGAGGAAACAGTGCAGGAGTTTATGGTTGGGAAGAAACTGAACTCAGTTTGGTTAATTTTGCAAGGTCTGTTCTTTCCAAAGAAGGCAGAACACAGATCCTGCAATATGCTAATGGGAAACAACCTGTTGGAGAGATCAGAGATAGCACGCTGCAGAATGCTGTCAATCCCTCCCAGGCAAAAATAGGACTAAATAGGTTAGACGACAGTTTACAAAAGCTGGCATAAAAAGAGGCATACAGGCTTTAAAAAAAATCCAAAGAACAGGAAACCAAAATCTATACATGTTACATAATTTGTGGTATAATAAGATGCTTTTTAAAAAGATGAAGCTCTTTCTCAAGCAGGTAGCAACGCCACCTCTAAGAGTAAAAGGTGGTCAGGTACTGAACCACAATGGAACTACCAGTGCAACACAGCTGGAAAGCACAGATGCTCCAGGCTAAATGCCCCGTTTATAAGTAATATCACTGGGACAGCTGGAAGACTCAAACACAGCCAGAATTCTTACATTAAAAAGCAGAGTCATAAGGAAGAAGAATTTAAAATTCAGTTTGACCTGAGACATAGTCTCTTTCCTCTAGAACTGAAAAGAAAGGGTTGTAGATTAAGACTACATTGTATAAGTAAACTATCTTGCTCCCCATCTAAATGGTTTAATTTAACTTAAATGCTGTAAAACTCTCAGTTAGCAGGTCTGGTGCCTGGTCCCTTAAGAGCTCTTGACTTCTGTGAGAGGTAAATGCAACTTTAAAGGCTGGACACTAAAAATGCGTATTTTCAAGAAAACTTTAAATTTAACCAAGTTTTAGTTTGAGAAAGAGTTAAAATAATTGTCTAACAATAAAAAGAACTCCCTCACCTTGATAGGCAAAGCTATAGCACAAAAAGAAAACAACTCCAGACCAAACCAGTTGTGCAGGTAAATTTGATACTTGCTAATAAAAAACAACCCCTACAAAAAAGAGAAATTAATCAAAATGTACTGTTGAAGATACCAATGATAATTTTACTTGCAACTAAACTACTCCCCCCCACCCCTTCCCCAGGGCTTTTAATTTTTTTCCTAAACTTAAAAAATCAGATCTGACAGTGGCAAATGACAGAACATACGTGAGCTTGAATGGCCACAGGAGAAAGTTCAGGTAAAAGAAAGCCTTGCACAGAGCTAAAGTACAAGAGTAACACAAAAAGTACTGCAAGGATTAACTACTTGAGAGAAAGACCTCACAGCTCTCTCTGTGATTTACATAGATGCTAAAGTGCAACTCTGCTTGGCAGTGCAGCTGAGTTTGGAGGATTCCCAAAAACAAATGTTCTTTGCGATATGTCATTAAAAAAGTGAGAAAAGCAGGAGAGCTCCTTATGGTAGAGAAGATTTGGGTTTTCTACCTATTCCACATCTAAATAAAACCTAAACAAAAAAAACAAACAAAAAAGCACTGTGCTTGGTACAGATATCTCTCTAAAAGTGAATCTTTTAAGCCAGTAATTTCTATCTCCACAGCATATTTGATGCACCTGCAACTAACACAAACACGAATTCTACTGGACTTATGAAATGTCAATAAATTGGGCCAAAACACAGCCTCCCGACACAAGCTGTTCTACTGATTTTGAGCTGCAAGCAAAAGATGCTTAAATGCAAGTATTTACAATATGTTTCTTATTACCAGTTACCAATCCTGTTATCCAAGTCTACTGGCTATGACCAATAATTTACCGTAAAAAAAAAGAAAAAAAGGGTAAACCTGGAGAACAGTTTCACTGAGGCAGAAAAAATTTGTTACAACTCTATTCTCGTTTCAAAGCCAGCGTTTAGAGTTCAGGACCTTGGCTTCTATTCATCAAAGCACTTAAGAATTTGTTTAATTCCAGTAGGTTCTGTAAGACTTAAATATGTTTTTAGATATTTTACTGAATAGGAGTAAAATTATTCACAAAAGCAATATAGCATATTACTCAAGGGAATAGTTACATCTCGTAGGTCTCCTGGGTAAAGCAAATGCACACAGACAGAAAAAAAATCAATTTCAATAGACACTAAAAATAGATGGCTTTTCTCAGGGAGATGTATACCTTTTCCTCACATTCAAGCTTCTGTTTGGGTTTATGGTTCATTGATGTTAACAAGGCTATTAATATAGAGCAGTATTTTATTGCTATATTCTATTTATAAATGTCTATTTTAGAGTCAACCTTTCTCATAGCATCTTCCAGTCTCCATTTTACATCTCAGCTCCTAGGCTTTGCAATTGATAAAATTACTAGGATTTCCTTGGCTGTGCAGACAGTTTCAAAAACCAAAGCACCAGCTGTGCTGCAAGTGAACCACGACATGTTTTCACTTCCTTTGCAATTTCTCAGAAGTCTTGACATCTCATTACAAAATTCAGTAAAGTAGGTCTTTCCCTCAAAACTATGTCAGCATAAATAGGGAAAATAACCAGAAATGCAGTTTCAACTGGAACACAAGAGTAGTTACTCTGCTACTGTATATCTATCCAGCTCTTAGTTTACTTCCTCCTCTTTTATTTCGCAAACTAAGATTTTTATAGTATAAATAAATTAGGTCCTTGTGGAACTATTCCCAGCAGATGATCACATGCTTAACTACAATGGAAGGTATCAACACTCACATGGTATTTGCCTAGACCTCCCTGATGCAAGCATAAATTAGAAATAATAAAATAAGAGAAAAAAATCAAAGATACTTCACAGCAGTCCTGAGTGTTTCTGCTGATTGTTGGAAGTTTTCTTAAATGCATATTCCTAGCTTATGTGTAAACTTGGACATTTCACAGAGCTAGACAATGAAGCAACTAATACAAAACTCCATAAATGTTCTCTGGTGTCTGACTGTGAAGAGAGAAAAAGTGAGAACTACTGCATGAGTTTAGAGCATTGTAAAAAGTAAAGTTCTAAAGAAATTTTTTTTTAGTACTTTTATTTAAAGTAGTACTTGTATTTAAAGGCCCATTATGGATTGTTTTATGTAATTCCACTTACCCAGCTTACAAAAGAAACACGACGCTTTCTCAAAAACCCCTTAAACGCCACTATTATTTCCAAAAATTGATTCAAAGCTTTTATAAGCGTAGTAAAGCGTACATCAAATACTAAAGTAACAGCCCAACCTGCACTGGGAGTTCCCGAGAGCGCCAACATGACGTAGGAATTATCAAAGAGAGAGAAACGTTTTATGACAACATGTGGCAAGCCCTTCTACAACCGTAAGACGCCGAAGCCTTTGGGCGGCAATCTGTCCTAATTTGTGACCCCCCCCCGAAAGCACCGGGTGAGCCCCCGTCTCCTCCCTCAGCCTGCCCCGCTCCCGGGGCTGCTCCCATTGTCTCGGCGGACAGAACTCTCCCCCCGCCGCGGATGCCCCGGGGCCTCGCGGGATGTCCCGCTATATCCCCCGCCTGGAAGGGCCGCGGCCGCCGGGGAGCCCTCCGGGCCGGCAGCGGGCCCCGCTCCGACAGCCCTGCCCCAGCCCTGCCGCCGCCTGCCCGTCCTCCCCGCTCGGAACCGCCATGACTGTGCAGGATTCTCGGCTTCGGGGCAATTCTCCCTCCGGCGGGCGCAGCCCAGCCGGCAGCGGCCCCGCGGCGGGCGGTCACTCGGTGCTGGCGGCCGCGGGGAGCGGCTCGGCGGCACTCCGGAGCCCGGGGGGCGGCCCGCGGGGCAGCGGCGGGAGGGCGGGCAGCGGCTGCCCCGGGGCGGCGGCGGGCGCGGTTGCCCGGGTGACGGCGCGGAATGCCCGGCCCCGCGGGGCCGCCGGCCGGGGCAGCGGGGCGGGAGCTCCGGTGCCGCTCACACCGGTGCCCGGCGGACACGCCCCCGCCCCGCTGCCGCCGCCGGGCCCCCCTGCTCCCCGCACACGACCCCCGGCGCGGCGCGGGGGCTCCCGCCTGCCCAGTATTGTCCGTCCTCGCCGCCCGCCGGCTGCACCTGCCGGCTCCCGGCCCCTCTGCCGCCGCCCCGCACCTACCAGACGGAACCGTAGGCACCGGAGCCGACGGGGGTGAGGTTCTGGTAGCGCTGGGGCACCTCCCACACCGTCTTGTTCAGCTCCTGCCGGTAGAAGCCGCCGCGCTCGGACATCTTCCCGGAGCCGCCGCCGGCAGCGGCAGCAGTAGCGGCAGCAGCAGCCACCCCTCAGCCGAGGCGGGCACGGCCGGCGCCGGCAGGGAGGAGGGACCGGGAGGGGAAGGGGAGGGGAAGGCGGTGGCCGAGGGGGTGGGGGCAGCGGCCAGGGCCGGGGGAGCCCGGGTGGGGACGAGAGGCGTTGGGCGGAGGGGCCCAGGAGCCCCGGGGCGGCAGCCGGTGTCTTCCCGCGGGGCCACCCGGGCGGTTGCGGGGAGTGGCGAAGCGTCGATCCCGCCCCGGAGCATCGCAGCCGGGGCGGTGACGGACCGGAGCGGCAGCCTCACCGCATCGGTCGCCCCTGCCCGAATGTGCGGGAAGGGCCCGCGCCGCCGCCTCTGCTCCCCGCGGTGACGGCCGGACCCGGTCATCCCACCCTTCCCCTGGTGTCTCTCAGGCTTTCTAAAGCCTTGCTGACACCTTTCTTACTTTGCCACGGCCACCTGAAGCTCCCCCTCGGCCCGCCAGGCTCCCCCCTTCGCCGGGGTGCCGTCCGCGGGGCCAGCGCGGTCCCCGCTCACTGACGGAGCCCCGGGCACGTCTGGGATTTTCTGGGAGTCCTCTGGTGCCTAAAATTTCCCCTTACTGCATTGAGTCTCTCAGTCATCTGAGTTCTCTTCATCAAGGAAGACTCGAGCCCTCATGACAACAGATAATCTTGAAAACTTTGAAAGTCCAAAATTCACAGACCGATTAAAGGTTCACCGACTTCTTTACTGCGTTTTTTCTTCTCTCCAAAATGTGCCTTATACAATATCTCAATACTTCCAGAATCATTGCAGCACTACTGCAATGTTACCAGTGCATTTCTTTATGTATTATTTCCTTCCATGGCTTCTTATGCTTCTTGAGCACCTGTAAGTAACTTGAATATGGCCTGTTTGCATAGATTTAGTGTATTCGGATTGGTTTACAACTGCCTTTGAATCACTGCGGAATATGAATCCTTGCTTTTCAGAACCCTCATATAAATCCACTACATTCTTATACCATGGATTGCAGTTCACTTTGACAAATAGCTGCTCAGTTTGTGCTAGAACATAATGTGAGTGTAGAGAGCACATATACTTGAATAGCTGTGAGCATGATGAGACAGAAGACAAGTGTTATGGATGCTCCAAACACTGAATGGTTCAAGTTCCAGGTCTGAAACCTCAGCCCATGTTGCATGACAGGACTTCCATACTAGGACTGTTCAAGGGAACAGCACCAGCAACATGGCATTTTCTGGGTGCATTTCAAATAAAAAAATACATGAATGGTACTACTACAGCCCTCCAAAGAGTACCAAGTGCTCCTAGAGCAATAGTCTAGTTCTCACTTCTACCCTGCTCTACGGCTGCAGACCTCTCCAGTTCTCTCCAGACTGCTCCCTGGTCCCACTTGAATTTCTATGCTAAGGGCATAGTGCTTGAAGGAAGTGAAAAGTGTGAGAAATCCAACAATGCATTAATTTATTGTATTTTTCTCAGCACCACTGTATGGAGTTTTAAAAACTGAATAACAGTGCAGTGACACTACACCAAGCCAAGAAGAAATATTTCTGTCACTGCCATCCCCTGTCTCACTTGCCCCTAAAGTAAGTGGCCCCACATGTTTTCCATTGCTAAAATGGAACAAATACTCCTACTTGCTAACTTTATTGTACTTGGTCTCTAGAGGTGTTTCGGTGTATTAGATTATTTCTTTTTAACTGCAGCTATGATTTTTGGAAGTTGAATCTGTCCATATCTGCCCAATCTTTTAATCGTGCAATTTCCACAGGATTTAATTTTAAATATTAGTGGTTAATATTGGTTAATATTTACAGTTGGTCTCAATTTTCTGTCTTCTGTGAGTTTCTGACAGTTATTTGTATTGCAATCATGACTCTGAAATTGTGCTTGATATCCTGGTTTTATTGGATACTACACAGATGGTCTTCTGCTGTGTGTAATGAGGGAGGTAATGGAAAACACCAAGATTGAAGGACAGCGTATTTGAGTTGTCTCAGGTAAGTTACAGGCCTCCAGAAGCGCCCCCATAAAGCAAGCCCTGACAGCTGCCTCTCCCATGGCAGAATCAGCTCATCCATCTTTGCCGGCTCTCAGAAGGAAGAGGAAGAAGCAGAGAAGAGACAGCTCCCTTGTCAGCTGGATTCTTCTCTTTTAGTTGTAGTTTTACGGGAGGTGTGAAGGCATAACGAAAAGATAAAGTCACAGCTTCTGCTGTACATACATTGCCGCCTTAGGAACTTTCAGTGCCTATACATGAAATTCTGAAATACATGAAACTGAGCCTGAAGCTGTGTTGGGACTCCCATGGACAGGGAGAGTCCATGGAACTGATGTGGGCACTGCATACCCCTCCCCACCTTGCCTTGACAGCATCTTGTGTGACAGCTCCTCACCAAGTCAAGTGCTGATGGCTGGAGGGCAGTGGGCGGCGGGACTCACTGCACTTCGCGTATGACACCAGGACTGGGAAGGAGGCCCATGTGCTGCAGCGGGGCAGGCTGAGACACTCAGGCAGTCTGTGGGCTAGGATCAGCTGTTCGAGCCTCGTGGCTGGTGAGGGAGCCCTGGATTCAGGCATGAGGAAGCTGTGCCCCCGGGCAGGGTGGGATGCACAGTCCCTCAGACACACAGCAAATCCAGCAGGTACCAAAGGAAAAAAACTTGCTGTCAGGGCACTAACTTTCTATTGTGGCTCTTCTCACACTGCAGTCAAACCCTACATTACTCTCATTAGAATAAACCTCAGTGAAAACAAAGGAATTTATTATTTTAGCCAGTTGTGAGTTACTAATTTCCAGTTATTCCTCATTCTTATTTTTTTGAGTTGGACTTGATAATCCTGATGGGTCCCTTCCAACTCAGTATATGATTTTACCTCCTTTTTTTGTTTGATATATTACAGAAAGCTTGCACATCCTTGCTACTGTCCTCCAGGCTCCTTTTAATTCTCATTTATTCTCTCTCTAGTTCTGTTTTTATATTCAGTTTAGAAATCTGAAATTTAATATATAATGGAGTTAAAAGATTGCAATTTTCATACTAACAATAAACATGAAAACTCGAAGAAAGAAAATGCCACCTTAGTACTGAAAACATATAATTTCCTGGTTGAAACATAATCATATTATAGTAAACTCAGCACTGATTTAAAAAAGACTTTGAAAAACATAGGACAGCCTGTTTGCAGTTCAGACTGTTCTCAATGCAACTGCTGTAAATATAGGATAGCTCTAACTAAAAATCTACCAAGTATCAGTGAGGTTTTAGGATGAACCGCCTTGGTTCTGTCACTATATCTGTTACATACGTAACTTTGTACTGGAGACATCCATTAATAGATTTCACCATGTCCACCTTAAGTTAATAATAGTAACATAGTAATATTGTGAAGGTGCTTCCCAGGCCACTTTCTTTTGAAAATGTTGTAGGGAACATGTAACACCTTCATAAAAGAAAAATTTTTATTGGAATGTTACATACATTGGAATGTTATTAGTGTTAATGATAAAACATTGTGGTAATTAACTATGGTTCTGGTTTTATTTGCAGGTTCTTGTGAATTTCTCAAACTACATCTAGAAATATGTAATTATAACATGGGAAAGCTGCCACTGTTTGTAATGACTGAAAGACAAGGTACAAACAGCAGGAAAGGCCTAATGAAGCCCTCTGTAAATAACAAGTCAATCATTACCTACTCCTAACACATTGGTTTCCATGAGATTGCTCTGCCAGGGACCACGTATCTTTGTTACTGAATCACAAGACACCTGCTGCATTTGCCCATGAAATACTCTCTTATTTCTGCTATTAAGACTCGCTGTTGCCAAATACCTATTTGGAGGCCTTCATAGCACCCAGGTTGATTCAGATGACCTGCTCCAGCCTGAGACTTTTTGTCCTGTTAGATCTTAGATATTTAAACTGGAAAAGTGTTTTTTTTTTTTAATCTTATGAGAACATGAAGGGTCTTGCATTGGAGAAAACTTAAAATTTAGTTACTCATTTTGAACATCAAGTTTGATCATGAGAAGTCCAAGGCACTTCATACCTATGATGAGGTAGGAAATCAAATGAGAAATCCTGCTATTGATTGAGGACTTTAAAAATCTGGCTTACATCCTAGTAACTACATGGCAAGAATAGGTTTTTATTCTTTCTGAGAAGAGAGATTCTAATAGGGATTAAGTTCAGAGATCAGGCTTTGTTTCCTTCTTTTCCACATTCTTTCTCTGTGGAATTAGGATGGCCACTACATATCTCTGCACTAGCTTTCCACATTTATAAACTGAGACTAAGATTGTTTTCTTATTTTAAGGATAAATATATAAGACTGTGTTGGGGTTTTAGAAGTTCTCCTAGTTTTTTTCTGTTAAAGGAATTTCCCCCCCTACTGTTGCTAGGGGAACAAATGGCCAGGTGCTTAAGAAGAACAAAAGACCTGGCTGCTCTTTTTGTTTCACCTGGGGCCGGAGCAGCCCTGGGATCCCAAGCCCGCCTTCCCAAGCCCCGGCCACCGCTGCCGCTTCGAGCCTTCGCTATGTTGTAGGCCTGCTCGCCCTGCCTGCCCCGACCCCCGGGGGGGGTTCTCCGTTTGGATACACCTCGTCTGCCATCCGGGATTTGTGCTCGTCCCTGCCGTTCCAGCCTGCCGTTCCAGCCTGCTGTTCCCGAGAGTCCAGGACCGGCTGCCCAGGGGTTTGTGAAGCCTTTGTTCCACCCTTCCCCGGGATCCCAGGGCACCGGTGCCGCGTGCTCCCCGAGCTCGCTCCGGAGCGCCCCCTGCAGCCGCGGGGGAACCATCGCACCTGCCCTGCTCACCGGGAGCCGCCAGCGCCCCTGCCGGCTGCGAGCGGAACTGCACCCGAGGGGAAAGGGCCCGACAGCCGAGAAGGCTGGGACTGGGTTTGTGATTGTTTGCTGTTACTGCCAGAGTTATTGTTGTTTGTTTGACTTGTTATACACATATGGATATATTATAGTAAAGAACTGTTATTCCTATTTTCCCACATCTTTGCCTAAAAGCCCTTGATTTCAAAATTATAATAACTCGGAGGGAAGGGTGTTGCATCTGCCATTCCAAGGGAGGCTTCTGCCTTCCTTAGCAGACATCTGTCTTTCAAACCAAGACAGACTGATATTACCTCAGATAGTAATAACACTTGTACTAGCTAGGCTTATTGTTTGCAGACATTGATAACAATTTTTCACATATTCCTTTCATACTGCTGAGGATACAAGGTGGGAAGTATTTTCTAATATCCTGTTAAAATAATGTAATTCTGACAAAAAATTAGTCTCCTTTACCTGAAATTACAGGGAAGTGTATCTTGGCCTCCTGTAGTCTACCACAACAGGGTGGCAGTGTTTTTTCTTCATGCAGGAACAACACGTGGCTCTTGCTCTAAGATCATGTTGCTATTAGATTTTCAATGTGATTGGGACTGAAAGCAGGCTAGCAATTGGTGTCAGAAGTCTTCAAAGTAAATTAAATAAAATACAATATCCTGCTCAATCATGTCAACAAGAGCTTCTCAGTGTATGTACATTCAGAACAAGGCCATCATCAGAAAAATAAATAGAGATTTAACTTTATAATAATTCCTAATTAAGCAAACAAAGGTCCAGATATGAGGAAAGGCTGAAAAGGGCTATTAATATATAGTGCTATATTTTGCTTTGTATTTCACTTGCAATCCATGTAATTATGTTGCCTGCTGTCTCACAACAACTCCATGATACTTTATTCTTATGCATAATACAGCATCACTCAAACACAGTCTAATATTGACATGTATAATCAGTAGCTGCAGAGAGCCCAGCACTGCTCCCATTCAAGTCAAATTTCATTATGAGAATGGGAGCAAGAACACATTGTTCCAAATGCATTAATTTGGGCTTCTGTCCTGAATATACATCAGCTGTAAATTTCTTCACAATGACTGAGGTACTCCAAAGATAAAAGCAGATGCAGATGTAAGAGCCCACATACACCAAGCTCTCTGCTTTTCTGATGCACATTAAGAAATCACACTCAAGGAAGACTGTTTAATTGCCTATTGTGTTGTCTCTTTTGGCTCTAAAGAACACCATGGGCTCTTTAAAATGGCTGTGCATTGCTAATCATGAATTCCTCTAATCACAATCCAAAAATAATTATGTATTGTAACAATTATATTAACGAGTTTTCAATCTGGCTAAAACTGTGCTTATTCTGCACACAGCCAATATGAAGAAAAGTTGTTACTTACAGGACTTCTAAATACTGTGGGGTTGTAGATGTGTACAAACTTGCACCTACACCAGTAGGGCTGCTCTGCCTGATGCCTGTGAGCTTTGAAATATGGTAAATTCTGTTAGAGTGCTTTAAAAATATGCAAATATTTGCAGTTGAGGGAGAATAATATGAGAGCAATATCTGATTCAGCTTTAACTCTTAATGAACACTTACAGAAAATTGATACCAATGCAAACGTGTAAAAGCAGAACACAAATTTCTAGTAAATTAGCCTGACTTAGTATGAGGTGCATGTATTCACATGTCTTCATTTGCCATCTGCTACTCATCTGCAGAATTTCATACTCCAATCTGGTGCTGTTCATTTCCCATAAAGCAGTTACATTCAGCCTTGTCATACTGAAAATACTGCATCCTTCTTCATAGCTGTGTTTTTCAGTCATTATTTGACATATTGTGAGGATACAACTCAGGCAGCTTGAGACAAATGGTACAAGTTCAGTTGTTCTATTGTATATAATCCTGTCCAATCTGTCTGCAGGGTTTTTTCCGTTAGCATGACTCCAGTGCACAGTGGGATATTCCACAAAGGTAGAATTTCTACTGTAGTAACATTTTATTCCTCACTGATATTACAAAGTCACCTTCTTGGTTTTGACTTAATAACCTGTCTTTGGATTCTGCTGAACAGACTTCTGGTTCCTCAAAGGGAATCTGTCAGTAAGGCTTCAAATAATGGTTGCAATGTGACTATAGTGTGACAAATTATACTGCAGATGTTGAGCAGTGTGGACAATAATGGATCTGATGGCAGCATGCCCTCTAGTGAGGCTTCACAGGGGTTTGATAAACCCAGGGAAATGGCTGTTATGGGGCTTGGCAGGCTGTTATTGGGCACATTTGGACCCTAAACGTACCTTGCTTGCTAAATATCTGGATCAAACTTTCTGCTATTATTATTATGGAAGGATGGTAGGACAATAATGTGATGTTTTTCAAATAATTTGAAACAATCATTTAGATAAAAACTGTGATCCACATTCTGTTCAGGAGCTGCTATCCATAAAAGAAGACAATTTTTCACAGTTTCATCATAATTCAGGATGTGTTTGATACACATTGGCTCTTTCAGGCTGTACAGACCATGCATCTTCTGATATCGAATTATAGTTCTATTAATTAACCCACATAATCTCCATGCTGATTATAATCTCTGTGTGAAAGAGTAGTTTATTACTACTCAGTTTTTCTTGTGCTTATGGGAATTCATATGAACTGAGCTACGTAAGCTGTGCCCACAGCTTAACAGACCTTCTTATATATGTATTGCCATCTTAAATATTAGGTGTTGTTAGTTTACCTGTTTTATATTATTGTACCTGAATTACACAGTTAAATCAATGAATAAAAGAAATGGCAGTCATAAGGCGCTTTTGAGGAACAATTAATTGAGGGACTTGAACCTAGGGATTTGAGGCCTTTAATATCCCTTTTATAAACTTGAACTTAACAAAGGGAATATTGAATCACTGTAAGATCAGAGGCCCTGGAAAGGAGTGGGGTTATCAGCAGTTGCAAGGAATAAGTGAGACAAATCCTGACTGCAACAAGCATATGACCACACAAAAAGGGGAAGGGAATTGTGTTGAAAAGAGTTTTCAAGGGAAGGCTGCCACACTGATGAACAATACCAGACTGGAGGCGACTTCCAGTCATTGAATTACAGGTGTTACATTTGCCATCACAAACTTACTGTGTGGCAATTAATAAGTAATTAATTTTCACTGGCTTTATCAGAAAATTTATATTAGGTTGCATACTACCAATGTATATTTGTGATTATGCCAGTGCTGATCTCTGGCCTTTCTTTGGTGTTTCTTTTTCCCCCAGTGTATTTCTGGACATCAAGTGTGTTTGTGGCAGCATTGAGATTAAGTTCTCTGAGCTCTTTTTGTCTCCTGTGGTAAAATAGGCTCACCTCTTGTTTGTACGATTCTGAGGAGGAAGCCAAGCAGAAACTGCAACACCTCCTCCTGTGGAATGGAGTATTTTATGAGAAATAAATGATGGTTCTCTGTGGTCACCAGGGAGTTACAAAGTAATCCTTTTTTGTACTAGAGTCTGTTGTTTAAAGAGGAATTAATTGTTCCCAATTTCCTTGGGGTTTTACTCATACTGTAGCAAAACACATGGACTGTCCTTTTTTACTCTTGCTTACTTTTATCTCCTGCTTCAAATGGTAAAATAATAAATAGGTTGAGATTTCTTATCGACTGAGACTCCTCAGACATGAATGGCATAACTGGGCTTTCAAAAGCAAAGGTCATGCCCATTGCCTTATTTGTGTGAACATTTAAGTGACAGGATAGTGACCTGTGGCAAAACCTTTTACATTCCCAGAGTGCATTTGGGGGCTTTTCAATATAAATTTTTCATGCATACAAAGTTAATGTTTCTGTCATACTAAAGGGAACTAATGAAAGAATTCTTTACTGGCAAAGGCAGCACATTTGTTCTAAACACCAGCCTGTTTTACAGCAAAATAGCTTGGTAAGCTAGTGTTATTTAACACTACTTACCTTCTTCAGTCTACATTTTATGTGGGAGTAGACTGAGTATATTTTGAGAAAATTTTTATCACCAGCTAATAAGGCAAATATGTCCTTAATTGTAGCTTACATATGGTGATTTCATGCCCTGCTACCGGTGTTCTTGAAATTATTTCAGAGATGGGTGTGAGTCCACCTTTTATTACTGCCACAGTAACTAACGTTTCATCTTACTCCAGTTAGGCTTCTGTATCTAGTGGTCTGCCTCTTTTTTACAGTAGTGTGGAACAGTGGATGAGTTTGTAGGAAGCCTATTTTTCAAACATAATTTTAGGTTGCATCTGTCCCAATATATTCCAGTTTCCTTCTGAAAGACATCAGCCAACCGCATTGTCCAGCAGTTTCAACAATTTTTGCTTATGGGTGGAGCTTAGTATTTTTTTAAAAACCCTGGAATGTTTGGAAGCATAGCAATTGAAACCAATTCTCTCTCCCTGTCTTTATTCCTCCATTTCATAACATAGCGGTTTAGCAAATATTGTATCAGTTTTAGCTAATTCTTCTAGAAAGCTCTGTAGAATGCTTTTTTCAGTAGAGGCTTTAGAAGCACCAGGTTTTCTGTAACTTTTCTTCTTTTACTGTTTTTCACAACTTTTTCTGCTTTGAAATATAGATGCAGCAAGCCTTGAATCAAGTTTCATTTGAAAATGGTTTTGTTATGTATTGTAAAATTCAAGTCCTTTACAGTTGGACTCCTGAACTTAATGGATGCCCTTACAGAGTGTCCACTCCTTCTGCCTGATCTGTATCTTTTTTGTGTGATGCTGCTGCACCTACCTGACAGCTTTAGCAGGTTGCTCTGCCATGACTCAGCAATTATTAATGTATTTTGAGGCCCAAATCAATGTCTGGAGTTGCTTCAGCTTGTGTATCCTACACTAACATATATTTTAAAATGAGGATTAACAACATTTCAAGCACCTGTGGTAGGCTATTTTTTCCTCCAATTTAGACAACAAGCATGTTAGCAGGAGCTCAGTGGAATGGTAGTGTTTTGTCTTTATACAAATAGAAGCTGCTGGGTTTTGAACCCAGTGAGATCCCAATACCTGTGTGTTGTAGCCAATGAGCCAGCAATTGTGATGGCTGAGGGGCCAAGGAGGCCTGAAATAGCGGAGACCTGCTGGTGGACTGATACCGAGGCTAAAGAATGTTGCAAAATGATTAAAGGATCAGGGGCATGGGTCATTGATAGAATTATGGGATCAATAAAAGAACTGTACAAGCAATAGGCCTGCAAGCAAAGGTTAGTGTGAGAAACTGTCTGCAGGAAAAAATCCCTGTGTGAGAAACAGGCCTGGGAACAAGAAGGGAGTTTGAGGATGTGCAGCTGTGCAGATAAGACCTGGAGAAGGGAGGGTGAACTCTGAATTCTTTTAATCATAACATAACTAGTAGAAGCTTGCCAATGTAGTCTAATTATGTAGAAGCAGAAATGCGCTTTGATAGGTTTTAAGCCACTTAAGAGTTAACAAGCTGATATACTATGTAAGTGCCCTGGATTGCTAATAGAGGGAGCTTGCTTTTATCAACCATATTGGCTGGGTCAGCAATTCCTCCTCCCGCTGGAGTCCACGGACGCTTTTCCAACAAAAGAACATCCCCTGACCTCATGGTGGGAAAGGAAAAGCATCTCCCATCAGCCTTTGTGGCACCACGCAGACTTGGTCTGTCTGAATGGCTTGTTACCCTGCTCGCCCCCAGACCCTCTCCATTGGCTCCCTTCCCTGCTCCTGCCTTTGTACCGCCCCCGTGCCCTCACATCAGTGGTTCCTGATGCTCCCTCCTCTCCTCTATAAAAACCCTGGGCCCTGTGTCTCTTTCATGTAAGTAGTGTACCGTCTTCTGTGGACTGCCATGTGGGAGAGCCCTCCTGACTCTTTGCCCCTGGTAACACTGAGCAATCTGGCTTGAGTGTGGTGTGTGAGTCCGCGCCTAAAGAGCTGCGTGGGTGAAAGGAATAAGCTTGCTGGAGTGCTGTACTGCACCCACCGGAATAATCCTTTGCCAGGGATGTTTCAGGGAAATGCAGCAACCCTTCACGAACCCACATACAGTGCATTACCTGTGAATGTTGTTGATATCTCCCCCATGACACACCATGGTGCTCAGAGTCTGGTTCTGTATCATCTGTGCTGTGTGCCATTCAAAAGAGCCCATGTTATTCCTGGTGCAGTTTCTGCCCCTTGCTTTGGTGTGATGAATTGCTAAACTCATGATGTCCCATCAAACTCTTAATTCAGCTGTATCCTGGAAAAATGAGGTACTTTCTATTTGATTCTGCTATGGCAGCAGAAGAGCTTTGCAATCACTGGTGGTTTTGTGGACAGGTGATCCTTCAAAGTCATTCAATCTCAGCACTATTTTGTGTGCTGACTTACAGAAGTTGCTAGCTATAGAGTAGCTCCTTTAGTCTCAGAAAATCAATAAATTATGTCATTAGCTATTAGAATCTCCCACACTCCTTATGGAGGTGGAGCAGTAGATTTTTTGCAAGCATCCAGCCTTTTGAAACTATTTTGCCTCCTAGATAAGTGGTTTTCTTACATTGCAACAGCTGCAATGTGATGAGATCTTTTTAGTTTAGTTCAGCTGGCTTCTCCTTTTCCCTCATTTCCAGTTGAGGATTCCAGACTCATTTCAAACTGGCAGGATTCCTTCACTCCACAAATAAAAACCATTTGTTAAGACTGGACACCATCAAGTGATTCATACTGCACAGTTTGGCTGGAATTATGGTCATTCTAACAATATTTGATGACAATGGGAGCCTGGACTTGACCTGTGAGATTCCTTCCCAGTGCTGCGATGTTCCTATTACAAATCACACAAGCAAAAAAACAAATGGAAAAGAGAAGGAAAAGCTAAATCCTGACATCTAGACATGAAACAGCACAAGAAGTTCTCTGTGAAGGCACTGTCCCCTACCTCAATCTCACTGTCCAGTGACTCATTATACCTCAAACTGCACTACAAAACTTAATTACACCAGACCTCAGACCTTCAGAGCTATGTGAAGACCTGTTCAGAGCAGAAAACATACTTTTTTGTTAAAAATTAAAGATGAGAAGGCTGTATTCTCTTCAACAGTACCTATTTTCAGTTATTTCTTTCTATAGTCATGTATGCATAGTTATCAGCAGTTCTGCTTAAAGAGGGAGAACAATTTACCCTATTATTCCTGGACATTCCTTTCCTAGATATTCAGGCCCATAGTGTGAACATTTCCTTCCTTCCTGCCTTCCTGCCTTCCTGCCTTCCTGCCTTCCTGCCTTCCTGCCTTCCTGCCTCCCTCCCTCCCCTGTGTCTTAGGCCAAAACAAGCCTTACAGATACTTCGCACAGTCCCAAATATGACAGAAGTACTGCTGTGTTGATCATGCATTCTCTCTCATTAGCTTACCTAGAATGCAGAGGTTTGACCTACTCGATTCTGCATGATCTTTCTTCCCTTATGTCTACTTTTCACCATTCTGCTGATAGATCCAGGCTGTATGGCTGTAAGGATCTGCCTAGCAGGGAATTTCCCCTCTGTAGTGCAAGCTATGGATAGTGTGTATACGTGAACAGCCTGGGAGGTTCATTGTTAAGAGGGTATGTTGGGGAGGATGAAAGTTTGGTAAGAAAGTTTCACAGGTATGTAGGCTTGGCAGAAAGATCTCTGAATGTAGAAACTGGGGATGAGGTAGAAATGGAATCAAGTTTTGGTACAGAGTAAAAGATGTTTTGCTGAAACACTGATCGCTGAGTAACTGAGAAGGCAAAGGTTGGAGATGAGTCGGAAGGAGATTTTTAGGAGTAGGACAAAGGCATGTGACGACAAACAAAGACATGTTTTTCACCAAGTAAATAAGTCTCAAGAAGAGCATAAGTAAACAGAAAACATGTCTTTACCAAAAAGAGAGATATGGCAGGCAAACAAGAAATGTTGATGTAGGAAGAAGAAGAAAGGTCTGAGAATTTTCCACTGTAAGCTTAAATTGTAACTTACTTACTCTTGTGATTGGATAATAATGACTATAATATGGTGATGGTAGTAGTTATGATAGGCTATAGGCAAATGTAAAGGTATGGTGTATGGTGCTTATTGGTTGTTATGTGTTAAGATACTCTGCAAAGAAAATATATAATGCTTTGTAACTTGAACAGAAAGCGGCTTCAGGTATACCTACAGCTGGAGCTGGCAGCTGTAGGGCTGGCTCTGGATACCCACTCCCTGAAATGCTGTAACTTCGCCTATGCAATAAACAGCTTTCAAGAGAGCTGCCTGAAGTCCAGACATCCTTCGTGAAACTTTCTCCTATAAGGGTATGAGGAAGAAAATTACTGAGATTGGGCTCAGTGACCTGCCTTCCATTCATTAGTAATCATAACTCAACCTGTACTAATAATAGGCAATATTTTTTCAACAAAAAACCAAAAATAACAACAATAACAAAAGCTGAACCAAGGTTTGCATTTGCTTTCTGAGGTATAAATTAATAGAAGCGTATCTTAGACAGAAGTACCAGCTTCATTAGACCTTTTGGTTGAGGTGATGGCTCTTAGCTTAAGGAATATGACACGTGATGCTTTAAAGGAAAAGGCCACAGATGAGAATGCTTACACTGTAAATGTTGTAGCTGTCCTGCTTTATTTAATGAAATAACTGTAATCACAGAGAGGAAAGTAGACAAATGTTTCAGACATATGGCAGGCTTCAGCAGTCAGCACAATCTTTCCAGCTCTAGGCCTTTGCCACAAAGCTAATAGCTCTACTGTTCCGGAAAGCAATCACATGCCCCATGCCTCTCCCTGCAGGTGCAGCTTTCCTGGGCAATCCAACCACAAACACTGTATTTTTGCACTCTCGTGTACAGGAGTAAGCTGAAATACTGCAATCAGGAAATGCTGTGACCAGAAGTCATGGTGAATTTTCTGAAGTAATGCAAAGGCACACAGGAAATAGATTTCCATGATTTAAAGCCTTTTCACACGGGCTGCTAAATTCTCAGAAACAGCAACTAGTAACTGAAGACAAACGATGGGTTATTGCTTTCTCCCCTGCCCTAGTTTTCCATCAAAGCAGGAAAAGAAATTAAAGATAAATCTGTTTTTATGAAATAGAATTTTTTTTTTTTAAATTACAAATAAATCTTGGACAAAACCAGAGCAAGTGAAAGCACTGCTGTTTCTCTTTTTTGGCAGGTAACTTGGTAAAGTATGGGACAGGTGGCTTCAGGAAGTAAAATACTCCATACCTCTGCACGTGTTTGGTGATCTGTTAAAATAGCAGCTGTCCCACTCTCAGTCATAATGAGAAGGTAATTATTACAGCCTTAGCTATCACTATAGGTAAGCAGACAGGCTTCAGCACAACTTGAATCCTGACTCTTTTGCTCTTGTTTACCAGAAGCGACACACTGCTCCAGGCAATTCGCACAGCAAGCAGACACATCCAGTATCAGCCAGAAATAGGAAGAGTGTTCACCAACCTCAGCAGTTGCTTACACCTTCAGAAATGTAGGTCCAGTTCTTGTGCTCACACAGATATCCTACAGGATTTTATATAAACCATTTAATACGTTGGTTAGAGCGTTGTGCTAATAATGCCAACATTGTGGGTTCAATCTCACTATAAGACTAAGAGTTGGATTTGATGGTCCTTGTGGGTCTCTTCCAACTCAAGAGTACTCTGTGAAAGGTTCTGTGAAAGGTTTGGTCCACATACTTAAAACAACTTGCTTTTTTTCTAATGCCTGTGGATACAAAAATGCTGCTAGCAAGGATTTTCTTGCTGTTTTCTGAGCCCGTGAGAGACTTTTCTCTCTCACAGAAGCGGTAGCAGAGTTATGTAAACAACCAAACACCTGCAGCCTTGAAAAGTCTTGTTTCTGGTATAGTAGAAAAATATTTTGACAATGGATGTTTCATTATTTTAGCCAATCACCCCAAGGGGTGGCTGATCCTTTGTCCAATTAGACTATGAAGAAAAAGTTTATAAAAGAGTTTTTAAAATAATTAAATAAATAAATCAATCTTGCTGTACAATTCCTGCCTGCTGGATCTTCTCTCCTCCTCTCTACGGCTGCGGGACACAGTGATATACCCTAGGTTATTTTTTTTAGTAATAAATGCCTAAAACTTTTATGTGTGCATCCTCTGAAGAAGAATACAATATGAAGAGCTATGTACCATAGGTGCATGGGGATTAACCATCTAGCAAGTATTAGAGAAAAAATGATTCCTTTATTCTAATATAAGGAGAAACAGACACTTCTCCATATAAGACTTCAGTGTTTGGAGAGCTCATCTAGGAGTGAGAAGTCTTGAATCCTAGATTTTTGCCCACTGCCAACAGTTTGCCCACAGTTTTAGGGACTTTCCATTTTGAAGCTTAAATCATAGAAATGAGAATAGTCCTGAGTTGACAAGAACATGTCTCTCACTCTGGGTTGCCCAACATAAAACTTTAAACAAAACATAAAAAGTGATTCATGGTGATATGAACTCCCCTGACACATGCACAGCCAAGACTAATATTATGGTACAGTATGCTATACTTGCTTAAACAAAATGTTTTGGTACTCCCATGTGACAAGCTTTTGCATAAAGCAATTTTGTTACACTACACATTTGAGTCAGGAAACTTTTTTGCCCAAGGCTGAGTATTTTTTGTTTGTTTGTTGGGTTTTTTTCTCTTCCTTTTTCTCTGGCAAGAAGCAGCTCAAGCTATCATTGTAAAACCTGAACCTACGTGACATGTCCAGGATGTCTGCTGAATCTGCAAGAAGATGCAATAAGTAAGGAAGACCTTACTGCAGGGAGGCAAGGACAGTGCTGTGGCTCAGGGGATAGCTTAAGGGTGATGGGTGACCCTACCATAATTGATAGCCATAACTGCTACTGTAACCACTACCAGAACCTTGACCCGTAATGACTAACTGCAATCACTACCCAAACCACTACCCCAGTCCTACTGCTAACAACTTCGCAAAACACTACCTGTAACCAATTGACATAATTATTAGCTGAACCATTTCTATAAACAATACCCGAAAACAAACCCTAACCCAAACAACAGACCTAAAAAAAACGCAAACCCTGTAAGTTTACCAGGTCAGAAAGATGTAGGAGCAGAAATGTTGGGGCCCTGCCAGGATGGCCTTGGCATGCCATTTCAAGTACTAGTGTTCCTGGAGCTGTAGCCTCTTTGACTCACTAAACCCTAACCCTAACACTAAACCTAAGCCTAAGCCTAAAGTCCTCATCTGCATTGGTGTTCGATTTTAGAAAGAAGTAGGAGCAGCAATGTTGGGGCCTGGCTGGGATGGCCTTGGCATACCATTTCCAGCCCTAGTGTTCTGAACTGTAGCCTCTTTGACTCACTCAACCCTAACACTAACCATAACCCAAATAATATTGTCCCTGCTGGGCTCCGTGGGCTCCTGCGTGCCCCCACAGACGCACGGGTGGGTTCAGTGTTACAGTCGGTAGCAAAGAGCCGAGAAGGGCATTTGTGTGCGTTCCGCCAGGAGCATTTATTGCTGCTACACTGCCGAAGGGTGCAGAGGCAAATACCAACATGATCCCGAAACTCACAGTTTTATCTGGGGGCGGGGAAAAGGCGGGATCAGGGAACGGGGACCAATGGGGAAGCTCTGGGGGAGCCAACCGGGGAATCCAAACTGGGATAGATTAACATAACAGAACAAGCATCCTGGGAGAAGCATTTTTGGTCACCCTAACATAAAGTGGTTCTTGTGGCACTAGGGACTTGTCTTACTGTAAACTCTCTATCTCTCACTGGCCACCACACCCAAACACTAGCTCTGCCCCTAAACTTAATCCTAAAGTCCCCATCCGCATTGGTGTTCGAGTTTAGAAAGAAGTAAGAACAGCAAAGTAGGGGCCCTTCAGGGATGGCTTTGCCATGCCATTTCCAGCCCTAGTGTTCCTGGAAATGCAGGCTCTTTGACTCCTTCAACCCTAACACTAAGCCTCACCCTAACCCTACACCTAAGGCTAAGCTTAAAGTCCCCATCCACATTGTTGTTCAAGTTTAGAAAGAAGTAGGAGCAGCAGTGTTCATTTCAGCAGCATGTTTTTATGCTGGTGTTCCTAAGGGACTTAGCATATCTTTGGATTGTCTTGTTCTTGGCTCAATTTGCCCTGACTTGGAAATTTTGTAGATTCAGAAAAATAAAACCCAGGCAAATGTTCCCTTATTATAAAATGTAGCTGCCCTGCAAAGAAATTTCCTTGTAATTATTTTCACAATGACCTGGCTGAAATAACTTGTAAATTTCAAGGCTTAAATTGACAACGTATCAGATATTTGTGTAAAACGATTTATGCAGGCCTTACCATTTTAGTTATTGGTCACTGTTTGAGACAGATTACCTGGGAATTTGGAAACCCATTTCATTAAATTGTCCAAGTAAGCTTATCAGACATCTTGTAAGACATGAAAACAGTAGCCTAATAGAACTTCCCTTTGTACTGAGGTGTGTAACCCTACTTCACATCAGCA
Source organism: Aphelocoma coerulescens (assembly GCF_041296385.1). NCBI lineage: Eukaryota > Metazoa > Chordata > Aves > Passeriformes > Corvidae > Aphelocoma > Aphelocoma coerulescens. The sequence continues at coordinate 21,165,180 of NC_091014.1, forward strand.
GGCACATATCTGGTGCATTCAGGATAAGGAAATGCACACCTGGATTACATGACAGCAGTGAGCCTGCAGCCTGCCTCTCAAGTACAGAAAACCCCTCCAGAGGTCTGTCTGGAACTTCTCTTCTGATAGCTCTCCTGGTGACTCCAGGTGACTACCCACAGATGTCTAATAACAGAGGCTCCCACAGGCAGGGAGGCTGTGGAGGACACAGGAAGGGAGAAACAGCTTGTCCAGAGCAGGCAATGCCTGAGGCAGAGCTCAAAGCACACAGTCAGCAGCTGGACTAATTCAGGTGCAGATCAAGGCCACTGCCACTGACCGCAGTCAGACTAAATTTGCAGAGCTCTTTCCAGCATCTTTAGCTCCTTCTGTTGGCAATATTTAGGCCTTTAAATTTAATAGATTAAATACAAAATAAATAAATATTTTAACTTATTTTGCTGAGTCAAGTTGGAGGTGTATGCCAAGGAAAAGTTGAAATCACAGTGAGAGTCTTCACAAAGAGGTAAAATTGTGTTGTATGTATGTTATGAAGTGAGAGGGGAGAGCTTAGACACGTCCCTGCCTTTGACAGGTTTCTGGCAGTAGACAGCAGCTTTATTGAGGTGGCCATCACCCCAAAACCCACTCTCGCTCACAAGTTCTTAATAATGACCAATCAGGCCTACTACAACATGAATTATCTATAGAGGAGACCAAGGAAAACAGACATAAGACTTTAAACAGACTACTTACTACACAGGATAACAAAAAAAGAACTAGTAGTAGATAAAATACAGTGCACAATAATAAAGTACCTATGTTACAGCTAGAGAAGAAATAGTACAGATTAGGAGTCAGTGTCACCTACCAACGAATGATGGTGGTATGCAGAGAATCTCCTCATTTCTCTCAAATTCTTCTCAGGGAAGTATCTCGAGGTGAGTATCTCTATGTCAAGGAAATCTCTTATACACTCTCTGAGGGGAAGGTGCCTGACAGCTGAGAGAAGTTACTGTTACTGGGTTTCTGATTTTGTTTGTTGTTGCTGCCGTTGTTGCTTGTTTGCCTTGTTATACATACACATACTAGTAAGGAATTGTTATTCCTTTTCCCATATCTTTTCCTGAAAGCCCCTTAATTTCAAAGTTATAATAATTGGGAGGGAAGGGGGTAATATTTTCCATTCCAAGGGAGGTTCCTGCCTTCCTTGGCAGACACCTGTCTTTCAAACCAAGACAAATACCTAAAACAGAAGAAGATTTTTAAAGTTTCAGAAATAAGTAATGTAAAAGACTACATCTATCACAAATCAAAATTACAGGTCAAGAGAGACGAACTGTCACTGAATTTACACAAGAGAGTTGTAAATGCAGTACTCTTTTTTAGAAGCTTCTAATAATTGATTCCACTGTAACCCCTTGTTAACAAGAACTTAAGATTCCCCCCCTCTACAAAGGAGATTATTTTATGCAGAATATACACAGAGTACAGCCTTGTATAATTCAATTAATATTTAATTAATATGGTCTCATAGACTTCATCTTATTTATAGTCTCACCAAATGTTAATAGTTTTGTTGAAGTTTCCTTGTTGAGTATCTCCTTTGCACTGGCATTTTAATTAGAAAATTTTATAAAACACAACCAACTCATACTTTACAGTCATACCTTGCTCTTCCATGGAGCTATGCTGGTTTCTCAGGTAGGTACTGTCCCAGGGCTGTGAGCTGGTCCAGCTGAGTCCCACAGCTTTGCTGACACTGTTGTTCAGTTCTGAGTGAATCTGTGTAATTCCAAGAATTATTCACATACTCACCAGAACATTTTAAGCACCCTCTATGCTTTCTGAACTCAGGAGAGATATCTAAATAGCCTTTTATTTCCTTTACGCCTGGCAGGGGGTTTCTTCAGAAGGTCTTTGGCTCTCCTGGTCTTTTCTCTCCAGGTTCCTGCCTTTGCATCCTGGTGCTGATTGTTAATGTGATGGTCACTCATGTGCAGGCAGGGAGTGTTAACACATCTGTCTACTACTGCAGCTACAGATGTTTCCTATCTCATTAGAGAACTCCCAACAGCAATACCTCTCAAGCATCACAACAACACATATTCAAAGCAACCCTCTTCCCCATGTCCCCTTTCCACACACTGCCTCTTTGTCCAGCCAAATTCACAGGATGTCCTCTCCTTATGTAAGTGTCACAGAGACGGTTTAACTTCAGGTTTACATTGAGAGGGCAGGTCAGAAGGTGACTCCTGGGCCTGGTAAGGCATGCAGACAACTCAAGTATGGTTCCTGAGGTAGAGTCATGTCATGTGGCTGGCATCAGGGTCGTGCTGATTGGGAGGTTGAACCCCCCTGTGATGGGAAAGAGGACGTCCAAAGGGGCTGCTGACGCTGGCTCTTAAGAGTACCTGTGATCCTGCTTGGTCCTGCGGCAGAGCACTGGAACCTTTAGATCTAAGTAACACATTCTTCTTACTCCTCTCAGCTGTGTCAACCACGGGAAGATTTGAAATAGCTTCTACACAGCCTATTGGTGTCAGTAATGGCAGGCAGCAGCAGGCAGCTCATACTGAATCACGAGCTTTTCTTGTTGCATCTGGGCAAGCTGACAGTTTCAATGTTTGGACAGGCTGCAGCAATGTTTTTCAGCAGGTTTCAGTATGTCTCTTTCCAAACACTATTGTGCAAAGCTCATACCTGCTCCAGATAGACTAAGAATGATGGAGAAAACACCTGCTTCCTGAATAGGTAATTCCAGGAGTTAATTATGCTCACTCTGAAAAATGTGGTCCTATTTCTGTTCTCATTTTATTTGGCTTCGTTTCCAGCTAAAGAATCTTCCTTTCCTCTGACTATTAGAAATCTTCTAAACAGATACTTCACTTGAATCAACTCTGAGCTTCCTCTTTAACAAACTAAGTAGTTTGAAGTTCTTCTGTTATTACGTTCCCTGCACTTTTTGTAATTCTTTTAAGTCCTTCTGGAAGTCCTTTCACATTTTTCAGAGTTCTTCAAAGAAAAGTAGCAGTTAATGTTGGGCAGTATTCCAGGTACGGCCATAGAGTTTTGACTTCAGCTGTGGTGCAGGAGTGCTCTAGGGTGTATTGTGCATTCTTGGTCTTCTAACCATGCATTAAATTAAAGCCATTCTGGCCATGACTTTGTCATTGCATAAACCACCAGGTAACAGAAATTGTATCATTACTGCTTTTTCTGACTTCAGTGCTCTACAAGCCCCCCATGTCTCTCTGAAAAGTCACATGTGTATTTTCTGTTCTAATTTAAACCCTTAAAGGTTCAGCTCATCTCTGAAAAAAAAAGTTATTAAAACTTTGACTTTCATAATTTACTTCCAAGCCCAGATGCCTATATGAGCTACAATGTTAATTCTGCTTTAGATTCACTAAAGCAATTTCAGCTTGTTTGTGAACTGGTTTCTTTGGTCTCTATGTTGCTGTGTTTTAACACACAGCATATTCTGTAAGGCTGATGCATTAATCTGGTTAAGAAATCAAAACAGGTATTTCCAGCCTGAGAAGTTTCACTTGATGAACCCCCAAGGGAATTAACTCTGTTACTGTGGATTTTTGACTGTTTTCATTTCAACTGAATCAGAATTGTGATGCTGGGGATAAATTTGTACCAGCTTGTTTACTGGCTTATTTGAATGACTACACAATTGTCTCACCCTAGGAAATAATTCTGCTATTGAAAGCACAGTGCTAATCAGAATTTTCTCCGTGGATAGAGAACATTATGGGTAAAAGATATAGAGCAGAACAGGGCTATATAGAATATCTTACGAAAGCAATCAACAGACACCAATTCCTTCAAGTACCCTGTTTTGAAGAAGAATAGCAGTGGACATGGTATAGGGGGATACAGCAAGCAGCCCCAACGATCCTGATCACTGAAGATCCCACTGACACCAAGTTGCTGGACTCAGGCACCAAGGTCTAAAGCAGCTCACTCTACTGTGGTGAGGGTGAGAACCCACAATTCCTCAGTTCTGTTATTTACATGTTTCCCTATGATTGGTTCATGTCTTCCCCTCCCAGTTTTATGTATATGTATATGTATATTAATTTCCCTTAGTTAATATGTATAAGTTCTAGAAACTTCTGTAGCACTCGACACCCCATTGGTTACTCCCCCAAGTCCCGCCTATGTGTTATTCCCATTGGTTCCCTCACTGCTAACCCCACCCACTTGCCTTTATCTCATTGGCTGTAATCCCTTTCCCCGCTTTCCCTATCACCACTATAAAATCCTGGGACCTTGTCAAAAACTTGGCTCTTCATCCTTGTCCCTTTGCCTGAGTAAAGCTCAGCGCAGAATCCATATGGAGAGTCCTGTCTCTTGTGCTTTGTCTCCGCCTGCGTGCCCTCACAGCGGCCTCAGAGAAGATTGCTCCCTCGGGTGGGGAGCTCTTCCCCTCTTTTTTGTGTGTGCCGCCTTCCAGAAGGGTTGTAGCCTAGACCTCCGGGCTCCTTTCTGTTGGTATGCTGGGTGCAGACCCTCTCAGTATAGAATGCAAAAGGATCAGTCTGTACTACCAGCTAGGTGGACAAAATAAGTGGAAAAATACTCCTGTTTGCACTTTCTTAAAAGAAATGCTCCTTCCTTCCATTATTCACTGGATTGCTATTTGCACAGCTCTGTGATTTTCAGTTAATACTGCAAGAGAGAGTAATTACATTTGTTTTAGAAGTAATGTTACTGTGTCAACACTAGAATTTCTGCTACCTAATTATCCCTTTGGATAGCCCTATGTGAACCTTGCTCAGTTGTTTCCCTTTTTTTGGCCTTTTTTTTTTCTTTTTTTGGTCTTTTTTGATTATGAACAAAAGGTTTAGCTGATTACCATAGGTATTTGCTTTACTTAAAAAAGTCAAGAAAGAACATCAGGCTGTACTTGATCACATTAGATTGCATTCAAGTACATGAAGGAGACCTGGCTGGGGATATTCAATATCTCATCATTCATACAAAGTTTGCTGATCTTTCTCATAATTGCCCAGCAACAAAGTGTCAAAGTCAGCCCCTTTTAATTAATGACAGAGAAGCAATGTGTTAATAATTAACACAAAGATATGGGCCTTCAGAAGTAAGGTCTTGACAGCTCCTGTCTTTAACATATGGAGCTGGATTTTAACCTAGGAAAATTATTTTTCTCACAATATTTAAATAAATATAAGTCTATTGAAATTTAAACTGTAAATTAAATTCCTCTCATTTTCAGATCATAATCAACGTCTGGATGACGTATATTCTACCAAGTAAGTTGAAGAAAAATGGTTTTGCCGGATACCTTAAAAATTATATGGACAAGATACTCTTTAACACATGGATTGCTGTATAAAATGGGATTGCCAAAGCATTAACAGTGTCAATTTTGTCACGCCTTTGTCATGCCGGGTTTATACATCCTGATTGATCCCCAGCCACATGACATCTCCATAGAATGTTCACAAATAATCAGGTCTGTGTTCACAGTACAGCTCTTAGTAGAATTGTAAATAGCTTGTAGGAAAGCCTTGTCTTCTGAAAATTGGCTGTGACAAGGAGGTTGCAATTGTGTTTGAAAAATTTTGTCAGGATTGTGTATTAGCTGTGGTACTGCCCTGGGTCAGGACAGGGGGATGTTATCAGCACTTGACTCACAACAGCCATATCATTTAGGTGAAGGCAAAAGCAAGGAGAAATATTTCACAGAGTTACCAAGAGATGAGCTTCCTTGTGAAATTTATTGCCCATGAAAATAATGGATTGTAGAATTATCCTGTCACACAAAGAAACAGATAATGTGGCCTCGCGCTTGCTGCTCAACGGCCGTGTCCAGACCGGGGGTCGCTGGCAACATACCTGCCGAGGTATGTGCAGTTTCATGAAATAATTGTAGCAGAAATCTCCCAATTAATTTTTTTTTTATTTTTTTAAGAGTGCAAAGATGTGTAAGTTAATGTCTTCAAGACGTCTTTTATTACACCAGGGCTGAGCAATGGTCAGACCCCAGAGGTCACAGAGCCGTGTGGGGAGGCTGGCCAGCCTTTCTTAAAGAGAGGGCCCGGGGAAGTATCTCCAGAGGAATGTCACTGATGCCTGAGCTTCCTGGCATGGCGCCTGAGGTCGTGCAGGTGTATTTTAGGTGCTCCCTCTGGAAGCAGTACAGAAATGGGGAACATGAAAGCCTTCTCCGAGAGACTCCAGGTAACTAGAGGCGTTGTGAGAACTGAAGACCCTAGCCATTAAAGCTCTTTAAAAATACCTGTTTTACTGTTGCTGCCCAATCGTCTGGTTTGGGGTCAGGCCGTGCCAGTCACGCGCCTCTGGCGAGGGCGAGCGCCCGGAACCGCCCGCGCTGCCTCCCTGAGGCCGGAGCGGGGCGAAGGCAGCCCCGCGCGCCGCCAGATGGCGCTCGCCGCCAGCCGCAGGAGCCGCCGCTGCCCGATGGCGCCCGGCGGGAGAGCGGGGACGGGCGGCCTCGGGCCGGCCTTGGCTGCCCCGTTAAGCTGGCCCAGAGTCCCTGTTTGTTTTTACACAAGTGTTTAGGATATTGACAAATGCAGGCGAAGGCCCAGAGATTTCCAGGCAGAGCTCTCCCGCTGGGCAGCGTTCCCGCCTGTCCCCGCAGGGCTCGCTGCAGGCCCCGGCGCCCTTGGGACAAACCCCACGGCCTCGTAGCGGGTGGTGCCCGGGTACTACCGGCTGGCAGGGCACGGTTAGGGAATGACCATAGCTGAAAGAAACCCACACCGTGCGATTGACTTGAAGTCTCGGCCACCAAACTGTTTATTTATTTATTAACTTACTTAAATACAATTACAATACAACAGGGTATTTTGTGTTGTAGTTGCATCACAAAAGACAGTAAATTGCAATAAAAAGGCATTTTTAACCTACTTTAAACAAATTTTAGTTGTATGTGACATTTTTTCAGACATTTTGAAATAATTTGGAAATCTTATTTTTTTAAGTGGAAATCACTGTACTTGAGCAGTATAATCTTAGTAATGTCTGTTTTTCAGTTTGCCAGGAGAGAGAGAAGAGTTTCCTAGGAATGCAAGAAGCTGTTTGCTGGTTTGTGAGAATGTCCACTGGTAATAGTTATCAACTTGCAGCATTTTTGCTGTCTCATCTGGAGGGGAATTCTAGCCAGGGAATTTGGGAAGTGTGCACAATTTATTTTAGTGTTTGTAATACTTTTGCAAGCTGTGTGATACTCACTAAAGAAGAAAAAAAATGTAAAATAACGGTGTAGAAATGTTCCAGAATGTAGCAGTTTTAATTTTCTTAGCATTAAACTAAGGCTTCAGGGAAGTGATGCAGGCTTTCTGATAGAAGTGATTTAGTGTCAGAAATCTGAGATAAAACTGAGTTTGTGTGGGTGGGAAATAGATGGAGGTTTAACTGGAGAACATATCTTATAAATTAGGACAAGTGAGCAGAACAGCAGCAAGAATCTACTTCTGGTGGTTATGGTTCTGCTGAAATACTGAGTTTTTATCTGTAAAGGCACAGGAAAAACATTCTAATTAATTAGATTTATTTACAACAACTGGGTTTGGGATCGAAATAATTGCCTTGAGACTGAAGTGCAGCTGCAACACACATTCCAGATGTGAAACGTAACACTGTGTTGTGGCCGCCTTCATTTTCTGAGTTTAAATCCAGAATTGGTCAGAACTAGTAAGTGAATAAATTATTATTGTCCTCTGAATGAATCCAGTGCAGAGGTGCTGTCACATTTCCTCAAATAATCAGATGTATATTGGCAACAGGCAGGGAAATAGCTTCCTGCCAGATGAAAGGTCACCCTGAGAAAGATCATTCACTTAGGTCTGGGAGGTAGGAAACTCCTACCCCCTGGGGCATGCATGTTCACTAGATCTTAATTTGCATTGCAGTTTGAAGCTCCATCACACTCCTCACGTGGATCATGCTTCGATCTTCAGGTGAAGGAGTTCGCCCTGCTCCTGGGGAAAGCAGCCAGGTGTGTGCTGTGTCCTGCTGCACTTTCCCTCCACAGAGTGCGTGCTTCCTGCTTGTACTTTTTTTTTTTGTTATGCTTCCAAAGTTCAGACCATTTTTGTATTAGGCCACGGAGTGACATCAGAGTCTGTGTGAACGGCTTACTGAAAACAAAAAAAAGATAAAACAAAAGAACCCTTGGAAAGCTAAACTTCGCCACTTTCAATAGGCAGCTAATGAGACCTAATGTTTGCAAGAACATGGAACAAGCTTTCCCTTTACTCTTCCAGCTTCTCTTCCAGCATACCATGATGACAAGTATCTGTTTTCACAGTAGCTTTCAAAGGGTATGCTGTTCCATGCTTAATGTTTATTTCAAAGTGAGAAAGTTATTCAGTCTAATTAAACGGATACATGTAATTTTTTTCATTCTTTTGCTACTCTCTCCCTAGTACAGCTGCGCAGAAATATCACAAACATATAATGTATATCTGCAGTCTACTATGATATTTTTATCTATCAGAAATGGTTTTCTTTAAAACTCCATCTTGCTTAATTTTCCTGGGGTGTCTTTTTACATCTCTTTTAGGTGTCTGATTGAGATATGCTGAACAGGACAGATTTTTAGAGGTGCAGTTGTCTGATTCCTAGGCAAAAAGACAAGCTCTTCTGAGAAGCTTTTGTTTTGGAAGCAAAATTCGGTTTTCCACAGGAGGCAGCCTGGACTTATGTCGTCAGAGCACAAAACCTCCTACATTAGGTTCATTAGGTTAGGCAAAACTGTACAAAGAGCTCCAAAGTTGAAAAAAATGTACATTGTTTCCTCTTAATTTGTCAAACTTATTATAACAGGAAAGAATTTCTTTTGGCATAGGTTGCTGAACTGTGTCTCAATTCTGTAAAAATTTCAGTGCTGCCTGAGCATCACTGAGGGCCTGGAGGAGTGGGGATTGCTATGTTTGGGCATGGACTTCCACTAACGAGTTCCATAGTAGAAAGTCTGGGAGTGAATAGTGTCCATGAGATTCAAACCAGCCATTTGGAGCACTAACTAGGTGGTAATGGTCCTTCATGAAGAGGAAAAAGAGTTCTTCTAAGAACTAGTTCAGGTCCCCATGTTACCTACACCAGCTTATGATTTCTCTTAGTAGAAATCTTAGTAGAAATGTCAAACAAGTTTGAGATGTTCCCTTAGGTGGTTTTAAACACTAGTTTTCTGGCAGCAGCCCAGACTAGGTTGTAAGGTATTGTACAGTGCTAGGCGATGGACCAAATTCCATCCCAAGACAGACACGGATGCTATGCAAAGGAAGGGCAATGTTTATCCTTGAATAAACAAGCTTCTTAATTTGCTCCTAGTTTTTCAAAAAGGGCATATTGGGGACAACTTTGGAAACGGCATAGAAGCAGTGGCACACTTATAGGAAGTGAAATATATCCTAGCAGGAGAAAGTGTGCAGTATCATTGTTCTGTGTGAGATATGATACTTGTATTCATTTTTCTACTGTAAATATTTTTATCATGGTAACTTTAGAGACAGAACTCAGTTAATGCACTTCATGTAATGCTTTTGCATGTATAGATAGAGCTTAAGGGCATGGGTATTCAAAACATTGGAATTAGAGTTTACCTGACAGTGACATCAGAAAGTTAGGATGGTTCCTGTGTTCTCTGTGTAGCCAATGTCTGTGCTGCGAGCTGTGCGAGCACCTGATTTTCTCAGCCAAAAATTAAAATTAACATCAGACTAAGAACCTTCACATCACTGTACAGAAAACTTAGCCCAGTAGCCTGTGTCACTATGGCACTGCAGCAGAAATGCTCAGAGAAAGCACAAGAAGAGCGAACAAAGAATGTGAACAGTGATCTCTCCTGCCCTGCTTTCTGAGTCAGAGGTTGAATTAAGACTACTATTTTGTAAAAAATTTTATTAATTTTTACCAGTGGACCAGCCTTCCCTGAATTTCTCTGACTTTTTGACTTCATAAACACATTTGACCTGCACAGAAGCCTGTGACAATATAATTATGCACTGTATGAAGAAATACCTGCTCTCTCCTGCTAATTTGACACCTAATAATTTCAGTGGGTGCCCTTAGGTTTTGTGTGGTGTGACACAGTGAATAGTCATTACCTCGTCACCTCTTCAGCACTGTTCATTGTAGCCTTCCTCATTTGTCTTTTTTCTACCTGGAGATTCCTCATCCATTTGGTTTTCTCTTATACAGAAGCTGTTTGCTGCCTTGGATCATTTTCACTGCTATCATGTCTGCTTTCCTACTTCTACCCTCCCTGAAGTTAAAGGACCAGATTGCATACAGAGACTTACCCAGCATGGACAGGTTTTTGTCAAAATAAACCATGATAATAGATTATAACCTTGTTTTGTTTTGTTTCTGAACAGGTCTATTAAAATCAAGTCACAGGATGGGAGAAGTGGTAATGTTGTCCTTTATGTATACATCAGTTGTCATGAAAGGAATGAAATCTGAGTTCAGATCCTTTCTGCCTACCTTTGAGAAGGAAACTGAACTAGTGCCTGAGCTACAGACTGATCAGGACAGTCTCTCTTGGTTTTGCTGCACTGGTTTGGCTCAAAGTTCTTTCAAAGCCACTGGAGTAGGGACTGAACCCCAACCACTTTGCTTCCCAGGTGTGTGTGTTTTTTACTTTAGGGAAATAGTTCCTTGCTCATGCTCTTCTCTGCATGCCTTTGCTCTGAACACCTGTTATAGTCATCAGTTTATTTCCTTGAATAAGCTTGAGCTGATGTTCTCCAGGACACAAGAGTTCAGAATCCTGATGACTCAGGGCTGTTTTATCAAACAAACTGCAGTTGCTGAGGGTGCAGTTGCTTATTACTGAGCTGGTATTACGCCTACCTAAGCAGTGTTAGAAGTGGCTGCTCAAGAGCAGCATATCTTTATGGTGAAACAGTCATGGCCCTTGCCTTGCTTTCACTAGTCAGACAAATTTATTTGGAAGTTGAGGAGGAGGCATGGCTGGAGCTCAGCTCATCTGCCCACTCCTACCAGCAGAGTGTTGTAGGGAAGGTTGAAGAACCAGAGAGCTCTGGTGAGACCGCTCACTGGTGGGTTAGCAAAGTATAAATAACTCAGCTGACTCAGGATACAAGGAAAACTGCCTCTCTCATCTGTTTGTGCTGCTGTTATGCTTGGCCTGGCCCCTTGCTCCGCCCCTCCCTTCTCCCCATAGGTGGATGTTACATCACCCTGCCTTTGTACCCCCCCCCCCCCCCCCGCCCTCAGATCAATGGTTCTGATGCTTGCCTGGGTCCAGTACAAAATGCTGGGTCCCATGTTGTTCGGTCTCTTTTTGTCTCTGGTCTCCCTTTGTGGCAGGATGAAATAAAACTGGTCCGTGGAAATGCCATGCGAGAGAGCCCTCCAGACTCTGTGCCTCTGGTAATGCTGAGCTATCTGGCTTGAGTGTGTGTGTGAGATCCGCGCCTAAACAGCCACACGGGTGGAAGGAGGAAGCTTGCTGGAGTGCTGTACTGCACCACCTGAGCGATCTCTTGCCAGGGACGAGGGAAACGTTCCCTTCACGAACCCACGCACTGCGTTAACGGAGGTGCTTTCAATGATCAAAGAAAGGACAGATGTTTCTCAGACAACACTTAGGCAGCAGTGAGCCTGTCACCTTAGAACTTCATCTTTAAAACTAAAGATGCAATTTGTTGGGGTTTTAGTTTAGTCCTAGTTTTTTTTTCCTGTTAAAGGAATTTTTTCCCATATGCATGTTGCTAGGGGACAAATGGCCATACTTAAGAGAAGACAAAAGACCTGGCTAGGCTTTTTGTTTTCAGCGGGGTGTGGGGTCAGTTCACTCTCAGTCCGGAGAGAGAAGCTGCAGAGAAAGGAGCTGCTGGTTCCTTTTTTCAGCCGTTTTTCTTTCTGCTGGAAACAACGCCGGGATCCCAAAGCCGTTTTCCCTGCCCTGCTGGAGGCTGGGCTGTGGCCGCCCTGCCCCGCTGCTGCTTCGAGCCTTCCCTGCATTGTAGCCGTGCTCGCCCTGCCTGCCTGGACCTCTGGGAGGTTCCCCTTTTGGATACATCTCCTCTGCCACCCAGGATTTGTGTTTGTGCCTGCCGCTCCAGCCTGCCATTCCAGCCTGCTGTTCCCGAGAGTCCAGGATCGGCTGCCCAGGGGTTTGTGAAGCCTTTGTTCCATCCTTCCCCGGGATCCCAGGGCACCAGAGCAGCCGCGTGCTCCCCGAGCTCGCTCCGGAGCGCCCCCTGCAGCCACGGGGGAACCATCACACCTGCCCTGCTCACCGGGAGCCGCCAGCGCCCCTGCCGGCTGCGAGCGGAACTGCACCCGAGGGGAAAGGGCCTGACAGCCGAGAAGGCCGGGACTGGGTTTGTGATTGCTGTTACTGCCAGAGTTGTTGTTGTTTGTTTGACTGGTTATATATCTATATATCTCTATATATATAGTAAAGAACTGTTATTCCTATTTTCCCACATCTTTGCCTAAAGGCCCTTGATTTCAAAATTATAATAACTCAGAGGGAAAGGGGTTATATCTGCCACTTTAAGGGAGGCTTCTGCCTTCCTTAGCAGACACCTGTCTTTCAAAACCAAGACACAGTTTCTTCTGGGTGGGGAGTCCAGGGCTTCTGGTCCATGCAACGCACAGCTTCTGTGGTATTTCTGGCCTCAGCATGAAGCCCTACCCATCCTTCTCCCTGATCTCTCTGATCTTCTAGGCTTTTGTAAACAGAGCCAGAGAGGTCCCTTGCAGCAAAGAAGAATAAACAAAGAATAAACATTTCTTAACCTATTGGTAAGACAAAAGAAAAAAAAAAAAAAAGCATGTGGCCTATTTTGACTGTTCAAGCCTTTTAGGTAGGTGTAATTAGAGATAGCATTGTTGGCTTTCATTAGCCTTAATTAGATGTGCATTGGTAGGCAGCTCTCACTCTGATCAGTACCTCTTCCCCATGGCTCTTCCTGCCCTGGAAGTATTCAGTAGCAACACTCAGTTCTGCTTTCTGGCCTCTTTTAGGCCTGGAGGTTTTCACAAAATGAACATGTTTGACTGCAGTTCACCTCATTAACAAGGAGCTGTTTCTGTATTGGCTTGCCTGGATGATCTCTGGTCACTCTAGCCAGCATGGGAAGTATTGGATCTTCCAGTTCCAGTTTTATGTGTCGTCACAGCAGTCTTTACTAACAATAAACACAAATCAGTGTTTGCAGCATGAAAAATGGGAGAAATAAAATCACTTGTTTGCAGTTTTCTTTCTGCTTCAGGAAAAGGTTTTTGTTTGCATCTAAAAAGACAACCTTGTCTGCAAGCCCAACTACCAACGCATTGTCACGGGTTGTTTGGGGACACAGCACTTGCTCTATGCATGACTCAGGGTTCATCTGCAATGCAAGAGGAACTAGCTGCGGTTTGCACATCACCCTGACACATACCCTCTGGACATAGTGATTCATGTCTCTGCATCTGCTCTATCATCCCTAACTTGGGAGATGAATCTGTACAGTCTTGCAGCATGCATGCTACTCCTTTCCTCTCTTAAGAAAATCCTTGGTAAGACAGAAGGTTCTAGATTGTGTGTAGGTCAGCAGTGTGAGCTGGTCTGACATCAGTGCTTGGTAGAGACACCTGAAAGCCAGGGGCTGAACTTATGACAGTTGTTTCTTATATCCTTTTCCATTATTAGTAAAAGGCCCAGGCTCTGCTGATCTGGACATTTAAAATGTATTTCTTCCCACCCAGTCTGTTTCAAAAAGTTGTTGAGAAACTGAAACGAGAGCACTTCAGGTATAAGGTTGATAGCCCAGGCATAGTGGTGGCAAAATCAGTTTGCCAGTTATTGTGTGCTGGTTTTCAGCCTCCAAAAGTGTTGTACCTCTTATTGCAGGTACATAAGATTGGTCCTGGTGAACTTTGGAGCTTGATGTAAATGTCTCATAGGAGTAGAGACTGGTGCAGGTTCCTGCTGTGACAAAAGAGGAAGGATTTGCAGGACAGGTCAGATAGTTGAATCTCTCTTCAAATATGCCTGGTTTTCTTCCTATTGATTGTATTTTTAGCAAAGGAAGCCATGTTCCTGATTTAGTTGCCCTGGTGAAGTTATCATGGTCCTGCTGTCGCAGTGAGCCCTGTGCTGAAGCAAGAGCTGAAGTATGCACTGAAAGCACTCAGACCAATGTGGCATTTGAGCAGAAAGAAAAGGAAATAAAGCAGTAACCATTCCAAGATGACAGACTGATTTGCCTACCTAACAAGCCATTGAGTGCTTTGTAACTGATAAAGTAAGTGATGCACTACTGCCCAATGTGGAATAAAATGATTCTCTTGATAGATAATAGCTCATCTTACAGTTGATACAGTGACATGAAAACAGGCCATGAAAACCTGACACTCAGATGAACCCCAGAGCGGGAGCAAGGGGAAGGAGGGAGGTTGAGAAGAGGGGGAAGGAGCAAAGCAGAAAGGAAGAAATGTGGCAAGTGGAGAGAAAAAAGCTTTTCACCTTTCAGCAGTGTTCAGTCTTTGATTCAAGTTGTTCATATGATGAAACCATCCCCACAAGGATTGTGCCTGAGATGTCTTTACTTTCTGTCTGAGCTCATGATAAACATTTACATGAGATTTCCCCCCCCATAGAATAGAGAACAGAATGGTTTTTATTGATCCAGAAAGTCAAGCTACAGACAGCATTAAAAAACTTTGTAGAAGAAGTTTAAAATCTGCACTGAGAGTATCTTATTCTGTATTTTTTTTTTCTGGGCAGACATAATAGCTCTTTTCCAGTATTTTGTTGTGATTTTTGTCATTCTGAAAATAAAATACAGTCATTTGGAGAAAATCAGGATATTGCAATGCGTAGGCAAAAGCTTTCCAGATGGAGAAAAAGTCATATCCTAACCCTTTTTGTCCCCAGTATTTCTTGGTCTAAGTTATTTTGTTTTACCAAGGGTCTTTTTCCATAGCTGTAATCCATATATCTACGTATCTACGTATCTATGTATCTATATCTATCTATATGTACGTTAAGTAGTAGAAGAAAGAATTACAAGCTTCTGTGAACACCTTACAGAAGAAAGCAGATGGTAGTTGTTTACTTGACAGAAGTGCATCCAAGACTGGAAATGCCACACCAGAGACATGGCAGGAACGTTGTTACTGTGAAACCTTCAGTTTGTGCACTGGGAGCAAATGATACTTAAGGTTGGGAAAGACCTCACAATATAGCTGCTGGTTTTAAATAAAATTTAGCTGTGGGGAAGGAAGAGTGTTCTTGATCACAAGATCAGGGCAGCCTGTGCTCTAGAAAGTCTCTTTCTCCATCCTCTCACTCTGGGACTTGTATTAAGACTTACAGGTGATTAATTTCTGAAGTGACTGAAAATCTTGATGTAAACAAGTCAGTAAAAATGGGAATACAAGAAGACTATTTATATGAAAGGAGAATGCAGTAAGCTTGGGAAGCAATAGCATTTGTATCACATATAGCCTGATAATAACATTACCTTTGGGATAGTTACATGTATGAGTATTCCTTGACACCAGTAATTCAAATACTGCCTTGTAGCAATGTAATTATCCTGCTTTCTCTTTAAAGGCTGGCTGTGGTTTCAATTAATTTACATTCTAAAGAAATCTAATTTTTTTAATAATGAAAAAACGCCTTCTCCAGGTCTTAACAGGTCATTTTAGCAGATCTCTGCTAGGCCAATACTGACCTGGGAATTGTGGACAAATGTGATTCTCCTAAAAAGAGCCAAACAGGTAATTTAAGTCCCTTGTCTGATCCACAGAAGCAGAGCAACTTTTTACAAGCAGCTATGCAGGTACTCACACAGTCAGATAAGTTTTTTGGGAGGACAAAACATTCCAAACTGCCTGTATTCAGCTTTCTTTCAGGTGTTTGTTGTATTTCTGTGTTTGACTGGACCCTTGGAAAATGGTGGTGGGGAACAGCATCCTGCCATCAGCTGGTAACAAACTGTAAAAGCTGTTTAGGTTGGAGACAAGAGCTCTGCCTTCCGTTAGCAGGTTGCCGAACACCTAAACATCACTTATTGGCTTCTCCTCTCAAAAATGCCTACAGCTCCAGTAATGAGGATGTGAACAATCCAACTCTGCTGGTGTGGTTTTGGATGGTGTGCAGCCAAGAAGACCTGGGCAAGAAATGTGCTTTCTGAACTGATCAGGAAAATATGTTGACTACCTGGGTGGCTGTTCAGAGAAGACTGCATTCTGGAAACAGAAGGGTCTGTGCAAAAAATGCAAATGTAAGATATGTGGAATGTGAATGTCCAGAGTGCAAAACTGCTATATGCAAACGCTGCAGATCTTTTTACCTAACTTGAACCATGCAGAAACTGATGTCCAGTCTGACCTAATACCTTATCATACCACTGTGAATCTCTGTGGAAACTCATCTGGACATGCCCTGTCCTCCCTCCCAGTTGTAGAGGGACCATGGGAAAGTAAATGCTGAAGAGAAACTTTTAGATAGCTGAAGTTAGGTGATACAAATTAGGACTACTTCCCAGGAGTCAAATTACTGCTGTTATGAAAAGCTTGGATTCTGATATTTCCCACAAATGCTGTAGCTCTTTCACAAAATTTCTTGGATGCATACAGAAAGGGTCCTTCGATTCCCAGGTTGCATCAAAATAATTTACATACTGGCTGCACAGGATGCTGAACTCTTTAGAAATCAGAGAAGAGCTAAAAAGCTTGGTTTCTTCTAAAGTAACATTTCCAGGTGTAAAAGTAAGGAATGTCCACTGAGACTTGATAACCTTAATTACCCAACAGTCTGAGCTCTTCTTACTGCAACCTCTCTGTTCCATTAACAAAGATTTTTCACGTTTGTGAAGGTGTCACAAGCATGATGTGGAATGAACTGTAATATATGATTTTGAATGGAGTCTTTCATTGCCTAGGAACCTTTTAAATAGGCCTTCTGTGTCTACTTATGGCAATTGTAATGAAGCAGACACAATTTTACCCAAGTAAAATAAGAAAGTAAAATCTAGGCAAGAATTCTGTTCCTGAGTCTGAATTACATTTAGTGCTAACTCCCTGCAGACTCTATTTCCACTCTGTCAATAGCAAATGTGCTGTTTGCAGTATATGGCTGAACAAATATATTTTCAAATGTCTCCTTGACTCCTTCACAATCTGTTGCATTCCATTGGTAGTACAGAAAGCTGCTCATCTGGGAGAAGTATGGAAGATGGGAACAAACTTGACTTTATTCAACTGGAGGGGAAAAAAAAGAGGCTTGGGTTCTTTTTATTTATTCATGAATAAGTCAGATTAGGAAATCTAGTTTTGTAACTTTTTGCTCCAGGAATGGTGATAGCAACAATAATAAATATTAGCTTTTATGAGTAGAGAACTCTTTTTTGATTACTTACAACTACTTATTTGCATACACTGTTTGTTTGAATTCCACCCATGCCAGAAGTGCCTTTTAAAGCAAGCATATATGGTCTTTTTCAAGGTCTCAAGGCCTTGCAGCATTTAAAATTATATTCCACAAATACATGCATTAAGTTTTACTTGGCATAATTGTAATAAGTCAAATGTTTACTCTGAAAATAGAAAGATTTAAAGTTGATAATAAGTAACTCATTGAAATTGACAAGAACAATATGCAGTGCTTAGAAAAATGGAAAACACTTTTTGCTCAAGAACATTAAAATTTAAGAGACAGGGTTATGTTGGTTAATGCCAGGCGAGGATGTGGCTAACTTTATTAATCCCATAAATGCAAAGACATGTTCACCTGGAATAAAAGCTGAGGACAGCGTGGGTGTGTCATTGATTGCAAAGTCAGTGTGTGCGCAGGCTTGGCCTCTGACACTGAGGTTAACTGGTATGGAAAAGGCTATGTCCATGCCATTAAACTCTCTCATCTGCCAAAATGGGGCAGCTCACACAGTTTGCCTCTTGGGAGTAGTATGTGAATGCCTGAATTATGGCCTAGAATTATGTGGAGGAGTATTTCTTGGCCCTGGCCAGCAGTTTAGTTTGTGTCTTGACCTAGCCATGTCCTCTCATCTGAATGCTGCAAAACAGACTGTATGCTGCATGTTCTGCTGTGCCTCTCAGGAAGGAACAAGGAGGAAAAGGATCTGACTTGACCTTGCCCTGATACAGAGTTGCTCCTCAGGCTCCCTTCCGATGCTTGATACCATAATGGTCAAAGCTCCCTACCAGTTGCTTGGCCCCCACCCTCAGCAAGACGGTCTTTGGGGAAAACAGGAATAACAGAGTGAGTAAACTCCTGGGTCATGATAAAGACATTTGGTATCACCTCAGCTATTTCTCACACTTTTTGCTCCCTATGGTCCTTTGCCTGTTTGGCATTTCCTCCCCTTTCTTAAATTAGTTATTGCAGATAAGATAAAACATAAATGTTTTCTGGCCAGCAGAAGACAGTTTTCCTGTGCCGTATTTTGAACTTCTGCCCTAGACCACAAAAGCAACAGGTTTCCTCAGCATTTCATCTCAAAGAAAACACCAAACAATTTTTGCTGTGTATGAAGTGACTGTAAAAAAAGGAACCATGAAGTATGTACTTAGTTCATATGGGGTTTTTTTTGTACAGCTTATGTATAACAAAGTTTTAACTAGGAGAAAATAGTGCCTGATACAAGGTTTTGAGCAAATTTTGCTTATCCATTGATCTCAATACTACCAGCAATGGTTTACAAATACCTTACAGGACAGGAGAGGTCCTGAGACCATTTGAAGTAGCTTCCCATATGTCACAGGTGGTTAAGGATACCGTATATTGAAATGATAATTGTTTCTTTATGAACATATGTTTTGTTTTCCACTGAAAGCCATGTTTGAGAAAGCATGTAGACTTAATCTGGAAACCCAAATGATGAAGAGTAAACCTTTTCATTTGGTAATTGGTTTCAATGTTTAATGACCTGCTTTTTAAAACATGGTTCTATGGTTTGCCTACCTTACTGCCTCCCTTCCCTTGTTCCTCCCTTCATGCATCGTGTTTTTCCTCCTCTTCCCCCTTCTGTTTCCCTTCCTTCCTTTTCTATCTTTCACCACTCATTCTTGACAGGGTTTTCACTGCTGGAATTAAAAACTCAGTAGTGTCTTCCTTTAAAATGCTTACCTAGCCTCTTTGATTATCATTTTGGTCAGCTGAAAGTGACCAGGCTTCTTATCTTTTCCACTCCAGCTCTCAAATAATTTAGTTGCTTTATTTTTTTCAGTTTGTCAACATTCTTTTTAAAAATAGGCTCCAACCCCACAGAGTATTTCAGTCTTTACTCAGCAGTACCTATACCACTTAATCAGTATATTAATCCTGTTCAACCTTCCCTTACCTGGGTTTTGTTGTTACAGTTTTGGTCTATCGTACCATCAGTCTTTTCTTGTATCCTTTCCCTTATTCAGTAAGTCTAGCCTTCCCTTGATCTTTCTAAAAAGGAAGAATATCCTTTGGCTATACCAATTTTTTGAATGGGTTACTCAGGTTAGCAGGCAGTCAGAGGGTTTTGTCTCCTCTGTCTTTTATTACTGTTTGCTGCTTTTTCAGTCTTTGCCCCTGCAATTGCAATTTCCTCCTTCATCACTTTTGAAAACAAAATCTGAGTAGTGAAACTTTTTTACTGATGCTCCTCTATTGGCAATGATGTTTCCCAGAATTTTTAGATCAGTGTAATGTTGTATTAATTTAACAGATCTGTAGAAGTCAAAGGTAATTGTGGAGCTACAACACACTTAATGAAAGTTGTAACGTAATTTTAGAAGTAATTCAAGTATTTGCCAAGAGCTATTTCCCTAAAACCATGTTGACAAGAGTTTCCTCCATTCCTGTCCTTTAAATCTTTTTAAAGTTGAACTGATGAAAAATGATATTTACTGATTTCAGAAGGAAGGTAAGAGAGAGAAGTTCACAGAAGGAGGTAAGTGGATGCTCTTGGTACAGGAATGAGTACAAATGGCACTGATGGTTTAGAACAGAGAAATATAGCAATACTTTTTTAACAAACTGTATTCTGGTTCTTTTTGCTAATTGCAAAAAATATTTATAGGAGATGAAGGCACAGTGATGAGAGTTTTTTGTTTCAATCTCCAAAATAGAACAAGAAAGCAGAGTCAAGCCATTATCCAAAATTGTTCCTACAAGCAGAGAAAGGGTTAAAGAAAAAAAGATGAGATTAGCAAACCCCAACATTCTCATTACTATCCCCCAAAGGCTGTGTTTGATAAATTATACAAATGTGCAATTGGGAATTAATGAACAAAATTTTATGTGCTGCATGCTGGGTCTAATAATGAAAGCATGGGTGGCTGGGCCTATCTGCATTTGTGGGGCTGTAAATATCAATGATGGGAAAGCAGATGGACTGAAAGGAGCAAGCTTTATGGTGCTGCCACATTCCCACCTTAAGGGTTGTGGAATCCACAGTGACAACCCTGTACCCTCAGAAGCCCAGAGGTGTCACCTGCTCAGGCAGCCAGAATCTGGCTAGATCACATCCACCGTGTCATTCCTGAATATCCCTTTTTTCAACTTCCTTGTCTTCTTTTTTCTCTTTTCTTTTCTGGTTGTTTATGTCTGTAATGGAAGTCTGGTTCAGCTAACTAAGCTTGAATCCTTTCCAATGTTATTTTAACTTTTTGGCCAAAAAGGCAAGTAAAAGAAGAACTTTAAACAGCCTGATGCTTGTATACATCTCTGTCTGATAAGGCTATGCGTGCATCTGTCATTCTTCAGCAGAGAGTTGCACCAGAAACAGAGGCAGCATTTGTTGTCTCTTGCTTTTATGTGACTCTCTCTAGCTTGTGTTCAGGAAAGCCAGATTGGACTCCCAACAGGAAAAAAAAGCAAGATGCCTCCCAGATCATCTCTTAAGTTTTTCTCCCCTTTCCACTTCCCCTTTCCTCCATACACAGACAGGTACATTCAGTACCTTCATACTCTGGACCAGTTAATACTCAGGAAAAGAACATCGCTTACTTTTATTGAGCTCTCTGGCATGTTACTTGGGAGGCTGAAATACTTTTTCATAGATCACAGACTCATGGAATGGTTTGGGTTGCAAGGGACCTTTGAAGATTGTTCAGTCCAGCCTCCCCTGCCATGGGCAGTGACATTTTTTCCTAGATCAGGTTGCTTAGGGCTCAATCCAGCCTGGCCTTGAACACTTGTGATGGGGCATCCACAGCCTCTGTACGTAGCCTTTTCCAGTGTACACACTGGTCCACTTACTGTAAAAAATCAGTTTCACTTAGAAATCTATCAAGTTCTATTTTCCTTCACAACAGACCTGTCTAATGTAGGACTTTTTGGCCTCTAAAATGCTCCAGTTACCCCTTCAGCTGAGTACTATAGCATGCATCTCTCTCAGATCCAGATAATATTTTTTGTCTCATGTGCACTAAGCTGGAGAATTTGGCAGGAGAAGTACACATCTGCACAAAACAAATTTAAAAACCATGGAAATGTGAGGAAGTTCCTTTCTGAGTGGGATTTTTCTGATGGGCCTCTGGTTCTGTGACATCACAGTCAAGGAAAAAGTGCAGCAAGGCTTAAAATGATCTGCTAGGAAGTGATGCTATGATGATTTTTTGCCTTTTCTTTCATACCCCCTTTATACCTTTCTACAACTTCTGCATTCTTAGTGCTTTTTGCCTACATTCTTGGACTTGTCTGTCAAGCTAAGAGACTAAACATTTTAGAGGCTTCATAGTTAGGGATCAGTGTGCCCCAGACCCCAAGGTCCTCTCCAGAACACATTCTGTAAACTAAGATAGAACCATCCAGGGGAAGGCTCCCTGGGGAGAGGGGCTCACTCGAGCCTCTCACTGGGGAATCTTTGATAGATATGCTAATTAGTAGGACCTATAATGTAATTCCAGATCTATTGTGTGTGTGCATTGTGGTGTGCATTGGGGTGCATTCGACCTAGACGTAGTGCACCTAAGGATCCTTAAAATAAATTCAAATGTAAAATCCATTTTTCCCTTCTAACCGTGTTTGACTCTTGATTTTAAGACCAGGAAAAGGCATCAGAAGGGCTTTCCTTCTCCACTCCAGTCTGGTCACATCCTTCTCTAAAAAAGAGCAGCAGACACCACCACTGTAAGAACCACCTATTGGAATCAATAAGGATCATCACACAGCTCCCTCAGGGGTATCATTATGGTTCACTGCACCAGAAAACTCATTCTCAATCCTCTTGTACTGCCAGGCAATTTTCGTTCTCTTTGGCTGTTCTCTAATGCAAAGCATTAGAGAGTTGCCTGCCAACCTTGAAGGTACCTGAGTCTGGAGGCAAACAATGAAAGTGCTTCTGGGCATATCCACCCTGTACAGTAGCACATGTATGTCAGGCTACACTTTATTTCACAGTCTATTGCCACAGCAAGCCCAGAACTGAAAGTGGCATAACTAGCTCAGAGGGAATGAGTAGTGCCAAGAAGTAGGACAGGGTGGCTTGGGCATGGTGCACGTTCAAACTAATGTCCCCTAATAATTCCCCTCTGTAGAGACATCTGGTTGTACTCAAATGAGTAACCTGCCTTTCAGATCCTAGATGACACAGGTGCTCATCCTAGGGGTCCTGTGTAACTATTCAGAGTAATAGATGACTGAAGAACTATTTTACCAGACCTCAGAGAAAGATGTTAAAAAGAGTTGCAGTAAAACTTAAAACAATATCCGTTTGTTAAAGAAGACCCAGCATATATATTACCTGTCTTCAAATTTCTGCTAGAGAGATTTAGAAGCTCTTTGAAAGACATCAGAAATCCACTAGGGCCAAATAATCTTGCATCTCTTCTGTGCAGGGCATGAAAATAGGCAATGTATGGAAGCTAACTCCCAAGTTCAGGTTCTTGGTAAAGCTCATCCTTTAAATTTAATTGGTGCCCTAGGGGAACATGAAGGCCAGAGTCAACTCTGAGGACTGAAGTAACCAGCTTTTGGAGTTGACCTCCCTAACAATGTGTGAAACCACTACTGTGATTTCAAAGTCTCATTAAGTATTAAATATAGGGCAAGCCAGAAGTGGTTTTGCAGTAAATAAAAATGTTCATCCATTTAAATAATCAGACTGTAGTCTCATTACAGCTGTATTGCATGAAGCATTATTTGTAGAGAAGACTTCTTAATCATCCACTTCAGTCAAATTTATAGGGAATCCAGCTTTAGTAAGTGAGTTAATTTCAAAGAATAACATGTTTGGTTTTGGATTATTCTTTCACAGCTGAAAAGAAAATCAAAGTGTTTTGAAAATTACTCTGAAAGAACAGAAAATTATAAACAACATAGAGTGAATGACTAGTAACTGCCCATTTGCAAAACAGAGGAAAACAAAATTTGCAAAACATAGCCTGCCTCCAAATAAGAGAAACTGATGTAGGTATACAGCCCTCTGCCCCTCCCATCTCATAGGAATCAGATACCAAAAACTTTAGGGAACAAAACCTCCAACTTTCAGACCTTCCAGATGGAGAATTTTAGCCAAAAATCCTTTTACCCAAGAGACAGTGCTGACATTGCTAATGAGAGATGGCAAATATCCTTTTAACTCTCTCTCTGTGATCTTCTGTGTTGCTGTAAACATTATAGCTAATAATAGAGAAAATTAGGCCTTTGAAACTGTTACTGACTGGGGGGAGGGGTTTGGGTGAATGATGTAGCATGTTAGTAACAGATATTTTTGCTGTAATATGTAAAGATCTGCAGACTTAAAAAGAGACCTTTTTATTTTCTAAACAGTTCAGGCCAGGGAGTGCCATCCAAACAAAACAGTGTTTTTCTTCTGGCCACAGGCTCATCTGGGAGTTCATGAAATGGGTGTTGGCCTATGCCTAATGCCTGTTGCCTTTCTCTCATGCCACGCCATGAAGAGCCTGGCTCTGTGCTTCTGATGACTTCTTGTTACATGCTGGGACTGTCTGAAGGCTGAGCAAGCCCATGTCCCTCAGACTCCCCTCTCAGGGTCAGTGCTCCAGCACGCAGCTGGCACCATGGCCCTACGCTGAGTGTGTTCCAGTTGATAGGTATCTTCCTTGTACTGACTGGGACAAACAGACCAGGCACAGTACTTGAGGTGAGGTCCAACAGCTTCTGAGCAGAGAGAGGTAATGCCATTCTGAAGTTCTTTCCAATATGAATTTTTACACAATCCAATGAAATGATTGGCTAGTAGGTCCTAAAGGTATAAGGTAATAAGGCTGCAGGAGGTAAATAGACTTTATGAGAGTGTAGGTGGGCTGTGTAGGGTGATTGGGTGGGTGAAGATGAAAAGATGAAGGGTGTCAAAGGAGAGAAGCTGTTGTTGAGGCAACAAGGGAGAAGCCAAAATAAATAATGGTAGAACAACTCATCTCCAGAAGTTCAGTTAAAGGGTCCAAGGTTTTACTAGAAATCATGGAAATCTACAAATGGAGCCGATGAAGTGATTAACCTTGGAAGAAAATTCCTGAAACAGAGCCTGGTGGTTTTAGGGTATAAGATAGTGTAAGAACTTGTGATCTCTTTTCTATCATTATTGCTAAATTGCTCATTAAAACATTGACAAGAAGAAATGGATGCAAGAATGCCTGTAGGCTTCTTTGCTTCTGGGCATTCTATAGTGTAGCAGTACATGGCAAAAGCTTTTCTTTTCTTGGGTGAGAAGGGAACATGAGATTGCGAAGGGGAGAGCAACAAGTGAAACCATTCTGCTCCTCTGAGCTGGAGATCAAGCTTGTCACATCAGACTGCATCCTAAGACTCAGGATATTTTGTGTTTTCCTAAAGCTCCAGTTTCTAGAACTGAGAAGTGAGCCCTTAGGATTTAAATGAACACCTAGAAAAAATAGAGGCCATTTCAAGGTTTAGGGCCTAGAGAGCAAACACTGCCAAACCCTTTGTTTCATAGTTTTCTCTTTTTTATTCCTTGCTCCTGGAGTATTTGGTCAAACTGGCCACCATAACTGCATCTCTACCTCCTGGGACACTAATGATGGAATACATGGTTGGGACAAACCTGTGGTCCTCATGAGTCCTGTTGTTTCCTGGTTTTAAGCTCTCTTTTTACCTGGTGACAGTGAGGAGCTGTGAATACACATTTGTGCATTACTCTTCTAGGAGTTTATCCTTGAGGAGAGAAGATGAGAAATGTGACATGTCCCAGCTCTGAAGGGTTGTTAGTGCAGAAACCTCCATGTACTGATTTCAATGACGAATGTGTTCAACTTGAGTTATACAAAATCTGCTTTAAAAATTCATATTTCCTTTCTCCTCCTGCTCATGGTGGCTCAGTGTGCTCTTTGAAAAATGACTCACTTCTCTCCAAGACCACTTGATATTCAAACAGCTAAACTACTGCTTTTAACCAGTGGTTTATTGTAAGATTCTCCCTGGCCTTGCCAGCTCTTTTGGGCAAACACATTTTCTGCCTTGCCTTGCAGGTGCATTTATGTGTCCCATCAAAGAGCCCAAGCAAAAGGTTTTGAGACAATTCCTGTCAAGAAGCAGAGGTAAACTTTAGGTTGACATCAAAGTCAGGCCAGGAAGTGAAAGCCCTGGTGTGCAGAGGATGACATGTCCTGGGCCAGCCCAGGCATGGTGCCGCTGTCTCTTCATGCCCTGTGTGCAGCAAAACCACCCAGCTGAAGAAAAGTCATGCTGATACAGTACAGCTGATGGCACTGGAGGGGCTGGGTATTTTGGCTCCTTTGGGTTATATTGTTTTAAATAGATGCTTAGACAAATTTTGTATTCTAAACAATGACAGCTGGAGACAAAAAGCTGTTGTATTTCTGAGAGCTAGTGTGAAAAAGCTGTGATCACACAAAGAAAATTTTATACCTTGTTACTCCCCAGAACAGTTAGGAGTGGACAAGGTTTATGTTGATCACAAATATTCATAGATTTTGCTCTCTTTCCTGCAATACCACTATCTACATTTGCTTCTGGAAAATATTCTAGATGCGTGGCAGGGAGGTTAAATTTTAACTAGCTCTTTCTTTCATGATATAGCTGTTCTCTTTCTCATTTATGTCTTGAATAAGTGTTGATAAATGTTCACATTTGCAGTAAAATTCAGAGGCAAAGACAGTTTCATCTTGGTTTTGCAGTGACCATATAAGAGCAGAGACTATTAATATTGATCATCACAATTCAAAGCAGAGAACAAAATGCAGGGATGTTAAAGCTGTGGGCAATTGTCATAATTTACTGTTATGGAGAAAACTTTATGGTTAGCTGCCTGGATTAAAAATCCCTAAGAGTTTTCCACAGGAAAGTTTTATTAAAGGCATGTGGTGTAGTTAAATGTAGTTATACAACACTCCCTCCTCACATATATAGTTACATGTATATTTATGTATCGGTAAAACGAAATTTCCTTGCTCCTGTTAAATGACATTTTAGATAATTTGAAAAAGGAAAAATTTTTAAAATACCATATAATTCTTTGTATCACTTATGTTGCTTTTTAATAATATCTTCTGTTTCCTTCAGCTCAACCAAATGCTTTCTCCTCCAAAAAATCCCCCAAACCAAATCCAGAAGGACCAGTCTGCTTCATTCATTCATTCCTGTCATCATGTCTGCACAGAAACATTTATCCAATCATAATCAGTTTTGCACCACGGCAATAGTTAACTCAACTTGAGAAAACCAGTTTAATGCTCTCAAATACCAGTTTGCTGCTGTGAGCTGGGGTGAGGCTGCCCTTGCTGCCTGGGTATCTCTATTTGGTTCACTCAGCTGGTCTGTGAGGCACGCACTGTCCCGGGAGAGGGAGCACGTTTCCCCCCTACCACGTCCGGGAGTGTGGCAGTTCTCAGTCTGGACTGTGGTGTGTGGTGATGAGTTTTGTGAGGGCAATGCAAGCTGGAGGTGACACCAGCCCAGTGAGCCTGAACCCTGTAATTGGTCTGGGAGAGGGGCACAGTGCAGTTCTTTGCTGTCTTCCTGAGGTGGTACTGTGTGTCCTGCAGGGCTTTGGTCATAGCTGGGGCATGCACAGAACCCCTGTTTGTGAGGATCCAAGATCTGTTTATGCATCACTCTCTGCTTGGTGAGGTAGAATGCACCCTATTGCAAGAATGAGAGGTGTGACTTCTGCAGTTCAGGTAGGGGTGCCCAGGTTAAACATCAGCTTAGTGAGGAGCACAGCCAGAGCCCTGGGGGCTGCAGTGGGGCTGTGGATGTGGCCATAGAAGAACTGCGTTTGTCCCCAAGTAGCACCAAGCTCTGCGCCACGGGTGGTCAGGTCCAGCTGCCTGTCCTCTGGGAATACACACTTCACCTACAGCTGTGTATCCACATCTATGACAACATTTTAGGCAAGTGTAGATGGTGGCAAAGTTACGCTCTTGTTACAGGCTGGCAGAGTTATATTGTGCCTGCATTTATGGAATGGGTCAGACTACATGCTGAGAAACACTAAAAAACAGGCCTCACATATCCTTTTTTTAGATGCTGAATCTCCATGGTTTGCAGGCTGCAACTTGGGCAAACTTATTTTCAACAAATAGCTGTATATATTTAAGCAGAGACAGGAGTTTTTCTTTGAATGATAGATTTTGAACACATATCACCCTTGCCAGGCAGGTTTTTCCTATCTCAACCTCATGTCTGAATTTTTTTTCTCTACAAAGCCATGGAAAATAGTACCATGGAGATAGCGATTTAGCTGAATAAATTTTAATTTTTCTGTATGTAAGCACCACCAGCGGGTTAGATTTAGGATCCAAGGATCCGGAATCTCAAGTTATATTCCCAGCCATGCAATTGACTTGTGCTCTAACTTAAGGTAAGTTGGTTTTGCCTTAATTTTTTATTTTTTCATTTTTTTGTTGCATCAACAGGAACAGGATGCGAGATCACATCAGAGCTTTATTAACATTTGTAAAACATTTCAAGGCTTTTGGATGAAGACAGTAGTCATTCCATATGATAACCATGATGTCTAATGGCCAGGCTCAGGGAATGCTAGCCTTCTGTGTGCAGAGCAGGCACTTGGATGGACAATGGTACCAACCTGATAAATGGTCTGCTTGGTTCCCTTCTCTCCTTACCTCAGCCACCTGTATCAACCTCCAGTTTCCTCTCTTGTGCTGATCATGTTAAAGCACTAGCTGTATTGATTTTAGAGCAAATATAATTGATTTTAGAGTAAATCTCCTAGAGATTGCAGGAGAGATTCAGAGTCCATTTAAATCACTAGCGACTCCTGATATGCTTCATTAGATCCAGGGTGAGCAGGGACAACATCTGCAGCATAGTAATAACCAGATCAAAGCTCCAGCTATGTTAATATGTAAGACCATGTTGAAAGGGAATGCAGCAGCCAGTGTTCAGAGCAGCTCCTGGTCTTGAGGGCTACATGCCTGTCAAGGCAAATCGAAGCTTGGCAAGGCTCAGAGGTCTGATCCACTTCTGGCCTTATGGCTCAGGCTTCACAGTGAACTTACTTGTCTTTGGGTTTGCCACTTGCTGGCAAGAGGCTAAATTTAGCATCCTTTCGCAGTGGATAGTTAACAGAAGATTTTTGGTTGCAGACATGCCAGTTGGGATTTCAGTAGTGGAGCAAATCTTCTGATGAGACTCTTAAATCACCTTTCAGAGAGCAGTTGGACTTAAACAGGAGCTAACCAAAGCCCAGCCTGGAATTCATTCCTAGAAAACCACAGGAGCCATTAGCACAAACAGTTCCCAGCCCTTAGCTGGCCCAGCAGGTGGGGAAATGGCCGGGGCTGGCAGACCAGTGCCAGGGCACTGTGTACAGGGCAGAGCCTCCAGCCCAGCTGGCAATCCCCAGCTTACCCCAAGCAGCACATGGATGCAGGCCCACAAAGAGAAATGGCTTTAAAGTTTAAAATGAATAATTCAGCACTTGTTTGATTTGTTTTAACTACTGTGGAATGTGTGTCCTGCCACATTACTTCAACCTTGGAATGAAGTACAAATAGATGTGATTCAGACTCTAAATATTTAAAGCCAGAATCTAATCTTAGATACATTGTGTATGCTGTCATCTCAAAAATCTGCTAAAGAGAGACAATGATGGACAGCACAGATTGAAATTAAATTCAATCTCTGTATTAAAAAACTTGCCCTGCTAATTCACATGAATGATTAACCACAAAGGAACTTATGTCTGTCAGTGACAGCAGTGCTGAAGTGTTCTTTGTCGTCACTGTCTTGGTTAACTTCAAAAAAGAATAGTCCAAAACCACCGCACAGGGAAAGGACGTCACCTCCCCTTTCTCCCTATTTTGTTAAAGAGATGCAGCTAAACTATTAACATTTTCCAGTTAAATGGCAAACAAAACATTTCTAATCTTCCTTTCACTGAAAAGAAAGATAAAATCACAACCGTAACTTAAATCAAAAGCTACAATAGTACTTGGGCAGTTACAGGCTCTTACTATAGATAGGCAGGTCAAAGCAATCAGCATATGAATCTTCACACACAGTGAGCAAAGCCATAACTTGACACAGCTCTCTATCGAATATTATTGTAAGAGGAGTAAGCACACCAGGGCATGACCCTATTAAATACCAAACCTGTAGCTGCAAAACAGCACAAAACCTAGATGGATGATCTCATCTCCAGCAGTAATGTGCCAGAATACAAATAGAGGATTGTCACTGCTTCAAGTGCACAAGGAAACAGAATAAGACCATGTTAATATAAAAGGTGGAATATACACTGACAGCTGAGCAGAAGAGGAACCTGCTGCTACTGAAAGTGATGGTGGTCTTTCTGTTCCCTTTGCTGGACATTAAGGCCTCATTATGGGACTTCTGGATATCATAACTGTACAGCAGCCTCACAAGACAAACTTTAGCCCATTAAAAGAGCAATGAGGCTAAACACCCACACCAAACAAGTGAGCCATATTTAGCCTTATCTAAAGGCTAAATGATAACATCGATGTTACTTTCTAGTTTAGGGCTAGCATAGTGCAGCTACCAGTCCAGGGCAGAGTGCTGAAGACTTTAGGTGGAGTTCAAATCAACTAAGAAGGGCCATTCATACATCAGATATGAATGTATGTACCTCAGATATGAATAGTAATGTATGTGTAGGGTGTTTATTAACAAAACAAATGTGTTTTACCGTAGACAGATGGAAATGTTTTATGTTTCAATAAGGTTGTCTGCTCTAGCACAAAAAAATCCACTTCTATAATTTTCCCGTGAGCTAAGCCTGGGCGGCTCTGAGTGCCCATGGGGCACTTTGGGGATGAAAAGTGCATGATTAATCCAGGCAGGGATTGTTTCCTTCCTTGGGCTTTCAGAGGAATGTAGCATAGTGCTTCAGAAAGTGCCACTGAAACACAAGGTTAAAACCCACACGAAGAGGGATCACATGAAGGAAGATGAGGAAAGCAGCCAGACCCATAATAATAATATTCCAAATAACATCCTGGAGGCAGTTTTACAATTGTGAGCATTGCCATGGACCTAGATGTAGCTGCAGGAAACATGGATTTGGGTTTGTTTTAAATCCCATGGATTGGCGTCCAGGCTGTGCAACTAGCAAGTATGATCTCTTACTGAATAGGAGCATAGCCACAGGAGAGAAAAGATTAAGGGTATCAAAGGAATACATTTTTTCATTTCACTCCTTTCTTATTACAGTAGATTAAAAGAAAAAAGTGAGTTTTGTTCAACATTCAATTTTGAGGACAATTAAATAAGCCAAAAACATTGTTCAGAATTAGAGCACTGAATAAAGGATTTCAAAAACACAGTGTGGGGTTCATGGTGGGATTTTTATTTCCTTTTAAGATGAGCCATATACAGCTGTATGAGATCTATTGTCCTCTGTCCCACTGAAGAAATAGTTTCTTTCTGAAGCATCCAATCTGTTAAGACACATAGGTTCTTTAAAAGCTTAGAAAAAGAGGGAAAGCACTCACACTCCCTTCTGGTTCAAATGGCAATTATCTGAGAAGCAGCCAAGAAACAGGAATACATGGGTAAATGAAATAGCTTTTGATTGCCTGGCTATGAATGACAGTAGGATTTGTCCTCTTTGGTAATGGCAGCAGCAGCAAGCAAGACAGAAGTCAGCCCTGAGTGTCTGGTACAACAGCAGTGATCTTTCACAGCATAGATGGTTATTACAAGCCTGCACAGGGGAAACCACTTTCTCCTCTAATGGATGGAGAAATGTTCCTTGATACTGAGGCAAAAGTGGACACCATTTCAAGGAAACAAAACCTTTGAAAACTTCCATGTAACTGTGGATCTGGAAAGTCTCTTTTCCTTCTGTTCTTCAGGAACTGTCAAATTCCAAGAATTCCACCATCACTTTTAGGCTCCATCAGTCCAAAGGCTAACAAAAGAGGAAGGCTAAAAGACCAACTCTATTTTACAATTCCACATTTCAAACTCATCATTCATCAACTAAAGGAGGGTTTCTCAAAATAAAAAACCACAGACTAGGTATGTAGAGTCTGAGAAAAAAAAATCACTGATCATTATAGCTTATATGCTGCTGTCACTCATTCTCCAGGGAATCCTGTGCTCCAGGCAAATCTGGCAAAACAGAAAACTAAAAGAGGAGCTTCTGTGATGGAGAACCTGGAAAGCTTCAGGCACAGAGTTTGCCTGTATTGAACTTGGAATGAGGGATGAAAGCAAGTCACAAGAGCAACGGTGCTTACATTTCCAGTGCATCAACTCTAGTGACTCGAAGTGCCAAATTTCAACTCCTCTGAATGTAAAGCAGAATAATGCAGGGCTCAAGTCAGTGGTTGGTAGAAAAATGGCAGGCAGACATCCTCCTTTAAATCTCTGAAGCTGACTGTCTCACTGCTCTGAAGGGGATCTCTAGACAGAGATAAAAAGGAAAAAAACCACAAACAACTTCCCCTGTAAGTTTTTTCTAAGAGAAGACAACAGACTTGAGAAAAGTCTTAAACAATCTTTGCTCAAGATCAAATTCTTTAAAAAGGAACTCCTCAGAGAACTGTTGTACCACATGCTTAGGTGCAAATGGGAGCCCTGACTAGAACCATTATCAGCATAAAGAGAGGTGTTGCAACCCTAGGAAGCATGTAAAAGAGGGGTTTCCCTATCAGATTCAGAGGCTGGGGTTTCTTTAGGCCATGTAGGTACATATCATGAAGGGCATACTATAGCTGAAAATGGTTGTGTTACTAATAAGGCTGGACAATCTGGAATGGTAAAGGTCTGGCCACAAAATCTCATCAGTGCTGGTAAGTCGAATTTCAAGCTTACAGGCATTTAAAGTTTTTATGCAGCTGGCTAAAAATCCTCCCATGTTTCTACAGTTTGTGAATTTGTGAATTCCAGTTTGAATTTCTGAATTCCCTGTATGCTTTTGTTTATAGTGATGACTCAGTTTATTTTCAAAAGGTCACCAGGAAGGCCAACTTTAGTGAGTACATGTAAATACAGCTCAGACTCAGCAGGCTGAGAAATGTGTCCAACACAGCAGGGTGCAGAAGGGGGAGGCTCAAGTAGACTGTAACGGAGTGATCAGAGAAGTCATCTTGAGGAGACATTATGAATGCCTCATGTATGTGAGCTAGCCAAGGTCCCCTCCACCCACAACCACTTTCTTATAAATCTATAGCATATAGAGAGCAGCAAAAAGATCAAGTAAGGTGTCAGAGGGAAACCTGGTACTAAGGAATAGAGAGTGAATTCCTGGCCAGAGACAAAAAAACCCCATTCCTGTTCAGTTGGATGAGTTATTACATATTAAACAAGCCGCTGCAGGGACCTTGTCCCATCATATGAGATCTCTACTGGCATGTTTGCTGGTGAGGAGGCAAGCAAACCCTTGGAGAGGCAGCTGTCAGCAATGGGATTCAGACGTGCTGGTGGTGGTCAAATACCTGTACCAGCCTCCCACATCTAGATGTGGGGGATGTCCAAGCAAGGGAACTTTTCTCACAGCTGCTTCTATGCAGTAAAGTGACTTCTATTATGCAGAGAGAAGGCTCTTGTGCTTTAAGAAGTGCCCCTTGGAGGGGCTGCAGAAGGGATGAAAAGGAGGGAGACCCCCAGTGAGCTTTTTCCTTTTATCTTGTAGATGAACCAGATGGCAGGAGCAGCAGAAACCAAAGGAGGAGCATGAAGGTTTTAAGAATCAGATTGCTAAAATGTAACGAAAACTGAAGCCAAAAACTCCGCCTGGGCAAAACAGAACACCAGAGTGGAAAAACAAGCACTGGAGTAGCTTAGCCAAAAGGGGAAATAATAAAATAAATGAGCTCAGTTCTTCAATTCAAATTCCAACTCTGTGCTTTCAGGACAGGAGACTTGGAGAAACTGAAAAACTGGCATTAAGTCTCTTTGTAGCTGCAGCTGCTCACAGTTATCTGCCTCTGTGTTCCCTGGCAGGCGACACTGCAGCACTGATAGCCTGCAAATTTCCCAGGATGTGAGAAAAGGGCACCAAGAATGACTAATGGATCCATCATGAACTCACACATGCCAGCAGACACACATGCCACTTCCCTATAACAGGTAAGATCCAGCTGGAGTGCTGCTGCATCCCAGAGTCACAGCCTACAGCTGCTCTGTGTCAAGTCACTGGTGATGGGGGACATATAATGTTCCCTCTGAAAGCCCTACTTGCTCGAGCAGGGCTTTCTGGTCTCTCTGGAGAGATGCTGCTGAGCTTGTATTTTAATTGGCTTTCAGGTCCCAAGATAGATTAGGCAAGAAGACCTCACTCTGGTATATTGCACTACATCCTTGCTTCTCCAGAGTACTGTCATTTTTCAGAGCAAATGCCAATAAAAAGGGCATGATGTCAGGCATTCCATCTGCAGGATGTGCTGTGCTCCTCCGTTCCCAACCACAGACTGATGGACGCTGCTGCTCCATCACTCCCGGAGGAAGCATTACAAATCCTTTCAACACCCATCCCCCCAGTTTCAGTAAAGATCCACTGACACTTGGTGGAAAAAACAACATTATATTTGATTTACAATTAACAGGATTTACAAATAATGAAAAAGAAACAGATTAGCCATGAAATTAGGATGCCGTTGTTGATGAAAGAGTAACTGGCAAAGCACCTTCCTGTGGAAGTCATATAACTCAGTCCTAAACATTATAAAATAACTTACAGCCCAGGCAGGTTCCGGAATTATTATAGACAAATGCAAGTCGAGTACAAAACAAACAAAAAAACTGCTCACAGCCTACTGGGCAGAAAACCAGTTTTGGTGAGGCTTTTGATTTTCAGAAACGGAAGGAAAGGCCCACTGACAAATACTAGGAAAATTTCAAAACGGGAGGAAAAAAAAAAAAAAATCAACAGACAGTAAAAGTGAGTGTGTGACAACCTACCAGGCAGGGAGAGCGGGCGGCAGACACTGCATTAGCTTGCTGAGAGTCAGCAGAGTCCGGGTGCTTGGCAGGACAATGAATGAAGGAGTACAGATGGCAGCACTTCATTAAAATGCTACTTTACTGCCAAAAACTTGCAAGACAAAGAGAAGTAAAGTTCTCTGATGTGCAATACAGCAATTTAAGAAGACGTACCTAACTTTTTGATTTGTACGGAGCTTACCTATATTGTAAACACACACTTTCTGACAAGTTATTTCAATTTTCTTTGCTATGGATTATAGTGTGTATTCAATCAAATGCAGCATTCCAAGGCTCAAAACTGACCGAGTGGTTTTCAATAGATGGGTATATGATTTTTCCAATATCATACTAGTATTTTACATCACAGATACAATAAAAACAAGTGATGGTATTTCTAGGACAGTTCCAAGATTCAAATAAAAAATCATCAGAACCATTCTAAAATAGGATATTATACATAATCAAATCATGTTAAACAGCACACTCTCGGCAAGCAGCTAATTACAAGCATTCTGCTGGTCATGTTTTTCACACAAAAGTCATTCAATAGCACATAAATACTTATTTTTCTGATCTGCTTCTTTTTACAAAACCATTCATCAGATTCACAGAATTAGTACAAGTAAGGCACATTAGCATATATCATAAAACTCACAATAATAACAAAGAGTTTTAAAGTTTTAAGGACTAATTCCTTCTTTGCAGTGATTTCTGAACTGAACAAGACTTCATCAGTAGAACTCTCCTATACTGACATTACTCTTATTTCTCTCACAGCCATCTGTGGTGGGTGCAATACTGTGCATCACCATTGAGATAAATAATTAAATTTAGAACTTGTGTGGTAGCAAATCCCATTTTCAGGTCTTGCAGAGAAATTGGATGCTTTGTTCACTGTATTCATTATGAGCACAGACCAAGTTTTAGAGCTCTATGGAAGTCAATTTCCAGTTATCAAAATAAAAGGGGATATTGCATGTGTCTCTGAGTATGTTATTGTTTTCCTAGTACAAATATTGCTTAAGGTAGAAAGGATGCTATAGTATTGAATTTACTTGCATAATGAATCCTAAATGCTGATGTCTCAGGTTCTACTAAATCAAATGAATTATAGGTTTTTCTTCTTCCACCCCCCACCCTGCCCCCAACCAAAGGACTTTCTTTCCCACAGAAGATTCATTTACACACAACACAGCTTTTAATTAGAAGCATAATTTACAGTAAAAATTCTTTACATTACACCTCTGCTATCAAAAAACCATGAAATCTTTCATTTAAAGTTGTAATTATACATTAAAAAATAGAACACTATTTCCTTAACAGGAAGAATGAATTTGAACATCTTCAGATCAGATTTCTTTATTGCGGCTTTTGAGTCAAAGGTCAGTCACTTTATTCTCTAGCGCAGCTGCTATTTGCTGTAAACGAAAGGCAAGCTGCATTTTTTGTGCAGCTGGATCCTCTTCAAGTGCATTTATAATCTGGAAGATATAAACAGAGAAAGTTTAGAATAATTGAACTTAAATTGTATGACATAGTTCAGAGACCAAGTATTTGATACTCCTTTGGTTGTAAAGACTCTTTTGCATTCCCTCTGTACCAAAGTCCATCTATTAGGCCCCATGTTCTATTTGTAAAAAAAGACAGTAAAAGTGATTGTCTCTGTTATTTTATCTAAGTTTCTATAATGTTTCCCATTATGTTGAGATACAAGCAAATTAATAGCTAGCACTTTATCTTGTAAAATATTACATTCCAAGATGGAGCAGGCAGGGGAAAAAATTCCTTAGAGCTATTTAAGAAACAGTGCTTTTACTTACAGTGCACCCTACAAGGCTTAAGGGTCATTTACCATTGGTAATTATACCCCATCCCCATGAGCTTTAGTTATGAGACGCTCCTGGGTGGTCCAGCCACAGGCATATGGTAGGACAGAGCAAGGTCTCCTGTGTCTGTAGGCAATATGAGGAATAAAGCCAGCAGCTCCCCTTTGGCTCTTGCCAAGAAGTGCCGAGACTCTGGCCCGGCACCTCATAGCTCAGGAAAGCAAAGAGCTCATCAGAGGAGCCCCCAGCATCCTACAGCCTCTGCTGTGCAGAATATATAAGAGGATATGACTCTTAAGACACAAGGGATTTGAAAACAAGAGCTAGTAAAGGTCAGCTGTTATGAGAAGGCTTTTCTTCAAATAGAGATTTTTAGGGCTACCCAGATCAAATTCAAAAGGTTTTGAAAGGTTTTAATTTCCACCATCCTTTAGGAAAACTTTCCCACTAGCTATTAGATTTCTCCATTAGAAGAATGTGTTACATGACAAAACCATTCCTTTTCTGGAACTGGCTTTATTAATATAAGTCTGACAGTGTAATCAAGCAGAAACCTTTAGCACTGTTTAAATACTAGATAAACTTGCAAGTACAAGGACTGGAAAAATGGTGTTTGCCTGTCACTACCTGTGTTTTTTATTACTTCTTGAACATCACTGACAATGGAGATTAATGCATTTAGAATCAATCTGGCCAATAATTTCACTTTGAAGGGCTGGTATAGCATGTGCATTTCCAACATTGGAGCAAATTTGTTTAGAAATAATTATTTTAATGAATTTGTTTTTAAAGTGTGAAAATATTTTTACAAGACAGACTTAATAAACACTTATTGCAGTATTTAAACTGGGCCTAATTTTAATTTGATATTGTTTCCTTAATTTAAACAATTATATCTAGCTGTAACTCCTCAAATCTAGACTAAATAATTCATGATTATCTCTACTGGTGAATATATCCTTCACATAAATGTGGACAATTAGAATGTACCCACTTAGTCATTGTCAAGCCCTGCAGAGATGCAGAAGGTACAGCACATGCTGGGAACCACTGTGTCAGTAATAAAGACAAGGGCAGCTGCAAAATGTTCCAATTTATGCAAATTAAAACATTTTCATGGAAAATAAATAAGCTTGATTAATTTTAGTGAATGGTTCTTGACAGATTATCTCCACAATTCTGAATTAGCAGCCTTTTCATCAGATGCACCTCATTGTTACACAGTGATGTACATGGAAGGGAAGAGCTGCAGCTATATACTGGGGTGTGCTGGCCTGCCACTGATGAAGTCCCACAGGCTGGTGACTCCGCCTGAGGTGTGGATGAATCAGGGATTTACAGTTCATCTGTCATTCAGGGTCCCTGAGCATTTTTGTAAGAGGTCAAACTACGGACACATTTGGGAAGGTGCTGAAAGCCAGCTTAGCTCTGGGGATGAGGGGTGAGGGAATGCCATCGGGTTGGCCTACATTCTTCTGGCTGCTTCCCCCACTGACCATCATTGCAAGACTTCTCAGGGTGATTTGATTTTGCCTGCTTGCATCTGTTTAAAAGCTGAGACAGGCTGGCTGCTCCTGTATAAAGCAGCTGCAGTGAAGGATGAGACTCACTGTCTTTAGTGCTAAATATAAGTGAAAACATGAACTGTGCTGAGGTGCAAGACTAACCGAATAGAGCTCACATGTGCTGTGCTCCTTTTTGATTCGGCATCTGTTCTTACTTGCTTTGATTTAATTCTGAGAGTTTTCTGGAGGCATTCATTTCCATGGAAACCTTTGAATAAAAGTTTCCTTCTCTCTTTTTGTTTTCAGATTAAATTTGGAGAGCCATAGCCACAGCCCAGCTACACTGGGATATTCTTTGTCCCCCTTTCCACAGGGTGTGAAAAACCTAAGAAACTTTTTAAACTGAAGCTGTGAGCCTGCTTTTGAATCAGGCTACGTTCAACAGTTACTCTACTTTGCTTTACCTTAGGCAGGCACTTCACTTGGCATGGCAAAACAGGGATGGTACCATGCATGGAAGTTTTTAGAGCAATTTAACTTATAAAAAGGACATAGCTCCAATTCCTACAAGCAAAACAAATTTAACAGATTGCTCATCATAAAAAAGCACACTGTCTTGAAACCTGATATAACTCTGATGACTTTTTGCTCGGTGACATTCTTATATACTTATTAGGATGGTAGAACTGAAGAGAAACAATTTTTAAATCTATTTATTTTTCAGGTCCTGTTAAACTATCCCTACTGAAACCAGATAGCCATAATGAAATTGTTCATTTATAAGGACATTCCTTTGACCAGTGTAATTGCCAAGCAGGGTATACAACTGCAAGGTTTTTGTTCAGCATTGTTTTACCTGATTATTCAGTGAAATCCAGAAGTCACTCCTTTAGACTAGTGTTAGCCTTCATAACATTTTACCATTGATATTAAAGCATGAAAATAAAGGCCATAGCTTACCTCATCATAGTATTTGTTAGTGTACTGGTAGAGTTGGTGTAGAGCCACAAGCGTGTTTAAGGAATCGGTATGTGCCTGTTAACACAAGCAGGCAGCAAATATGTCAAAATGGGATCACCCACAGCTGAAAGTTATGCACATGCACAATTGTTGGGTACAATTGACAAGATTTCCAAATGCAAACTCTATATTTAACTTTTTTTACATGTCACTTGGGGTAGAGGAGTGAGAAAACTTTTGTTTGATGATTTTCAGATCAAGACTTTCCCTCTGGTATTTTTCCAGCCTGCCCACAGCTCCTAGCATTGGGGGTAGCATTTTGAACTCTGAATGTCAAACCACAGGCTACAGCTTAAACATCTGTTAGCAGCATGGGTGTGAAAAGCTAAAGCATTTACTCAGTACAATCTACATATTGTTGAGATGTTAAGCATTGGTTCTGACACAGTCATCAAGGGTGTTTGAAATTCTTTCTCCAGCTTTTTTTACATCCTGGAAATTATTCACACCTCACTACAGCAAAGGTGTAACTCATCAATATTATGAGCACATGCACATTTGGAAAAAGCCACCTGAATCATGAAGATACAAAGGCGGGGGGGGGGGGTGGTGAGAAGAGAGAGAAAGGACTTTAAATGAAGCAGGAAATAACCCTTCCACTACCTCATCTTCCCCCCTGCCCCCTACACATATAACTTATTTAGTGAATGTGCTCTACCTGTCTGAACAGATGTTCTTCATTCAAATGTGTAGGATTCAGGTCTCTAGCTATGCCTTTAGTCTTTAAGTTAGTTAAGAAAATGAAGAATTGCAAAATATTGCTACTGGCATAAATGATTACCCAAAGGATAAAGCAGCAGAGAAACATCCATCTTTCCTTGCTCTATAAAAGTCACTTTTAGAGCTGGTCAAAATTTGCAGTGTTCGATCACTCCTTCCATATTAATTTTTATCATAATTTATAATGAAAATGGAAAGGAAGAACATATTTTGCTGATGTTAAAACATTATATTGAATTTATTTTTAATCACCAAATATTCTAATTTTATATACATCTTAATTTATGTAATAAATAAAGTGAACTGTAAAATGAAATGTCACTGCAGATGAGTTTTGTAGTGAATGACTGAAAATAGAAATGCTCTCATGAGGATGTTGATCCGCGAAATGTTAGGTCCTAAGGGCACTGAAATAAACAAACCGCAAAAAATTCCCCAAACATCCTCCTTACGCTAGAGCTCTTCAACTAAATTAAGCAAATGAGCAAACCAGCCACTAAGTACACTGCCTTCTTGCTCAGGCTAAACAACATCTTTGGGACTGGTGAGGAGCTCTCCTGGTTCTCCAAGTTAAATGGAGTGCTTCAAAGGCAAGAGCCAGCTCGAGCTGAGCTGAGCTGCAGGCAGGCAGTGTGTCTCAAGAATGAAGCTAAAGGTTTTGTTCCACCAGTCTCCAACCAAAGTCCCAGATAGCAACCACCCCACTCTGCTCTTCTCCATGTGAGGTAACCCGAATAACCTACAGTGCAAAAAGTGCCACTGAGCAAGCACACAATGAACTTCTCACATGTAGCATAAAGCAGAAGTATTGCCCCTGTATAGACAGTTCTAAAATATGCTATACTTAATGTGCATGCCTCTTCTTTAATTTCTGGAATCTAATTTTTGCTGTGGCAGCACCGTGAATTCAGTCACTACTTGTTATCAGTATGACCAATGCTAAAAATCCCCTATATGCTGTGGAGAGAAAGCACAGTTCAAAAGTGCTATAATTTTTCCACAATGGATGTGAAAAATCCAGACACTGTGCTCTATTCCCTGCATAACTCAGATAGATTAGTGACAATAAGGATTCTTGATTCCATTCAATAATCAACATTTTAAAGGTCTAACAGGCATGACTACAATAAGCAGGAGTATTTCAGAGATTTATGAAATAACTCATCTGATATTTGCACATACAAAATACTCCATTTGTCCAGATAGAAAGAGAAGACAACAAAAACCAGTGCTACACTTGGCTCCAATTTCAGTACAAGAAAATGGATTATATTCTTACCCTAGATATCTCTGCTAGATGGGTATTCATGTCTTGGTCACTCACTGGCACCATCTGACGAATACCTTTGTAGTAACTGCAAGAGATTAGAAAAGATTTTCAGTTAGGTGAAATAAACTGTGTCTTTCTGGTAATTCTGTCTTTCACTTTTGCCATTATTTCAAACATGCTTCCTTACTAACACAGGAGATACTCTACCACAACAGACCAGTGATTCCTTTAGTAATCCCGCCTTTCAACATTAGTACCTTTGCAGAAGAGCCAAATCATACCTGATTGTACAGGAACATACCACAGGAGAAAAATCTTTAACTGCAAGATAATGATTATCTTAGGTCTTAAAACTGGCAACAGTTTTGTTCTGCGGCAGATTTTCCATGATATTAACAGAATTACCAATTAGTAAATGAATTAAGTCAGAGACAGAATAGAAAAAAAAAATGTTTCTGAAAATGTTTTCAGAATTTGGTCTCTACTGAGTTATGGAAGTGCAGCATTTGTTAGACAGATCGTGTGGGTAACAACTATGATGGCAGAAAACAGCATCATATTTTCTCCTGAATAAATCTATTCATCTGTCTGTACAGACAAGAATACACACTGGGTCATAATGGAGATCCGTTTCAACTCTCCCAGTGCCACCACCAAAGGGATGTTTATAAACATCTGGGTTTAAATTTTTTAATATTTGACAGCTAACTTTGACTATATCAGCATTCCCTTTTCCTCTTACACAGGCGTAAAATCCTAATAACTGAATAAGCATGAAAAGAGTTGATACTTACTCTTCCACCATTTTCTTATAGTTAGAGATTTCTTTTGCATAAAGTAATTTGTTACTTGGAGAATCCTGAAAAATTTAGAATACAGAAAAATGTAGTTATTTATGAACATTTCTAGGAAGCAAAATAAAGTCAAGAATGTAAGATCAAGCCTTTATATTCACATACACTTGGGCTTTACAGATATTAACATTTGGATACTTATTAACATTGGTGGGATTATTTCATAAAAAGATGAAGTTTACACATGGCATTACTGCTGAGTTTTACAAATATATCAATTCAAGGTAATAATAAATTATTGGTGAAATAATCAGTTTTAAACATGCTTTTTATAAATGCAGCTGCTATTTTCTCCTTTTTCTAAGTATCAATTGGCAGACTACACAGCAATACTGACAGTTCACCAACCTGTTAAGTGGTGAAATGTTAACTTCATTATAAAACTAAAGAGAAACAACCAAGGCTGTATCTCCTCAGAGAATGGGTATTGCCTGTGAGGCTGCCCTTTGTCTCGTCAGGCATGAGCATAGTCAGGATGTAGAATGCAAATCACTTACTCTGCTTAATTTGTGCTCTGTTCTTGTGCAAGCATCCATGAAAGTCTGTGCAATGACTGACAAGGAAGCATCCACTACTTCATGAACATGAACATCAAAGATGAAATGGGGATTTTTCAGTATGTTTACCCAGAATCTAAGAGGCAGGCTGCAAAGCAAGGAAAACGATAAATAATCCTTTTTACACAATAAATATTCCACAACAAGAAAATCACATTAAATTAAGTATGGGCTTTGCATTTTGATCTCCTCACAATAGTGATGTTTAATTTTATATTTCAATGTTTATACAAGCTTGTCTGGGTTCCATGTCTGAAAACCAAATCTTTACATCTCTCACAGAAAAACTCATATGAGAAGGACCTTAAGTGCCCCAAAATAGCAAGTGAAGATGTCTGCAAGGTCAGAGAAACCATCAAGTAGCATGTATTAGATTTTGTGATTTGACAGTTAAATCTAGTCCCATTTGCCTCTTGCTTTCCTCTTCTCTAAGGAAAGACAAAAAGTAAAACATGGTAAATCTGCCAGTGATAATCCCATAGGTAAACTGGTTTAATTTTTTGCAGCTTCTAGGCTTACAGGAAATCTTTTTCATCATAGAAACATATTACCTCAATTAAAATGATTTTGAGGATTATAAATGAAATTTACTTTGATTTGTGGTAAGAATGCTAGTATATACCTGGGAATTATACTCTTATTTCACTGCAGTATGACTGTGACTCTTTTCATAGCATACCTGTTTGTTTTCCAGATGTGAATGGTATCTTCATCCTTGATGTCATGTTTTTCAGCTTGCTCATCAAGAAAGTCAAAGAAGTACTTCACAGCTGGTGGCACCACATGGTTTGAGTTAAGCACACTATGAAAGAAGTCATCTACAAACTGCTGAAGTGTCCCCTAAAAGCAAAATTTAAAAAATCAGTTACATTTGTGTTACAAGCTGACCTCAGTGGCTTACTGTCACTGATGGCCTTTATCCTGAGTGCTAAGAGTGAGAAAAAGCAAGACACTTTTTAGAACAGTGACTTTGTAAACTGCCAACAGAGCAGTTTAGAGCACAATTTTATGTTCTAGACTGAAAAGTTGTGACTTCACCAGAGATCCTATGGTTTGCACAGAAAGGTGTGCCTTCTGCTTGACAGAAGAAGCAGGAATTGGTTGCTACATTTACACTTCAGCATCATTGTACACATAAAATAATTAAACTTTTTAATGGTTTTTCAGCTTCCCACATCCAGTTGCTCTGACGCCAGAGCACCATGCGATTTTTAGAAAGAGACTGAGAGGAAGAAGTACCAGAGAGCATTTGTCCTTTTTGTGTAAGGGCAAGAACTTGGGTCTTATCAGACACCCAGTCTGACTCAGCTTCAGGAAATCCATGGAGTCCAAGGAGTGAAGTGTCCAGAAGGGCTGTGTTCTTGGTTGGATTCCTGTCTGGATCTTAGTAACAGCAACCTCAGAGGCTGTCCCCTTGTTTTAGAGATGACCCTGTTGAAGCCACGTAGAGTTCATCCCCAGTCAACTGACTGGCCCTACAGACATCTTGGAAGGGCTGCATCCTCTTTCCAACCATGACTCCAGCTGACAGCCTCCAAACAGGGCAGGGACCCAGATGGCAAGGAGCTCTAAGATGTTCTACTGTCAGGAAGAACACATTGACAGTCCCTGGGTTGTAGCGGTAGCCACAAAACCTCACCAACACTTTATGAGTCAGTAAAGCTCCAGACTGGTAATAATCTATAAAATGGCTATTGGGAATATAAAAGCAGTGGCTTTATTAACAGAAAAAGGGGATGCAAGCATCTTTCTGGCTCTTTGTCCTGAGTCTCTGTCATCTGTCCAAAGACTTTCCTTCATATCCACTTCCACACTTGGACAAGTGGCCTTAGCTGGAGCCAGACTGCTTTCATTTTCACAAAAGGAGCCTGGCTTTGTGGTCATTAAACACATTATTCTAAATTCTTTCTCCAAGGGGAAGTGTTTCAAAAAATTACTTTGCTCATGATCAATTCTGCAGTATAGGCACTAAAAATACTCTAAAAGGACTATTATTATTTGGAAATGTTTTTTTTTTTTTTTTTAAATTTTACTGCAGCATTGATCACATACAAGAACAGGGAAATATAAGGCTCTGTAGGAATTTATAAAGCATTCAGTTCAAAAGAAAACCCAGCAAAATATTATCTAAACAGGTGGCACAGAGCAGAATATCCCTCTTTGTCTTGCAAGGAAAATCT
Organism: Aphelocoma coerulescens; assembly: GCF_041296385.1. NCBI lineage: Eukaryota > Metazoa > Chordata > Aves > Passeriformes > Corvidae > Aphelocoma > Aphelocoma coerulescens. Next base: position 21,209,421 of record NC_091014.1, read on the forward strand.
GTATTTAACGATCACGTAATCATGGTTCTCAGCTTTGATCAGGAGTTGTATTTTATCTCTTTCCCAGTCATGTTCCTCAGGGCATATGAATCACTTGAAGCCTTGAACACCAGCTTGTATGTACATGACACGTATTCCAAATTGCAGCCAAACACATAATTAATATTTGCATCTATTTCTTCCTGTAGAGGTGAGGTGTAACTATACACATCTGAGCCCTACCTTCACAGAAAGAAGTCTGGTCAGGTAGATTTCTGTAATAGCTTTGGTCCTCTCTTTTTCTTTCACACTGCCCCGCTTTGATTTACCTTCATCCATTTCATCCACTGGTCGGACTAGATGCCAGACCTTATTTTCATCTTCCAGGAGTGCATGCCCTAGAAACAGTAATTGCAATAATTATAAAAAACACTCAACCCCAGAACAGCAACACAAAAGTAATCATATACGTATGTACGTGTTCCCTATTCTTAACATACCTGTCCTCTTGCCAAGAGGATCTAGATTACTCTATTTCTGTCCAACATATACAACTCAAGTACTAAATGTGCAGTGGCACAGAGCGGAAAAAGCTTACTTTTGTCAAGACCAAAGGGAGGGGAAGGAATCACACAGTAGGAAAACTCCTGTTCGGTCATTGTCCTGGCTCAAGCCAGGACAGGGATAATTTTTGCAGTAGCCAGGAGGGGTCATGGCTGGGACATGGAGGTTGTTCTATATCACCTCATGTCATTGTCATAGGTGGAGAGAAGGGAGTCTTCTCTGGGGAGAAGGGGTTCTTTCCGGGGGGTAAGTGTGGAGGGAGCAGTGGGGTAATGCCAGTTTCAAGCTGGAGGAAGCAGTGGGAGTAGCATAACAGAGGGAGTGATCAGGTACTGTCTGTTGTTGAGGGTTTCCATGGTGAGCAATTTTTATTTCTTTTCTTGTATCTGCTGTCATTAGTATTGTTGATGTTACTGTTTGTTTTCTTATCTCATTGCTGTTTCCAGTAAATTGTTGTTACCTCAACCTGATTTTTACCTTTTGTGCCTCCAGTTGTCCTCTCCATCCCACTGCAGGGAAGGGAGAGGTGGAGGGGAAAGTGAGCAAGCAGTGCATGGCTTGGAGTGGTAGAAGACTAAACTGGAGAATACCTTTCCTAAACCACTGTTGAGGCCACGTAGAGTTCATCCCCAGTCAACTGATTGGCCCTACAGACACCTTTGAAGGACTGCATCCTCTTTCCAATCATGACTTCAGCTGACAGCCTCCAAACAGGGCAGCCATGTAACAAACAGTCATGTAAACACAGTATGTGTGTGCTTGGAGGTCCACACAATCAAGTTCTCTGCTTCTTTGTGAATTCTCAAAGACATGATCAAGTTATAGAATCTTAGCTAGGTCTGACCCCATAACCACCACAGTAATACCAATTGCAGCCTACTCCTGGTACAACCTTTTTTCTAGGTAACACCATTACAATTCACATCTTTATCCCAGCTGCTGAGGCCAAAGTATGGTATCTCGGTTCAAACCTTCCTTTTATCAGCATATGATAAGCACCATTTGACTCTGTAGCTGAGTGAAGGAAAAAGGCATCCCTTCACTGAGATGACATGAACTCCAGTGGGCAGAGGTAATGACTGAAGCAAATTAATATCCATTATAATAAGATTTAAAAAATTTTTTTTTGTCAGTATTCATAGTTTAAACCAGAGGGAGAGACTCACATCAAGTGTGTTACAGTAAGGCAGAAACAGGAGTAAGCACTTGGGTGCTAATAACAGCTCTCTCTTCTGGTTACAGTGCCTCACTGTGCCACCTGGGGCTTGGCCCTGCACCCGGTCCCGGGCCTTGGACCAACCATCCCACAGTGGATAAAAGCAGTTTTGTATTTCAGCATCAACATTATTGTTCAGACAAACTCCATGCCTAAGAATCTTTTGTTACAAACAGTTCTCAAAGAGATGATACAATTGTTTTAACTTGCAATTAATATTCATTGAAAAGAGTTTCTGTGTCACTTTCAAATCTCCTGGTTTTGCTTGTTTTTCCTTTAATTCCTGAACTTTTGCATCTACTTGGCATAGTCCCTAAAATCATGGCACTTTCCCACTGCAAGTTATTGAATCAGTACATTTAAAATCATTGACATCTTAAAAATATGGAAGTTATTTTTCCCATAAAAATTGTGATTCAGCCACACTGTACAAATTATTTTGCATTCTGCTAAGTTTTATGCTTTAATATACATCTCTAACATAACTGAATCCCAGTTACAGCACAAAATATCAGTTTTTAATTGCATTAACTTTGACCATAATGGTTTATTAACTAAGTTCCTCAACAGCTACATTGAATTTCCCAGCTTGCATGTACATTCAATATTTTACATCACAGGGGAAAATAACATTAAAGTGTAATCTGGCAAAGCCAACACTTTTTCTTGAATCTACTTTATATATCCTTATGAAAAGCACTAGTTATGTAGTCTTCTGGGACCTTTACTTCTTTTTAACAAGGTAGGGAAAAAATATAAATTCCACATTAAATCACATTGTCCTTTGAGAGTCCTTAATTCAACTTGGAAGTTCATGTGAATGAAGCCAAAAAAAAATAAAAGCTATCACTTTATTTTGAAGCAGTTGTGATTTCACAATAGATGCTATTCATGGCAATCATCTGCCAGTACAGTAAGAACTACAGCTGGGCATGAAGTATGGAATTTCTTTTGCAATCCCTGTTACTTACTTTTGGAAATTATTAGATCAAATCATGCAGTTTGACCAGAAACTATATTCCAGCCTTATATCAGGTGCTTGGTACGCTCCTGCTTCCTCCTTTGATTCAAAGGAATTTATTCTCTCTTTGCCCTCCTGATGGTGTATGGTCCAGTTTAACTTTGGACAGAAGAGGAAACAACTAAAGGGGTTTCCACTGAGATTACAGGCTCTTACATGCAGCTGAGTTTGTTCTGTGTTTGTTTAGCAACAGCAGAATTGGCTACTAGGGAGCAGTAGTTATTTCATAGGAAAGTAAGGATTAAGAGACTACAGCTCAGCCAGATGAACTTCTACAACCCGAATATCTCGCTTCATTGCTATAAATAGCAGGAAGAAAGAGGAAGAGAAATTCAGAACATGGAGCAACAAAACATGTTAGCAATATGGTTGCTAAGAGAAAATAACAGTTCTATGAGATAATATTTTCCTCAATGGGAAAGCAGGAAGTGAAGAAAATAAAAGCTGGGGGGAAATACCTCCTTTTTATCTCCACAGTCACACTATGCATCAAGTTCCAAGCAGGGAGAAGATTGTGTCCAGGGGGTAAAATGCTTCCCCCTGAGCTCTTTGTCTTGGCCCTTGACATTCTTTGGCCAATATAAAATAATTCATGGGGGAGTGGAGGGGGTGTTAATGGCAAAAATAGACTGTGCTGACTAATTATAGTGGTAGGAACTATGACGTAAACATCAGGCAATGCAGCCCCTTTCCCCTTGTGCAACCTGCAGCAAATTATCTCCTTCCAATCTCCCCTACCTCATGAATACTGCTCCATGGAGATGAAGGAAGGGCTGCCCTAACAGATCTGCTAATTAGTATTTCTGATCTGCAACCCTGTGTCTATTTTTATTCAGAATTTAAAAAGGAAAAAAACCTAACAAAACAAAACCAAATATCAGGAAAAAACCACCCAAAATAACAAATGTGTTGTTTTGGTTTATAGTTCAGTACAGAAATACTGGTATGAAATCACTGGAACCATTCTCCTTCTTGATACAAATTAGTAACTGCATTTATTATCTCCAGAAGCAAAAGATGCTGCATTTAATTTGTCACAATCTCCAGCTTCTAGTGTCTTCCTGTTAGAAGCTCTGAATAAAAGCAGCATGGAAACCATGCCAGGGTTTAGGGCAACATCTCTGAACATGGTTTTACATTTTTGGTCGGTGCAAAGCGTCCTACTTTGGCTGACAGTCAATGGCTTCAGCTGACACTTCTCAATGCAAAAGGTGCAAGTCAATGAGACTGAATAAAAGGAAATCCACTTTGTCACAAGCCTCATTCATAGTCAGGATAGGATTTCTTTTTATTCCAACCCTGTAAATCCCAGTGTCATATACACGTGTATGTGTGGGAGGGGAAGCCTCTGATCCCCTCTTCTCCCTTTTGTACACAGTGTCTCACAAATCACGGTCACGACAGGGTCTCGCTTTGTACCAGCTTTGTAACATTTTATAGCTTTCCAACAGAATGAGTTGGCACCAGATAGCACTGAGGACCTTATGCTGCTAAAGAAAGCAGGGTAGCTTGGCATGAAACACTGTCATCCCAAATTTGAACACTACCATGGTACAAGACAGGGTGTGGAGAAGAAACATGGTGGAAGCCGTTTCCACTTGATACTTTGGGATCTGAATTATCTGAAGACTTTTCTCTCATGTACAAGAGCCCTCGTGTGACAGCACTGTCCCCAGAAGTCTACTTTTCCTTTACAATTTAGAATGCCACACAGATAACTAAGGAATTCACCTTGGAGTACAGACCATGCTTCAAAGAGCTTCATCATACTGAATCATATCTTATGATATAATTGCAGAGAAGGAGGAAAGAAAAAAAAACCTAACCTAAGAAAAAAAGAAAAACACATGATCTGGTCCTCTACTGCCTGCCACAAGAGTAGAGAGGTGAGGAGGATGAAGACTGGGAGTCCAGAACAGAAGGCTGACCACCATTCTGTATTAAGAAAGCAGAGCAAGTTAAGGGCACCATCAGACTCCATTCATAGTCCAATCCACTTCTTTAGAGGTGAGGTGACTATAGTCCCAGCCACCAGTGCAACCAAACTGAACAGGGACGAGGAATCAGCTCCTTGCCTGCACTCCACTGCCTTCTGTATTAAACTGGTTGGCTCTTGAAATTAACCTGCTGGATTTACACTTGCTGTGACAGAACAGTCACTGCTTGGCCAGCTGTGCCAGGGACTTGCAGTAAAGGTGTGACAGGATAGCAGCAGCGGTGTAAACATGACCATTAGAAGACTCTTCTTTCTGTTGGAAAAACTCTCAAAGGAAGAATACAGGAGGACAGAGTAAAAAGTAAGCAGCAAGTAATTCTGCCCATCTTAGTTTCCTGTCCAACACTCAAAACAAATGAAAGTCTGAACCTTTCTGCTAAATAGCCATATATGTCAGAGACATCAGCTGAGACCCATCTTCTTGAAAAATGTACATTTCTGACATATTATTTCCAACCTGTTTGACTGCGAGCCCTTGAAACCTATTAAATCTAAGATCAGTAAATCTGTTTAAAAGAATGAAACTATTAGGTGAAGTAATGACCTTTGCAATCAGTGCTAGACAGAAAAGCATATCAAATGAGTTCATGGGAGTAAGAATGATCTCAACAATTATTGTTCCATAAATTTAACTTCTACCTCATACAAAATAACTGAATATAAGGATAAAAAACCCTAGAGAAGCTGAACATTTGAAGTCAGTAAAGGAAATACACGTGACAAAGAACATATATTCACAAGTAAATATTTCCATAAAAATCTGAGTGCATTCAAGGCTGTAAGGGATATTGTGTCTCAAGATATTTTGAAATATAGAAAATTGGTGTAGACAGAACACTAACATGTACAAGTAAAAGCTTTTAAGATGGATTGCAAGCGAACAGGTTGTCTTCTGTGTTGCAAAGTCCAGCATACTGTAGCAGACAGCAATAGAAGAATTATGCGGCAGATGCATTAGTGACATGAAAGAGAAGAAACATTACAAGGAAATTCCTGACGCTCACTTACAGAGGATTGAAAATCTCAAAAAGAGCAAAGGAATTGTGAAAAATGCTGCATCTAAAGAGACAAAATGCATGGAATTAACAAAGCCAACTAAAAAGCCCTGGAAAAAAAAGAAGCGTAGCTGGAAAAACATCACTCAAAAGGAAGGGAGATACAAAATCTGAAGGTACAGAGGTGAGTTTGCAAGGCAACACAATTGTAAGAAATGCTACGAAAAATTACATCAGATCCATTATGTCACAGAGAGAGGAGCTAGTCTCTACTGTGGTTCATCTAGACCACTGCATTTAATTCTCAGTCTAATAAGTAGTGAAAAGAAATTTGAAGAGGAATGAGTAAAGGCTGAAGAAAGGAGAAAAAATGATAAAGATCTGCCAAGATGAAATGTACAGTTTGACTATAGATGTAGTGTGATTAAAAAAACAAAGTATGGAAGGAAATAGTTAATAAGAGTGCTTTCTATTAAGTTGGGGTATGGACTCACCACAATTATAGTTAAAGTCCTACTGTTTAAGACTTTTATAATGAGAGCAAAGAAAACCATTACAAGTGTACAGTGGTAACACACAACAAATAAACCCTATATAGTCTGGTGGTGAATATCTAGCTCCATGGAAGTGCTTGATAAACAAAATCAAGATGGCAGCATCACTCCGCGGGTTTTGACTTCTAGTCATCTTGGGAGGGAGGGAAGCCACAAGATACTTACTTTCCCCTGGGACATCTTGCTGATTATCCTCTGGCTGCTGGGAAATTCCCATTTTCGATAAGATGAGCGTGGCACCATCTCGGACCTTTGAAAATACAAACACAGAGATGTTCTTCGAAAGAATCACGCACTGCTGAACCTCTTTCTTAAACCGTAACCTGTCGTTTCTGTAATCGGTTGCAGGGAATCTATGATGAATGCTAAACTTCCGAGGCTTCTTGGGCAACTGGCTCTGCAATTCAGAACAGACTCCCTCCCACTCTGTTGGTAAGAGATCCCATCAACACCTCCTCTGAGATTACTGAAATATTAGGAACATCTTCAAGGCTTAAGTGGTTCCTCAACCTGGTGTGGTGTGCCATTTGGATGAAAATGGGGTTTATCATGAAGAATCAGACCTGTCTGTTTTCTGAGGGAAAACTAAACAACTTTTCTCTTTTCCAATCAGGATTAACTGTTGTTAGAAGGAAATAAATAGCATAAAAAGGAAAGATAAGTGGATTGCAAGTGTGTGGTAGAGTGCACAGTATGAAACCTAAAACAGATGGTTTGAAAACATCAACATCTGCTCTCCTGACTGGACTTTTGAACAATCCAGACAAACTCAAAATCTATTTAGCAGCACAGCAAGGACAAAGACAATTCTCAGGGGTAGGAAGTGGTGGAGAAAAGAAAATATGAGTGCTAGCAAAACCAGCTTTTGAATATTCAAAGTGGAATTTGGATTTGGATACTTCAATGATGAGGAAACCAAGGTGCTGGCATTTTGGTTTTGTGTTTTTATACAAAATGCTTAGGCAGAATGTGCAGACCCAGCCTTTCACAGTCCAAACCTTTTACTGACTAGACCCAGACCTGTGTTTTTCTTTTAATTCTTTATCATAGAATCATAGAATGTCTTAGGTTGGAAGGGACCTTCAAGATTTCCAACTCCCCTGCCATGGGCAGGGACACCTTCCACTAGACTAGGTTTCTCAGAGCCCCTTCTAGCCTGGCCTTGAACACTGCCATGGATGGGGTATCCACAACTTCCCTGGGCACCCTGTATGTAGCACTGAAGTTACTCTAAAAACAAAAAAAGATTTTATTTATTACAAGAAAATAGATAACAGGCACAAACAACTGTTTTGAAATGCCTTACATTATAATGCATTAGTGTGTTGATGCGTTTCCATCTGCCATCTCTTTGGGATGTTAAATCCAAGTCTGAGAGGATCTGTGCAGTAGAACCTGGACGCCATTCTAAGGGGTAATTAAAGTGAGAAAAAACAGTTTTTAACCAGGTGCAAAAATAACTTCTCCAAGAATGTTTTACAGACTCACTGACACATTGTGGAACATCAAAAGAAATAATGTAGAACATGCTCCACTGTGTGTTTTAGATTGCTTAATCATTTGGTCTTTGTTACAGAAGTTTGCATGAACTATTCCTAACCACGCACATGACTTCTGATTATCTTCCATAAAAAGTTAAATTCCTTCACATAGAATTCAATAAATATATATAATAAGATCTGCTATCGGTCCAGAAGAGAGTAGGATTTCATGGAATAGAAAAGAAATTTGTAGGGGATTTACTAGGATTTTCTGAAGAACAAGAATTCCATCTTCTACATTCAGATTAATGCAGTAATGAAAATACTGAAAAAAAAAATTAATTGGAGCTTTTATTCTGAGATTATTAGGCCTTTTAAGGAGCACCATTTTTTTTTTGTCAAGAGAGAATAGCTATTTTAAAAGCCCTCAAGGAGGATGATTTTCAGAGACTAGGTGGTACATAATCTCCTAAAAGTGCAGTTCCTGTAAGTTATAATTCTTTTGAATAACCATCATAAAAGAAACTAAAAATCAGTACCAGTTTCTGAAATTGCATCATTACTTCTCCATCAGTTAATTATCCATGCTGTCATTATCACATTAATTAGTACCTGAGATACTGACTCTGTCAGACATGAATTCACTTGTGCCAACAGTCATTAACAGGCTCTTGCAATGCTGCTGACAGTATACCAAAACTTTAAGAGTCAAGAAAAACTAATTCTTAAAAATTAACTAACTTAGTTTTTAAGGCATATTAATATTGCTTCAAAATGCTGTATTTTTGCATGAACATGAATTCAGCTTTTTTTAAAAAAAAACCCTGACAAAGAAACAACAAACCAAACCATACCATGCAATAAAATCCTCTTACAGAGATTTTTTGAGAAAATACGAAGTCTTACAACGTGTCTCACCTGGTTAATATGATATCACAAATAACTACCTACCAAGAACTACACTGTCAGCTTTTGGCCACTGAGAACACGGCAGATTTCGATAGACTTGGTCTATTATCTTTTCCTTTACTTGTGATATAGTATCACAATTCAGCACTTTCACAGGTATGGAATCGTTTCCTCCCTCTTGCACATATACATTCACTGTCTGTGAAGAGAAGAATGTACATGGTTATTTAAGGCAAATCAGTGCTGAATTACCTCTGAATCTGTTTTTCTGGGTGATTTAAATGCAAACAGTATCTGAAATTCATCATGCAATGATTATTGAACAGCAACACATATTTGCAATGGGAATATGGATTATTTGAGGGATTATTGGAAGGATCTTTCGCTATTATGCAGCCAACCAGCCATCATAAATTCCAGTTAATTTCTCCTACTATGACAAAACAGAAAAGATACAGAATAGATTTAGTCATGTCTAATATGCTAATATTATTGAGTCTTGGGAGTTTATTGAAGAGAAACACACAAGAACAAAGCAGCTGGACCACTGATTCGGTACATGCTTCTCATTTAATCTGATAATCCTAAACAAAAAAAAGCCCAAGTATTGCAGTGCCCAAATTTTGTGAGTTCCCAATAATAATTTGAACTGCACTTTGTTGAACTCCTAGAATATTATGTGCTTTTGCCTTCCTTTATGCTTTCTTCATGGCTGTGGTTTTAAAGATGAGCAGACTACTGTACATATGGTACTTTGACATGGCTCAACTGATGAGCAGTGAGTCGTTCAGCTCTCCAAACTTTACCTCCTGTGACCAGATGTTCATTAAATACACACACACGCATATATATGTACATATAAAAGTAATTTCTATCATCTTATGTGTTAGAAAACTTCATTTACTGCTTACTGTTATCATAATAACTCTAATAGCTCCAGGGAATACACTTAAGTAGCTTATGTCAGTTCTAAAATATTACTGTTTTCTGACAGTAACAACATGGGGTTTTTTAATGTTAAAGAGAATTTCTTGAAAGCTTGTAATTTGCTAAATCTAGACTGATTTTTTTGAAAGTAGCTTTGCTATGTAAGTGTCAGTTTCAATACAAACAAAAGCAAATAAGAAAACCATGGACAGAAAAGCTCCCCAGAAGAAAAAAAAACAAACCAAAAAAACCCCCTAATAGATATTATGAAAAGCCTCTTTCTTTCACTAGCTGAATCAGCTGACAACAGCTCAGAGCTCTTGTGGATCTTTTGCCAGTCAGGTAACTTAGGAGGCCAGCACGTGAAGCACTGCAGCTCTCAGATACATATGGTCCTGCCAACCATAATTCCTGAATTTATCACGTCAGACCTCAAAATAAACTTGCATAGCTGGTATTTTGAAACAGTGTAGAAAAGCTATGCCATACGGCAGTCAAATTAAACATGATTGCACCATCCCTTGACAGAACTCTCAAACTAATAATGAGATTTCACCTTCCTTTTCCTATTAGCTTTATGGTAATTAGACATGATTTTGCTGCTGGTTCAGTATGCAGCATGTCAGTGTAACCAGTGATGCAAAACAGATTCATCTTTTAAATAAGAACAATTAGAGAGCAGATAACTGCTCTATGCTGTACCCACCTTGTCTCACTTTCAGGCAGAAGTGAAGGAATTAACTCATACTTTAACCTACACTGGTGCACAAATGCTCCCTAACTTTTCAGTTACCACAATATCATCATTGTGCCAAAGACCCCAAAAGCTTAGGCCTATAGTACCCCCTTCATAATCTTTTATCATACATATATACACATACACATATATCTCATCAACTTCCATGCATGCACATACATAAAATATTTGCTTGATGGGAAATCTGTAAGTCTGGACCAAATACTGCTACTGTACAATGTTATAATGTTTAATATCTAGCTAATATGCATGTTGTGCCCACATCTGATTGCATACATGGATTTTCTGCTTTCACACTTCATTTAGCTTAATTGCAGTCTTTTTTTTGTAATGAAAAGAAACAGACTGAATAAAGAATTATTGCCATTAAGTCTTACATGATGTACAGTGCAAATAAATTTTGGTCTCCAACAGAAATGATAGCCAGCATTGCCAATTAGTGTGTTTTCTGTGGGTGGCACTTTTGGCTTAGGTATAAAGACAGTAACTCAACTAATCCACAAAATATCAGTTGAACTTAAAATTTCTTCTTGCCCAACACACTCTTCCTCCAGGTGCTCTAGGTCACAGTCTGGTAAATCCACTCTGTGAATGAAAGTCCTATAGTACTCTCCTCACTTGAGCCCTCTCATCAACATCCCTTTAGAATACATAAAATGGTGATTTTTTTTTTTTATTTTTCAAACCAGGACTTAATAAAGCTTTTTATTAAATTTCTTTTCCATGCTGCATATATGTCACTGCATCTTTCTCAGTTGAAGACAACTACAAATGACTCCTAACATGTCAATAAAAAAGAAATTAAAATGGGAAAAAAAAATCATGAGTCTGTCTCTGAAGGACAGTCTGTGCATCTTTGATATTCACTACACTGAATCCTGAAGAAAACCAGGAAGACTGTCAGAAAGAGTAAAACTAGATTTTACACTCCCTGAACAGATAAAGAGTGGGCTGCTTCAGTTTTTCCAAAGGACAGTGAATCTGTGTTCTGGAGTATGTTTGAAAATTGGTGGAAATTTCTGACAGCAAACAGAATTAAGTTAAAGTAGAATTCATAATAGAAAAGATCTGGACCATGGCACTGGTGATCAGATACAGGGGTAAGTTGAGTTCAGAGAGGGAGTTCCCTTGCCAGGAATGTCCATTTCAATCCACTTGAAGCAACTACCACAGGTCTCCAGAACTGGCTGTAGAGGCACTGTAGGAATTATTTCTCTAAGAGGAAATAAACAACTTTCAACGCCAGCTGGGCTGCCTGCGTTCAGGAGATCTTGACTCACACAGAAAAAAATGCAGAAAGAGGTTCATAAAGTGTTCTGGAGTTTGTGGAGCCATCTCACAGGACTGCAGAGAGCACAGTCTGCTATGCTAACAACATGATCTCTAAAATGATGTTCAATATGCTGATCAGCAGCAATTACAAGGGAGAAAATCTGAAGTTTAAGCATAGTGGTAGTGCAAGAATTCTGCAAATATCAATTGCCAATGAATTTCGATGGGAAAAGGGGAGGAGCCAAACATCCTGCCCACTTTTCAGACAGACTGAAAATTATGAAAGGGATTTATTGAAATGGATTCCACACTGGCAGGATTTGAATTTTATTTTAGAAGATATTTTATAATTCTGTTTTCCTGCTTGGAGATTTGTTTTGGTCAAACTACTGACAATCCTGCCCATGACCAGAATTTCTATGCAGTTCACAGTAGTCTAGAAAACTGTGTACAGACTTAAGACTTTAGGAATTAATTTAAAAATAAAAAAGGATTTTATAATCTATTAATCACGCTTTGCTTACCAGCTGTGTGTACTCTACATCATCTCCCAGTAAGCCTGTGTCATTCAATGTATACTTGGCTTTCTTCAGTACAGCATCCACTGGGCCTTTCTCTACCTGGTGTTTGATAGCCTTGAACAATTTATAAAGAGGCTCCCCGGCATTGTCCTATGTAAAGGAAAGGAAATGAAATAAAGCAACACCAAAAGACGTACTCAGATCAACTCTTTAAAGTATTACTGATTAAAAACACCCCCACAGGCAACAGATTTCAACTCTTACCTTGAGGTACTGATATAAACAAATAGACATCCAGTTAGACAACATTCTCTCAACAACCGTTTCAGATCTGAAAAAAAACCAGCCCCGAATATGGTAAGGATACTTAATGACAAGGTTTTAAAGAAAAACACTGCTTGCTTGAAATATAATATTTTTACATGCTTAACTGCATTCAGTCTCCTAATGCAATGATTTCCCTATAGAGTCTTGAAAGCATATACTTGCTTTAGGATAAGTGCTTTGTATTGCTCAGCATTCCTGGGTAGCTACCTTCATCTCACTGCTGAAAAGTATACATCCTTTATTCAAAATCTTAAATTGGGTCTACGATGTGAGAGCTAAAAAATTAACCCAGTTGTGCAGTTACTGGGAAACAACCTACAGATTACAAAGCTACAACATACACAGAGCAAGGTCTATTGTAATTTATTTGGGATAACAGCTGGGTTAAATCACTAGAGCAAGCCCTCACTGAATGCACAATGCAGCTGATTATGTGTGCTCATTATGGTGGTGATGTGAGGTAAAAATGCTAGATCATTTGGAATAGAATTAGATTAAAAGTAAATGAAATGTTCAGTGTGGTATTTTGAAGTAAGGTAGGTGTTTCTACACTGCAGTGTTTGAATAAGCAGTCCTGTCCAGCAGTCCTGTCAGTACCTCCCACAGCTACTCCTGGTGGGCTTGTCTTGCTAATATGCTTGGGCCAAGCTATTTCTGGCTTTTATGGAGAGCTGGCATTTCAACCCAGTCACACTGCAAAAGAAACACATTTACAAAATGCCAGAGACATATGACAATCATTCAAACCTTCTTAGCATCAGCTTTGGGTTTTTGGCCACAACATACTGCTCCATCAGTTCTAAGAACAATGTCCTCATGATGTCAGTGTAGTATTCTAGTTTTCCATGTAAAGCGACTGTCAGTAAAGATGCAAAATACACTTTAGCTCGAGCAGAGAACTCCCTTTGGTTTTCCAGTGTGTGAATAAACTGAAACAGAAAACAAGTGTAAAAACAACTCAGATGACAGGTTTCTGGAGAACCTCAACACTTGTCTGCACTAAGAAGACAATGAATATTCTTTTAATATTAAATCTCCAAAGCATAGAATCAAAAAAGTTTTCAGAAGTTTGAAAAAACTTCTTATAAGAAAATGTTGCCTAAAATTTGGTTTTAAATACATACACAATGTACTGGACTGACCTAAGGAATGCTTATATACTTAACTAAAACCTTATCTAAAAGGATGTTTTAATTAAATGTAAAATAGTGTTCTGTGACAATTTTTAAAGAGAAAATCAACTCCCCTCTCCCCCAAATTCCCAGTCCTTTCACATCAAATTACAAAGACACTAATGTAAGTACACCTGGAAATGTACTCTCATCTGTCATAAACTCTAATTCTACCATTAACTAGCTCAACACTGGATTCTCATTAAAAAAAAAAAAAAAAGAGAGAGAAAAAGCTAGAAGCCTAAATCTATATTTAGGTGTCTGACAATGAGCCTTGGTTTTTGAGAGTGAGCAATTATAAGTCTCTTCAGAACTGCTCTGAGCACTCATCAGTCTTGATGAATAGGCCACTTGAGGAGCCTCTACCTTTGCAGGGGCAGAGATTCTGGTAGATGGCTGTCTGCAGGTGACTCCCGTGAGGAGCCTGGAAGGAATCAACACTCTCCGATCACATTTCTTAAAAGGCTAAACCAAACTTGTAACACCAGTTTTTATGTCAGATTGGGTAATACCTGCTTTTTACAGCCACTGCAATGTTGACTAACTCCATATTACATGATCTGGCAGAGAAATATGATCTTGCCTATCCATCCCACCAGGAAGCTCTGGCTGTGATGCCACATATTTGCAGTGGTTACTGTGAAATCGGAGCCATATGAAAATCACTTATTCTTACTAATTTTGGTTCAGTTGTGCTTGCAAACCTACTGTCTTGCACAGATACACACAGCTATGCCTAGATAAAAGACGAGGTGAATCCACTTCAGTACTCACGTTAATGAGAAATGATTTGCTGTTGAGGAGGTTGGAGAACTGGTACAAAGCCTGCTCCACAGTCTGGCGCCTGGCCTCAGGAATATCCAGCTTTCCTGTAATCATCACATCTTTCTCTCCATCTTTGGAGGGCAAGAAGAAGACTCTGTCTGTGTATGTTTTGTAGTCCAGTACTGGAATTCCAGCTTCATTGATGTCATTTGTCTGATCCTCCATCTCTATCATTAGATCTGCAACATGCAATGCAGTTTAATGGTTCAGTTTAAAAAGTATGCAGGTTTTTTAGGCAACACAACCTCTTTGAGTGCCTTGTAATAGCAAAAAAGCAACTCAGCAGCAAAACCTCTTATTTCATCTCACATTTTCTCTTGCTATTTTTAACAATTATCCTATTAACTATAACCACAGCTAATCCTATGGTGGCATGAAACTAAGTGCCTTTAGCACTGATGGTTTCCTTGTTGTTGACTATCTGTAAAAGGGCCTTTATGGCATCTGTGTGAGTTCATATATATGAATGTAGGATTATAGTACAGAATCAAAAAAAGACATTGCAATACTTTTCATTTTGATTTTTCTTTTTTCCCAATCCACAGTCTATACCCTCTGAGTCTAGGTAGTAAAGAAAGTTCTTTTAAAAACACAGCAATCCAGGAAAGAGAGGTTTCAAGTGTAAAGCAAGCTAATTTAATTGGAAGGAAGGGGATGGCAGGAAGGAAGAAGGTTAAATGGTGCACTGAAATTGATGGAAATATTTCTGTGGGACTCAAAAGCTCTGACATTTTTAAAAGAGACAAAAATTAGGGAATCATCCTTTGGAGCAGCTATTCTAGCTGAAGGCTTTCCAATTACCAATATTACTGATTGACTGGAATACCATGTTAATTAATATAGTGACCTATCATCTCAGGAGTTTTATTGCTCTTACTCATTCCTTTACCTCTTTATTTTTTAGCATTCATCAAAGCTGAGGTAGAAAGAATCTTCTGGTTCCCCTCTGTGTGGTATTACTTCCTTCCTGCTGTCCCTTTCCTTGGCTGTCTTTGGTCCTGTGTATTTTAGACTGCCTGCACTTCATGCTGTTGACATTACAGTTTCACAGTATTGAACCAGAATGTGTTTTGACTTATGTTTCATTTAACTGTAAGTCAAGGTGGATGTAATTTTAGAACTGGATTACTCCTTGGATGTGCATTCTACTCCCCCAGTGTTTGTACTTTGTGGAGCAGAGAGAAAACCTTCAACCAAACAGCAGGAATGTGTAACTCTCTACTCTTGCCCCAGTAACAGAAAGGTACCTTCTCCTTTCAGAAATGGGTATGAAGTGCCCTGGGAGAGGTGTAGAGAGGGAGGGAGAACCTCGATAGATCCTCTCACAGTTCAAAATGCAGTTTGAAATGAAGCCCATTTGGGACTGATTCAAACATTTGCTTCTAGTTTGTGTCCAGAACCTGGAAGGACTTGGTTTTCCAGAGAAAGCAAGATGGTACAAGTAAAGAACATCCTGTCCCAGAAATGCCAGTAAAACAAGACTGAGAGAGGCCTCGAGCATCACTGAAATCTTTGACATACCCTGAGCTTCTTCAATTAATTTCAAAGTCTAACTTGAAATTGCTGTTTTATTCAAACTCGCTTTTTAGCCACTGTCAGTATAAAATAATGTTTTCTCTTTAGCAATAAAGCATGTGGGTATTTTTTGTAATAGAGATTATTTCACCATGACCCAACAGCAAGTATAATTCAGATAATGAGGTGACAGTTGATGGTAATAATTTAGGCCAATATTTGCAATGTTTGCACTCAGATGCCTAGTTTAAGCATTGCAATGAGTAGTTCAACATGTAAAAATGCTGAGCCTTCACACCTCCTGCTGCCATCCCTGGGATGATGCCTCTGTGTTAACAGAACAATTAGCTAGCTCCTCTAATCAAGCTTAAGATTTTCCCATGATAAACAAGGTAAAATCCTATTTCTTTCCTGTGAGCTTACCAAATTATCCCTTTGTATGCTGATGGCTGCAAATAAATTTTGCAGCTCTGAAAACAGTTTTTAATGTGCATACATTGCATACACACTCATTGTGCTAAATAATAAATGCAGTTAGTCACTATAAAACATTCTTATCTTTGTGTTAATGGCTATAAGTAACCCCAATCTCAATTAGCTTCTACTCCCAGTATCTAACCCTATTCTTCCTTTAGACTAAAAGAATCCATTTCTTTTAATAACTTCAGCTACATATTTTATTTTATTTACATATTTCATATATAACAGCAAAATATCTGCTCTATGTCAATGTCAGTAATGAAGGCTACTAAGATGTATTGATTATTTGTTCCCAGAAGACAGTTTTAGTGAGCTAGCATCATTCCTCCAGCCTTTCTTGACTGCTCAAGAAGACCCACAGCAGTGAAAATATCTTTCATACCTGTGAACTCTTTCTTGCACCGGTCTCTGACACTCTCCTCCAGGCCTTCAAGTTGTGATTTAATTTTTTCATACTCTCGTTCTGCTTGTTGGCTCTTGCGTCTTTATGGAACAGAAGTAAGATTTTAAAAAAGTTACACACTATAAAAGTAAATAATTTGCAACAGCTCTGAGAGGGAAGCCCAAGGACTGGGAGAAATTTCCCTGGCTTTGATTTTTTTAAATATAGCAGTAAGAGAATGGAGGAGAAAAACAGCAACAGTGGCCGAAATCTTCATTCCATGTAAAGCAACTTGGCACTATCATGGGCTGGTTGCTTCAAAGCAGACTTGGGCCAGTAATTTAAAATCCAGTAAGAAGTAGCTACAAATGCTTTCAATCATATATCAAGTACAGAAACCCAGTCTCCATGCACTGAACCCTTAGGATTGCTTGCAACATGTCCTGTACTGGCTCTAAACCACCCAGGAGTGTGGGATCAAACTCAGAAGGTTGATGGAGGTTCACAAGAGCATAAGGGCTGCACAGCACATGCTTCAGCTGTACTGATATGTACCATAAGAGTGAAATCCACCCCTTCCTGAGGCCCTCATTACTAACCTTAAAATTGGACTAAGTAGCTTTTAAGTGAAATACAGACATATATTCTGGCCCTTTATGAAGCATGAATTTCAACATTAATCATGCAGTTTGTGTGTGGGTAACTTAGCTGGAAAGATGAAAATGACCCCTTAGTGAAATCCATCCAGTCCAGACCTACAGTGCTGACTGAGGCAGCATAAATGTTGATGGGTATTTATACAGAATAAGTTATGTCCTTCATAAGTGCCACTTTAGCTGCCATTTCAAAAGGGTATGTGTGCAACTCAGCCTGCAATTGTTTGCTTGGGAAGCCTGGGACCAATTGTTGTGTTTATATATAAAGGAGGGACTGGGCTGACTGACACTGAGGAATTTGGCGTTCGTGAGAGGAATAAATTGGTGCTCATACATATTTCCAGCTGTAACTCCTTTTCTTAACTCTGGAGCTCATAAAAAAGATGAAGATCATTTCTGTAGACTGAGCTGAGAACAAGCCAGTAGTACCTTGAAAGCTTTAGGGAAACAAAAGCACCTAATTAGAAGAACTTACCTGTAACAGATGATAGAAATGCCAATGATTACTATCATAGGAATAAGTACCAGTGGCAAAATAAGATTCAGTGGGATATCAGTCACTCGGGTATCATATTCCACCCTTCCAAGGATCCATTCCCGGAGTCCAAATTTTACCTAATTAGATAAAAACACATTTTTCTCAAGAAGCGCAAATGTGAGGCGATCCACTTCTCAGTTTCACTCTAAATTCTTAGTAATTCCCACAAGTGAATTTTTAGCTCAAACTGCCAAACAAAGGAAATACTTCTGAATATTTTAAACTGAATTTGGGTCACTAGCACTTTATTCCATGAAGTAATTTAATTCTGCTCAACTGAGGAAGAAAAATCCCCAGTCTGTCTGGCTAGAGTTCTACATTTTTAGGTAATAAAGGTAGAAGACATTTGGCAGCATTGACACTGCTCTTTACGTGTGACATCTTTTATGCAGTAGGCAGAAGCTGGAAGAAAAAAGAACAGCAAGGAGTTTCTTCACAGTACTACAACAACTTTGGAGAACAAATTACTTCAGTCAAGAGGAACTGTATCAGTGTTATTGATACATGATACTAAATTCTACAGAAAAGGTAACGTACAATGAATTCAGGAAGGTTATTGATGGTATCCCTCTTCTGCCGTTTCTTTGGCTGAGGCTGTACTTCTGGTGGCTCACAATATAAGTCCGTTTCAGTTAGAGTTTTTATGTTGCAAGGCTCATCACCCACAAAAGCCTGGGCCTCATCTATCGTCATGGCTTTGTTCAGGTTACTGCCCTAGACAGAAAATAAAAGGCTAAATTATCATCACAGAGCCTTGGGAGACAAGAAATCCTGAGTTGCAACTTTCCGTTTGGATCACTTTTAGCAGCAGAAATGATTTGCACTGCAGCCTACAGAACAGCAGAGTGATTGGGAATTATGTGATTCCTCTCCCTTCCTTCGTGGTGTGTGATGAGACGTCCCTTCCAGCTCCTGGGAGGTCTATTGGGAGAGAGCATTTCCAAATGCAAATGCCAGGCTCAGCAGGAGGGGGCATCCTCGGCAAACCCGAAGTTGGGCTAAAAAGATAGGAACTCTCTTTCAGAAGGGGTGTGGGGAGGGAAAGGGGAGCTGTCATTGTTCATCATCTAGCAGAGGTAAAGGACTCTACCAAGAATTTGGGGTATGGCACCAAACATCTGTTAAGGCTTTGAGAAAGGAACTAAAAATTCCATACATTCTTCAAGGACAAAATGAGCAACCACCAACTTTCAACAAGTTTACCTTTGCATTAATAAGTTTGTTGACTTGTTTTTTGATGCCATCTGTGAAGTTTTCAAAGGTTGGGTCTGCGACATAGGCAAAAGAGTGGCTCTCATTTTTTACAACCAACTTATAATGATCCATTAGAATAATAGTGGTAATGTTATAGTTTTCAGGGTCTTCCAGTATTGGTGGGGAAGAAAAAACCACCGTGGTTTCATTAAGTCTTGTAACAACCTTTCCATAAAACTGCAAGAAACAAGACAAGAAGAAGAACATGCTCATTTTAGAGTCTGACTCCTTTCTGTACATAACTGTTGATAACTTTAGACCATAGAAATAAAACCACTGAATTTATATCCTCTCCATACAGCAGAAATACCATAGTATGAGGGATTTTTTAAAAAGAAAATGAAAGAAATTTGTTGATGGGAATAAATCATCGATTCACTATGTTGTAGCAGTCGCCTGCAGAAAAAGCTTGGGCTATGGATCAGTTTCATTGCCTCCAATTTCTATGGCTCTTTACCTCTGGACTGATACCATCAAGTTCCTCTCAGATTAGGAAGTTAACATGTCACCCTTAATCCTGATCATCTTCTGTATCTTTGAGTATCTTGGGTTGATTATTTTCTGTTTACACCATGTAATACCTCATTGAACCTCAATAAAATTATTGAGTGAAATTTTGGAATAAAATTCAACAGTTGTCACTCAACTACTCAAGGTAACTCAGTTCACCCATCCTCCATCCCCAATTCAACAAATGTTTTTCCCCTGACACTTTTAGTCATTCAGTAACATCAACCACAGGCAACAAAACTAATAGGAACCCTCAACATTTATTCTATCACCACCTCTGTTTCTCACTTCACGACGCAATGCAACTCGATAGCTTCTCCCCAACATTCTGATATTGTCATGTAAGTGAAAGCAAACCAAAAGATTAGAAAAGCTTTTAGTCTTAATAGAGAATGTGTGCTATAGGTAATGCTGACTTAAACTAACAGGTTGAGTATACATAAGAGGAGATGTAAGAAATGTTGATAAGCACTGTCAAGAATGCTAAATAGACTTTCAGATTATCCTGGGAATCAAGATTACTTTTTGAAGTTTATGGCCTAAAAAATGTAGGCAGTTTTCCTCTTAAAAATCTTTAGGGATAGGGTTCTAATAGATCCAAATCCAGCTGGCTCTGGCATACTCTAAAAGTTGAATCATGCACATAATATAAAACATTCACATTACCAACTCACTATGGATCACAAGACAGTCTTACACTGAAGAGCCAGACTTAGAAAGAGTCTTACAATGTTCTTACTGTAAGATCACTTCTAAGTCTAAATCATGTCATTAAATTGTGGTCTTCACTAGAAGAGTGGGAAATTAAGACTATTGGTAATGTCAGTTCCTCTTAACAGGAGATGCAAGAAGAGGGTTCTTTTAATGTTATTTTTCACAACTTTTTGTGACCTGTTACAGGTGGAATATGCATGAAGCAAGAAAGAAAAGAAGACTTGGTTCTTTGAGATGTGAGAAAATAAAAGGCATTGATTGTGCAAAGCTGAGTAGTCTGCATTGTCTAGATTTAGATCCTGTTTCAGGCAAATCACTAATGCTTGCAGGGGAGAAGAAAGATAAAGGAAAACCAAACACATCCACATTCTGAAATACATATTTTATCCTTATCCATATTGAATGAATTTAATTTTAAAGCAAAAGATGGCAAAGTACAAGTGAATGTAAGGCAAGATGGTAGGAAAGTCAAGATCTTCCACAGGAAAACCCTGAACAGACCCAGAAATCTGTTCAAACCTTGTTTCAGTCCAGGCCTAGTGAAGTCCAGTGGGAAAGTTTATATGCAGTTTTTGAACAGATTATATGCTGTGCATGCAGTGTTATGCCTTTGGGGGAAAAGAAAGAAAATTACCCTTTTTTGATTCATCCTCCCTGCTTCTGGACGCTCTGCATATACCACCAATGAGAAAGTCTGGATGAGCTCAAAACCGGTTCCAGTTACTGTAATATTTCTCCCTCCGCTGCAAGGCACAATTAAAAAAGAAGTCAAGTCATTGACAGACTACCACAGCTATACACTACTTCATCCTGCACTGCTATTGCTTCCACTGAAAAAATCCTATGTATAATGCCTATATGACAATTAGATATCCTACAAAAAGGACTTCTGTTAAAGCTATTGATGACGAAAGCATTTTAAAGCATCAATGTCAAGTTAAAACTTGTTTTAAAACAGCAAAATTTAAAAAAAGTACAAATTGCTTTGCCAGGATTTTTGGCTGTTCATTGATGCCAATCTTTGTGTGTTTTATTTCTCCAGTGTTATTAAAATCACTCTGCCTACAATACACACACGGAGACAAAGGTGAGACTATATTTTCCACAGGCCTGTAGGAACTTGGATTCTCTATCCCCTGTTATTTGCAGCACGTTGTTTAAAAAATAATACATTCACATAAGAAGAAGAATGCATGCAAGTTGCTAATTGGAATTAAAGTCATTGAAGTGACATGGATTTAGAGGGATAGTAAACCTCAAAGCAGTCCATAAAAGTAGGCTTTAGTTTATATAGAAGGAAAAAGAAGTAATTTAAATTCCATGAGGTAAATCACTATTGATCTACCAAATAAAAATTTCAGGCCCCAAAATCACCCAAACAAAAAATGAAAAGGAAACATTAAAAACAAATTCTATTTTAGGCAAGTGATTACTCAATACTCAAGGAGACAGGTACTAATATCTCCAAGAGAAGTCACAGCCAAATTTATTTTTAATGTTCTGTTTGTCATGATGTTACACTTTTTAACTGATCTCCCTCTGCCAACTGTACCCCACTAAGCAGAAAGACCAGAATACTGAGGAACAGCAGACAATAACATGAATCAGGGTCATGTTTGTCCCTGTATTGGTCACAGAATGGTTTTCAAAACCCGAGGTATGCTACAAGGGCTTTTATACAATGATTTGCCATATTGCTACAAATATAAGAGTGACATACATTTATTTGATTTCCCAATTAGTACCAGGTGAGCTTTTTTCCAGAAGGAACACCTACCAGATGCGGTGTTAGTGAATACCACCATAAAACAGAGCACACCTTCTAAAAGCATTATTGAACACGGGTCTAGATTTCCTAAAAAGGTACACTTTTTCCTCATCAGACAAAGAAAGAGATGACAAGCCATAATTTTTCCCCTATTTCCAGCATAATTATTAAAAGATGAATAGAAAAACTGTTAGAAAGGTCTCCATTAGAAACTTTTAATATTGTTTATCCTAGGAGCATAAAGATTTGTAAGTAATGCAAAGATCATGTTGTCTGACATCATGCTGAAATGCTTCAAATCTCTTTCTTTGACACATCTCCATTTAAAAGATGCCTTTTCTGCTTTCAGGACTGACCTTTGAAATGGGATGACAATTTGGAAGTAAACAGAATACTTTCAAATGTCAATTGCAGTTAAGACCACAAACCCTACGTACCTAAATGTCTGCACTGATACAGTACGGGACTATTCCAAACCATTCTATATTTAATAATTTTATGACATATTACACATATTTTAAGCTAGTTGTAAAAAAAGTTATGACAAACATTTCATTACCTGCTGAAGCTATTTACAGGCAGGAATTTGGTGACAGTAGGATTCTCACTGTATGTAAATAGCTGTGGTACAGGAATTGTTGTGCCCCCATAGTTCATTGTGACTGTAACAGGTTCAACCTTGTTATTACGTCCTGTAATACAAACGATCTCGTCTCCAAATTCAGTCCTAGATTGGAGAAGAAAAAGAAGAGGAAACATCTTCTGTTACTAACATTATGGAGTTTTGTATTCTTCTACTGTAAACTCCAGAACAACAAAACCGCGGCTCTATTTTTGCTGGGTACCAAGTAGTTATAAGAGGAGAAAACACTTCCTTCAGATCACTTACACTTTTTAAAAAAAGAGATATAGGATATAACAGTAAACAGTGTCCAAACACAGGAACAATGAAATGTTAGCACACTTAGTGTCCTTCCTTTTTTTGAGAAAAGAGAAGGGCAGCAACTAATAAAAGGGAAAAGAAGGGAGAAGAACAAGCCATGGGAGACTAGAAGACTAATATTTTATACAGAACCACTGAAGAGATGCTGAATGAAAGCATGGGTGGGTTTGAAGCAGCCAGTATAGCAGAGAAAGCCAAAAGTGGAGAAATTTTTGGACATCTAAATTCTCCCACTTAAGGTGTTTTTACCGCTGTTCTTCTGCTGAAGCCTCTGAGTGAGTTTGTCTGAATGTTACATGCAGAACTCCATTGCATGGGAGGAGTCACAAAGAGATAGACAATGGATTTGTTTCATTTATAAAGGGCAGAAAAGGTTGGTGCTTTTTTAGAACACAGCTCTGTATTGTTAGTTACTCAGACTACGTACACATTGCAAGGCTGGCTACCGACTGAAACTTGAACATCCTTCTTGGAACCAGTGGCCAGATTTACACCAGAGATGGTAAGTTTGGTTCCACCCGCTTGTGGACCACTTTCAGGTCTTATTTGAGAAGGATGAGGTTCCTGAAAAGAGAAGATGGTCAAACTAAGCGAGAAAATTAAAATAAAATTTATACCAGTATTATTTGGTTCAACAGGTAATAGAAGCTTAATATTAGTACCTGAAAAAGAATAAAATTAAAGCAATAACAGACAAATCTTCCAAAATAAAAGAAAATCTTTTACTGTTCATGCTGAAAGAAGTAACAGATAATGTGAATGACTTTTCTTTACTGTATTTTATGAGGCTTTATACAAGTTTCAATTCCCTATCACGAAATGTAGAGTTAGCTGCCATTTAGTTTGTGAGAGCTTCCTGTTGGATTTCCTGGTTTCATACTTATTTTAAGATTTCTCTCTTCTTTATGCCTCAGTCTACCTTCATCTTTCCTTACCCTTTCCTACATTCTGTGTCAGCTACAGGAGACAAAGAACAAGGTTTTCAAAACTCACACTAAACAGAAAGAATATAAAGATTCCCTTTATCTCATAAGGCTCTCAGTAACTGTGGTAAAACTCTCATCTTATACTTGAGCAATAAACTTTCAAAGAAAGAAAATCTGAAAACGCTCAAATTGTCTTAATGTACCTAGAACCTTGGAGAGGGTTCCTTAAAACCAATTAAATCAAGCAGACGTGGTTCAAATTGTTATAAAATTTGTTTGATATTTAAGTTCAAGAAGTTCCCTCCTTTTGTTCTCAATTCAGTCTTTGTTTCAATGATTGTATTCTGGGAGCTCCAACAAATATTGTAAATTAACAGTGAGGGCTTTTCATGAACAGCATGATTTAATTACTTCGTCGCTAAGTAGTTTCTGCTTCCAGTTGAGAAAAGCATCCTTATTCAGGACCACACTGAAGCTGCTGAATCACGAGCACGGCTGAAGCCAAGCAAGCCGCGTGACATGGGCTGCCAGCCGGCTCCGAGTGACACTGCCCACTGACCCTGCTCCTCACCACGCCTGCAGATGTGCCACAGCCCTTGCACCCACAGGGCCACAGCTGCTGTGCCTGCAGGCAGCACTGTGTCCTGGGCAGGCAGCACCATGTCCTGGGCAGGCAGCCGGCATGGGCACTGCACACGCAGACAGGATGCCAGGTCTAAGTGCGTGGCTGGTGCATTAGGCTGGGGCCTAATGCTACGAGGGATCCTGATCCTGCATTTACTGAAGCATACTAGATCAAGACCTTAAGGGAGGCTGTGAATAGGTGATGCCTTTTCTGATGTACAACTGTGCTGCTTCACCATATTAAAACACAGGTTTTTCTTAAATGAGTTGTAAAAAGTAATAAGCTTATTTCCCAGACTCATGTATATTTGTAAATGACAGCTGTTCTCCTCCTCTTGCATAATCTTGCTAAAATGGTTGATAATAAAGTCCAGGCTTGGGGCTATTCCATATGAAGCACATGCAAATAAAGAAAGAGCAAAGAAGTTTGAAAACTTCCCTTGCTGATAAGGGTTTCCTTGATCACTATCACACAGACCTGATCTTCCACTTGAAGGAGGAAAAGCCCTTTCAGAGACAGAGAGCAACATGCCCACCTCTTCCTAGCCATGCAGCAAACCCCTTTCTCTCACATAGTTTTGCTCAGGCACAGCCCATCCCTGTGACAGCTTACAGCTACAAAACCAAGGAACCACCAATGGCAGGGAGGAAGGGACTGATATATCGCATTTTGGTTCAAAGCTTGGTGAGTCATCGACAGGTTTTTAACAAGCAGCAGGAATCCATAAAAATGCATCCAGTTGACTTCATGGTTACTTTACAAATTTGTTTTATTGCAGCTCAGATATAGAAGCATGGAGAACTCTTATGTGCTCTGCTTGTTTTATACTTTCATGTCTAAGCAACTTCCCTCTGAAGGAATGCATCATGGTTCAGCACACTTCACAAATCCACAATGACAACTGTAATTTGCTCTCGAGCCATTGAGCTTTAGGAATATGCTTTAACTAATTGGGTGTCAATTGCTTTTTTTCCCTGAGAGAAATCTGTTTGTAAACCCTTCAATCCTCAAGAGTGAGCACATGACTGCTCTCATGCAACTAACCTTTGATTTAGCTTTAATTTAATACATCACTCAGGTTACAAGATTTTATATAGGGAAGTCACTCAAAGTAATTTTAAAGCATTTTAAAAGCTCATTTAGGTCTATATAACTCTGTCTATGCATCCTCATATTTGGATTTAATTGCTTGCTGATTTAAGCTAAATTGAGACAAGTTTAACCAGGGTAAATAAAAAGTTTTAGGGGGTCAGTTTTAAAAATCATGTTTGAAGTTTAAGTTAGAATAAGTCTAGATATGCACTTTATGGGAAAACTCATTTGTGCTTTTTTACAACTGAATTTAGTTGCTAAAAATATTAAAATCAAGACTGTATATGAAATACACAGTCAATAAATAGTTTATAAAAATGGGTCAAATACTTTAAGTGTAACCTTACCACATGGACAGAAAACTATACCTTTTATTAAGTTCAAAATAAATCTTAATTGCTATAAATTGTTAACCATGCTGGACTTCTGTATTATCCACAGTTTAGCTTAGCTGCATAGTATGCTTAAGACAGCTTTCAGATTAAAGTATTCCTCAAGAACCACTAAAGAATCAGTATAGACAAATTCTTTCTCCCTGAAGCTCTGAAGAAATCTATTTAAAATTTGTAGCTTTTCCCTACATACTACCTCCATTGGAAGGCTAGGCTCCAAGGACAGGCTTAGGAAGGAAATTAATAAGAAGCCACTTAAAGTAAGCCTTTAAACATAGACTTAGGAAACAAAGAAAGAAAGAAAAAAAATTTCTGAGGTATCACATAAACTATTGTCTGTAACCTCAGCTTAACGAATGAAAGGAAGCTTGCTAAGAATTTCAGTTGGACAGCCATATTCCTTTCTCTTAGCAAAAAAGTGAAATAATTTCCCTGTTATAGCTCTGTTGGCTTATCTGATGGGTCCCTTTGGCAGGGCTCAGCTGTCTCTGTAGCCAACAATCAGTAAATACAGAGTGAGCCACAAACTTGAAGTCTAATCACTCAGCATCATTGTCTTTGGGGGACCTGTTAGTGGTTGCCTACATTTGTCTCCCTAGGAAGAGGGATATAGGGGTAACAGCAAAGCTGTCTCTGAAAAACACAGCTGTAGGGGGGAAGTGAAACAAGCCTCTGTTCTGTTTTCCACAGAAACTGTTTTTTTCTTCTTTTTCTTAGAAAAACTCCACCTCTTGGAATTTAAAGCCCAGCTACAGCAGACAGGAGAACTCACCACCCACCCCTTATGTATCCGTTGTGCAGACACATCTCAGTTGCACTTCAGGCTGAATGGAAAACTGGGGACAAGAACAACTCTGGAAACAGGGAGTGGCCAAAGAGGAGTGGAATGGTTATGGTTAACTGTTATTTTGTCTTTAATTGCTGACCTTGCAGCTGTCCCTCAAAGGACTATTTTAAAAGCACTTAATTCAAAATATTCATATTTAACGCATTTTAAGTAATTCTGCAAATACCAGACACTCTCCAGGGAACAAATAATGTGGACACCTCATAAAAATGATCTAATAAGGAGAAGCTGAACAATGCTTTGTGTGCAGAGGAATTCTTCAGCATGACTGCTAACACTTTGTTACCGTAAACTTGGCAGGAATATTATTTGATTAAATTTAACTTGCTATTTTCTGTTTCATATTTTCCCTCTTTCCCTTCCTCTTAAGGACCTGCCAGAAAAAATAAGCAGCTAAAATAAATTATCAAGAATTTTAACAATTTATATAATTATTTTTATTGCAAAACCAATATGCTATGAATAAGTTTTATTGCTCCTCTAAATATTCGTGGATGGCTCAAAGAACAAAGCTCCATCGGCCCACCTGGCGGTCTTCTTAAGAGTACCAATAAAGAAAAAAAGTTGGGTCATACAAATATTCAACCAGAAAGCATTTTACAAAAATGCAATTAAATAGATAGGATCAGGAGGAGAATGATATTTCACTCAACGCCAAGTTAATTTGAAGAAGTGCCATCAGTGGTGATACAAGACTTCAACAAGAACTGTGTTTCCTAAGGAGAAGGTAGCCCCTTCCCATGGTACTCACCAGTCAGACAGACACATACAGACCCTTGCAAGGTGCCAGCTCTAGTCTCATCTCACAGAGTCTTATCTTATGCAGTCTGGCAAAGCTGCACCTGACCCACAGGTCTACGTTGTTTACCAAAGTCCTACATGAGATTCCTTCTCATTGCAGAGGAAAACGAGGGGCAGACAGTAAATCTGTCAGTGCAAACCTTGTTTGAGGGATAATAAAAATGCTGCTTTTACCAAGATGGAAGGCCCTTTAATTTGAACTTGACCCTGAGCAATACCTAATGTTCAACTGTTACAAATAGGACTGATAAGCCTCCAACCTCAAGTGCTGCGGTATCAGTGATGCTATTTTTTTCCAAATCCCCTCAAGGATTTCTTCTCTCCTTCTTTCTGCCCTGCTGTCATTTCAGTCTCTGAATCAGAAGTATACCTGCTGTCATGATAAATAACCTGCTTTCTTCTTCAGCCCTCTACACCTTGAGATCTTTGTTGGCTCCATCCGAAGACACCAGGGGGAACTCACACTTTCTATAACATCACTGTAACATCACACTGCAGTGTTCAGTGCAATTACGATGTTAAACAGAACATTTGATAATGTGTCTTGTATGGAATTTGTAGCAGTCCTGTAATAATTCTTCTGGAAAACATCAGCCCTTGTGAGGACTTGGCAATACTTCATTTCTCATGGACACAGTAAAATTTAAACAACCCTGCAAATGCTGATTTAACCCTTGTTTTATAATTCCTGAAAGTGTAGAAAATCATTCAAACATATTTCGTTTTTTTTCTTATTTTGCTTGAAATGGAGGAGTGTTTTTTCAGGTCTATACTTCTTTTTTCACCGGGAAAATATTGTTCATTGAATAAAACCACTTCCAGGTGGTTTAATGTTTGAGCATAAATATTTTCTGCAATAGCAGGCTACCTCATTACGTGGGCTTTTTGATAGTCTAGTTTGAAAAGCCTGTTCCAATGTCTGTCAGCTGTTCAGTGGCCTGGTTTTTGCAGAGTCTAGTAAGCTGTCTCCCAGCAGAGGGACTTTGTGCCACCAGGACTCCCCACTGCCTTTTGTTCTCACGATCATGCCCTGTGTTTGTAGAAAGTGGATTTGCAGTTTTGATAAAACCTATGCAAATCCACAGCTATGCTATTCAGAATAAAATTCAATACAATGGTTCAGTTGGGAGTGATCTTCAGTCATCATTTAGTCCAACTTGTTACCAGGTGTAACTTGCTCTCTACTGCATGATTTATCCTGAAAAAATTATTTGATCTAAACAAGATTTCTTGCTTGTAGGTCTGAGCAGATTTTAATCTGTTTGTCATGGGAAATTTGAGTGCTTTACAGTTAAACCTTCCTTAAATCCTACCCAGATGTAATAATGTTGAGTTAAAGATCTCAAAGTCCACCTGCAACCCAACTTTTCCATGTTGTACCAGACTGCTGGGTAAGTATTCCTGAACTGATAAGCAGTTTTCCCATTTCTTTGATATCCACAAGGCTATTATCTTTGTTGGAAGGATACCAATAGGTTACCTCTTGTGCTTTTACACCTGTGGTTAGCACCCATGCTGTTGCTATGGTTTACCTGGAAGCAGCGGTTTTCTGCTCCAAGCAGTGAGACAACGCCACTTGTACATTGCTTTTGGTACCTAATGTTCAAATAATGCTAGTATGTGTAGTAGCAAATTTGTTTCTTCTCTTTGTAATACCAATGTAATACCTTACGTGGCATTTCCATTCCTGTGTGCCACTGTCTTATCCTTACTTCATCAGCACAGCAGTACTGGAAAAAACCCAATGAAAAACATTGACAAAAAAGCTCCAACTGGCCCAAGTATGTATATGACTTCACATTCAGGCCATGTTCCAGTGTCCTGTTTTCTTCATCACAGCCAGAAGTCTCTTCTTTGCTTGCTTTGTTTGTATCTTTTGCCCCCTACTTAAAAATCTGTTCACAGAAATGTGGATATATTTTTCATTGTAGTTTCATGCTTTCTGTGTGCTAGAGGGTAAATTATCTCCATGTCTGTTCCACTTATAATCACATTTAGACATGAACTTGCTTATTAGCAGTGTACATGACTGCTGCTCTTACACAGCTACTGTAGGTGCTCTGAGCATTTGCATTTAGCTCTTACATTTTTCATCCTGTTTATTAATCTAGAATGAACTTTTAAATCTTTAATATTTTATGAGTAGCAATTAGTCTTTTTGCAGAGTTAGGAAGGTGATATCTTATTTCTTGAGATTTTTTAGCTTCTATTTCAATAAAAAAATACCTTTTGTAATCTAAAAATTCTTTCAGAGTGCTCCGAGCATTTTAAATCTCTATGGTCTGCTGGTGTCAAATCAAAGCCCATCTTTTACCTGGTTAGCAGTGGGGTTATTCCTATTCTTCTTTTAATTTTTTTTTCCTGGTTCTTCACAATTTTCTTTGCAATTAAAGACATGGAGGTATAAAAGAGAACCATTCCCCCAGCCTCTTTTTTGCTCACCCATCTTACATCTGGGATTGGATTTTCCAGAGAGATTCATGTTCTTGTTCACTCATTCTGTTTGCGCTGCAGCTTTCCTGGTTTGCACTGTCCATGTCCAGCCAACTCACTTCTGGTCCCTTGCGCAGTATCCAAGAGCAAGAGGAGTGCACACCCATGGAGCATCACCAAAGTTCTGCATGTCTTCTTTTTCCATTTCTCTGCTTTTCCATTTGTCTGTCATCAAGCACAACCTCATCTATACAAAGTTTCCTTTTCCCAGGAGAATTCCTGAACATGACTCTGTATATAAGGATACTGGCTACTGTAGTACCCATCTGTGGTAAGCAGTTTCTAGACCATGAACTATATCATTGACATAAAATTGGTTGCCCTTTATCCTTCACTAAAGCAGAAAATCGAAGAGAGAAACAACAAACCTCCAAGAAGGCTACGGGTGGATCACAAGAGGGGCCAGGAACTGAAGAACAGTTGGACAGCAACAGAGGAGGGGAGCTGAACAGAGATGCATGGAAACCTTGGCATGAAGTCTATGCTTCAGAGGGGGATGTTGGAAAAAACACAACTGTGCCAGATCACAAGCAGAGAGACAGCTGGGAAGGGAAAAGATGATGGTGTCAGAGTATGTCCCCGTGATGCTGTGAGAGATGCCAGCTGCAGCACACGGGGAAACCAGCAGCAGATGGAGGTGTTCAAACGGACATGATGGGCAGCAAATGGCAAAGCCACCTAAGCTCCCTTCTCTTGGCTCCTGTAGACACTGCCCTCCAGTTGGGGGTTTGCCTTTGATGCAAGTGCATTTCTTCGCAAGAAGGAATGGGCTCTTGTGGTTCCACACAAGCAGAAAACAGGGATGCTGTTTCCAAGGTCTGATGACAGCACACACAGATGTGGATAAGATTTTCACAAATGTACAGGCCATGTTGTTCTGCATCTATTGCATCCATCTTTCCTTCACAAGTAACTCTTCCCTCTCCTCATCCTGGTTCCAGCTGCAGTAAGTTCTGGCTCTTGAAGAAGAAGCAATTTTTTACCAAAATTATCTGCCTCACACTGAAAGCCAAATTATTCTGTGAACTCTTGCATATTATGCACACAAGAATAAAAGGCATAGCCCACGAAGTGCTGTAGACACTGGCCAGCTTCTTGGAGGTCAAAATGTCATTTAATGGACCATAAAGGTAACCACAGGAGCTAAATTAAACCTCTGAATGGGAAACTCAAGCCATTAGGAACTTCTTTCCCCCTCCACTTCCCTCCTCTCTCAGACTCAAGGGAGCCTGTTTCTTGTTTCTTCAGACAAGCCACCCACTCACAGGATATTCAACCAGAGAATTTCCACTGCACATTCTTGGCAGCCTGGTGTTCACCACAGTGGCTGACCTGACCTGCTGGCTCGCCTCATCACAGTATCCATAACACAAGTCAGTTCCTGGGTTATTTCTGCAACAGCAGAGAGATGAGCTGAGTCCTGCCTTTCTGGGGCTGCTTTGTCCAAACCTTACACCCTGTAAGCTGAACAAATGCTTCCGGGCACTCCAGGTGCCCAGGCAGAGCATTTGCCTGGCAATGCACATTGTGTGTTGCCTGCTGTGGATGGGACTCTTATGCAAAGGGCTGGTATGTTAAACAGCTTATTCTTTGGCCTGAAAGCAGCATCTTTTTATCATGAGGCAGATACCACATGATTTTCTGAAAAGATCACAGAGCTTTGCTGACGGGTTTGGTGGAGAAATGGAAGCATGCGTGACTGGAAAGTCTGCACTACCATACAGCCAGTGTTTACTGGCAGCTCTCAAGCAGAATCATGAGCACTGGATGGTGGGACATGTATTTAAATGCATGGCTCAGATGATACAGAGTAAAGACTAACAATATCCGCATGAGAAAGGGACAACTTCACTAAAACTCTCAGCTATCCAAGAGTTCTCCTGTCCCCCATGCAGACTGACACACAAACAATATGTACTGCAGGACTTAAGAATAAAATAAGATCCTCTGGAAGCAATTCCAGACTTCTACGGATGTGTGGTTTATCAGCATCAGCAACAAGCATGTAATTTTCCCCACAAAAAACCCACCCAAAGCCCCCAGGTACAGTGTAAATTGAATGCATTGAGGCAAAGACTCAGGGAGAAAAATCAAGAAGTGAGCTGAAACCCTCTGTGAAAGCCTTGAGGCACTTTCCTGGTGAGGCCTTCCAGTGCAATTGCTTCAAACATCAAGAAGCAAAGCAGAGCATGGATGCAGGTAAGAGGAAACTGCTGAGTAGATTAAGGTGGAAGAGTGCACCTTGTTAGATGTAACTGTGCTGTTCATTTCACATTCAAACTTCCAGTATGCTGAATAGTGACGTTGATGTTTGTTTTCAGGTCAAACTCTAATTTATCCTTCCTTCTTCCTCTTTTTGGTTATTCATCTCATCTTGTTTAGGTAAACAGACTTCCTGGTTTACAAGAAGTCATTTTTTCCAAGCCAGTTCAGGAATGTATTACACTTTTGCAAAGTTCTACCTCTAAATTCACCATCTTAGATCTATTTGAGCTTTCTGAAACCCTATAGTCTCTTTAACCCGCACAGCCTAAACCTCACAAAGTTGTTCAGACAAACAGATGCTGGAGATGCCAGAACCAGCTGCAAGCTCTTGTCCTGGTGCTTTGAGTCTAAAGAAGTGTTCTGAGAAAAGAATCAGCACTTGTATGGGACCAGCAAATCTGGGCCATATCCCTTGGAAAAGCTTAACTCCTTCTTTTGAGACTGCTTCTCACTGCCATAGTAACAAGCAAATCAGATAAAGTTAACAACAAATGAAAAAGCAGGACTGGCCTTTAGCCATGTTACTGCTCCACCTGCTCAGAGACCAGCCAAGCTGTCAGTGCTCCAGATGTACCGCAGAGCTGGATATTAAAATTTAGCATAAGTTCATTTCTATTTCACTAAGCAGGAGAATGGTTATTGCCTGATCCTTCTTATAGTGAAACAATAGAAATGTCAGCAGAGGGTGACTGGATTATCAGAATTTAATTTCATTGGGACTGTACTTGAACTGCACTCAGGTTGGATAGAGAAATTGTGATGGGTAGGGAGACATAAAGCTTTCTCCTCCTGTTATGCAACAAATATAGGTATTTACTGTATAGCACAGACACTTGTGGACCAGGGCATTTTTGTTTAGAAATAATTTTAAATTGAAACCATGACTTCCCTCTGAACTGGATTTTTGACCCATTTCATGAAAGTCTTGCACATTTGTCACTTCTGAAATGTTCTGTGCTGGCAGACACGGGAAAAAGCATGAGTCTGAGCCCCAAATTGTTCTGACTATTGATTCTCATCAATCCACCTTTAAAAATAAATCACACCATTCAGACTGGGTATCAACAAGCACCAAATATAGTAATATAGTACTACTTATAGAATCACTGAATGGTTTGGGATAGAAGGGACCTTCATGGCTCACCTGGTCCACCCCCACCCCCCGCCCCCCGCCATGGGCAGGGACACTGTTCCCTAGATCAGGTTGCTCAAAGCCCCATACAACCTGGCCTTGAACAATTTCAATCATGGGGCAGATACAGCTTTTCTGGGCAACTTCTTTTAGTGACTCACCACTCTTGTCATATAAAAAATTCTTCCTTATACCCAATCTACTTGATAAGTGTTTTTGGAGGTAGATACTAATCACATGTACAAGGCTGAGACAGTGTGGCGTATGGTGATACCTCTGGTGTACACAGACACACCAGATGAGCATCTCCAGTGTCTCCTTGTGCACTTCTGCCCTGTGATGCCACACACTGCATTTAGAATAGTCACTGTTAAAAATGAAGCTATTCTGCTTCAAGTGTCCCGAGCTCACAATAAAAACAGTGGTAGTTACCAGCAGAAGGGTAGCCATCCAATGTGTCAAAGAAGCAGGGAAATACATAAGAGAAAATTTGTTTTAGGAGGGCTCTTGGAAAGAAGATTATTTTCTTTCCTTTGTATATACTGAGTAGAAGAGGTTTTACACAAAGCACAGATTTTGTATGTCTGCTGAGAGAAGTCACCAAAGAACTGTCTGACAAAAGCACTGAAACAAGATTGAAGCTTTTAAGCCAACATTAGCTGATGCAACTGTCTGCTCTGATCTGCTCTGATTGTCTGTTCTCACGCCAAAGCATTGGTGTCACACTTGTAGAGGTGCACATCAATGTGACGCTCCTGTACTGACTTCAATCCTACTGCAGTCCAAAGTTGGCTTCATTTTCTGGTGGAATAAAGAGAAATGAAACTAGAAACCAGCATCACTATTTTAAAGTTTGAATTGTATTACTTGTCATTGCTTCACATACTGTAAATAGAGTCCACATGGAAAGATTTTTGCAGTAAATAAAAATGCTCTTTATCAGCAGTTGGCTTAGGCATCTGATTTTTCAGTAACCTCAATGCAGGCAGAGACTGACACACAGGAACTCTTGTACTTACAGGGGATCATCCACCTAGTTGATTCTGGTGCACAGCTACATTTCCTAGCACCTCCCTGATAGGCAATTAAGAATCTTTCCCTGAAGTGGCCAAAAGCAGTGGCTCCTTACATCCTTCTGAGGTGGGCTGAGCAGGGAATCACACCAAAACAAGTCCAAAGACAGGCTTTGAATCCTGCCTGGTTCAACTTACATTTCAACCCACTCTATAATAACTTTATGTGCTTTCCATGAAAATCTTTATACACAGAAGGATGGGAGAACTGGTGCAAAACATACCCAACGGATTCATGTCAAAATCTCACGTAGGGCTTACTGTCATAGTCTATGTCCTAGAGACCACAAACATACACATGGCAGATTATATCATTGCTCTCTGGTTAAGATCATAACCTATATTTCTGCAAAGGAACAGATGACATATTCAAGCAGAAAAAGTAGGGCTTTTTTGCAGCTGTATCACCAGAGAGAGGAGGTATTTGCTTGGAAATTATGGAAAACCCACTTCTAGCCCATTTTGTGAAAACAATATCCTTTTCTCAGTAAAATGTCATTCTTGACTTATTCCACTGTTTAATGCTGACTCCTTTCCTTTACTTCTCATCAAGAATTAATGAGACAGAAGTTTAAATAAGGGAGAAGATAAAAGCCTAACACACAAGTTATGTTTTATAGTTTTATATCTTATAAGTGTAATTTTAAGTATCAGTATGGGAACTGATATTATTTAAACCTCTCAACTATCACATGATCTTATAAAATTTGAAGACCTCATAGATACAGATAAAACTGCTTGCTGCTAAAACCACAATCCAGACGAGCTATAAGCTAGGGCCACATTTAGAGCAAAGCAATTAACATGGAAATGAAATTCTCTTTCATAGTCACACTGAAAACAAAGCATATAAGTAATATGAACACATATCATGCTGTCTGTGGCTCTGCATGCCATACTTTTGAATGAAATAAATTATTAAAGAAATTAATGAACCTTCATTACTTATTCTTCAGCTGCTCTGCATCCATTCTTCTAATTAAGAACATTGCCTAGACTAAATATTGTGATTAAAATAGTGCACCATGTGTCTGGAGAATACCTAATTTTTCGCAGTGCTGACTTCTTTTTTATTTAATAGTGATACTTAAGAAATATTACATCACTAATGAGTAGGTTTATTCCAGTTGCTTTTATACCACATCTTTATTTTGAATGACAAACATCATCATCCTATTTTGAGACTATGGATCTATTTATCAGAATTGATTTCTGGTACACCTTTTGTATATAGAAATTCTGGAATTAAGTGTTTTCTAATGTTCTTGAATGACAGTGCTATTGATGAAAGACTAATGCAAACACAACTGATTCTGTGCTTAACTTAAACCATGCACAAAGTATAAAACAGGTCTCTAAAAAATTGCACTTACCTGGTATGTAAACAAAACTTCACTTGGTGATTTACCTAATTTTCCATTGATATTAACTTCAATTTGACCTTGTTGTGGTTCATTCATTGGTCCAACTTGACACACAATCCTAAAAAGAAAGAATGTAAGCTTATCTGTTAGAAGTAACAGCTGCAATACCAATGCAATATATGTGACCTACCACACACACTGCCAGCAAAAGCACCAACTTTGCTTTATCCTATACAATGTAATCCAATGCTGCCTCAGATTTTCAGCAAAACCACCCAAGAATAGTTTGCTCGTCTATCTAAAGGCTGGTAAAACCGAAACCTGAGCACTGTACACAGCAACTTTAGCAGTCCATTAGTAGAAGTGCCTTCTGCAGATGACTCAAATTCAGCCCATAAGTCAGTTGAACCTCTGCAACCCGACACAAGATTTACAGTGGACTTTGTGATGTTAAAAAAAACCAAACCCACAAAGGAGCCCCCACCTCCATGAGGCAAACATCAGATCACCAGCTGTCTTATAATTTTGTGTGTTTTAACTGCTGATAATTTCGCTGTGCATCTTGCCACCTTTCAGCTTCAAACTACTGCCTTTTCACACCTATGATCAAAATCCTTTCAGAATTACTGTTCTCTGAAAATAAATTCACAGATAACACATGCAAAATCAGAGGTCAAGGAACACTGGCCAAGAAAACACTGCCTTAGAATTAACAGTGCTGCTGAGTGATAGCTAGGATGTTTAAACTTTTATTTCAAACAGGTAAACCACAGAATGAAAGCATGAAAAGGCAATAAGGATTCGACACACTTGAAAACTGGGATGAATGCTTAATGGAGAGCTGATAATACAGTTAGATAAGGAGTGTATAGTGCTTGCAGCCTGCTCAGTCAGACGGTTTCATATAGGACACGCCCTGAGGATCTCTGCTCATTTCTGTCGCTCTTTCACTCCAGGATTATTGCTATTCTTCCTTAAGCAGTGCACGACTGCTTAAAAAAACCCAAAGTAGCAAAAAACCCTCAACGACTCCAAATTACTGGGTATAATGTACTTAAATTGAGACTTATAATAAAAGGATTGTCAAGTCCCTCTGCAGATCACTCCAGACTTTTTTCCTGGGTACTGGCAAATGGACAAAATTCTCTGAATTCTTGCATGTCCTGGCATGTGTAGGGCTGCCTGAGCCTGTTCCTCATCATCTCTCTACTGTATTCTTGGAAGTTGTATCTTCATGTCAGGCAGAAACAGGAAACTGTGCCTTTGGAGGAATTTTTACCATATGTCAAGCTAGGGAAAGCAGTCGGGGGCCGGGGCTGGGGGATGTGGGGGAAACACCGTAGCAGGGATTTTAATTGGAAAAGTTCCCTCCCCTCCCCAGCGCTGGCATTGCCTCCCTTCCCCCACATTACTAATGGAAAACTACAAAGAATGAGAACAGACTTCTGGAAGGCCAACAATTAAATCACTGCAGAGCCAGAAAGCACCCTTAACTGTCTTAAATCTTGCTGTGCATGGGAGAAACTGTCTCCTAAAAAGACTAGCATTTTACTGCATAAGGATAGGGGAGCCAGACAAGGCACTTTTTATTATTTTCTAATTTAATTTTATAAAAAAAGTTAATAATAAAACAAAAGAACAGAGGAAGACAAAGACAGAAAATTATAGATATCTGTTTGAAGATTTTGATAACTTCTTTTTAAAGGCTTCCCTAGTTGAGAACATCCTTCAAAACCCACTAATTTGTTGATAAATGACATGATGCAAGTTGCATTTGTTCTCACCCATTACTACACTGCCAGAACTTAGGAAACCAGTAATGTTGCTATGATACAAGGAACCAGTCATCTCAGTTCTGGCTCCTTTCCATGTATTTAAAAATATCAAAAAGCTTTAGAAAAAGCCAAGAGGATGGGGAAATTCTTGTAAGACTATGTTGCAATTCAGTGCAGCTTTTGCAAACACTGAAAACAGGGAATGGAGAAAGATGACCGTAAAAAAGTTTGTAATTCTGTGGATTGGAAGTACATGTAAATCCAGGAGAGATGGCAATAAAATTGGGAAGCAGTAAGAAATAAACAGCTATTCTTTAGCTTCTTCAGTCCTAGAGGCCTGGGAAGCTTCTAAATGCCTGATCCACACATTGACTAAAGTTAAATATTTTTCAAAAGAAAAAAAAACATCACTTAGGCATTTTCAAAGTCCCTTTCAAAACAGGCCACAGGAATAGCAAAAAGTTACTGTGTTACACGTTAATTTATAAGAAGGGAAAGAAATCCAAGGTTTCAATTGCAGCTTTCAAAACTGAATGAAAGAAAAATCACACCGCCTAAAATATGTCATTACTCTTAACATTACTACTGAACCTTCCTGCTATGCTTTTCATCAGCTAATATCAAAAGGGTATTTCCCTCTTGAAATTAGAAGCTTGATATAATCTGTAGTAAACACCTAGATACCTACCAAGAAGAATTTAGGCATTCTGTTTTAATTTTTGGCACCGCTTAAGAGCGTGACAAGTAATCTGCAAAACATCTACCAACCTGCTTAGGCACTTCAACACCCATGGACTTGTTGGCTTTGAGATGAAACTTAGTCATCTACAGCTAAACCTGAACTCTGGGCTCCCTCCCTGCCCCCAGGAAAGAAACTCTATGGCTGGACTAAACAGATTTAAGCTTCCTTTTTCTTTGCCTGCTTTCCCATAAATCTTGTATGCTTGGCTTCATTGTGGTTCAGATTTAGCAAAGCCATGATGACTAGATGTACATGTAGAATGCCTTTAATTTAAAAACAAATAGTTTTGATATACGTACAGTAATAGTTTATGAAAGTTTTTCAATCAAGTAAGGAAAAAACTTCAGTCAGAAGCAGGATGGTAGTACACCATTGTAAATTTGTTGCTGTATTACAATCTATAAAAATTTTAAATAAAGAGTCAGACATGTTACTATGAAATATTGCAGGTATGTCACACTAGTTCTTTTTCAAATGGTAACATTTGTAACCACAAGAAGATCATCTTTTCTTGAAAACGCACAGAAGTTCCTTTTTTCTTCTAAAATCTTATGAAAAGCATCCATCAATTACCTTGTGGAAACAGAGTAGAACTCCTCTTTAAAAAGACATTCCTTGTCTGCCACTGTTATATTTTTTACATCTTCTGCTTTTATTCCCAAATTAGATCCCATTATGGTCAAAAGAACTCCACCACTTAGTGGTCCAGTTTTTGGCTCAATCTGTGTTTGCATGAGGGACAGAGGGAAAAAAAAAAGCAAAATTAAATACTGTGGTGACTATGTTGATCTTCTATATTATTTAAATCTACTTTGACTTAGCAACATTTGAAATGCAGATGTTTCTTGTCGGACATACAAAAAAACATGCTATGCAACTTTTTAATTTTAATCAATCATCTGTTAGCTCA
Organism: Aphelocoma coerulescens; assembly: GCF_041296385.1. Lineage (NCBI taxonomy): Eukaryota > Metazoa > Chordata > Aves > Passeriformes > Corvidae > Aphelocoma > Aphelocoma coerulescens. Next base: position 21,249,134 of record NC_091014.1, read on the forward strand.
GAACTAGTATTCAACAGCTGCAGATTTTATGTCTCCTGTGGCAGACTGTTACGTACAAAACTCTTGCCTGATGTTTATTCTGTTTTAAGTTTGCTTCCTCCACTAAAGTACTGTGATTTTGAAAAGCAAATGGATTGCACTCTTCTCACAGTCCTTCCACAGAGCTTTTCCAGCATTTTGTTGTCATGATTTTATCCCTTTAGGTTCACAGCAGAGCAGTGCACCTTCCTAACACACAGTGCTTTCCCATATAGTGCCTTCAAAAGTTCCTCCATTCCCTTGATTTTCCTTACTGCATCTCATGGTAGGGTGCTGCAGCATGGGCTGATGCTTATTGAGTAATTTGCAAATAAAATGAGGACAGAGAAGATCCTGCCATTGCAGTGGACACCTCAGACTGAAATATGTCCCTGACAGGCACTTAAATTCAGAATATTTATTGAAAGGCTAACCTGCTTTCCTACATAATGCTGGGAGCACCTCCAGCAAGACCTTTTCAGATCTTCAGCTTTGGAGGGCTGCAAGTTTGCCATCAAGACAAGGGAGGTTCCACTTCACTGTCTGCTCCATCAAAATCAGTCTCTTAGGTCTAAGCAAGTCTGAGCACAGAGACATGGCTGCCTCTGCTGGCTGCCTAGCCCAGCTCCAGAATCACTTGCTCCATTTTCCCAGTGCTTCAACTTCCTAAACTTCTGCCCACTGGATGTACATTTGCACTCAACCCATAAACAAACTAGCTGAAAAATTATTCAACTGTTTGTCTAGCTGTTTCCAAATGTTATGTTCATATCTAAAGCTAATGTAAGCTCTGAAAACCTAATATATTTTAGTATGTTTTTTAATGCAAAAGAATGTACAAACAGTATCCCAAGTGAAAACCCTTTTTTTCTTAATTTTCCTTTTCCTTTCTTCTCAAATCATGTTTACCTGGGCACAGGTATTACACAAGTATTCTTCTCCACATTTTCTGTCGAGATTCCAGGGTATTTACCTTCCTTGGCAGTCTTCAGCTGCTTAACAGCCATTTCATCTTAGCTTTACCCTCATGGCCAACCTTCCCCTGTGTACTGCAGGTCTGCCAGTAGGCACAGCCTCCAGGGTTGCCGTGTCTCTACCAGTTTGAGCCACAGGTTTCACACACAGTTCCTACTGAGTGAAACATCCCTGTTCCAACTCTCAACCTCTGTCATACAGTTACCACATTTTGTTTATGGCTTGGGATATGTTCTCATCAAACAATGTGTCTGAGTTTTGAAGTACTGATACCACTACTGCAGCAATTTAGATTTGCCCAGTGGATGCATGTATCACTCTTTTCTCAACAATTATGCCCATAAAAGCAGCATTTGGCTTGTTTCTGAAGAGGACATGGATTTATGACTTTCTTTCCCTGCTGATCCATGAAGGTGGAAACAATCTTCCCTGACCCTGTGTGAAGGCTCCAACTACAGAGTAAGTCAGGGGTGCACATATGGCCTCTCTGATTTCTTACATTCAATTCCTACAGCTTCGGGTTTGATGCTGGTGTGGACTGAACAATATCACTGACACCTGGAAAACATTTTGTGACTCAGAAACAATCTGCTCCCTTAATAAATACTCTTTAAAACTCTAGCTTGAAGCCTGTAAATGAGCCTGTTATGTACTTGTAGTTCCAGGAGCAGTGAACCTCTCTTACAGACTCATTTCAGGTAGAAAGGACTTTATGAGAGAAAAAAGCCATGCTATTCTAATCATTCTTATGCAAGAATCAAGTGCCACGTTTTAAGCATGCACTGCTAGCCTGGCTTCTGACACAGCGAGGACAAGGCTTGAAAAACAAGGAGGCTCAAAGACTCCATTCAGTCTCTTATTTTGAGTCTTTACAAATCTCTCACACACATCACTACTGACATTATTTCCTTTCAGCGCTTTCAGAGGCTTACTTAACACCCTAGGAAAAAACCTGCCTTTCAGTATGAGCTTGCTTGGCTCCTTTCTCCTGAAAAATATTACACTGGTAGGGAGAGAAAAAAAGCAATCTTACGTGAGTGATCTCTGGAGGAGGACACGTGTTGGTGGGGGGAGCGTGACAGAGTTTTTCATACACGCACTTGCTGGGCTTGCCATCTTCTTCACACCAGACACACTTATAGTTGGGATCGGCAGCAAGGCATAAGCTGCAGTCGCTTCGTCCGTAGGAGCAGTTGTACAGAGTCACTGAAAGATGAACAACAAACACACTTAGACATTTATCTCTGTTTCAGGGGTATTCAATGTCCTTTAGGAAGGAAAACTAACCCTGTGTATAAAGTTCAGTGGAGTCGCGTGAGTAATATGTACAGTCTGTACTTAACCCCTGAATGATGCTGAGAGAAAATTGTATTTTTCCTCTATGGAAAAACCTGACATTTATCCATGTGTAGAGTATGACTACTATCAAGTAAACCCCAAATATATTTTTGTCACTCAGCAGTGATATGGGATACACATCATAAAGTCACCCCAAGACACACTGTCAAAACATTCAAGTACAAAGTCCTTACTTTGACTGAGCTCAATAACACATACAGCTGTTCAAAGATTAATTCAAAATCGGGTCTTCCTGGAGCATCCTAAGTCAGATATGGAAGGTATAAACTCTGCATGGGTGTCAGTAGGGGCAGACATCAGCTGGCATGGGACCTCTCCCTGTTGCAGAATTAAAGGAAGAGTGCTGCCTTTGTAGGCTGTTCCAGGATGTTTGGGACTTTTCATAATCACCACTAATGCCTGAACCAAATAGAAAGTTAACACTTTATTAAGTGTTAGCCTTTGTTCAAGTTAATACCTCTGCATTTCTTCATTCTTCTCTATTTTCTTGCTTTTGTCTTCCCTTTTGTCTTGAACTGTCATCCTGATGTACACCTGATTCCTTCTGTATTGGGGTTTAGTTCTAGCTTTTCTGAGCCAAGAAATCGTGTCTGAAAGTCGCGATACTCTTACTGATAAAACAGAGACCAACTGTCCCAGACACTAAGCTTGTTTCGGCCCCCATCAATCTTTAGCGTGATGCGCAGTCACTGAATGAAATAATTTTCCCAAATAGATGCAAAGCCTTGAGACATACCTCAGTGGTTCAACACCACAAGGAGAGCCTGGGTTTGCAAAAAAGCATATGGAGATGCGCTTGAGAACTAGTCCAGAAGAAAACAGACTGAAAATATGCCACATGTTTCTCTAGTGGAAATGTGCAAGTTGCACAGATTGCCCAGCATGTGAGTGCTGTGCCTCCCTGGACAGGTGGGATGATTATTGTAAAGAGGAAAACATCTTGCTCCCTGCTTTTCTGCTCCTTCTTTTCCCCCTGCTTCTTTCTACTCTTTGCTGCTCTGTATTTCTGGCCACACAGCCTCTCACCCTCTGCCACTGAGGCCCTGGCAATTTTTGAGTCTTGTAAATTAACTTAACTTACCAGAACAGCAGAAAGCCTTTTAGGTTTCCTCCTGTGCTCTTTCAAGAATTAAATGTGTTTACAGATGGGAATGGGGTATACAAGACAGAGACTCAACATCTTCCCCTTCCCTTCAGTAATCTCAAGAAACAGTAGCCTTGGTGACACTGGATTTTTTTCAAACGAGGTTCATATTTAAAGATGCAGGAAACATAGGAAAGTATGTGGACAAGGGTAAATCCCTTTGAGATGCATATAGTAAAGGCCACTAAAAAAGTTTTCAAACAAGCTTTTACTCTCAGAGGAGCAGAACTCTAGGAAGGACACTGGCAAAACCACCCTCCAGTCACTAATATTTCAATACACTTGGTAACTTCCTAGATAACAGCAGCAGCAGCAGTAGCTTTTGAAATCTAGTTCCAAGAGACTACCATGTCAGATTTCTACTGAAATGAAAACGTAAAATGAAAATGCTACTTTTCCATTATTTTTTCAGCAGTGGCCTTATTCCCCTGCTAGGCATGAACAATATTGCAGATGCCCAAATCTTGGCTAGTCTCTGCCAGTTGCAGGAGAACATGTAATCCCATACAGGCAGTTTTTGTCTAAATGCTGTATATTTAAAACCCTCAGCATTCAGTTTCACAGCTAGTCTTTAATACAATAACAGGTTTTATTTCTTTCTCTTACAATGAAGGGTTAAATCAATGACAAAGCCTGATTTTAACCCTTCCTATGTCTAATCAGCATATCCACTTGATTTCAAGTATCTTTACCAGCAGAAAATCAGCTGAAGTATCGTTAGAGGTGTATGCAAAAGTGAGGGACTTTGGCATTTGTAAAAATGAATCAGTGAGAAAGAGAATCCATTTGATTCAATCTCTACCTCGAATTTCCAAGGAATTGATGAGCACAAAGCAGGAGTAGCATCATTTGCTTCATAAACTGAGCACACAAATATGGAAGGCACTGAGCAACAAACATAAATGAAACAATATTTCCTGCAGTTTGTGTGTCAGCTATCCACTCGTGTGCTGGATGTAGACATAGGGCTGGGGAAAAGCACCAGACTGACAGCCCTGGTATGCTGCTGTTTGCTTTGTGCACAGTGGCATGGAAAAGTATCCATGCTATGAATTGCTTCTATAGGAACCAGATTGGTTCTTATTCCAGCACTCTGAAAGATTGCTCCTGCACAGACATGACAACAGGAAATATTGTTGAGCAAATCTTCCCCTTGACTTCCTAAACCTGGTATTTCCTACCCAGATGACCACATGGCCACCAGGTACAGCATGGGAATATGTTTACTGAATTACTTTATTATCCTTCATTGGCTAGACAGGGATTCTTATTCCATCCCTCAATAAACAATGTCACCACTGCAAAGTCTTGATGTCCCTCACATCCAGCTGCATAAATGCAATGAAGAAAGCCATGGCCTTAAAACATTAACCACTCCCCTTGTTCACTGATCAGCTCATTATATGTACCAGCAGCAAGCCACTCATTAGATTCAGACTCTTATCCATCACCTTGAGATACCAGCTGTGATATCATTGATAAAAAGGACAAAGGATAAAAGGGATATATTGGATTTCACACTGTTCAGAACCCCTGATGGCTTGAGATGTAAAAATGCTATCATAACTTAGTATTCACTGAGTGTTATACAAAGAAAGGGTTCTTTCACTGTCAGGTTCAAAGGTACTTCTCAGCAGCAGCCATATACCCAAAGCCAATTCTTTTCAAGATGCATAAAAACACATTCCACTCTGAATTTCATATGGCAAGGGAATCTGAAAGTCAGAAAGAATTTAGATTTTAAAAAATACCTTTTATACTAAAAAGAGACATTTGTTGATAATTTTTCAATTCCCCTCTTGCAAGGGTTCTGTATTTCCATTTGAATGATAACATTTCTTTAATAATATAACTACCTTTTTTTTTTCTTTAATGTTTTTCCCTGACTTGGAAAAAATATGTTGGGCACATTTGGTCAAAATTTTGCAGTTTTAAACCCGACACGACTGGAATGGAAATTAAGACAGTGTGAGATTGTAATATGACCTCCCTGTAACATTCATGCCAGGTCCTCTTTTAACACTGCACACAAAGCTATAAGGAAAATCTTCTAAAAAACAGAGTTCATGCTGCCAATATGAAAGGGAATAAATTTCAATATTGTACAGCTGGAAAAATATGGTCTGAAGATTTAATCAGCGGAGGAAATTACTTAGGGTACTAGTATTTTCCTGATGTTGACTCCTCACTCAAGTAGCAAGAGGGTTGCCTCATAGTTTTTGCAATATTCTGCCTTAAATGTTAGTCCTAAGGTGTGTAAGGTAGGTATAAATTCCTAGATACTACTCTATTGATTTTGAAGGAACTTCCTTACCTCAGATCAGGACTAGGCTTACAGACATAATTGCTTCATCACTGTATGTTGAAAAGAAATGAAATTTATATTCATAAAGAGATTTTTATCAGAGATCAAGTCTTTGTGCTATAATTTTTAATTTAGTTTTTAATAGAAATAAGTGAATACAGTAAGAAGCTGAAAACATACTGAATGTTTCTGTGTTTTCCTGATTGCCAGCCAACATAGGGACTGCAGAATCTGTCTGAACTGAGATACAGCTAAGAGATGAGATTTCAGGTGAAGTTCATATGAGTGGCTGTGAGAAGGATCCTCTTTCTGCCCTTTGATGAGGAAAGTTCATTGCAGAAAGGAAAAGATTATTAAAAAAAAACCCAAAATACTTAAGTAAGTATGAACTGCGAGGCTTTGCTATTAGGATTGCACTTCAGAGCAAAAGCAATCTCGAAAATCATAGAATCATAGAATCAGAATACTTCAGGTTGGAAAAGACCTATAAAGGTCACCTAGTCCAAATCTCTGCAATTAGCAGGGACATCTTCAACTAGATCAAGTGATTTTTGAGATAGTCCTGTGTACAGTCAGGAGATGGGCTTGATGATCCTTGTGGGCCCCTTCCAACTCAGGATATTCTGTGATTCTGTGATTCTACACAGGGGCCCATCCAACCTGAAGCTCAGTGTTTCCAGGCATGGGGCATCTACCATCTCTCTGGTATCCAAAACATAGCCCTGTACTAGCCACTGTGAAGAAAATTACTGCAGCTGAAACCAGCACAGCAACCTGTGCCAGTGTTTCACCAGCTTCACTGTAAAGAACTTCTTCCTTACATCTAGTCTAAATCTACCCTCTTTCAGTGTAAAACCATTACCCCTTGTCCTATCTCAACTGTCCCTGCAAAAAAGATTCTAAATCCCCATCCCTTCTATAAGTGACCTTTAAGTACTGAAAGGCTGCAATAAGGTCTCCCTGGAACCTTCTCTTCTCCAGGCTGAACAACCCCAACTCTCTCAGCTTTTCCTCATCGGAAAGGTGCTCCAGCCCTCTGATCATCTTTGTGGCCCTTCCTACTTTGTACTCATTCCAACAGGTCCATGTCCTTCTTAAGCAGCAGGCCCAGAGCTGGATGCAGCACTCCAGATGGGGTGTCATGAGAGTGGAGGGAGAGAATCCCCTCCCTCGCCCTGCTGGCCACGCTGCTTTTGATCCAGCCCAGGATATGACTGGCTTTCTGGGCTGCATTGCTGGGTCCAGCTTTTCATCCCAAGTGCTACTCTGCAGGACTGCTCTCAGTGCCTATTCTGGCTTGTATTTGTGTTTGGGATTTCCCCAATCCCCATGCAGGACCCTGCACTTGGCCTTGTTGATTCTCATGAGGTTTGCACAGGCCCACCTCTCATGCCCATCAAACTCCCTCTGGATGCCATCCCTTCTCTCCAGTGTATCAGCTGCACCACATAGCTTGGTGTCACTTGGCAAACTTGCTGACAACGCAGATGTTTAATGCATTAGTTGAGTATTAATAACTTTTGATCTGTCAGATTTAATTGTTTCACCCAAACCAGTAAAACCCACAAACATTCTTACTAACAAGTCTCCAAATTATGAAGGAATAGATTTCTGCTTACTGTAATTAATCTCCTTTAATCCCATATTTCATACTTACCCATCAGTTTGCTGTCAATCTTGACTTTATCTGTTTTTATGGATAAATTAAGTTGTAGGGTCTCATTTGCACTATAGGAGAACTGGAAAAGATCACATAATAAAGATATTTATACCTTCATTTGGCAAGGTTAATTTCATGCATTTTCTATGATTCTCAGAAATCAGACCTGTGAAGGTTTTAGAAACTCTCCCAAGCCTTATGGCCTTTTTTTCATCTTGGCCAAATACATTTATAGAAAAATGTTTTAATGAACCTAATCCTTCACAATCAGAATTTTCAAGTACCAAGGGACAGCAATATCTGAATACTCGCTTTTCATTAATTTAATTTACATTTGGTTAAAAGTATCAAAGCAGCAAAAGTACTGTTCAGAGGCAGTAAGTATAGCTGCTGACCCTGCTGAGTTCTCCCTTCCCACACCATCTGGCCCCATTACTTCTGTGGGCACAGCAGACTTGCACCACATGGAGGGGAAATCTCTCGCATCTTTTGCAGTGCAGCCTCCTCATTTTACAGCCAAATCACAAGGTTCACATGCTCCAAGACATGAGCTTCTGTTCATGCTGAAAGAGCAGCAGTGAGAATTGTTGGGAAACAAGAACAAATAAAAATACAGAGGCTTTATAAGGCAAATGCTTTGTGCTAGGCACAGATGATGCATAAATGCTCATTAATTCTCAAATCTACTGTTGGTGAGCTTGTAAGACATAAAGTTTAAAGTCAGCGTAACATTTGTGAGTCAAACTTTGAGCTTAGAAAAGAGACTTTTTAAAAATATTACTTCCTTTCTCAGTAAAACAAGCAAGAGTGAAAGAAGCATAAATACTAGGTAGCCAAGCAACAGCATATTGTTACCATTCTTACCATTCCCATTTTTACAGATACAAAATGGGAAAGGTAATGAATTGGAATATGGAGAGGGAGAGCACTGAAATTCTTGCATTTTATCCTCAATGATTTCACTAGATTGCATAAAAAGTGAAGAATAAAACAGTAATGGTCTCAAATTCCTCCAAAGATTGTTCAATAATTCCATGGGTTACACAGGTAGAGAAATCAAGGAGAAAGATTGAGGGCTTTGAGTGGAGACTTCAGGAGCTCTGAGCCAAAACTGTTGCCTTTGACTACTACTGCCAAAGGAGAATCTCCATCAGAGGTGACTTTCTTTTCTGAGGGGAACACATATTACCTTTATAATTCTAGACACATGTGGCTACTGGAACAGTTAAGAAGAAGAACTGAGCATATTTGGTAGGTGAATCATATTTTCTCATTTACCTCTTTACTCACGAATGAAAATTTTCCTTCATCTGACTCATCGACAGAAGCTTCAAATTCAAATTGGCTGTTTCCAACTGTAAATTTTTTACCCTAAGGATGAGAAAATTTCAGTTTAGAATTTGTATAGCATCACCAAGCATAGTAAAACATGACCAGGCGATATCCTGTTCAGCCCTGGAAGTAATTAAATCCAAACGGAGAATGCTAACCGCTTACAGCCATCTTCTAAAGCAATGCTACTGAAACGCTGAGCCAGAGCAATCTGCAGCTTTGCTGCACTCCTCCAGCATTCATTCCTGGTAGGCACACCAAGAAGTCCAAGGAAAGCAAGATTATATACAGCACTCTGTTTTAGGGGAGCAATAAGAAAAATCTAAGAGATGTGAATACTGGATGGCTTCACACATCAGATGTGTTATTAAGAGAGCTGTGTGAGTTCTGCCCTTAAAGGTTTTCTTTGTAGGGATTCTGGGCAGAGCATCAGTGCAAGAGCTGGATGGGAAACTGGAATGAATGTGTCTCAGCTCTTTGTCTCTCAACTCTTGCTGCCTTTCTCCTGCCTTACCATGATTCCAGCTGTATTTTCACAGGACAGTCTTTGATGGCAGCACTAATTTAAGGGTATTCCTGCCTCCTAGGCATCTTCTTCCCATCTGTTCTCCCTAGATCCTAAATCTATTAATTCCTTTCTTAAGTCCATAGCATATACTGACCTTCACCGCACCGACAAAACTCTCAGCTTGGCTGTTTTGCGATTCAGTCGAAGAACTTAGCTGGCTAAAATCCTCATCCCATGACATTGTTTCTGTGCTGGGTCATTCTCCTGCCCATAGGACAGGCATGCAAACAACTTTGCCAGAAGAATATTAGAGAGAAGTGAACAGCCAGGATATTTTCAGACAGTAATGTTGGTAAAGACTTATGAAATCAGAACTCACTGGGGGACAAGACAACCTTCACCTTTACAAAATCACAAAATGATTTGGGTTGTAAGGGATCTTCAAAGACCACCTAGTCCAACAACCCTGACATAGGCAGGGACGTTTTTCCCTAGACCAGGGTGTTCAAAGTCCCATCCAACCTGGCCTTGAACATTTCTAGGGATGGGGTACACACAAGTTTCTTGGGCAACCTGTTCAAGTCTCACACCATTCTCATTGTAAAAGATTTCTTCCTTATCTATCTAAACCTACCCTCTTTCAGTTTAAAAAATGTTGCCCCTTTTTCTGACCCTACAGGCCCTGGTAAAATGTCTCTCCCCATCTTTCTTATAAACCCCCTTTATATATTGAAAGTCCACAAAAATGCCTCTCAGGAGCCTTCTCCAGGCTGAACCACCTCAACTCTGTCAGTTTTTCTTCACAGAAGAGGTACTCCAGCTCCCACCTTCTCTCTGATCATTCCCATGTGTCTTCTCTGGACCCTTTCCAGCAGGTCCACATCTTTCTTGTACTGGGAACCCCGGAGCTGGATACTATACTCCAGCTGAAGTTTCAGCAGAGTGGACTGGAAGAAGATAAATCACCTCCCTTGACCTCTTGGCCACACTTCTTTTGATGCAGCCCAGGATACCATTGGGTTTCGGGCTGCAAGTGCACATTGCCAGCTCACATAAAATGTTTCATTCCCAAGTCTTTCTCCATAGGGCTACTCTCAATCCATTCAACCCCCAGTCTGCACTAATGCAGGTGCAGGACGTTGTCAGTGACCTTTTTGGACTTCATGAGCACTTCACTGTGGATGTAAAGAACTAGTCCCTGGTTTTGACCACACCCATCTGTCTTGGAGTGCACATGGCAAAAAAAGAATGGTTACTCAATTCCTCTTTTCTGCTCCAAAGGTTAAGTACATTGTCTCCTGCTATGATCTAAGTCTTGTGTTTGAGCATCTTATCTTTTTTATTTGTAGCTACTTCTTCAATGTTGGAATCACAGGTAACTCCTGGGTCACTAGGTTTATCTAATTAACACAGTGGAAACCTTTCCTTCTGTGACAGGCTGGGCAGTGGACATGAGCCCACCAAGGTTTGGGGCTGAGGAGGACAACATGTTTTAACCAGGTAAAGGACTTGACTTGAGTCTCTGTGTGGTTGTTTTATAGAAGAAAACAAACCTTTTACTTCTTCCTTCTAGGAAGCTACATAAAAAATAAGCTAGTGACTGAGCTCTGAAAAGCCTTGTCTGAAACTTTTACAGCTCATTCTGCTTTACAGAAAACATCTATATAGTCCAAGTTTTAAAGCATCTCCTTATAAATATTTTTTTAATAGGAATGCTGCCTCGTTTTTCTTGCCCCATGTATTTTAATATAACATGTATTTTTCAAAAGTGTTCAAATTCTGCTGTTCCTATGTAAGGCTTTCCCACATGTTAACAGCAGGCTCTGGGAGAAGAGGGGAGCTTTGGTGTGTGTGACAGCTGATACCTGGCGTGCATTGAAATCAGGGGTTTGCTACACCAGGCTCTTGAGCAGAAGGCCACAGAGCTCACAGTCAGTAGTTTTGGTGCAAGAGATGTGTAGCAAACACTAAGAAGCAGGTTACACATCAGACACACATGACAAAGACAAATCCAAATGGGAAATTACTTTTAACGAAAATCTTTGGTGGGCTAATAAGGTTATCTTGATGCCACTACATCTGTCTCTCCTACTGTGCCAATCTTTCAAGGACTCAGCTGCAGAATGCCTCTCAGAAATTGCATGCAATATGACTATTCAGTACAAAACTTCCCTCCCTCTGCCTCTCCTGGATGGGTCTATTCCCAGAAGAATGACAATAGCTTGGATTTATTTCTCCTTCCTACTGAAATTCTTTCAGAGGGAGGAAGGGCAGAAGAACAGTCAACAGCGTCTCCTCTTTTAGTCTATTTCCCTCCAGTGGAAGCTATCATGAGGAGACTTATTCATTGTACTTTAAGTGTTTACAAGTTAAGAGGAGCATACAAAATGTGTGAGCTTATACTTCCACCCTCAGTGGAAGTATAGCAGTTTCTATACTTCCAGTATAGAAATAATTCTTGATATAGTTCTGCACTAGCAGTTTTTTAAGCCATTTACCTCTCCTACTCAGTAAGCAAGCCCTTCACTGTTCATCTCCACCTAGAGATGAAGATGCTTATATGCACAATGTTGGATAGTGCACTTAGTCACCCACGATAAGGCTGGGTGTGCAATGTGCTTTTAAGTAAAGCACAGATTAAACCAAGATAATAGAACCAGTAGTTCAAAGTGACAACACAACATTAATTTTTTGCTTTTTCTAAGCAAGAATTTAGGCAAGGAAAATAGGAGGAAAATGGATGTACCAACGTTCTAATCAATAAAGACCTTAAATGTGCTCATAGCTGCATGACTGCTAGCTTCAAAGATGCTGTAATTCCCAGCATATCCTGTGGCAAAATTGTTCCACATGAGAAGGCAAATGCTATTTAGCATTTGGGCTGTGGGCCAATCCCTACAAAATATCCATCCATGGCTTCTCCCGAGCCATCCTGTTTTCCATGAGATGTTTACCAAAGACTGAGTGTAAGTTATGCCCTTACTCAAATGAACTTTCAGTCATCAAAGCTACTACTTCAGATAGCATGACCCCACAGGCATGAGTGCCTGTGTGATTACAACTATTTCATGCCTTATTTGTCTGTTATCACATATATTAGAGGTCTGTGTATATAGCTATAATCACTGTGTGTGTCTGTTCAAGTCCTGCCACTAAAGGCATTTTCGTTTTGACTTAAAAACACATCTCTGTACCAGGATATATGGAGCTGATCCCATGACAGACGTGACATTTTCACATGGCTCTCACCCAAGAAAAATTACTCTGACATCATTTGACACTTACTGCTCTCCAGCATCTTTCCAGTTTTGGGACTATGCATTCAGCTTGACTTCTTACAGTGACTTGAACTCGTAAGCCTTCCCAGTTCCAAGTTAAATAAATACATTCTGTAGCAAACCGTTAAACATTGCTACCCATGACAAAGCATTCAATCCACAGGATGTGTCTTTGCATTTGTTAAATGCAATTGATATCTCACAGAATTAAAAAAACCCAGCAGCCTTATTTCCATTCTCTTTTTGTTACTAGTAGTTCAGAAAGATTAAAGTGCTTATTCATAGAATGATAAACTAGATGACGGAGTGTTTGCACTCCTGATGCTGTTTCTCCTTGGAGGACAAGGGTCCACTGGAAGTCAAATTCAGCACATCTAGGTTATGCATCTGCCCTGAATTTGTTCTGGAGAGAGAAAGGGCTCTTCCAGTTATATCAAGGGAGCAGGAAATTATTTTCCTCTAGGGCATAAAAAACAGCTCTTCACAATGTTAAACAAAAGAAATACGAGTGTAATTTCTGGAATACTTTCCAATTTTTAGCAAAGAGAGCTGTGGGTTTAGGAGAGGTGTTGTGTGCCCCGTGTTGCACACAGCCAGACATCCTACCAGGGACCAGTTCTGACATCTTGGAGAACACACCAAATTCACCAAATTTGCATTTCATTTTCTGCATATATTTTTAAGGTCTTCAAACAAAAATGTTTATTTTTGAACATATGACTTTTATAGCACAGTTTTTATACATGTCTATAGTAGTGACACACAACATGGTTTTCATACGATTGTAGTGCTTATGGGTTGCTTTTTACACTTCTCTGAATACCCTTTTTACATTGCTACTCTTCAGGCCTGTTGACCCTTTTCCATCCCTTGGCAGGAGTAGAAAAGGTGATAGAAGGAATTGCTTCTAAGCACTACAGTATTCGTTTTGAAAAAGGAAAAAAAATCCCCTCAAAAAACAAGAGCCTTCTTTCCCTTGATAGATGGCCAGTAGTTAAAGAAATCGATGCACTCCCCAGTGCATCTATCATCAATTCACATTTACACAAAGACAACACAGAAACAAAGACTAGAAATGGATAACAATACTTGAACTATCACCTAAAAATGGTTTTTAAACTTCATTTTTATCCAGCTAACAATAACATTTTATGCATTGTCTAGGCTATAAAGCAATTAAGACCCTGGGGTCTATCTGACTTCTTAGAGGCTTTGTAATTTTTTTTCTGGGAGCGAGTACTAAGAAAGAGAAGCCTTTACTGTGGTTGAGAAAACACCTGATCTTCTGGTTTGATGATCACACACACACAAAAGCAAAAGATTATTTTATCCAAGCTAAGAAATATTTAATGTCGGAGTGCCTTTTTGTGTTTGAAAGGTGAAAACTGAATTAAGCCTACAGAGTGATGTCATTCTAGAGACAGCAACAAAACCCACCAAATATTTAATTAGAAAAAGATGTGAAACATTCACAGTTCCTACATCCCCTCTCATTTCATTACATGAAAAATAATTGTCCACTGTTTTAATAGGTCCACCTTACATTCTTTAAAATGCCCCCTCCATTTTAGTAGTTAGAGTATTTTCTCCAGCTCTGATTCTCTCTTGGTGATGACTCTACCACAGTAACCAATATTATATGAAACTTGAATGTATAGCTCTTTTCTTTCTTTAAATTACAAGCAGGATCTCCAAGGCACATGAACTAATGCTTTAGTTTAGGGGTGTGGATGCAGTTTAAGAGGCATTCAAATGACAGCTAGCTTTGAATGAATCTGCTTACCCGATAATAATCTAGATGTTTTCCCTCAAAATACACAGTTGTTTGGTACTCCATAGGTATTATTGGAGGGTTAGGGTCTAGAAACTGTGGGCATTCTCCTTCCTGGGGAGAGAAACATTTCATATGTTATTACAAATAAAAACTCTTATCACAACAAGCTCCAATGGCCTTTGGACAATAGAATGATTGTTCTGAAGAACTTCATGCTTAAAATACAGTGACAGATTTGATTACACCCTTTCAAATTAGACATGCTAAAAATGACTGCAGCGTATGTCAAAGCTGTGGGTGATTATCTCTCCCTGCCTTGAAATCTCGTTCCTCCCATTGAAGCAAAATAGTAAAAGGAACAGAAATATCCTTTCACGAGTCTCACTGCCCCTCGTCAATCACACCCTTAAATTCCCACCCCCGCACTGTCACAAAAAAAAAACCACCTTACACTTCTGGAGTTAACTTTAGAATCATTTTCAAATCTCTGATTCAACCAACTGATATGAGAGATACAGCAAACAAAATATTGAAGTGTTCTAATAAAAAACCTAATAACCTTATTTTTAAACATTACCATATTTTGTTTTATCACATCCTGTACTGAAGAGGACTCTTCACAGATATGTCTCTTCCAGTCCCACTGGCAATTCCATCTATTGCTTGCACAGGAATAGCATCTACAAATATAACATGGTAGTCATGACAAATTGTCAGGCTTTTCCCCCACTAACAAGAAAAGTAAATTAAATTCCATATTTATTCATGGAGGGTAGAGCAGTCTGTTATAGTGTCCTTAGTATATTAAGCTGAAAACTTGGTAAGAGCAATTCAAGAACCCCATAAACCTATTTTATCCCTTAAATAAATATTTGAGCGAGGATCAGAAAACCATAGCATTTGCAAAAACTTTGAGATCAAGCCTGAGAGGACTAGAAGTGATTTTGATCAACCTACATAGGTAAGGATGAACAAAGGGTTTGGAGTGGCTGCACCTGCCCTATTTGAATGCTCTGCAACCCAAAGCACCATACTACTATCATTACAGGGAACAAGTAGGCACACAGATGTCCATGTTCCTCACCTGCAGACACATTAGCAGCTACAGAAATGGCAACACAATGAACTGGCCTTAATGATATGTGCCATGAATATTCCATGTTTTATGTTGTGGGCTCACCAGGTGTCCTTCAACCATTTTTAAACTCCATTAAAATGTAAGAAAAAGGACTCAGACACTGGCAAATTTTGAGTGCCAAAGTCTTAATTATGAAATGATTGAGTAATTCAGGTGCCAGTTACCTAACATACCAAGCTACAGGATCTAAACACTTAAGAAGCTGAAATACTTACGGCTGATTTTCAATAAGATTCATTGCTTCTTCACAGTCATAAAAAGGGTAAGTATATGATGCAAAAAAAATCTTGTTCTTTTCAAAGGTTAACTGAAGTGGAACTGAAACATGATCTATCACAAAAGAAAAAAAAATATCCAAGTGGTTGTTGAATTCTTCAGCTCTTGAGCTGAATGATACAATGATAACAGTTTTATTATTTTACAGGACATAAGCAAATATTTAACTATACTGTTGACACTTTGGATCTCATGACTTTAAGTCTGTAAATTCTGTTTTGTCTTTTTAAGCTTTACAAGATTTTCCAGAACATGGTTCTCAGAAGAAAAGCAAAGAGAGAAAATAGGGAAGAAGCAAAATTAAAGAATAGCTTTGTTTTATGGAAGTGTTTTTCAGTGGTGCTATCATCATGCTAGAATTTTAAAGAGTCTAGAAGAACAAGGAAAACCGAGTAAGGACATAATTGAACACAGATGAAAACTGGCACAAGAACAGTCATTTTAAATAAAACATTTTCTTAAATATGAATATGTCTGCATGTAAAATTACTTCTTTCATTTGTGAATTAAAAATGTTGTCATGAGAATTCAAGCAAGTGATCTTTGTGGTTAATGTCCAGCAGTGCTTGCAATATTGTAACCACAGGCACTTGTGAGCTTCAGTTTGCCATACACGATTTCTCCACAAATGTACTTCTTGTCTGGATTATTACTAAAGAGTGAAACTGTTTGAAATACCTTTTGCAAAAATCATTAAGCCCTTATGACAAGCTATTTCACAAGCTATTGAGCAATTTCAAACTCTGCTTTCCTTGAACAGGTTCTTGGACAACCATCAGCTGCTTGGCTGGAAGTTACCTCTGCCTGCACTGGGTCCCCTTGAATATTCCAGACTCATAGGAATGACAGGGGATTTCCTAACAACAGGACTGAGAAAAGGCATCCTTCCTAGAAATCCCCTTTGGAACCAACCAACCACAACCAAAGCAATCCAGACTTTTCCAACATCAACAGGGCTTCCTAACATCTTAACAGTAACTGGATGGCTCAGGACTTTTTGTCACATGCTGCCAGGAACAAACAAATACCATGCCTACAAATATCTTAAGGGCAGGTGTCAAAAGGATGGGAGCAGACTCTGTTCAGACAGAAAAGGAGCAATGGCAACAAACTGAGACAAACAGGAGGGTCTACCTGAATAGGAAGACAAACATCTTTGCTTTGAGGGTGACAGAGCACTGGAACAGGCTGCCCAGAGAGGTTGTGAAGCCTCCTTCTCTGGAGACATTCAAAACCCACCTGGACGTGATGCTGTGCAACCTGCTCTAGGTGAACCTGCTCTAGCAGGAGGGTTACACTAGGCAATCTCCCCAGGTCCCTTATGACCCTAGAAATTCTGTGGTTCTGTGAATGCTTGTAGCTGCCAGCCTTCTGCTGGTGTCTGCTGAGTTTCTGAGCACCCTAATATTACTTTTGAACATTCTTTCAGATGTGCAACCAATTCAGAGAGTCATATTATTTCTAGATGTCTTGCTCACTCTAATGCCTTCTCTGACAGGCTTCTAGTCTTACATTTCATGCTGGATGACATCAAGATATCATGTTTATCAACCCCATTGTTTTATGTCCTGATTTACAAAATATTTAGGGAATATGAATTGGCCCTAAATAACAGAGTGCTGCTTTAACACTTAGAAGAATCTGATACCATGACATACTCCAGCTAGTGTAAAACTCAATAATAAGACTTTAATATAATTACTCTCCTTGCAACTAAAATTAGATTTCTACCTGTTTCAGCATTAAGAGAATTGAAATTTATCTTAAAAAGTGATTCCAAGTACCACTCTGACAGTTCATGACTGCTATGATACATATAAAAGACTTATCCTCAGGGGTATGTCTGCAAGCTGTAAGAGCACATGCTTTTTGCTTGTTATTTCTCTTCAGATTTTTAGACTTGATACATAATAAACAGTTTTGTGTAACGAGTTTCATTCCATGTGTTTATGCATCAAGATTGTATGAGTTAAAGCATGAACAAAGCACCATCTAGGAAATTGCACAGAATTATGGCTGGCAACAGACCTTGGTCCTATAATCACTGGTTCAGAACAATGATGCAGTCTTTAATTATATGATCAAGTATTTTTCCACCAGGCTTACTGCTGCAGAAGTTGGAGGACACACAGAAGAAGAGGCAAAAGGCTGTATGATAGAAAGGATAGCCTTGTGACATGAACCAGAAAAAAAGCCACTGAAGCTGACTGGAGAAAAACTAAGAAGTCAGACAAACTCCTTCACAGTTGAAGCAGATATAAGAGAGTCAAATCAGAAAGCTTAGGCTTAGATTAGAGTAACTGGGTTTTGTTTGTTTGGGACACAGAATAACACCTCTCTGGCTCCATGTTTATGTGTCTACCAAGCTACTCTTTCAGGTTCCCAGCAGGAACACTGGGAATGCCACAGCTTGTAAATATACCAACAGCAAAAGTTTGAGCAGTCTGACAGTTCAGCAGCAGACTATTTGGGGAAAGTGACTGGAAGAGGAAAAAAATCCCACCTGGTATCAACCTCATATAAGAGCATCACATTAGAAACAGCAGTCTACATTCTTTTCTCTTATTATCCATGTAGGGTAGCAATATTTGTTTACCTTGATGTTTTGGTGTTGGAGGAATTACATCAGGTGGATCACAGATAATAACCCCTTCTTTCAACTGAGCAGAATGCACTGTTTCTCCAAATGTACAGCAAACCTTGTCACTCTCAGTCAAAACTGGCAGTGGACTTACAGTCAGCTCCACCTGGAAACAAAATTTTGAAAGGGTAAAATATTTGGAAGAAATGAGCCAAGGCCCAGTAAGACATGGAGACTTTGCATTTCAAAGGTGATATTTTAGCTAGCATCACAGAACATAGCTCTCCTTTTCAATTTTTATTTCTTCCCATCTGGTAATCTTTTCTTCTTAAACCTCTACCAATTTTTCCAGGCTGGATCTTTGTTGAATTAGACTGATACAAAAACCTCTTGTCCTGTCAATGCATTAGATCAGAACAAAATTGTCTGTACAGATACACCCAAACCCTTTTATTCTTGTCCTCAGCATCCAGTTTAGCAACAGTAAACAGAGTGGTTAACACTTAAACCCTGAAAAAATTAATTAATATTAACCTTAGGTGTTATTAGTGAATAATGAAAACAGAGCTGGATAGGCTGGAAATGGTGGAGTTTGAAAGGGATGAATAGAAAAGTGGCTTCCTCAAGACTCCATGTAAATGCAAAAAATCCAATGCTGAAAAAGGATTTCTGAGCGGTGGTGAGATCTTAACCTCCTCAGAGAAAGAAAGTATTTGAGAAACTAAAAGCAAAATAAGATGGAAAAACTTAACAAAAAAAGAGAGAACAATTGAAATGAAATTTGGAATGCTGTCCTTGACTTAATGTTTCAAATATGTTAATTATACAGTTTAACTTTTTCCATTTTGTATTGCCAGTAGAAAAGAAAATGATCCCTTTCTCATTGAAACCAGTTACACTCTACTAATATTTTTATTCAACATAGAAATGACCATAACACAATGCTGTTTACATAATTTAGAAATGGAATTGAAGTGACTTGAAAGAAAGTTTCTTTATTTCTGATTAGGAGGAATTAAAAGCCATTTTACTGATTTTACTTGCTGAACACCCCTGGGAAGCACTCAGTCTGCACTGGCATGATCCATTTGGAATTAGAGCAAGTTATGACACCCTGGTCACACTACAAAAACTCAGTTTTGTTGCCACAGTCGTTTTGCATGCTGAATTTACCTTCTCCACGTACCCAGACAGACTTCGCTGTGTAGGCAAATCCACTGCGGATTTTAAAGCAACAGCTTATGGCTTCAGTGCTTACTAAAGTTCATGCTCAAGTAAGCTGAAAGGGCAGCATGAAATCTCCCCTACTTATTACTTTTTATGGGTTATACAACACTGTGTAACACTTCCATAATATTCAGATAAGTGTAAGTGCTTTATCATCCATACCAGTGCATCACTTTGGTTTACAGCGGTCAAAAACATGAACTCAACCTGCAAGAACAGCAGGCAAGAAAGAGCACTATGAGAAATGACAGACCCTGAGATACCAAAATACTCTCCTCTTCCTGGTCTCCACTGTGCATAAAGAAATGCAGATATTCATCTTTCTGGTAGTCACATCAATGTGCTAAAAGAATATTTAAGGAAAGCATTTTCCTGTTATACCTTAGCAGGAGCTCTGCGACTCATATTTAGAGGGTCTGCACTAATGATAGTCACACATGTGCCACTTGGACTCCACAGCCAGTGGTTCTCCTTATCAGCTGCTCCACAGTCTGCCTTCTTTGTGCACCTGCAACAAAAAAAGGAACAAAACCCAAAGCAACATTATAGCTGGCCTCTGCTTTCTCTGAACTATGCAACAATTTCATGAATAGAGATGGAAATTACAACACAAGATGACTACAAATTTGCTTTAGTATTTACTAGTGGGGTTGCTATTAGAGAATTTTTAACAGAACAAGTGGTGTAATTGCTACTGATGGTTTGACATGCCCAAAGCAAGTGCCTATACTATTTTGGACAGCACCTTGAATTAGACAACCCAGATCTATACAGAGGCAGTGATAGCACAGGAACCATTGGGCAGTGGAGCCATCTGAAATCAAGCTTATAATCTTCACTGCAATATATAACAACATCCTGAATGAGAGGGCACAGACTGGCTTTTTTCTGCAGGTCAAATGGCAGACACCTGTGTATTGCCACTGATAAGACACAACACTTGGGACAGCAAAATGCAACGGAGAAGTATTGCTGGGGGCCTACAAGCTTGTGGGGAACTTCTGTGTAACCCCAGCACTAGAAATGTTATTTCATAGGGAGTGTTTTTATTAATTCCTGCCACTATTTAAGATCTCTCCCTGCCAAGGCACTGTTACAATTATGGGAAGACAAGAGCAGTTGCGCAGCCTCACAAAAAACACCGGGAGATTTTCCCAGCTCAAGTACAGGAAGAAATGCTGCAGTACAGAAGCTGCATATGTGGCTACGAAAGCTTGTTGAAGGGGGACAATCTCATGTGTATTCTTTCCATTCTGTGCAAAGTTTAAGAGAAAATGCTGTAGGATCTCTGGCTGCTGTAGCAGAAAGTAGACTATTAACTCATCAGGGACTTTAACACAGTGCAGTGGTTGCACAGCTCTGTCAAACCTCCTTTAAACAAATCATTTACATACGGAGTCTACCTTCGCATAACATATCCCTAAATACACTACTAAGTGCTGTGTGTTGTCATGAGACAGAACTGAAACTTAGAAATGAAACACTTTTTTCTCCCCACTGGAAATAAATACTAGCAAATGTGAAAATTCATGTTTGCCTGTTCTCAGAAACCATTAATATTTTGAGATAGTGAGGTCAGTGGTCATATCAGAAACCTGAAGGGAAATCTAAGGAAAATTGCCTTTTTTATGATATATGCCAAGGCGTTCAACTCCTGGCAGCCCAGGAGGAGTTTGAGGTTACATTCCAGATTCTCAGGTTTCACCCACAGCAACTGAAATCCCAGGCTGAAAGAGTTACAGTATATTACATAAACCTGCACACACCACATAAGTTTCTCTGCAGTGCTCCATATTATGCTACATCAGGCTGATAGGTAACCTAATGCGATAGTTCACATTTTCAGGCAGGAAACTAGAAGCCTGAAATTCATCTGCATATTATAATTAAACAGCCCCTTTGTTCCAACAGCAAGAAGTTAGAATCACGAATTCCCAACCACTCATGCCAAGGGGTTAATTAACTTAGTAGTCAAAAAAGAGAACTGCAGGACTGCTCTTCCCTCTCGGCACTCCAATCAATGCAGAGTGTAAAGAAGAGACATTCCAGGGCTGTTCAGTGCTGTCCTAGTTTACATGTGCTTGAATATTCATTCAGTGAACCTCTGCAGATAGTCAGCAAAATGTCACTTTCTGCTCTCCTACAGGTAGGTGAGGGCTTCCTATAGCTACATGTCTTGATAGAGGATGTTTATATAAAACCAGCACTTGAGCTATACACTCTATGTTAGAGATAGAATGGTTTTTTCTTTTATGTTCTTTTTTACACTTTCCTGATGCACTTAAAATATATGCTATAGTTTCTAAAATTGAAATAGGGAGCATTTTTTTTATTTTCTGGGAGAACATGTGACTGTATAGTTCATAGAGTGATAAAATATACAGTTAGAATATGTAAAATCATTCTCAGTACCAGCAGAAAAGTATATATTTTCCCAAACTAATCAAATCTGAAGAAGTCAATGGGGACATTTTTGTGTGCACAGAATATTGATATCAATGTCTGTGTGATAAAATTAAATGATGATCAGGAGCGCAAGGCTGAGTATGAAGAGCTGGGATCACCACGGCAAGCAGTCACCCCCAGCACATGACCAGACCTGAGCAGTTGCGCTGCCTGCACCCCAGCACACCCAGCAGCACTCACCTGCCCTCCCTCACACACCAGCCACAGTACGGATCCCTCGCCTGGGCACACTTCTCACAGTCCGAGTATTTGTGGCAGTCCTGCACAGGCAATCGGTACACCTGGAAAACCAAAAGCAAGGCAAGCTAACAACTGAAGAAGGCACAAGGAGATGGAAATGCACAAGGACATTGAAAGAGTGTGGACTTAGCTGTACAGTGTCATTGCCTGTGGCAGCAGAAGACTTGGTGCTGTATTATCATACTCAGAGCTCAGCCTGATTTTAACAAAATATGTATAAAACCAGTCTGTTCTTTTTCCCCTTAACAAAGTCTAAATTCACACACTTTTTCCTGCTTTTTCCCCACTCCAGTATTATCTAACCTGTCTTCAAAGTAATGTAGGACATTGTTATAATTGAGAATTATGAACAAGTCTTACAAAAATCGAGCTTTTTAGTTCCTCCAGTTATATTACTTGTGGAAATCTGCACCTCAGGACAGAAACTGCATCAATGATGCTCTGAATTCAAGAAACAGCTACTGCAGGATGGATACTTTCAAAAGGCTAACTTGGTACTAGCTAGACCATTTTTTAAACAGAATATTCTCCCCTCCCTATCACTACCATGGAGGTGAAATTGTTTGGAAATGCACTTCCAGCCAGAAGGCATTTCAGAAAGTCTGCAAGAGTGAGAGAGCCAGGGTGCTTTGGGTTACTGCACTTCTCCAGGCATAACCTTTCACCATGGAATACATTCACAAAATAAAATGGAAACAATTATGACAGGAAGCAGCAGGGAAAGGAACATCATCAGTTCTCATGTCTCATTCCCCCAGTAAATATACAGCTTCTGTTTTTGATTTCCTTTGGTTCGGAGAATAAACAGCTTTTTCTTTGGCGCACACAAAGAAGAGCCATTCCTTTTAGCTATGCTGCAGCAATGATGCAAGAGGAAAACAGGACATACATCTTCCACTTTATGACTATGTTTTACTTTTAAACAGCACAAAAAGTGTAGAAACAGTAACTCTGAGATGTAGGCCTTCTTCTGGTCTCATTTCAAACAATTGCAGGTACAAAGCTACTTTGACAGTCTGAGTTTGACCTTTTCTTCATATTCGGAGAGTTAAAGAAAATTACTCAGTTAAGGAAAACATCAATGTTGTGCAATTTTCTTGCTTTTATTAATACAAGGTTTTACCTTTTCAGCATTCTCTTCTTTTTAGCTAACTGAAGCTGAGTTACTGGCACTCTGTCACTAACTGGTACCCATAAGTAATTTAATATCCAGTGAATGACTTTTTTTTTTAATGACAAAATATTTCTTTCACAATACTGGCAGGCATAAACAAGCCCTAGAGATTGCCGTCTCTGCAAGTTTTGTGTGATCTTAATGACAAAAAAACCAAAACCAAAACCAAACCCAAAAAACCAGCTCCTTTAACAGCCAATTTCAAAATGCAAAGGAACTCATTTTAGAGCTTTTCTAGTTGGCACTCTAAATCAAAAAGTGTTAAAAACTAAAACAAGCAAACAAGCTTGATCATGGTAAGTGACTGCCACAGTGGTCTGCTTTCCTCCCAGTATGGTAAGAACCTTAAGGAATCTGGGATCCTGCCAGTGATGTGCACTTGTAATGAACCAGCATGAGCAGCACAGGGGTGCTAAGCTCCTTTCCAAGTCCCACAAGAAGGTGCAAGGGGTTTCTCCTGCTCTCTGTCCAAGCTTTGGGAGCAGATGGGACTGATTGAAAGCATTTGCTCAAAACCCCCCACTGCTGTTGGCACCACAGCAGAAGCTGGGAGAAAAGAGGGGAGAAAGGTGAAACAGGAAAGGAAGAGCTTGATTCTCACTTTGGATCTTAACATCTGGATTGTTCTTCTCTGTGCTTCTCTTGATCTGATTTCTTTTTAAAGAAGCTATCATCTACCACATTAGCACTTTCACTTTGTTCAAGTGCTTACAGAGCCCAAGCAATTAATTTCTAAATGCTGAGGCAGTCTGTATCTGTCAGGTAGCTCAGCAGCATGCATGCCTATCAGTGCAGCCAGCTGTCCTTTATTGTTTACCTTTAACCATTTAAATGCACAAATCAGGGTTCTGATATCTCTATTCTCACAACCCACAGCCATGCCTAACCCAGAAGTACGTTTCATCATTTATTCTTCTCCCCTCACTTATGTCATTTTGTTTCTCCCAGCTCCGAAGGCCTCCATTCTCCTCCTGTCTATCTTCTTCTAAAAGTGGGTGGGACTGCTCACTGTAATTAACTCCTGGAGATGACAGTAATGTAATGCCATTACAGAGCTCCCAACTTTAGCTATTCATATTTAAGCTAAACAGGTTTTGTAAAAGAAAACTATTATTCACATTATTCAGGAACTGCAATGTCTATGAGAGCTACTTGGAAGAGATTTAAGTAAAATCCTTTCTTCAGCAGAAATTTGCTGCATTCTAAATTTAAATGCTTTGTAGTGATTGAATGATTTTTTTTTGCAGGTTTTCTCTGAAAAAAAGTTGTCTGTCATCTTTCTAAATTCTACCATTTCAAGCTGACTGTCACCAGAAAGCTTGTCTTCCTTCAAGGTTGCTGCTATCCCTTACACTGCTCAGCAGGATACACAGTAGCCTGGTAGGGACCTCAGGGCTTTTACATAATGTGCCAACTTGTCAAATGGGGTGCCAGGCCACCCAGAGTTTTGTGGACAATGTGGAAGCTTGGAGTTGTGTTCCAAATCTGAACAGAAGCCAAATGAGAATTATCAACGATTCAAAAAAAAAAAAAGTAACCTCTCTCTCTCATGGTCATATTATTAAATGCTTTATCAGTTGTTTTTCTGGCATTTTTTCCAATGTTGTTTCTAGCCTAAAAACCTTCAGCTAGACTATAACATTCCTGCGGCAGGAATTTATATTAATCCTTTTATAAAATAGTCAGAAGACATTCTTCTTGCACTGTTTTTCCAAATACTCTCCTTTCACAGCCCACTCATTCTCCCTGTGTTACTGGTGTGGAGCATTTCCGATGTTGCATTCCATGTCACTGGCAGGGTTGCAGATGGTCACAGCCTGTCACCCACCTTGTCCTGGAGAGCTGCTGAACCAAGTGTTTGAGGGTGGCAGCTCCAGCCTCCACAAAGAAAAGTGTCAGAAGAGGGTTACCCCGGGGATGGAGGAGAAATCTGGCATCTCTCTCCTTTCCTACTTGCTTTTTTTCCTCTCTTTTTTTACAGACCCCCATTGTGCTTTCACCTCACAGCAAAAAGAAGGGGAACCTAGAAGAGACTGCCTGTGCCTGTCCTAGTGAAGTTGGACTTTTCCTGCTGCAATCAGTTCTAGCAGAATCTTGAATGAAAATGTTTCTCAAATATGTAATTCTCTCCAGTGCTGCTTAGTTTTTGACAGTAAGACCCAGAAAAACAACTGGTGGCTTTACAGATGTGTCAGTGCAAGTATGTCAGCCACCAGCATTCTGAGTCCCAAAGTGCCCTTGAAAAGAACTGATGGCAGCTACCCACCAGTACCCCACACACCCCACACTGAGCACTAGGGCAGCCTGATCCTGAGGCATGCTGGTGCCAAACATTTCCACTTCATCCCTCTCACAGACCCTGTGTGACAGCTCCAGAGGGGAACTCACTGCCCATTCCCAATCGCTAAGCATCACGGATATTACAGTTCTCGAAGTCACAACAAACAAGTCCATCAGCTTAGACCTGAGAAAGGTCTTCATACACACAGATTAGGAGGAGTCCCACCAAATAGGGCAATTTCCAGGAACAACTGAGAAATGTATAAATCTCAGAGAAATTTGCAGGGAAAGCAAAAGAGGGCTGGGCCCTTGATTCAAGCAGGACGTTACCTTGTCTGTGGTCATCACGTACAGATTTTCTTGGGTTTGGTCAAGGACCAGGTCCTTCTTTATGGGTTTGTTTAGTTCAATAGTAAGAGAGCTGTACTCAGTTGCAGTGGATGACAGGAACACCTATTTTGTGGAAGAAAACAAAAGGTGGTTAATCTTGCTTTTTCCCCCACAAATATAATCTTATCTGGCTACTGCTGTAAAAGAAAATAAAAATGTTTCTAAAAATATATTAAGAACAAAAGGAAGACTAAGGAGACTCTTCAAGAAAGACATTGAGGTGCTAGAGGGTATTCAGAGAAGGGCAATGGAGCTGGTGAAGGGTCTGGAGCACGAGTCTGGTGAGGAGCAGCTGAGGGTGTTCAATCTGGAGAAAAAGAGGCTCAGGGGAGAGCTTAATGCTCTCTACAACTACCTGAAAGGAGGTTGTAGTGAGGTGGGGGTTGGTCTCTTCTCACAGTTAGCAAGCAAGAGGGAGAGAGGAAAAGGCCTCAAATTGTGCCAGGGAAGGTTCAGATTAGATATTGGGAAATATTTCTTCACAGGAAGGTTTGTCAAGTACTGGAACAGGCTGCTCAGACAACTGGTTAAGTCACCATCCCTGGAGATATTTAAGAGATATAGACATGTGTCACTTAGGGACACAGAATCATAGAATCACTAAGGTTGGAAAATACCCCCAAGATCATCGAGTCCAACCACTAAACTAGCATCACCATGTTCACCACTAAATCTTGCCTCTAAGCACCGCATCCACATGACTTCCCATGTGCTTTGGTGAGACTTGGCAGTACTAGGTTTGAGGTTGGACATGGCCATCACTCTCCTTCAAGCAAAAGAAGGTGTTTGGTGTTGCAGTCTTGATATTTTAACACCACAAACATGTCAAGCCTTGAGCAGAATTTATCAGAGCTTCAGCTTGGGCTTTGTATTGCCACCTTTATTCACTGAATGGTCAGAATGACTATAAAATGAAAAGTTGCTCTTAAACCGGTATGAGCTTGAATAGAGATAAGGCTAAAGCAGTTCTTAGATTACCTAAGGCTATTTATATAAAGCTCTCAGTAGGTATGTAATCCTTTGGGAAAAGTGTCATTCAGGCAATGCTAATTCAGTCTGTGTATCAGATAGCTGAGGTACATCAGAAATAATATATTTTTTCTTTGAGATGAAAAATACCAAGCTCCAAGAGAATTTGCTCCTAGTATGAGATCTTATAAATCCCATTTACTTTTAGAGTAGCAGTATGCTATCACTACAGTTCATAACCTTTTAAATACCTTCCAGTCTTTTAGTCCAGCTTTTTACCTTAAGAATTTTACCATCCGACGTTCCCAGAAAAGCCACGGTGTGTCCATTCTCCACAGCCACAGTGACAGCTGTGAGATTCATCCCTTCTTTTTGCAGTACCGGCTTCTCTATAACACCATTCCTACTTCCCAAAAGGTATGGCAAGTGTTCAGAGCCACAGGGGAAATTTTTGCTGGCATTCTAATAAGGAATAGCAATACAGAGTGACGTTAAACATTCAGATCACTAATTCCTAGCTAAGAATGAAGTGCAGCCCTATTACCAGACAATATAATACCCCTCAGACACTGAAGAGTAGAAAGAGAGAAATGGATTGTCTGGGCATTTGCCCCCAGCCAACAGGCAGTAATCAGACAGCAGCCTGCTAATTGAGAACTGCTTCCATGCTTTCACTTTCCAGGAGACACAAGCAGTTTAATGATTAACCAGTTGGTTTAATTAAAATGAACGTGTCATAGAGACTGGTTTAACCAGCCTTGCCTTGAAGACTGTTTTTTTATTGCTGTTTTGTTTCTTACTTTGCTACAATCCATAAAAAGCAGCTCCCTGACAACTGTCTCATGAACTTCAACACGTTCCCTCTTCACTACACTTTAATTCTGAGCTGCAGCAAGAGCCACCAGAAGGAAGTTCATTCACACCTTGCCTTTCCTGCTATATTTGGTAACAAAACTGTCTTTCTGATCTGGAATCCACACCTTCTTTTTGTCAGAAGCCACGGCCACTCGTCACATTCAGGATTTCTGTGTGTGATGCTCACCCCATATGCAGGGTACTGCAGCAAGTAACACTGGCGGTTCGAAGCAAAATGTGTTATTTTGGGTTATCAGCGCTAGTGACTTACTGTGTGGGAGATGGCTTCAGTCTTACAAGATGAAGGATTATGGGTCAATACCAAAAAAAGGTATTCCCATGCCCCATCTCTTTAGCTGTTCACTCCTCTCCCTGGACTATAGCACACCACCTCTCAGGTTGTGCTCAAACGGCTGCTTATGCAAGTGTGTACCTTGCTTGGGCTGGGTAAAGTAAGACATCCTTCTAAATGCTGGATGAGTTATTTTTAAGATGATTCAATTTCTCAATCCAGTTTAGGGTTTGCAGCAATAATGAGTGGCATGCACAAGTGGGGCTTGGGAATAGAGTGATGTGGGCAAAACAATCATAAAGCCAACAGAGATGCTGAAAACTGCCTTTCAGAGACAACTGTAGATTGAAGAGCAGTACCTGAACGGGCGTAACAGTACCCTCCAAAAACCTTATAGCCAAGGTAATCACAAGCCATAAAAAAATAGCTATCATGCTATGCGAGTATTTTGAGCCACAGCAAAATATGAGCACTACCTGAATACAAGAAATCTGGTATTTCAGTTGTCTGAAAATGCAAATACAAGTGAGAAAAAATGCTGAATTACAGATACCATCTAAAAGATTCTTAATACCATTTAAGAGCATTGTAAATACATTGACTGAAACTACAATTGTCTAGTGTGATCACCCAGAAACTGATCATGGGTGTAAAAAATCCCTGCATTTGACTCAGTAACTCCCATACCAGAAGGAACCCTTTAAAAGAAATGCATTTAGGAAAGCAACAGTTATCTTTGAGAAAACATCAAATCATTTTTAAAAGACTCAAAATTTTGTCATTTCTTACTTGACCTGTTCTACAACCCCCCCAACCACATTCCATTTCCATAGTGAATCTATCTACTGAGTTTTCAGTCGTCTTAATATAGTTTAGCTCAAAGCCACCTTAAAACATGTAGTTGTATATTTTCCACAAACTCTAACACAGATTCTAAAACTAATATTTATATTATTCATATTACCAGTCCATGTAATGCACACGGGTTTTCTGCTGAAAAAAGTTTGTAAAATGAGCTGGTGTTCTTTTTAGTGTAGCAATCATTCCGGTTTTTTTCCATCTTTTCATTGATGTGCCGCAAGGAAAACACACACATGGCAGATTTAAGAGAGCCGTCATCTTTGTTTACTTTGCTGAAGAGTGCAAGAAGAACTTTGTCATCTGAGGGAGTATCTGCAGGTTGTCCCTGCTGAGCCATGCTCTCAGCCAGTTCTTTTCCAGGTGTAGTGACGTAAGCAGAATGACAGTGGTCATAGGCACCATCATCATCATCTTTGCAGCCCAAGTCCATCTCAAAGTAGGAATAATAATGGGCATCATCTTTGCACAGACGTGCAATCAGTGTGCGGTTGTTGACAGGTTGTTTCTCTTGTTGATCAAAAATAAAATAAACATAATTTTTATCCTCAAAAACTGCCACAAATTGTTGTGTGCTTGATAAGTGATAAGCTGACTTAACAGCTGCTGAGTCTGTATACATTTCAAAAATGTCTTTCCCATCCCTTGCGTAAAGCTGCCGAGTGCTGATTATGATCCCATTGTCATTTGGTCCATTCCCTTTCCCAACAAACAGCACTCGGTCATTATTCAAGGAAGTGATCAGTCCCACAGTTGATACATTCTCATCGTTGCTTGCTACAAAGGACTTTTCTCCACTACTGTCTACATAATATTTCTCATCGCTAATGTTCTGTAGATCTCTGATGGCACAGATTCCCTTAAAAAGGCTTCCACATACCACAGTTGTATTATCTGCCTTGTTCAGCAACAGTAATTTGTTATAATTGTCTGTCAGTACAGCCTCTTTACATTGATTTTCATCAATGGGAGGTGTGCATTTTTTATGGTCCTTCCTTGGACCTGTTTCTACAGATCTTATTACTTCCAGGTTTTCTGTAAGCTGATAAAGCGCATTTACCACTCCCAAATAGATTATCCCAGTGTCGTTATCCACCGTTAGATGATTTAGCTCTGTAGCACTCTGAAAAAATTTCAGTTCCTCATTTCTGGATAAGGTGACACAAAAACAGCTCAAAATGGTCAGTGTCCAGATCCATAAAGCCATTTCTATGTAATACCTAAAAAGGGAAAAAAAATAATAATATGAAACATATAAAAAAATACAATTTACACAAAACTGAGAAATGTGGAAATTTTTCTCTTTCGTGACTTAAATACACTTATCCTTGTGCAGGTGTAGACAGCATGAAGGTTATGGAGAGCCTCAAATCCTGTTAACTGCCTAGCAATTTAATCTGTTGGGGAAGGATTTAACAAGGTCATATGTCTAAATGATTATTATAAAACCAATTAGGTAATCAATCCTGTGCTAAAGCATGATGAGAACAACAACCAATTTGAAACAACATGGAGTGACAAAATATGGTAGCACTTGTCCAGACAGCATCATACTCTGTCAATTTACTGCTGAAATTTAAAAAATAATTTGGAGAATCCCAGTGCTTCAGGTAGCTCGTCCTTAGGAGGTGGGGGGGAATTTACATAATAGTGTTTGAAACATTTGGTATTGTGGAGCTTTCCCCAGAAAGGAAAAAAACTCTCCACTGAGTACAAGCAAGTCTGGATCTGGCTGCGGATGTTTTTTGAGAAGGCATTACACTAATCCTTCATCAATGTGAAGTCAGAAGATGGTAGACCCCTTAAGATGCAACATTGCCTTTGACTGCTGGCATGCATTAAGGTCCAACACTCCCATTCACTAGAGCACTGCAATTTAATAGTTTCAAATATGTCTTAAGAATATAACTTAAAATTTTTTTGGGGATTATGATTCCGTTACCTTTTTTTTCCTTATCCCTTTCAGAATTGTTACTTCCCAAGAAGATCACCTGGCTGTTTGGAATTAGACAAAGACCTTTTGAAACTTGTAATCAGGGGTCTAATTTTAATCTGAAGAGTTAAATGAGGAGTCTCAGCTGGCTTCCTAAGGCCAGAACATTTTGTCAATGTTTTCTTAAAGTGTTTAGTTCTGAGAGCAGAAAACAAAAGGTGGCATGCTTGGACACACTGATGTTAGGGGGAAAAAATGAATATTGTTTAGAGGAAGATCAAATATAATCCACCATATTTTCATTTTCAAACCAGCCAAAGGATTCTTTAATCTGATGAGGAAATAACCTGTAATTTTACAGGCAATCTCAAGTTAAATCTGAAAATATCTGGAAGAAGAAAGGAAACAATAAAAGCACAGAAAAGACAGGCGAAACACTTAACAAAGCAATCTAACAGGCAAAAGTTTCATAGGAGGAAGAAAAGAGCATGAAATGCCAAAACCAGAAACTAAAAAATTAAAACTTAAAAAAAATAACAATAAAGGAACCTTGCTCCTGTGTTTGGCAAGAGCAACAGACTCTGGTGGGATGTGAAAGAGAATGGCTGAATCATCATTTATACTGGATAACTAAAACTAAATGTTAACAACCTGGATACAAAAGTTTGAACAGGGAAGGAAGGACTTTTGTTGTGAGCACAAGCCATCTGTGAGCTTCCCAAACCACCTCAGCCCTGCCAGTGCAGAAAGACAATGACTGTCTTCCAGTATTTGAGTGTGTTTTGCTCCTCTGTGGAGAAAATGCACATGCATTTGGTGAGAATGGTGAGAACAACTGTTCTAAAAGCAGAGTGAACTGAACTTCTAAATCCCTGAAAACCTACTAAATGTAACTCAGGATAGTAAAGAAGAATAAATAAAAGGCTAACTTTAATCTTGTTTTGCTGAAGCTCCTATCATGTACCAAACTGAGTAGCTAGCTATGAAATGATGACAAAGACAAGAGAGTACATCACTGGCAGCACAAGCTGGACTTTCTAATGATAGATCGAGTTCCTATGACAGTGACCAAGAAAAGGCTAAGAGTTATAACCTATGCTCCAGACACACAGACTTTAGTACATGCTTTGCAATGTAATCAAGTGTTGGGTCTCTTTACAACAGCTGACCTGCTCTAAGGAACCCAGAATTCTTCTGAATTCCTCTCTTCTTTTCTTACTGTTCCCAACGACTTCAATTTTCCAAACAAGCTTTGGCTCCACCTTACTTTTCCATTGCTAAATTATATGGGATAATGTTTGTCATCTAGTTTCAAATATTATCCCTTACAGTTATCTGCAATGAAATAAAACAACAGCTTGACACACTACTGCAGTGTTGTTTCATACCAGTTTTATCATTCTATTATCTATTGCACAAAGATCAAATGCAGAATTGAGATTCATTTGTTCCTGCTTTTCTCACAAGGTAATTATTTTTAGATTATTATATTCTCTGCTCTCAGTCAAAGAAACCCCCATAAATAGCTCTACTTACAAAATACACCTTAAATGAATGGAAAGTAATCATTTTACCTTAATTTCTGTACTCAGTTCACCTCCACATTCATGTATTTCAGTGGATTGAAAATCCCATTTTGTCCATTGGTGGCACCCAGGGCACAAAGGCTGCATTTGCAATACTCCTGCCTTTGCCCCAGAAGAATGAAGAGTCTTGCTGGTTCATGCCAGAGCCAAGACTTATGAAAAAGTACATTTTGCATCTCTAAACTAGACTCCAAGAGGAGTAATTAATTCTCTGCATGAAAATGGGTAATGCTTTCTCCCTATTATTTTCTGCCGTTTTTACTTATAAAAATTTTGACTTATTATTCAGAACTACATGCACTCTCCATTAATTGTGCCTTATCTTTTTTTATTAATTTGTTTTTGTTATTTACTCTCTGCCACTCCTGTCTCATGTCAATCCTCATCAGATCAGCTCAGATCCC
The DNA here is from genome assembly GCF_041296385.1 of Aphelocoma coerulescens. Lineage (NCBI taxonomy): Eukaryota > Metazoa > Chordata > Aves > Passeriformes > Corvidae > Aphelocoma > Aphelocoma coerulescens. The sequence continues at coordinate 21,282,156 of NC_091014.1, forward strand.
TATGCAAGGTAACAGTTCATCATTCTCTGTATTTATTAGTTTCACTGTCCATCCGCCCTTCAAAGCAAATAGTAAACAAAAATTAAATACACTGTGAAGAGATTCAGAATTAAACTCTCATTCACTTCTCAAACAGCAGGCTTAAGAAGAGAAAAAAAGCAAATACAATGAAATGAGATGAACTACAACCACAGGCCATTTTCACCTGATTTTAATTGGGAAGAAGCAGCTGGAAGAATCCTTCTATGACCAGCTGGTGTGATAAGAAGGACAGTGTTGCTATTAACACAGATGCTGTACTGAATTAGATACTCTGGGAATGTATCAAAAAGCAGTTTCTTGTTGTGAAAAACTTCCACTTTCAATGAACAAGTCACAGAAACACAGGAGAAAAGGTGTAAGAAGCAGGCTGGAGCATGGAATCCATGATGTCCTGCACAGGAAATGTATTTCCAATGGCTTAATCACACACTGCATTTAAACACAGGCTGGGGTGGCTTACTCTAAGTCATGTCCTGGTCCTGAGAGCTGTCATATACCCTCCACCTTCAATGTGCACTTAGTTTTAAGCCCTTAGCAGACTCAGGAAAAAAGAAGACCAACAGAGCATTTGACCACATCATTTCTTTTTCTCTCTCAAAGTCTTGTCTCCATCCTGTCTCTTGTCCCCCCTGCTGCTTCCTACAAGAAATATGAAACTCTAGGAGTTATGTGCAGGAAACACAGGGCACCCAGGAGAACGCTTCATACAGGGGAACTGCCATAAAATGACACCGTCTTGGAATCCCCCAACTACCAGAGCTCTGCCCCACAGAGATCAATTTTAAAGTTAGTACCCATAACTTTATATCTTTCTACTCATGCAAGACCAATAACCTTAAATAAAACCCAATTTTTCAAAAGGCATGCAGAAAAAAGGAGCATCTATAATCTACAAGCAAAAAGTGAGCTTCAAATTGACTTCACGTTATTATAAACAACCCTGCGAATCAGCACCAGCACCACGCTGACGTGCACTCGGCAGGTGTTCTCCTCCGTCACTGGAGAATCAGCTGTGGTGCTTGTACACAAGAGCTTTCAACTTTTCACCCATCCCCAGTCACTTCAGCCTTTGATACATCTTTAGCTTTATGCTAATTCATTTCTTACATTTGCTTCAGCTGAAATGAGAGAATACCAAATTTTGCCTGAAACTGGAATAACTGAGAACTAAAACAAGTGTTATTCCCAAAAAACAGTGGATGAGAAAATCTTCAGTGAAGGAATAATCTCACCAGTTTAGCTTCTGTGGTGTTTTTGCAGAGTATTTCTTCATTAACCATATATATATTTAATTAAACCCTGCTACATCCTCTCATCCAGACAAAATTTTTTACTCAAAATTCTGGTCTAGAGACAAGCACTTCTGCCAAGCAAGGCAGATGCTGATACACTTTAATAGAAAGAGATGCAGAAAACTGTGGCTCTCCCAGCAAACTTTCCCCTAATCAGAGGAACTCCAAAAGATGCAAAAGACACTTAAATTGGAAAAAAAGAAAGGTAAAAAAGACTGAAAAAATGTGAGATAAAGAAGGTAAAATCCAAAGAATGTACTCCAATGGCATAGTTAGTTGGGGAAAGATGAATGAAAATTCTCTCTCATTTTTAGTAACTCTTTAGCTTTTATTAAGTATGCCAGATGTTGAAAAGAATTCCTCTTTCAGTTTTAGGCTCAAAGGAAGTCAGAACAGAAACTAGAGAATGCATGAGAAACAGGGGATGAGCAGAGCTTCAGTCTGGATTTCAAAGTTTGTACTTTTGCAACTGTAGGTAAATGTAAACTCTTCCCCAGTTACAACTTTTACTACTATTTCCTGAAACAAATGAGCTTTGGAGCTCATTGGTTGAGAAAATGAATCACCTGAAACAACACTCTGCAGGATTCAAACCCATTTTCCAAAAGCACAGCAACATGCTAGAAAGAATTTGGACAGAGGGGAGCCACTTTTTTGGTATACAATGCCACACATCTAAAATTGGTAGAACCAGTGAGAATAGCGATCACTGTGATGGTGTCCATCCCTGTAGTTGTGGCAGTTTGCTGTCAGCAGCTGGGACCTGTGGGTCACAAAACTGTGGGAGGTCATGCTGTGGAGAATGAGAAACCAATATCCACTTCATTAGATGCTGTGAGAGCCCGTCGTGCTCAAAAGGAGTAATTTTCCTTCTCTTTCACTTCTCCTCAAAACACAATTTGCTAAGATATATAGACCATCTTCACATGGGACAAACAATTACATCAGGTCAAACTGCCTGTAAAGTGGCAAAAAATGGACAAATACTTTAATACTGTTTCTATTCCTGATGTGGAAGTCAAAAGTTTTGCTTGTTTTCATAAGACAAATTTTCAAATGTTTTCCTTTTTATTTTTTTGAGTAATTTTCAATAATATAAGATTTCTTTTTTTAATATGTGTAATGGTCATATTGACATGGATCTTCTTTTACAAGGAGTGGTTGAAAATTATGGATTTGCCAAGGAAATAATGAATGTTACACCCTCAGTCCCTGTGCCTTCTGTTGGTGCTTTCCTGCAGTCCCTGGGAAAACAAATGGAAGACACACGGAAACACAAATTCAGGTTATTGAAAACCAGGGTTTCTTATACCAAGAATAAGCTGTGGTGCCCACCTTACCACTCTGTCACTCCCTTCCTCAGCTTAACAGGATGAGAAAAATATGATTAAAGGATTGGGGGTTGAGATAAGGACAGGGAGAGATCACTCATCAATTACTGTCACAGGTAAAACAGCTGCAACTTAAGGAAATTATTTTAATTTGTTGTCAGTCAAAATCAGAGTAGGATAATGAGAACTGAAACCAAACTTTAAAAAAATCTTTCCCCCACACCCTCCCTTTTTCCTGGGCTCAACTTTACTCCCAAGTTCTCTACTTTCTCACTGTAAGCAGTGCAGAGAGATGGGGAATGGGAACTGCAGTCAGTTCACCACGTGGTCTCTGCCACTCCCTCCTTGTCACATTCTTCCCCTGCTCCAGCACATGTTCTGTCCCACGTGAAACAGTCCTTCATGGTCTTCTCCAAAGTGATTCCTTCCCATGGGCTGCTGTTCTTCATGAACTTTTCCAGAGTGGATCCCTTCCTCAAGGTGCAGTCCTGCAGGAGCAGACTGCTCCAGTGTGGGTCCCCCACAGGGTCACAAATCCTGCCAGCAAACCTGCTCTGGTGTGGCACCTCTCTGCACAGGCCACAGGTCCTGCCAGGAGCCTGCTCCAGTGTGAGCTTCCCACAGGGTCACATTCTCCTTTGGTGTGGGGTCGTCCAGGGGCTGCAAGTGGATCTCTGCTCCCCCGTGGACCTCCATGGGCTGCAGGGGCACAGCTCCCTCACCATGCCCTGCACCATGGGCTGCAGGGGAATCTCAGCTCTGGTGCCTGGAGCACCTCCTCCCTCCCCATCTTCCTTCACTGACAGAGTGAAGTGTGTCTGCAGAGTTGTTTGTCTCACATTTTTTTCACTCCTCTCTCCTGGCTTCTGTTGCACAGTAGTTTTTTCCCCTTAAATCTGTTATCCCAGGGCACTACCATCATTGCTGAGGGGCTTGGCCCTGACCGGTCCAGGTCTGTCTTGGAGCCAGATGGCATTGGCTCTGTTGGACATGGGGGAAGCTTCTGGCAGCTTCTCACAGAAGGACCCTTTGTAGCCCCCACTACCACACCTTACTATGCAAACCCAATATACCTATACCATGGTTTCATCTGTCAAGAATGAGTTGTACTTTGGTCCAAAGAGAAGCAAATCTCTATCTTGTGCCTACATCATCAGCAGAGGCCAGCAGTGTCTGGGAGAGTATGCACTGCATGGTTCCCCTGGGAAAAGGGTACAAGCAAGAAGATGTTTCCATCACTCTGGAGATGCTTATCTTTCAGAAGATCTGAGATATCAGCAGCAAAAAGAGCTCATATAACTCACTGCCTGAGATAGCCCATTAACCCATGTGGACACTGCGACATCCCGCAGCCTAGTTAGCTGGAAGCTCAAGGGCAAAGGGATGTGTTTGAAAGGATGAGGAAACGTTGCATGAGCAAGATGATCCAAAGGGAATTTTAAGGACTTTTTCTGACTTTTGCTTACAAAGTCATCGCTTTCAACCTTCACACAAGTTCACACAAGTTAAAAAGATGAGTTTTGGGAACCTGTACCAACAATCATATGCCAAAGATCACCAAATCTTTCTCATGTCTCACAGGCTTCAAAGGGGTAGGAAGGGGATTAAACAGGGTATCTCATTCAGCTCTAGTATCCCTGGCAATTACAGTAAAACAATATTGCTGCATACCACCAATCCAAACAGAGATGTTTTCTTGCCCCACCTTAGAAAAGGTTTCTCCCAGCATTGTAATTGAATTAACAGCTGAGGAACACAACTACCTTTTACAGTAGGTTCTGTATCCACCAGCAGCCCAGCATGCCCATGACCAGGACTCTCACAAACTTGGTGCAAAATTGGCAGGATTGTGTCAAAAGTTTAAGAGAGGCAAACAGCTAGCAAATTCAGAATTCTTATTTATAATTATGTTATTATCTTCAAGCTAAATCAATAACACTATTAGTAGTCTGAATCAAAACCTTACATCCATGCACACCTGAACTCCAAATTATTTAATATTCTGATCCATATCCAAACTCAGAGCAAGAGGGAGCCACGTGAGTGCTAATTTTTCAACTAGGAGTCACTCAAAGGAACATTAACAACAGGTAATGAGACTCAGGAAATGCATACGTACAAATTTTGCTATTGCACTCCAGAACTTCCAGTAATGTGCTGTCGCTGCAACATCAGCAGGTAAACAAAACAGAAGAGTAGCACTTAGCAGATTTATATGCACTCTTCGAAGCAGAGACTGTAATGAATTCCCCGGTTCATTCCAGTCAGACCTGGCAGTGTTTTGATTTTGAAAATCTTTTACACCATGGATCTGCCATAGTCCAAGGATAGGTTTTTTGGCTGGTCTTAGGAATCAAAATAAAATTTCTTTTAAGTGAAATACTTTCAAGATTTTACAGTGTCAAGCAGTTTTTTTTAAAAAAGTCAATAAAAACAGCTGCTGTGAAGAGACCTCATGCGACAGCACTAACTACCAACAATTACAGATTAAAAACCACTCTGAGACAAGGTTAGTTTAGGCCAGAAAGGTCTCTTCAAATCCTATTTTTTATTATGAAGACAAGTGTTCATATTATCATCCTTAATAAGAGGGGTTGCACACTCACATTCCAGCCCCACTCATGCAGGCAGGAGCACACACAGAGAAGAGAAACTGCAGAAGCAGACCTGCGTTCATGCCTTCCTGGACCACACCTCCTTTTCAGTCTGGGCCTCTACATTCATCCCACCATCTTTTCACCATTCTCTCAGTAGCAATGAAGCACTCATTTTAATGAGGCCTCACTTTCTCAAGTGTTACAAAGATGTAGTTGATCTGCAAGAAAAGCAGCTGAGTGACACGTTTAATAGCAAGCAGCTGACTTGTCAGGAATCTGAACCCGCAGAATCTCCTCTTTGACCTGCTTTGTGATTTTGTTTGATCTACTAACGAACAAAACTTAAGATTTTTTTTTTACAGTCTCATTGAGCGCTAATCCCAATGATGCCCTATGGACCAACACTCAGCTGAATCAGTCTGCAGTGAGCACAGGGCCACAAGCCACTCCAGACACTCCCAAAGTCACTTACACTTTTACGCTAGGTAATCCTGCAAATGGCCAAATCTAATTTGGCCCCAAGTGTAAACACCTGCTGCATCTGCCTGAACTTCAGAGGGGATGACTTCCTGCAGCAAGCTCTATACAAGGTGGACACAGAAGACCAGCAGAAAGCAGGGATGCCTCATCCACACTCACCAGCTCCATGCAAGCCCCAGGTTATTTTACCCCTTCTGCAACCCAGGAAAAAAATTATTCTTTTCTTTTAGCTGGTGAACCTGCAGAAAATGAGAGTCTGAAGCATGGAAGGAAAGCCCAGGGAGTTAGGAAGTGCTGTTTTGCTGGCTTTCCTTGCACTAATAAGGGTATTACAGCACAAGGAAAAAAATGCATTTATACTGATAGTAAAAGGAGACTCTGTGTCACCAGCTCCATGCTACAACAACGAATTGCTTGTTTTCAGTGCTATAAGGTCATCTTCAAGGACGGGTTTCGGACTTCTCCTGGAAGAAGCCAGAAAGGAGGCGGATTTTCTTCCAGCGTGGGGGAATCGGAGCATGACCATGTGGAAACTAACACAGAGTATTCCAGTCCCTTCCTTGCCAGAACCAGTTCTTCCTTGTAATTAACCATTTATCACATGCACAAAGAAATATTCAAGTCGAAAGGACATTTGCAGCATCCGTGAATTCAAATTGTATAAATGTGCCTTGGGATGTCACAGGCAGGCAGTTGGTCTCGCTCTCCTCCTCAAAGCATAAGCACCAAACTGCACTCCAATGTCCAGCACAGCCGCACCTTTTTGCAGCAGCACGAGTTCCCTTCATCAGCAGCCTGAACCTGCATGTCCCCCTTGCTGACTTGAGCACAGCGAGAGGAGAGCTGCAAAGAGTGAAGGATTTCTTCGCTAAGATGCAGCTGTACAGAACAGCACACAGACTTTTAAAGCTATGCAGAATTTTGGCACGAGGCAGAGCCAACATTTTTTGTCTTCCTATTATATGGTGTTATAGGGCTTAATAGAAGAATCCTGTATAAACTGCAATGATAATGCCATATGAAATTGATCCCATGAATCAGTGGGGTAAATAAGTTTTAACCCATAAATAATGAAATGCAAATACGGTGAGTAATTAATCAAGCCCCATGCAAAAAAATCCTTTTCTTCCAATTCTACCTCTCACTTGGTGGTGTGTTTGCTGTGTGATTCCCTATCTCATCACCAGGCTGTCTTTTTATTCTTCTATTTCTCTTTATTTTGTTTTTCTGTTTGGGTTTAACAGATTCCTGCACTCTTAATTTTCATGTATTTATCTGTCTGTGCCAGTGATTTATCCAGGACTTCTGAGACATAGGATAAAAGGTCTATGAAAATGGGAAGCTATTGACCACACTCAATAGAGTACTACAGTACATATTGTACTTAGGCAGCTGATAGTGCAAGCCACAGAGAGAGGTAGATGGGGAAAACTCTTGAAACTGAAAGTTTAGTGATTGTCAGGAGCTAAGAAACACATAGATGAGGAATAGAGAATTTTCCTGGCTTCTGCTACTGGAGATAAATCACAGGTGTTTATCTGGTTTGTCTTTCTTGAAATTTTTAAAATTTCATTTGGACCATTTGTATCCTCATGTTGGTGTTTCTCATTTTGATTGCTCTGAGATTAAAGTGAGGTTTTTTTCTCTCTGTCCTTCAAATTAATGTTCATGACAGTTTTTAAAAAGCCCTTTTATTTCTCTTGTCTTACACATCTTTCCTCATCTTCTTATAGCTCCTCCTACCCCCACCTTCTCCTTCCCTTTTCTTCTTAGGCACAGCCTCCAAGTTTTCCTCTCTTACAGCTGCTGCTACAACAGCCTGAATACTCTTGTGTAAAGTCTCAGATGACAAAGCAGGAGGTAGAAGAAAAAAAGGGGGGAAAAATAAAGGAACAAGAAACTCAGGTGATTTTCAGATCTTGTTGGGGATCTAAGACATACTCACTGCCTTATTGACTTCCTATCCCTTTTCAAACCTCACCTGGAAACAACTCTTTTGTTTCTTAACTACTTTTTCCTTCTCTTTTGTTTCCCACTGCTTTCTCAGAAGCAAGAAAAACACAAGAAGCAAGAAAAACACTGCTTAACTTGATGACACCTGCTGATACTCTCCATACTCAATGTTCATTTCAGCTTGGGGAGTAGAAGAGAACGTATGTGCAGAAGAGATGGTGCTGGATGAACTGGTGTCCTGCCTCAGGGAGCCATGAAGAGGCAGTGGTACCTGATGCAGATGGAGCCACCCAGCAGAAAAACCAAACTGGGGGGGCTGCTTCTGCTCACAGACAAATAACTCCTGCAGCTGAGAAGGGAGCTGGGAGAAGATGGGGAGACACATGACAACAGGGCAGAAACAGCCTGGAGAAGCAGAGGCATAGCAAGAAAGGGCACGTGGTAAATATTTGGTAAGGCTTTCAAGGGGAGATGAGTAGAATAGAATCCACAAGAAAGGTGCCTGCAGCAAATTGAACAGGCTAAAATAAACACCAGACACACTATAAAGGGTTAAGGACAAATATCGAGCAGGCTGTATGTTCCAGGTCACATTTGATTGCACTTATTCATTTGTCTACTGTGGTTTTTGGTTGCCACAAGTGAAAAAAAGGTAATTGCAGCATTTTCACCTGTGTTTAGCTTTTCCTGGTGTTTTGTTATTGTTTTGTTTTGTTGTTGTTTTAATAAACACACAAGGCTCATCTAAATGAATGGAGTGTCCCTGGCTCTAACAGCACAGTGCTGGCTTGTGCTGATCCAATCTGCCTGGACAGACACTCTGTGCACTTCAGTGTTCCTATCCATTGTACTTCACTCCAAACTCATATAGCTAGTTAACCAGTTATTTGCATGAACCTGAAAGCAGCACCTACCTGTGCCTGTCTACTTAAGGGCCTGTCAGCAAAAGAATTATAAAATCCCCTTTTCATGGATGCATAACACAGTCATAAAATGTGTTTTCCTTGTTTCAGAAGTGTCCAACACAGAAACACTTATTTCAAAAGAGGAGCATGATGCAATGCATGATGAAAACGTATTGCTGCCTATTTCACACCAGTGTCTGCCTAACGCCTCCAAAACAGAGGTCCTTCCTCTAAAATTACAAGTCATCAATCATACTGAACACAACACTACAATCTCCACAGAACAGCTCTAACACACGAGACAGACGTGAATAAAAGCAGTCAGTTTTCCCAGGTGGGCTCAGAACCCACACCAGCTGAACTTGCCAGCTGGGCCAGGACCAGTCATGGCCTGCATTGAGGGTTCTAGGAGGAGTCAGGTGATGCATAAACTTACTGAGAATCATAGAATGGTTTGAATGAAGAGACTTTCAAAGATCATCTAGTCCAACTTCCCTGCTGTGCGCAGGAACACCTTCCAAGAGACCAGGTTGCTCCAAACCCCTTCCAACCTGGACCTGAACACTTCCACAGATGGGGCATCCACAACTTCTCTGGGTAACATACTCCTATTTCTCACCAGCCCCATCACAAAGAATTTCATTCTTATGTCTAATCTAAACCTATCCTCTTTCAGTTTAAAATCATTCCTCCTTATCCTGTCACTAGAGGCCCTGGTAAAAAGTCTCTCCATTTTCCCTGTGAGTCCCCATTAAGCATTGAACAGGCCTCCCCACCCCTACAGAGTGCAATTTTTCCTTGGAAATGCTGCTGCTCAGTAAGTGCGCATACATGTATGATCCTTTCCTTTCTGCCCTGAAAATACCATAGGTCTAAGTCTCAGAATTTGTCTGTATAATTACTGGTCCCAGATTTACAATTTTCTCTTGTTTCCTCAAAGGCTTTCAAGAACCCCAAGTCATGTTTCTAAAGATCAGAGGTTGCAATTTGAGATGCATGGAAGTAAATAGTAATAGACAAGCAGACCAACCCTTCCACTCCTACCATTAACAACCCACTGGTTGGGGGATTCATTCATCTGCTTGCTGATTGTATGATCAAACCATTCTCAAATAGTATTTTAACCTAAAACAACTGCAAGATTCAGAAATGTATCTTTAAAAAGAAAAAGGAAAGGAAAAAAAAAAACTTGTTTGTGCTGTACATAGAGCATCTGGTTTCAGTTTCCTGACACTCAGAGTTGACTCTTGCTAAGAACTGGTAACACTAAACCCTTTGCCTTTGACTGAGGAGCTGGGATAATCATGCTCAAATAAAGGAGCAGCTATTTCCAAACTTCTGGCAGCACAGTGTGTCTTTAACCTACTGTTTAAATAGGTGCTGCCAAGCATCCCCGGGAAAAAAACACACAACAAAATATGCAAACCCACGAGTAGCCATGCAATACTTTCTTAGCAGAGGAGCTGCAGGACAAGGTGGGCACAGGATTTGCTTCACACAAAGTCCTGCCTATGGTGACCCCACTCCCACAGCTGACTGTGTTTTGATGTTTGAATAAATGCAAAAGTATGCCTCTCTAAACAGCCAATGCTAACAAGTGGAAAAGAAGTCTCCACCAAAACTGCTGCTGCAGAGCACAGTGGAATTCTCATTGTAACAAGATGAGTTTCTTCTATGGGTTTGTAGTAGGATGGAGAGGTCACTGCAAGGCTGCTCAGCAGCTGGTGGGAACATTTTTCTTCTCACTGCTAAGTGCATTTGGATATATGACTAAGGAGAGCCAGTAAGGGCCAGCTACACTATATGAGGGGAATAGAGAGCAGTGTAAATCCTCCTCCTTGCATGACCAGTTTCATCCCACAAGGCTAATTATTCAGGCAGCCTCCAAAGACTTCTGTTGGGCAGCTTTCATCATGCATCTTCTGAGCTCTTAGGCTAAATGTTTCTTTTATAGCACCCAGTGATGTGGTTAAAAGGTCTAAGCCAAGTATATTTTACAATGTTTGCTTTGTACATTAGGTACTTCGGTGTATATATATATATTTTTTTTTTTTCAAATTTGAATTTACAGTAGCTGCTTCATGTACTTAGAAATTTTGTACAGTATCAGCTCTGAATTCAAGCACAGCCTACACTTTCTATCATAGAATATATACCTAGGAAAGTCTTCAAACACAATCACCATATACAAACACTTTCAACTGTTTAAAAGCAAACAAGCTGAAAATTTATAGGGGTATATTAAGACATAAAGTTTATTGTGCTGATGTGTAAGGATAATAGGAAATATGCCTCAGAGCACGATGTCATTGAAAACAGAACCTGCATTTCTGCTCAAACAACTGAAGGACAGTCAGAATTCCAGTATTTAATATATACGTTCTGAAACATTTATTTGGATAGTCTTATTTCCAAGGAACCAGAATGCATAGCTCAGTTGTTCCAGGAGCACTTCCAAATTTATGTATGGTGCATCAGGAAAGAACAAACTATTATTGCAATAGCTGAAAACTGCAAGTTTTAGTTCAGGCTGCATATTTCACAAGAGAAGTCCATCTATAGACTCAAGAAAAAAGGAACAATTTTATGGGCTAGTTTACCCTGTAAAATATTCTGCCTAATCCTTGTAAAAATATACTTCATGCTAATCCTTCTGCCTGAAAGCATTTTTGCAGACAACTTAGAACATTTCTATCACATTTTATTAGCTTTAAGCTGATCTAATTTCTCTGATTTTCATCAGGTTTATTAGGATCTGTCTAGATATCAGATTTTTATAGTTGGTCTGGTCTTATATAAAATGACCAAACTGGTATATTTTAATTTCCCAAGTGGATATCTGTCTTCATCTGTGTCCTGTAAAGTACTAAGTACCTTCCTGGCCCTTAATTAATTAGGAACAATGACCTATGCATCAGGTAGTAATAGCATCCAATTAATGGAAATGTATAATGTAAAGTATTATCAGTCACATCACAGCAGAGAGGTATTTGCTCGTTTGTGCTGCATGCCCTGGGTATGCTGTACCAGCCATCTGTGCCATGACAGAGTGCTAGCACAAGATTAAACTCCCCTCAGCCCAGGCTTTTCAATGTGAATTTCTAAAGACATTCAGAAGCTAACATTCTGTGCAATTATGGCTGCCACCAGAAACATTGGATCTCCAAGCTTTAGCCATGCCTACCATCGAGTTCATGGCTGTAGGACAACCATGGAGGCTCCGGGAACATGCGAGGCTAGAACCTGCTGGGCACAGGAAAGCTTTGAAGCACTGAAAACTCCCCTGCTGAATGCTTTGCCCTTTCAAAACAAAGCTGGAAACCAGTCTGAGAGGACAGAAATCCCTTTTCAACAGTTTTTGCTGCACATGTACAGAGCCTGTGGAGTCACACCAGAGGAAGCTTCACTTCAAGGCATAAATGACTTGCACATGCTACTGTGCTTTGCAGATGATTTTTTAACACAATCTACCATCAAATAACTATGCATCATCTCCCACAGGAAACAAAAGAAGTTGCACATGAGCACCTGAACACAGATTTCTCAATAGTTTTCTGTAGTACTTGAATGATGACATAAAGAAAAGCCAGTAGGAAACTCAAACTCTACTATTCCCCATTTGTTTGATGGGCAAGCATGAACTGCAACTGGCAGAGAGATTTAGAAATTAGTTACTAAAGTACTGAAATGTAAGGTTATCTGAGATTATGAGGATAATTCTTTGAGTATCTCTGAAATACGTATTGGCTTGCTCTGGGAAGTCAGGTGACAGCAACTCACCAAGGCTTTGTCTCTGGACCAGTTCTGTATCAGCATCCATAAAATACTAAAGTTTATTCATGCTGAGTACACTGCAATTTGATATAGTTAACATAGCTGGCAAGAGATCTCCTATTATTTACTCAAAGAAAGATTGCACAGATAAGGGTTGGTGCCAAAAGGTGGAACCATGCTGGACAAGGGGCTAGAGCAAGGAGGCTACTGCACCATGAAGCTGAGCTAGAGTCTCCAGGCAGAGTACTGGAGTACTGTGATTTTATTCCTTTGCAAAGGATGTGAGACACATGGGTGAAAAACACTACATAAAATGAGAACTTATCTCATGGCAAGATCCAAAAAACCAAAACAAGAACCCAGAGAGCTCCAGTACATTGCTAAAATCAGCTGCAGCATTACACTTTCCCTAAAGTTTTGGGTAAATATCTCCAGGCAGAAAAATCACAAGCATTTCAGAGAGAAATGTGACTTTTCACTTAGCTTTCAAACTGGAGTGTCTATAAAGGACAACCACTCCCCTTTGGCTGGTCCCCACTTACAGCAGCTAGGAGAAGGTCTGAAGTCCACCACCATCTCCAGCTCTCCTACCTTACAGGGAGGAAGATGGAGCCAGGACCCTGCCTCTCGTTCTGGTCTCCATCACCACAAGGGTTTACAACTGTGGCCTCTTGGCTTCAAGTCTAACCATAAAAGGCCATTAAAAAAGGACATGCAAGAGCGCTGCTTCCATTCTTTTATAAAGAACTATGGCTGTGCAGAAGGGAAACTGCTGTGCAAATTAGACTACACTGCCCAGCATACAGCCAGCCACCCTACTCATCCTGCTAACTTGATGTTTGAAAGCACCTTCTGTCACCAAAAAAATGACAAGAAATTCTTATACAGTTTCACCCACTGATTTTATGAAAGCACTGAACTACCACCTCTAGAAAAACCCAAAACCCTGACATTCTTTTGCCTCAGCGTTCATTGATTTGCACTGTTTTCCTGTGGTGTGATGTGTAGCAGTCTGTAAAAGTACAATTAGATGAGCATGCTTGCTGAAGTTTCAACATTACCTATACTTATTTGACTCATTTGGTTTTTAAATAAGGTTTTGAAATAAGGCACTTAAATACTTTAAAGCCAATACTTAACATTTAGATTTGTTTAGACTGAATATAAATATTTATTTAGACATAGTTAAGCTTATGTCAAACAAGAGTATTCAGTTAAATTGATATAATCATTCAGTAACATTAAAGCAACTTGGGAATTCTGACAAGCCTTTGAAAAGTAAAAGCATTAAAAGTGCCCGAAGATTTGCAGAAAATAATAAAATGAGAACATGGAAAGTGTAAGCAATTTACTTTTTAGCTCTCTAGAGGAGCTGTCCAAACCTCTGGGGCATCCCACAGTCTGGTACAACCATCCAGAAGACAGAGTATAGGGAAACTGTCTACAAAGTTGGATGGGGATAAGAATTGCCTATGCTGGGTGCATTTGTTACTTCTTTGAAATAATTGACCCCTGATGCTAAAGATAGTAACACTGGTGGGATTCAAATACTCCAGACATTTATGAAGTCCCTCTCACTTTCTGGCAAAGAATTTAATCTGTCCCTACTTGCACTGTACAGTGCCTTCAGCAAGAGATGCAGTGGTTTAATATTAAAGGACTGTAAGTATTCAAACTGAGGAGGAGGTGTAATTCAAAGAGCAAAGGAAGGTCACTGTGCTCAGCCTCACGAGTATGTACAGCATGCTCACTGCCAAAGGAAGAGCTAGGGGAGGGGGACGGATCCTACCTCCACACATAAAAGAAAAAAAATAAACAAGCAAAACAACTACACCACTGATTTCAGAGGCCATCGCTCCATCTCAATACACCTGGAAAAAAACACACCAGTCTCCATTAGGTGACTAAACAAACATCTACCCCCTCAAAAATAGCTGCTCAGCAAGACTGCTGTTTGCTTATTTGACAAGGTTCCTCAACTTGTAATGTCTTTCTCATTTCCTTCCAGTCCAGGGCCACTGACAAAGCGCTTTATCACACTTTGTGCTAGACAGCTGATTTCACTGTACCAGCCACCAGAAACACCGAGGTCTCAATCCAGCATCTGCAGCCCTGGTCCCTTTTGCACAGCAAGCAGAGTTCACAGAGCTTGAGGAAGTGCACAGGGTATCTTATGGATGACAAAAATGTAACATTTTATTAAGGTTTGTATTAGCCTCTAAGCAGAAGTGCGACAGGAAAAAAAACTCTACTTGAAAGAGTCAACCTCCTTTGTCTAGATGAATCAATGGTCCTTTACCCCCTCCATCACTGCATCCATATGGGATGGACATAAACCTGTTGAAGATGCATATGGAGAAACTTCATTTCTAGTACAAGTCAGGACTCTCTTATACATTCTGGAGTCTTATAACAATATTCATGTAAAATTCCCACAGTGTTCTAGGAAGCCTGACAGGGATCAGCACGTTTATTAAAAATGCTTTATTTCAACTTACTGGAACTGCTATTTGATTTATGAAGTCCTTTGCCAGCTTCAGAGTGATTTGCACAGAATCAGAATGATTGGCGCTGAATGAGTTGGGTGACATAATACCTATTTTGTCCTAGCATCACCAACCTTATACAATGCATCTTTTGACATGTGACCTTGTTCAATTAGATAAACAGAGCAATTTAGATAGGTAGAAGGCAATTATTAGGGTTAGATGCTGGCCAGCTAACTGAAGCAGGAGTACCATTTGTTAAAAAAAGGTTTACGTTGTTTAGCAAATTTAATGACTGGAAGCTTTCAAGAGCTTTGGACTGTACTACATCCAGCTATGAAACAACCAAATGTATGGTGCTCCCCTCATACCACAGCAGGTGACATTTGTGAGGTTTTGGGCAAGACTGCTTCTTTCAAAAAGATGCCTGGAAAGAAATAGCTTTCTAACCTACTCCTTTCTATGCCTAATTGTCTATATCTTAGCTGGACCCTATTTATTTAATGACAAATAGGTAAGTAAGGAATCAGGACTGTGCTATTTTCACAACTTTTTTTCATCCTGGGGAATTGTCAAATATCATTTTTATGGAAGGATTTCAGTTTTTCACTATCCCTAAGTTATTTGTCAGGGCTTCTAGTTTTTTAATGGAAGATAGAGTAAGAAGAAAGAAGACAGGGAATAACAGCATGATAACTTAGAAATAAGTCACTCCTTAATTGGTCCATGATGATTACTAGAAAAACTACATTCCTGCATGGTAAAGCCTTGATGACAGAGCCCAGTGAACAGCAGAGGGAAGAAAAAGGTCTTGGCTCTTCTGTGCAATGCTGGATACTTACAGACATTTCTTTTTGTGTATTTTAACTAACCTTTTTTCTGTATAAACACGAGATCTATCACATGGTCATTTCCCACTGAGGTTCTCAAGTGAGCCTGTGCCAGGGCTTCCCTATCCCAGCCACCCAAAGGACTTCACTGCAAAAAATCCCTGACCTCTTCCAGAGAGAACAGGATGCAGCAAGAATGAATGAAATGTTTGTAAGGCCCTCATCCTATCTGAGCACCCTTTCAAATCCCAGCCACCAGTTGGCCCTGCACTGAGTTTTTTGTTCCTGGCATGTCTGAAAGGGTCTGAGTATTAGTTTAGCCTACTCTGGTAAGTCATTCTTCAAAAGCCTTTTAAAGCCTGCCTAATTGCTTTGAAACTTTTATATTAAACCTTCCAGTACTAAAAATCTCTTCTAATGCTTTTTATTTTGGACAGGATGCCAGCTTTACGAAACCATTGAATGGTCTGGGTTGGAAGGAACCTTCAAAGACCACCTAGTCCATCTCTCCTTCCATGGGTAGAGACATCATCCAATAGACCATGCTGCTCAAAGCCTCTCAGTATGGTCTAGGACACTTCCAGGGATGGAGCATCCACAGCTTCTCTGGGCAATCTGTTCCAGTCTCACCACTCTCAGAAAAAGATTTCTTTTTCATATATCCAATCTAAACCTACCTTCTTTCACTTTAAAACTGTTTCCCCTTGTCCTGTCACTACAGGCTGTCGTAAAATGTCTTTCTCTGTCTTTCTTATAACCCTTCTTTATATACTGGAAGGCTGCTATAAGATGGCCCTGGAGCCTTCTCTCCTTCAGGCTGAACAGTCCCAACTTTATCAGCCTGTCTTTCCAGCAGAGGTGTTCTACTCTTCTCACCTTTTCTGTGGCCCTCCTCTGGACCTGCTCTAATGGGTCCATGTCTTTCTATACTGGAGACCCCAGAGCTGGACACAGAAGTCCAGGTAAGCTGCATTTTGAATGCTGTTTCCTTGTTTGCAACCACCTCCCTGACCCAGAGCATAGATGCTCCATCTGTCTTTCCCACCTCTGGCCATTCAAAAAACCACTCACTGACCTTATGCTTTCAGTCTTCCAGTTGCCTCCAAGGGTTTACCTCTCCCTGCCTCCTCTAATGACCTTCTTCCTTGTACACTGAACACAAATATGTAAGATTTTTCATCTTTGTACCCCATACTGTGGAAAAAAAAGTCAAAGCAGAGCTGGAAGCTGCTGCAGCCCTGGTTTCAGCTGGGTGCTGGCCTTCACTCTGTCCCTGGGCTATGCACCTTCAGAAAAGCACTATATTTATCTTGTGATAAGACCCAAGGACCCAAGTGGGATCCAGAACACAGACAGACTCAGCCCAAGGTCGACAGGCAGGCAAATCCAACTTGCTCATGACTGACAAGCAAATGCCACACCCCTTGTCCCTTTTGAAACACCCCTCAGCACAAGCCTTCCTCCCCCCCCCCCCACTCCATTTACGTGCTATTTAATAACACCCCAGTATAAATGAACAGCTACCACAAGAAAACATCCAGTTCTGACTCCTGAAATGATTTTAGTAAAATTCTTTTACCCCTACTAAGAATGATCTGGACTAATTATAGAGAAGCTAGCTTTCCATTCTATGGAGTGGCCTTTCCGTGTCCATTGGCACACCTCAACGTGAATGGTATTTAAGCCATGTAAGCACCATTAAGATTTGAGATTCCATGCAATTAAACATTGATACAAGACGAAAATTACCCTTTTAGCAGATTACTAACAGCACATTGGCTTCTGTTGTCCACATGGGATCTTGAAAATTGACTGCCTGCATGGAGCTCAACATTTTATACTACTGCAGAAACGGAGCAGAATTAGGAAACAATTATTGATAAGTATGAAACTGTGGCACCATGAAAGCCCCATGTGTAAGACCAATCTAAGGAGAAAGAAATTAAAAAAACTACCAGCTTTCATTTTTCCTTTCTTTTTTTTTCTTGTTTGCACAGCTGGAAATTAATTCCCTGCTGTTTCATATTTCCTATACTGATTAAAAGTGTTGTCTACTGCATCATTCTCTTCAAGGCCTGGATTTTCTAGGTGAAAGCATCATTAGAAACAACAGGGCTGAGGTAGTGAAATAGAGCTGAATTGAAGAATTCTTATACAATATGAGCAGAAAAATGTATTTTTCCCAATAAAATTTTATGCATGGCAGAAATTGCTTTTCCACATCAAAGTCAATGAGTTAGTGCAAGAACCTCAAGGATAAGACATTTACATTTTTAGGAGCAAACAGACTTGCAACAGGCAATACTGGGTATTAATCTTGGTTAGCACCAAAAAGTGGTTTTCTGGGAAAGGTTCTGAAGATCTTTTTGACCTCCTTTCTCTGCCCTCAGGAACTGGCAGAATCAAGTATTGCACATGTCGAGAGAGCTATACATAGCACAGGAAAGGAATCAGAAGCTTCTCTGAGCTAAACCTCTCACCTTCTCATGTACGAGAAAGTTTAAAGTATCAATAGTCTCACCATTATTCTAAGCATTGTGTTTTAGATATGAAAGGAGCCTGCTGGTTTTCTACTAGCTTTTTTTCTGCCTAGTAGAGGTAAGCAGTAAATAACTGTGCCATTAGCTTGTGCAAAAATGTAAGCAATCTGATTTTAGTGAGAATGGCAAAGGAAGATAAGTACACTGGATTCAATTAATGCTGATGCTAGAAGTTGTGGTAGGAAGTCAGCATTTCTTAAAACTTTGTTCATACTGAGATTTCATGAGCTCCCAGTTGTTTTATCCTGTTTACATTAAATATTCTGGCAGAGTGGTGACCCACATAATCTCTACATTTTCCTCTTAGAGTTACAGTTAAAAATAGGGCTCAGGTACAAGATTTTTTACTTCTAGCATCCCTGTCAACTGCATTTGGTGTTCAGGGGTTGCTTAGAAACACATCATCCCCAGTAAGTACTTTTTTTTTAATATTAAGTTTTAAAAAGTCTTATCTTGATGAAATCTTGGGAATGTGATTCTTCCAAAATGCACAAATATGCTTTTC
Source organism: Aphelocoma coerulescens (assembly GCF_041296385.1). Classification (NCBI taxonomy): domain Eukaryota; kingdom Metazoa; phylum Chordata; class Aves; order Passeriformes; family Corvidae; genus Aphelocoma; species Aphelocoma coerulescens. The sequence continues at coordinate 21,300,891 of NC_091014.1, forward strand.
AGTCCTGTTTTAAAAATATTAAATTTAAATAGACAATCAGGAAATTAAAATAAGCCTTGAACTTTCTCTCTAGTCAGTCTTAAAGACTGCTGGACTCTGTCAGCATTTTCAGGACTGTTTCAATACCTCTTGATCTGCTGAAGCTCTACTCTCTATAAGTTGATTAAAATATATGGCATCACTTAAAATATTACTTATTCTTTCAGAGTTTATTTAATTAATTTTCCTTAGAAAGAAACTGGCCAAATTAATGTTAAGTGTTACATGTTGAAAAAAGCCATTCTTAGCCCTATAATGAAAAAAAATTAAAGTAGCACTCCTAGGTTTATTTTTCATACCAGAGTGTCATTCTCATAGCTTCTGACTATGTATACTATTAGTTTCCTCTTTTGTTTCCCTCCAAATTCCCCAAAAATCTGGATTTCACAGAAGCTGAACTACTTTCACCTTGTCAGCACTCAGCAGCTCTGCTCTTTTTCTCAAGCTCAAGCCTGTCTGGGGAGCACAGACTAAACATTATTATACTTATCTCCAGTAGAAACGCAATCCAGATTTCAAGTGCTTGAACACAGCAGTGGGGATCTCTGCACTCAGATGCCAGAGCCACCTACATTAAAAAGAAACACACACCCTTGTCTGGTGGGAGTGGAGCATGGGAGCATGTGGATAATGCTGTGGTGTTTGCACTGTAGTTCTGTCATGGGAACATTTGTTTTAGGAATCGGGAAATCTCTATTCAGGCTGTTAAATGCATCTGCACCCATCTCTGATGCTTTGCTACCAGATGTCTTTGCCTGAAGTGGAGCTTTTTGATTTAGAGCTGTAAAAGAAACACTTCTACATTTATAGGAACAGACTGAAGGAAACCTGACTTCTAGGGCACTGAGTTGCTTGAGTGATCTGGGCTCCTGGCACAGGACCACCTTGTGCATTTTTCCCAGCGATGAATGCAAAATGTGTAACCCATTTCCGAAATGGTTATCTGGGCTCCCCTCAGTTTAACATGGGTATTGACCTCTATGCAGCCACAAATGGGGCCTGGAAAAAACCCTAGAAAGGAAAGTTTCAAGTACATTTTTCTACTAAACATTCTTTGCTAACTGTTTTGGGTATCCCTGCTCTGCATCCTGCTCGCTCATGAATCTTTGCTCTCATGGGCTTAGCACTCCCCATGCAATAACTTGAAAGGTAGGCACCTTATTCAAGGCTGCTGATCACACCTGATTTGGTCACTGAGCATTACAAGCCACACCCTTCTGGTGGTCTAGTCTTATGGCAGCTGGGCTGACATAGTACTCAAAAAAAAAAAAAAAAAAAGAAAGTAAACCCAACAAAAACCTCCAGGCACTGGGATATAGCGCACTTCTTACTCCAGTAATACAAAACATAACTCCAATGTCGCACTTACACTGTCAGAATACAACCTACAGCCTCTAATTCTTGTCTTGGAAGGCAATACACTTCTATCCAGTTATTTCCTGCTGATGGAGAGAAGCCATTCTTTCCTAACCACTGCCATGAAATACTAATCTATAAAATCTTCCTTGAATGCTTGTTTTTTTCCTGAAAGAGGATTTGGGAACAGCAGAGATATGAGCTCTCTCCTCTTTCAAACTCTGCATTATAATATTTATGACATGTTTATCAAAACAACCATCTTTAAGCTTTTATCAGGATAACAACTTTGCCTTTGCAATGGCTCCCACATTAGTCCTGACTGAAAATGTGGAGAGCTAAGACCTCAGAACCTAATATGAGAATTAAGTGGAATAAAAAGAGAGGGTTTTACAGTCTGCTAAGGGAAGTCTCAGCAGTAGGCTATAAAAATGCTGGATGTTAGTGCTGTACATCAGCAAACAATGTCCAGAGTTCCTCAATTTACATAAGAAACATTTTTAATAGGCACTGTACAACCAGCTCTCAGACACTGACTCCTTCCCTCTCACTCCTGAGTAAGACTGCAAGTCCACAGATCATCAGAGCTCTCACAGGGATACAGCAGCAAATCCTGGCGCCTGCAGTGTGCGTTCTCAGAGTGTTGCCATGGTGATCTCCAATACGCTTATCCCCTGAGAGCTCAGCTCAAAATTCAGAGGGAACCAAAGCAGGACAAAGAAATGACACCCAAGCAAAAGCAACAGAGAAATTATGGGTAATTAGCACATGAACATACTTTCATAGGGAAGATTTCAGAAAAAGAGTTATTCTTAGAACTGAGCGGTCTTTAGGAAAGAAGTCCAGTCTTCATAGTCCCAACTCTGGAACATAACTATGGAACAAACCCAAGAATTCCTAACCCAGTCTCTGCGTATGGATCACTATTTGGCACAGGGTAAATCCTCAGCCTTGGTACTACATAAAAATTAATATTCTTACAGTCAGGACAGAGGAAAAGGGATAACTAAGCAGATAAAAAGAGACAGATGACTTTAATAATGTAGCACTGTAGACCAGCAACAGATCACTACATAACCAGAATGCGACATTTACTTTTTAGAACATTATATTTCCCTATTTTATGGAAAGAGTTAATACAACAGTTCCCAAGTATTGGAGTAATTTATTTTTCTGCCAATTACTTAACATCATCTGTTGGTCCTTATGGCAAGTTCTACTTGCACTTTCAACAAAAGGAAATTACATCTGTGCAAACATGAAAGCAACACTCATGTCAAGTGATGTATGAGCTCGATCTATAGCTGTTGTATGGTCTTTCACTCCTACCTTACAAAAGTCCTGTGTTATAGTGGCCATACACATAAAAATAAACCATCAAGAAGAGATACCAAAATTAAAAATCTGGGCCATGTCAGATATGTCACAGTCCAGAAAAGATACTAAATGAGAATCAATCGATATTTTGCCATTAAGGTAGCATGTTTCAGTCAGAGCTTATTATCAGATTTCACCAGACCCTTTTGTGCCTAAATGAGTTTGGAGATTAGTTAATCCAACATAGTTTGATGCTCAGCCATTTGTGTATGGCAGTTTCTTCTCCCAAAATTATATTCTTTTTGTTCTTACCTGGGTTTCTTACTACTGTTACAATGGACGTTGTTCATCCTCTCCACATCGTCATCTATTAGATCATGGAATGCTTAATCACATTGTGAAAAGCTACCTCCTCCTGAATAAGCACAGAGCTTTTCAGTCAGATCTGCTTTAGTTTCCACAAAACCTTCTGGGCTGGTACAGCACTAATCACTTCAGAGCTTTGCTCCATCCCCTCTCACAAAATCTGGTGTGCAGTCTGTTGCTTATGACCGTGGGCAGCATTCGACCTGCTGCCTTTGTACTAATGCCTAATGTTCATCACTGTGGAAGGGGATATAGTGACAGGATGTTCATGCAGTTTTGGTTTCTTCAGCATATTCAGGTTCTCACAATCCTGTTGATAGCAGACATAGAAAGGGTTGGGCAGCATAAACTACCCAAGTATCCATTTGTATGGTGTACAAGTGTTTACTCAATATACGTGTCTCTCCTCACTTGTATCCCTTGGGTCCCTTGGTTAATTTTTCTTTGCTATCCCCTCACTGAGTGAATTCTCTGTGTTTTCCCAGGCTATAACCTCCCTGGTTTTCAAATAACTACAGGTCCAACAACTGTTGACTGGAGAAAGGGCTGAGGGAAAGGCCCAGCTACAATCTTTGGTATTTATCAGTTTATCTTTGGCTCCTCTTCCAAAGGGTGCTGAAACTTTCCTTGAGCAGCTTCCCTGTATTTTAAGCTTTCTTGATCCCCTTTAACAGTGGATCAAGCATTTATTTCCAGCATACATTAGTATTTCTGCTCAATTGCAGGGAAAGAACTTGAACTTTAACAAGATCCCTACAAAATCGCTGATTGCAGCAGACATAATACTATGGCTCTTACCTTGATCCCTTCAGGGAAGAGGTTTTATTTACCACGAATAAAGATGAAGACTGACAAGCAGACTCCAAATTAAAGCAAAAGCTAGAAAATCTCTGATTAATTGTGGAACCAGCATTTAACAGCTTAACATACTCTTTATTTAGATATTATACTGTATATTTTACCCATAATGAAAGCAAACTTGTTGTTAACAAAATCAAGATCACTCACTGATAGACAAGAATTTAAATAAAATTTGCTCTTATGAGATCAATTTGTACTAATTTCCATCTCTTAGGTGCTTATGCCTTTTCCAGGGCTGGTGAATGGAATTCCAACTACTCCAGAAAACATAGCTGTATGCTATAATGTGCATCCGCTTAGGGAATTTACTTAAAAAGCTCTACTTCACTTACTGTAACAGCATGCACTCTACCACCCACTATTTGCAGGACAATATTTTACAAGGATACTGCAAATCTTTAAAGCATGGGGACAAATTAGGCATATAGGGGCTGTCAAATATTTACCTTGTCCAAGAATTTTAGATGTATTAGATTAATACCAAAGATGATAAATGCAGTTCAACCTCAGTAAAGGAGTTGGCAGAGCAAGACAAGAAGCAGCACTGCAGAGATGCTTGCCTCAAAATCATGTGTTGCAAAACATTGGATGTGCCCTCTCCTTCCCCCCTTCTTGCTTTTCCTCTCCCCTGCTAGTCAGCAATCGAAGTCACAAGACAGGCTCCTGTCAGCTGCTTAACAGATGCATAAGGAAGATCATACCATGCTGAACACCTCATTTGGGAAACCTTCTTTTTTCTCTACTGTCCCACAAGGTCAGAGTTTCAGTTTATCTAGTGAATATGAAAGTAAGCAGCTTGCCCCTCTCTCCACAGGTTGTCCTGCCATTTATTTCAAAGAAAAATCTTGGGTCAACGTTAAACTTTGCCTGACATCTGAACAGAACAGTTGATATCTAGTTCATCACTGAAGAGAATCTATGTCACCTGTAAGCACAGTAATCCCTTGCTCTGAAAGGTAAATCTCTGCTTTGGACTGGTAGTGCCATGCAAAAGATGGTGAGAAGACACTCATGGAGCTGTTCTAGCAGGAACTACCCATTTTTCAACTTCTGGCAAGTTTAGTTTTCAGCTCTTGCTTAGGCTTGAGTTTTGGTTGCAGCCATACTTACGGCACTGACAGCAGTACCAGGGTGGACTGGTACCTAAGAAAGTGGGTGTGTGTATAAACACATCCTGACACAATTTAAGTAAAAAACCTTTAGTAGGTTTACTGCAGTTGGAGAAAAAAATGCTCCCTGTCACCTTGTCAAAGACAATAGACAGGCTTGCTGGGAGAAGATGTTATCTCTGCTCATTCTTCTTTCATGAGAATAAACAGCTGCTTTTGTATAAGATTACTATTTTCAGGGTACCTCACTTATTTACAATAATGTTAGCACATTCAATTTTTCTCAAGTTGTACAAAATATATACATTTGTAACATTTTCTTTTATATATATTTTTTTTTGTTTCCATTCCCCATGTACATCATTTCCTTGTTCTTTTCCTTCTGGTCCTATATATACTTCAAAGACATATTTTCAAAGAACAATTTCTCTCAGCATAGCTTGTCCCTGAGCTGTAAAAGTTTTGCTCACATATACCTCCCTTAGGAGAGATAACTTTGCATAATGCTCCTTTAGGCAAAATCTGTAATCATGCAAACAGGTAGAACATTCCCATGTGGGGCAGCTCAAGAAGGAAGCATACACATCCTGCAAAGCAAACTCAGGATAGCACCACAAATATTTACAGCCCGGATAAAATCTATATCCTGCAGATTGGACCACTATAAACAAACGCTATCCAATATATCTTTCAAGGCAATCGACCAAAGAATTCACATATGGATGGCCCGATTCACGTAAGGGTGTGAAAAGCCTAGCAATGCAATGAATCTGCTCAGTTGACCACATTGCTCTCCTAGAACCATCCCGGACTTAGAATAGGATCCTTTTGGCTTTGCAACCAAGAAGAGGTCTCTACAGTCATTCAATTTCTGGATATTTCTGATGATGCACTGGCAACCAATGCCACTGCAGAACAGGGACCAAACTTTCCCAGAGTCTTCTGTAAAGAATAATATAGCTCATGTTTTCTAAAGATGTTGGCTGTAAAAAGTGCAGGAGGACTTGAGGAATCTGCTCCACCACCCGTGAGATCAGCTGTACTCTCTTTCTGTGTTTCTGCTCGTTACAATGGAAAAGGTATTGTGACCCATTTTTCTTCTCTGAGTACCTTGAAGAGCCAAATGGCCTGTAGCCTATGACTTTTGGGTGTAAACTGATGCAGAGGATGCCAAGGCCAAAACTGTGACCTGGCAACCTCAAGGATAAAAACAAAAAAAAGGCAAGAAAAAAAGAAAAAAAGAAAAAAAGAAAAAAAGAAAAAAAGAAAAAAAGAAAAAAAAGAAAGAAAAGAAAGATCCCCCAAACCTCAAGCACTAAAACCCCATGCTTCTTAAAAACCATGGGACATCCATTCAACGTCTGGAAATTTCGAGACGTATTTTAAAGGAAACACTGTGTACAAACAAGAGTTGCAGTGTTTCGCAAAGTTCTAAGTTCCCAGGAAATGTAATTTGATACCATTCAGTTAACTAGTAACAAATTAAAGTCATGCAATTTTAAACAAAACCAGCAAAGATAAACAAGACTTTTGTTTACAAAGTCATTGGCTTACTGACTGACAATGAGAAATTTCCTACCTAAATGTAGATATTTTTACATCTTGACATTATTTCATGGCATTGTGCTTGATCAAATTGAGTGCTGCAGTAACAGTACACCAGAATATTACCTAGCTGTCCAAAGGAATGGCTGTTTTTAAACACAATGTTTTTGCACTACATTAATTGAATCAAATATGGTTGAGGCTTGCCTTGAATTTAGTCCTAAAAATTATTAGGCAAGCAAGTATTTAATTGTTACTTTTATCCTTCTTAAATCCCTTAATTAAATGTAACATTAAATGTAAGATTAATTGAAATGAAGATTATTATGAAGATTCAGGTAATATGTTTAAATGCAATAAAGGAGGGAGAAAAACAAAACAAGCTAGACTTATAAATAAATTTCACATAAATTAAAAATTTAGCATTAAAAAGTAACATCCTGAATGCATGGGGCACTCTTTCATGTTTGCTAGCACAAAAGTAGCAGCAAAGGTTAAAAGCAGTGGAGATGGTGTATTCTATACACAACAGTGCATTAATCAAATCATTTTCATTTAGCAAAGTGACAGACCAGTTTACCTAAAACAACTGCTTAAACAACATCTTTGCTATGACAAAGCAAGAGGATGCACTGCAGGAATGGAGCAGAAGTCCTGTACGATGAGGAGACCAGTAACACACCTGCAGTTAGGCTGCCCTGGCACCAAACCCAGGGGGAGCAGCAGCATGAAGATTTCAAATGCATTTTTGCAGAAGCCCTGGTCTGAAGGCTGGGTGAAGGGGTGAAAGCCAGGTGGAAGAGTGAAAAGCCCTGTGTCGGGAGCTGGGAGCAGCAGGGGCTGCTGCTCCAGCCTGAGAGACATAATGTAGCTGAGGTGAAGGAGTGGCACTATCCTACCTCCCCCAAGGAGTTCCCCTCAAAGCCCTCCTCCCTGGGTTCTGTAGGCTCAGAGTGTATCTCAAAAAATTAATTAGACATTAAATGAATGGGGCCTCCTAAAATCTGGTTTTTTTATTAGTAACTGCACAGTTGCTACAGGCATAGCATTCAGAGGCTTCCCCTGTACAGACAAGCAAACAGCAGCAAGATCATCAGCAAGAAGAGTAGCAGGACAGTGCCCTTATCTGTGCCTGTTCACACTGGTATTGTTCACACTGGTATTGATCACTCACCTGAAATTAAGAAGTGACGTGAGGAAGCTGATTTCACCTACTCAATGTCAGCAGTCCCATAAAAGGGCTTACTTTATCCAGGAATCAAAAGTTTTTGGAGACAAAGCCAATGCAGCATCTGAGAATGACACTAAAAATGATACTCAAGCTGCACAATCAATGCTAAAGTCAATGCTGAAAACTGATGTGCAACAGTTCCCTCTAAGTCTGTAATGCATTTCCTTTTCTAAGCAGGGACAGTTCTCAATTTTTGTTGCCAGACACAACAAGAAACTCGATGCCAATATTTTCACTTTGAGAGTATAAATAATAACAGAAATGGACCAACCCAACCTACTTATTCTGTAAAATGCTATGGGCTGACACACTGGTTTGAGAGTGTTACATGTTACCTCCCATTCCCATCACACATTAGGAGAAGGAAGAAACGTGTTACAGTGTGGATGATAACCACGTAGTTGTATTCACCAACCTTTACAGTAAGAAAAGGACAACAGTTTAGGCTGGTACCTTCAACAGAAATTTTTCAATGAATATCCTCTTTGCCTCCCCCCAAAACTTCAGATTTGGCTTTAATATGACAAAGAACTGATGTGAAGCCCTATTTTATTTCACCCAGCTTTTCTACTTGGTTTTTCTAGACCTGGGTAAACTGCTTTGTGCCTTCTCTTGATCTCCCCAGGATGCAGCAGCCCTTGCCAAAAATAATTTTCCTTCACAATTCCCTTGCAAAGGTTTGCACTGTTTTAATGCTGTAGCATCACATATCCTTTTAATTCCTGCCTACACATTTTAACATTTCAAACACATGATTATTTATAAGCAAAATGCCACCAGGGCTTTGGTGAGGTAAAGTGGTTTAGTGGGGACTGAAACTGGGAAAGGGGGAGAGGGGAGGGTGAGTCATCATTTTGTGTTTTTAATCCTTCACTCCTCCTCTATCAGGCTTTGTTATTAGCAGTAGCATTTACTCACTTTGAGCAGGGCCAAGACAGCAAACAAGTCCTCTGAATTTGAAAGCCAAACAATTCCAACTCGTAATTCAGCCATGCACGCCTGCTCCAGACTGTTCAATGCCTTGAGACCCCTTTCTGTAGCCTGCCTTTTCCCTCCTTTAAGTGCCAACTCATCGACAGCTTTTGGCTAGGGTTTTGTGCATTCCCACCTGCTCCTGCAAGAGGGAGAACAGACTGGGATGGAGTGACGCCATCCTTAAGTTTTGTGCTGTATTCAGGACTGGGCATTGCCACACCGAACGGAGCAAACAGGTTACAAAAACTGTTTCCACAGACAAAGCAAGGCACTTGACAATCACCACCACTCCAACTAAAACACCATTTGGAAACAAGTTGCATTGCACACTGAAGGGGAGACAGCACTTGTTCAAAATCTCCTCTCCCTTTCAGTCATTGCTCAATAGAGCAGCAAAAAATTTGTCCTCCAACCCAATTATACCACTCTGCTGATGCTATAACAAAAGGAGAGAGAGACATGACAGAAATAACAAGATAACCTGCATCTCTAATGGAAGCAACAGCAGGAGGTAGGAGAATTAATTTCTATCACACACCATTTTTCTTTCCACTTCAAGCACCCTCTCCCTCTCTAAAAACTCCTTCTGTACACAACTCCCTGCAAAAAAAGAAAAAAAAAATCTCTTAAGACAGATCCTCTCAAGACTATCTATACCTCATACTTTTTCCAGCTCTACTGAGAAACAAGTGTGCCTCAAGGTATGAGAGCTGGGCCGTGCAAGGGCCTGAGCCCACCCTGGGAATTGACAGTATGCAGGTTCCAGCTCTAGGCTTTGTAGGGCTGCTTAAGTTTGGAAAAAGTCTTTTAAGTATTGATGCCTCAGGTTCTGCTGCCATACATACCCATGTTTCTGCACCAAAATACTTGCACTCAGTTTCAAAAGAGTGAGTACTCTGGAGTACTAAGTATAATTTAGGACGACTAAGAATATGAAGAACCTTTGAGAATTAGACTACTTATTTCAGTAAATTAACTAGGTAGCAACTGTGAAAATGCTGATGTTAGACAGTATTTAGCTGCCTGGGCTATAAATGGATATAATTTTTACTTACCTGACAGGTGTGTCATGAGAATTAGCTAATATTGACACTTTGATCTTTAAAATGCTTTGCCAAGTATTAATTAAGGGAGGACCATTTTGCATTTAAAATACCAAGTATTTTGAAGCTGAATTTGTCTCCATCCCTCTCCTAAAATGGCAAAAAATCTACTGTTTGTTTTTCTACATATTCCCCAGGAGATCATTTCAGAGAAACATGAGAAAGGAAGACTGACATGCGGGTCTGTGTTTCAAGGAGGATGAATGGATACCTCTAAATAAATAGCTGTGTTTTGTTGCAAGAATCTTCTCTCCTGTGGGTCTTGTAGCCAAACCTGTAGACTTAGTCAAGTGTTACTGCATTAGGGAGAAAGGTCACTCATAACCTCCAATGAACCACATTTTTATAGCTAATCCACAAGTTTTTTTTAGAAGGCAAGTCTCAAAGTGAAGTATGAGAAGTACATAGCATGTTTCATATATTCAAGTACTGCAACTACTGGTAAAGTGTGGCCTCATTTCTCTATAGAGGAAAAGGTGCCAACATATGGGCAAAACTCTATTACAGTTCATCTGCAGCTAGTGATATGAAATATGTACGAAGCTGTGCAATGCTTTTGTTAGAGGGGTCACCCTGTGGGCTTCTGCCAGAGAAAAATGGAGAGCCAAGGCTTGCCTGTGGAGCCAGCTCTCTCCTAGTGACTCGATAAGGGCAGGAGAAGGGCAGGACTTTCACCATGGGCACTCTTATTGCAAAGATCTAGCAGCAAAGGCAAGACATTTGGCCTTTACATAACCCAGTGAATATAAACCCAGATTAGAGGGAAATAAAAGATTGTATTTGATAGCATGTGAGAAAACAACAACATAAATAAGTCTCCAAATAAGCTGCTCTACACACCCTGGAGAAATCATTATGCAGGGCTTTCCTGTGGTTGTTACTGCTGCTGGTTGCAGCCTGACCTGGTGTCACAGGCTACTCATGCTGGTAGTGCAGAGCTATCATCTCTCCTGGAGCTGAAGTACTCCTTAAAGTTAGCCAGGCAACACAGGAAAGACAGAGATGCAGGGAAAGAAAAAAAGATAGGATATAGGTACTGGAAGAAATGCCAGAAATCACATGCATGAAGACAGATGCAATCCGTGTGTAGCGCCCTTGAGTGCCCTTTACGGTCTCAGTGTGACAGTGGCAGAAATTCTGTGGGAACATTTTGCAATGTCATGTTCTTGCCCACTGCCCAAGGCACACAGAAGATACGGAACAATTTTTACCTGTTTTGGCAACTTAAGTCATATGGATCTAAAGATGTGTCTTAGAGGTGATTCTGGGGACTTAAGTCTGATTGACTGTCATATCTAGAATTAAAGTTCCTTATGTGATTCCTTCATAGTCTCTATAGTGGAAGACTTTTTCCCCAGTTTCCCTGCCTCATTTCATGCACAGCATAGACCTTACTTAATGAACTAGTAACTCCTAAATATTTCTTTTTCTCCTTATTATCAAGTGTGCCTCTATGCTTTATTTACCACATTGTCCAAATGTTGCTGAGAAATATTTACAGCATCCACAATATGGGAGCCAAGCTCTTAATTAATTATCTTAAATGATAATTAATTTTACAATAGCGAGCTGGATCCTGAAACAAAGGTGGATATTTTTGAGATGGACACTGGTTTTGAGAAAATATTTTATAATTCTAGAAGTCTAAAAAACATCTCCATAGACCTTTCAGGAAGAACCTGCCTACCAGCCAGCAGAGCTTAGTGACAGCACATGGCATGACATGGTCCTCACCCTTCAAAATGGTGTTTGAATCAGGCTATTTATGATGCCAGTGCACACATTTTACATAAGAAATACTGCTGACAACAGTGAAAAAACACTCAGTGCTACACTAAGAACTAGTTCCTGGGATCACAAATTACAAAATGTGCAGTGAAAACCTAATTTTGGTATCTAATCAGGGCCGAGTGTTCTTCCCCTCATCTTGCGCACTCTCCTGCCTGTGCTCTACTTGATGATGCCTGCTCCTGATTCCCCCAAGGTACGCACTCCCCTTCCTCCACCTTGCAGTCACTGCCTCAAGATTATTTTGATGTATCATCAGCCTAATTCAACACAATTGGCTGTTCATCATCTCTACCAGTCCATTTTATGTTTTTCCTAGCCTTTCCTTATTTTTTAAGAGGAACAAACCCCTCACTCTCTCATATTCTTTTCGCCTCTTTATCAGGCAGAGAAACACAGCAAGCCAACATTTCACTGGATTTATCCAGCATCCCAGCTAGATCTTTCATCTCTTTGAAAAGTCAATCCAGAATTTCACTGGATGAGAATGAGGAAGAGCAAGTTTATTCCACTTTCTGGCTTTATGGGTAACCAAAGCCAAAATCCTATCAGTTATCCTGCTGAACCATTACAATGTATTCAAGCTCAAGTTTCAAATTTAATTTTCAATTTTGACTAAACCAGAAACTTTTAATAAATATTTCTAGATGTGCTACACATCAAAATGGATGATTGTAAGAGGAGGTGCTGGATTTCACAGCTTCAGGGCTCTACCTCCAGTTTGTGAGTGGCTGCAGGTAAAACCACTGCTCCCCTTGGCTCTCATTAGGTCCTCTGATTCCTCCTTTCAATTCTGCTGTCTTTGTATATGAGAATATCTCCATAGCCACTTTTGAGATACAAAACTAAAAGTGCATGTGAAAAGGTATTTTCTTCTCTCCACAAAAGCTTGTTAATTTGGTATTACTGCAAAAATCCCAGCCAATGTGGGGCAAATTAATTTTTGAAAATTATTGACGTTTAGAAGAATAAATCTCTAATTTTAATGTGACATACCTGCAAGAGCCAGATCAAAAAGAAGGTTTACATTTAGGAGCTCAGACTACATTTGCACAAAATTAAAATATCAGAAAAATAACATATACTGGAGATCTTATTTATTTTTACATGAAGGTCAAAATGTTATCATCCATCTCTGCAGCAGAATGTGTTTATTTCTCTGTCAGTTTAAGGATCAGCTAATAATCACATTGCCAGTATTATACTACTCAGCTTCTTGAAATACAGCTCTACTTCATGTCTTTTAATTGTTTCCACATACATACATGAAATGACATTCAAACTGGGCAGATATCTCTTCTAGTTCAACCAACACTCAAATGGTGCTCTCCTGCTAAATAGGCCCTTAAAAACTACAAAGAAGAAATCAACAATATTCTGCTTATTTCACAAAAAATGGAAGCTAAAGATAGCCCTTCCCAAGTTTCCCAGAAGTAACAGTTGAAGATTGAGTGGTGAGAAAAATGTGAAAGCGACTGACAAAAATTTTACATGTACAAAGTCGTCACATGCATGGGATAGTTCAAGAAGTGTCAGTGGCCTGAACAGGGTCATTTGGAATGTACTTTTAAGGATCTTGAAGCAACTAAAGTGACTGGTTACAGTAATTACTTCAAACTGCATTGTTTTGCTCAATACACATCAGAAGGTTTTAAGCACTTGATTTTATACCTTATAAGCTTACATACATTTCAAGCTTGGCCAGATACTAGTAATGGAAAGAATCAATGCACAGCCTAATCTGTAAATCTTTAACTTGGGGTACAACATTGTCAAATCTGAGGATCTTCATTTCAAGCAACCCTATATCAGTAGACAACTCTATATAAACCAGACAGCTCTTTGCAATGCTATATGCAGTTCCTGCAGTTTTCAGTACTACTGGTCAGCCAGTAATTATTGAAGACAAGTTTATAAAACCTGAAAGGCTAGAATTACAACTGTCCCAGCTTGTTAGACATTTAAGACATAATCACTGTTCTGTTTAACATCTAAGTCATTAATTCTATACTTTATTCAGCATTTGGAAAGGCTTAGTTGACCGCTTCCAAGCTCATCAGTCAGGCTCTGGGAAAAGGAAGGTGAGATCGTGGGAAAAATGTAATATGAAAAAAAACTGGAACGAGTCTATGGTAGCTAAAAGTTCCTGACAATCATTGCCCTGCACATCAGAGCCACTCAAAACCTCCTGGGGAATGACTTGCAGAGACACAGCTTTGCTTCATACACAAATATATACATACAAACACATGTGCAGGCACACAGAGGGTTCACATTATTATGAAATACAGCTAAGGAAAGCAATTACTTTAGGAAAAATAATGGGGTATTCACCAGCAAAGTAACAGTTTCAAGAGGTTCTAGAAAATGAACCAAAGCACCAAAGCTCTTATTGTTAGAGAACTGTTGACTGCAGGTTTGAAAAAGTGACCTGAAGCGAGCAATGATGCACTTAGCCTGGAACTTGCAACTGCTGTATTTCACTCTAAATTGAATTGCCAATCCACAGTGTAATTTTTTTGTACTATAATCTCACATCTTTGGGGCAAGTATACCAAAAAATACTATACACAGGCTGCATTATTGCAAGTTAGACTAAATTCCTCTGGAAATAGCAAATATGTCTGCATTACTGAATTTAAGAATCTCTGTGGGTATTTATATGGGAATAGTGGTTTTTTTATCTTTTTGAGGGCAAATAGTTTATCATTTTTCCTGCGAATAGTTCTTAAGCATGCAAGTGACTAATAGCACATGGCCCCATTAAAAGCATTTAGGTACATATAAGCCTATAGACCCACATCACAGATATTCTATACCTCCCACACATATACACAGTAGTCAGATCCTGCATTCTCACCATAATAAAAGTGGCTGTCAATTTAACATGATTTATAATACCACCAATGCCAATGGTTTGTAAACATAAGTAATTGACACATGCTGTGGAATACTTACATTCACTTTTCCACTGAGTCTTCTTCACTACAATCAAGTTATTTTCCAGGACAGTTTAATCTTCTTACTAAATAAAAGAAGGCAACAATTAAAAATATATTCATATGCATTAAGCTGTGTTTAATCACATTAAATTTATGAACTTTAAAAATATTGATTTAAGATCATCTATAGTGCAATATAAACTTGTAATTTGTTTATATATAGTCAGTTTTATTGCATTTTAAACACAACTTTATCACACCATAACTTTCCATCCTGAAGCTAAATGGGGCAATGTTCTGTATTTCAATAGCTGCTCAGATAATAAATCAGATGGACAGTTGCTCACAGATGTACAACTAACTACTGAAGAACTGAGACCTAAACTGATGTATTACCAGAAAGAATGCCTAGCATTACAGATGGGTTACTGTATGAGTTGGTACTCCTCTAGCTAGAGCTTGAACATGCTCTGACCAGTGGCAGTACTTGGCACCTCCCAGAGCCAAACATTTAAGAATGTCTGTCTCTTTAGGGAAGTATAAAATACCATCAGATATTTTTTAACATCACTGTATATGCCAAAAAGTGATAAAAAGAGTTCATGTAGATTGTTCAACTTAAATGTGAAGATGACAACTGTCCTCAAAAAAATATCCCAGCCAACAGACATAGTGAGTGTTGTATGCCTTGACCTGTTCCATACACAGAGTTATCTCAGCTGCTTTTAGCAAAGCATGCAATGCACAATCAAACAGTTTGCAGCACAAGCCAATGCATGCACTAAAAGACCACTGCATGGCAGTTCTCAGGGAAGAGAGACCTGAACACCTGGCAAAATCACCACCTTTTCTCCAAATCATCTCATCTCAACTGAACATGATTTTGAGACTCACATAACTCTGCTTCTCAAGAAAGTAAGGCACAAGCATCAGCAGGACTTGTATTTTCCCTTCATGTTTCTTGAGGCTGCCCAGTGCTAAACCAAATTTAGTTTGCTAATGTTCCATGGGATTTAATTTCCTGTGTTCATACCCTATATCTAGTTGCTTCAGGAAGATGTTCTGTTAAGACTATGTACATTCATCTCTTTGCAGGGAAAAGCTGTTTGAGGGAACAACCCTCACTGGGTACAGGATGAACATGGATGCTCATCAAAATTGTGAGATGAGGTATATGGAAGAGCTAGGTGAGATATTTTAACCACAGCTGCATGATACAGCCTAAGTGGAGAGTGTAGGATTGGACTGAGGAAGGTTGTATGAGGGAAGTGTAAGTAAAGCAGCCAACCCAAGAAACAAACAAAAAAATTAGACTGTAGGACCAAGGTAAAGGGCAGATTTCTTTCTATGTCTTACCAACAACAGGAAAAACAGATCTGGTGCAACTTAAGCATGGAAAAGAAAATTCAGAAGTAAAAGGAAGTGCAAAGAAATGTGAACAATTATCATCCTGTCAACAGCCAAGAAAGAAGGAGGTGGAGGTAGTCAGCAAGGAAACAAGACTTGATCCTGCTGAGAAGTTTGCTTTATATATCCGTGTTGTCTCTTTCCTTACAAGCTTTTTTGCAAGCATTGCTGAACAGTAATTTAGGCACGTCTTGCACAGTTGGTTCACCTCCCAGCTTTGTAGATGCCAGAACTGAAGTGCATGGAAATTAGTATTTGGCTGAGCCTGGAAAAGTAATCAAATGCTGTCAACCCTAACTGTTATGTCCATTCAGCTATACCCCAAATAATAAAGGTATTAGTAAAGGTATATCACTTGCTAAAAACATCACAAATGTATTTATTGAGAAAACTGGTTCAGCCATAACCCAGGACCTGGCACAGAATCATCTAACTACTTATGTGGCAGTTCTCACATGGATACACGAGGCATTTCAGTCTGTAGTTGGTAATCAGCTGTGCCAGAGAATGATGCTACCAAACTGTATTCAATTTTCTGTGTTATAAAATTGGAAGCCTTTTTCATAAGAAGCTTGGGACACAAGCCAGAAATCTCACTCACTGTCTCCCTATGTATTCAGACTGAGTCATCAGATTTTCCATGTTTCTCCACTCAAATGGCACACTGCTTTGGATGGACACAGGTGGTACCATCTGCCACAAGGCTTCTTGAGTTTGTTTGGTTTTGTTTCTTCCTTCTACCTCCTGCTCATAGCACAACAGCTCTTTTTCAGTATCTTACACTAGAACTAGTCTTTCATGGTATTGATTTGGCCAGCTGGCCAGTCAAAATGGACTGCTTGAACTAAAGGAACTTGAATACGTAATGCTAGCACAGGTCCTCTAACAGCTGGGGGCCCTTGCAGACTGACCTCAAGCTAAAAGTACTTGGACAGCACAGGGAAATTGTTTTTTAAAGCTGACAGAAACCATGAGCACCAACAGAGCAAGTGAGTAGGGGGATGCTCACATAAACTAACTTCAGTCTAACAAGGCTAATCTTCCTGTTTCTCTCTCTACTGCCTTGACAGAGAGAGTCCTGCCATGCATTGCCTGCTGGATTAGGAATCAATCTTCTCTGAACTGCTTTTCTGAGAGGACTCCCTCTCCCCTCCATAACCTGCAGAAGACAGTGAGAGATTAGACTACTTTTAGCTTTTATCCTGTCCTAATCTGAACTGTCTTAATTGTTCCCACCTTTCACATGAGACAATTTCTGCCTTTCAAATCAAAATACACCTTTAGGGGGAAAGGATGAAGACTACCTTGTATGGTTCATGAAGTTAAAACTATCAGGAGGGTCAATGACCCAGTAGAAACAGGACAACAATGAACCACCTCCCCATCCTGCAAGTGCCCTCTCCCTCATTAGGCAACTGCACCTCTGTATTCAGGGTCAAGGTCTCATTTCAAATAGATGATAAACTCAGGCTGACTGGTTGTGTCCAAGTGCAAAATTTTGCAAGTAGATAACATGCTGCCCTGGCACTGCAACTGCCAGGGAGATAATGGCTTCTGAAAACAGCGAGGAACCAAGTGTGACACTCGTTCTGCAGTGCCTAAAGCTGATGCTGCTGCAAGTACGAGTAAGAACATATTGAGTCCCTTTTCTTTTTTTTTTTAATGTTTGCTTCTAGAGCTAAAAACAGATCATAAACCACTTTTCTTTGAGGAAGGCTTTTGTTTGTTTGTTAAAAAGGGCAGGCACTGGGTCAGGGATAGAAAGTTGTGCTATCCGGTTCCCAGACACAAACCTTACTCCCCTGAGCCTTCAGCTATATGTAACATATGGAGCAGATACTTTTCATATAGACTTTTACATGCCCATGTAACTTTTATCTGGCTGTTGAGCTAACAAGCACAGTGCCCTTGATAGGACGGAGCACATAGCATAAAACTACATACTGCTTTTTGAGCTTAATTTTGAGGGTGGATCTTCACATTTCAGTGTTGGGAAGGCAACATTACAACACTGACACCATGCCCATACGGAAACAGGATATATAACATAATGTTAAAAACTTTAGGGTGATATCAAATGTCAGCCTAATACTCTAAACATTGCAGTGTATTTACATCTCTAATTAACCCAGTATCACACTACTACACTCCAATATCTGGCCAATGCATTATCTTCCCTCGCCTTCAATTCTCTAGCTTACATGACTCTTGGTCATCTCCACTCTGCCCTCTCCACCTCCTTGACCACAGACAGCAGATTCTACTTCTAGCACATGAGCTCCTGAATTTTATTACTGACTTCCTTTCTCCTCTGCTTGGCTCACTGCTATTCTCTTGGCTGTCTCTAGACAGCACTTTTTCAGAATGTGAGGACACCAACTTTTTTTCTGAAGCCTCTCCCTTTATTTTGAGAGCAAATGGAGCCAAGGCCAGCCACCGTGACACACCACCTCCATGCAAGGGACCTATTTGTGCAACCTGGTGGTCTCCCAATGATGCAGGATGCTCCCCATGTCATGACCATCACCTAGTGCAGGGGACAGGAGACAGACCAGCATTACACACCAGAACAATGTTTACTCTTGGTTTTCCAGGAATTCAGCATGATACTGCCATAGCCAAATTTTTAAATTACCCAATGTCCTGGTTTTGTCCAGGACAGAGTTAATTTTTTTGCAGTAACTGTGAGGGGGCAGAGCTTGGAGCTGTGTGGGTATGTTTAGGCTGTTATTCTATACCATCCACATTATCACTGTCATGGGGTGGGGGGGAGGAAATAGGGGAATCTTACTTCTGGGAAGAAAAGCGTGGCTTTGGGTCACACAAAAGAGTGGCAGGTTGGCTATCATTAATTTTCTCAGGTGAGCATTTATTTGCCTGTAAATCACCCTCATTTTGTATACTTTTGTTATTAATACTGTAGCTCTAACTGTTCATTTTTTATCTCATTCCTGTCTCCAGTAAGTTGTTTCTTATCTCAACCTGTAATTTTCCCCTTTTTGTGTCTCCAATTCTCAACTCCATCCCGGAGTGGAAAGGGCAAAGAAGGTGGGGGGAGCAAGTGAGTGGTTGGTTGGTTTGGAAAGAGTCTTGGGGGTGGGGGGGACACGTACCTGGAGAGTGCTGTTCCATTCCTAAACCATGACACCCAGAATTCAAAATTAACCAGAGCTCACAAGTTCAGTTTTCCCTTCCCTTTCCTACTGCTTCAAAGTCCTAAAATGATATTACTGTTTCCCTCAGTTCTCATATAGTCCTCTTTTTCTTTGATCCTTTGGCCTCTGTGGGACAGGGAAGAGAAGAGGTATAGAAACTTATGGGAGAATGAAGCAGGCTGCCATCTGTGTTTGTGCTGACCCTAAAAACCAGTATAAACCTAGA
Organism: Aphelocoma coerulescens; assembly: GCF_041296385.1. Classification (NCBI taxonomy): domain Eukaryota; kingdom Metazoa; phylum Chordata; class Aves; order Passeriformes; family Corvidae; genus Aphelocoma; species Aphelocoma coerulescens. Next base: position 21,320,311 of record NC_091014.1, read on the forward strand.
CCAGTTAAACTAGTTTGCATTCACTAGCAGTTTTCAAAGTACTGAAGAAGCTCGATCATTTCAAAATATCAGTAAGCATTTCACTGGCAAGAATTGTTCCGGTGTTATGCAGACTTACAGGTAGCTCTGTACTTGCCATGAAATATTCTACAGCTGCTGCTTTAGTTTAAAACAATCCCAGCAACACCAACCACCCCCTCTTCAGAACACAGCTGATAACTACTAACTGAAGAACACAAAAATTCACCAAAATTGTTCTACAACCACTACTGCTCAATCAAGGTAAATGGTATGACATCCAGGGACACTGCTTCAGAGCCTTACACCTCAAAAAAGAAAATCAGTATCTGTTATATTACATTCTCCCTTTCATCTTCATGTCATTGAAGGCATTCCACAGGCAGTTTTACTTCTGACAGCACTGATTTTCAATCAATCTGCTCTGGCCTGGATTTGAAATAGGATACTACATGAAATTGGATCCTGGTAGCCTCAAACATGCCCGGGCTTGCACAGGAGGTTAAACAAAATGAAAAAGAAAGGCTTTTTAAAACACAGGGTGCTAGTAAAACCGATTTTAGTGTCCCTTCATTTCTCTGAACTGGAAGTAACATATTACCTCTATAAAATCTTTTATACCAAGTTCTTGGAATTCTTTATTTATACAATGCCATTGGTGCACACCTCACCTTAGAAATACACATTTTAATAGTCAACCAAAGTGATACAAACCACCAAAGTAAATAAGACTACTTTAAAATTGGCTTCACTACCTTTCCCCATATATCTGGGCCAAACTAGGGCCCAGTCCTGCAGTCTCTTTCATCATGTAGTCAGTACTCACACAAGAATTTGAAGGTTTACTCCCTGAATTACAGAATGCAGCCTACCTTACTGGAAGAAGGACCAGGCATGACAGTGGGAGTGTGAAAAAGGAGAGGAAAAAATGTGAAGTGTAGGAAGGTAAAAAGGAGCAAAGACTGTTAAATGAGGAATGTGGCACGGATAAGGGAGAATAAGATGCATAAAGAAAGCAGCAAATGATGGTGTAGATTACAAGAGGAAAGGCATAAAAGAATGAAAATCTTATCCTGAGCACTACAAGGCTTTAAAAGCATTTGTGTGACATTGAACAAAGTACAGGAAGAATTTGGAGAGAGGAGAATTTTATTTTTAATTTTATTTAAAAAGTAAAAATCACCCAAAATTTACTTCCCACTCCTCTATCATCCTGCACTGAGATGTCTGTTCCTCTGAAGTGGGGTATGAGAGGATGTGAGGACTACTGGCATGGTGAGCCAGGCAAGCCTCACCTGAGACTAGCTGGATGGATCAGTGAAGTTTCTGGTATCTTCCTTGATAGTGACTGACTTTTCCCATGATAGCCTATCGCACTGCAAATTTTATTCTTCTCTTTGTTTCTAAAAGTGCAAAAGGGAACCACTACAAAGCCTGGCTGGAAGCTTGAGTGAAATTTCTTCCCCATTGAGAAATGTATAAAAATCACAACCTTCTCATTAATACTACAGTGGCTTGGCTGTGCCTCTTGCTGGACAGATCAGAAAGCATCACAGCAATCCAGTGTTAAAACACCAGGAATGTCTCATTTGTCCATCAAATCCGATGAACAAGGTGAATCTCTGCCTAATTACAAGCAATATAAGAACACTTCCCTCCTTCAAATCAGGCAGAAGGGCTCTTCTCATCTTCAGTGCCTCTCAGAGAATCAGCCTGACTGCCTCCCCACTCTCCCTTGCTTTCTCTGTGACCTGTCTTCCTAATCTGGAATCCTTCAAAGCTGGGAACTGGACCCCCTGCCTTGATTCGCATCATCTGCACCGATTTATGTTATCAAGCCAGGCCAGCTGGCTGCCACACCCAAAGAGCCCATACGCCCTGATACTGTGCACTCAAGAAAAAAAAACAAACCAAAAAACCCCCCAAACAAACCCCCACCCCGCCCGAACTAAAAAAGCACAAGAGTCTAGCTTGGCTTGGCCTGCCAGGTTAAAACTTGCTCTCTCCTTGTGAGCTTAATCTACCTGCGGCTGCTGGGCACAGACACTTCCCTGGCTGTAGCTGCTCTTTTGGTGGGTGAACCCCTCTCCTGCAAATATTTCAGAGGTATTTCTAGGCTGGGGAAGGGTACAGGCTACTGTTTCTACTTTACCAGGAAAGATACATATGTTGACACTTGTTAAAAAAAGAAACCATTCCAAACAGCGATAGGAGCTGGCTCGGGCTGATACGGCCCTATCTTGCAGAGCAGGTCACAGCAGGTTCTTTAATCGCCGGCTCTGCAAACACTGATTCACCCCCACCTCTCCACGGGACCTTAACTTGCCCGGTGCTCCCGAGCAGAGGACGAAGGCATCTGAAAGTACTGACAGCGAATGGCTGGGCAAACTCCCAGCTGATCTGATGGTTCAGCCAACTTCAGTTCCTCCCTTACTAACAACCACCTTTTTTATTTTTTTTTTTTTAATTTTTGTTTGTTGCTTTGTTTGTTTTTGGTTATTTTTCCCCCCCTAAAACTTCTTTCTTTCATGTTTACATGGGGCATGAGCTACGGGAATAAGTGCTTGTTCAGTTCAAGCACTTTTTCTTCCGCCAGCAGAGCAAACTGTGTTTGGATGCACACGAAGGGAAAGGCAATATTTATAAAGGAAGTTCCCACATTTCCTCTTCAAACAAATCACTTCTGGCTGGTTTTGCAATTACAGACCTACCGTAAAAAGGGGGTGGAGGAATAAAAAAACATTGGGTATATTATTTCCTTTTAAAGTCACTTCCTTTTGAAAAGCAAGCTTCCAGAGAGGAAGGAGTTAAGCACTCAGGACAAACTGTCAAGTTTTCAGTAACTAATTTACTCTTCCTGTAGGTCTGGAGGAAATCCACAGCTGCCACAAATATTCCTTGCTCATTTCAATACTACTTGTTGTGAAATGGATTTTAATGGCCAAGCAAAGCCATCCAAACCGCAGATGTAATTAAAGCCACTGAAACTGGCTCCATAGAAGGATGGGAAGTGCCCCTTGCCCTATTTTGGGGCAGATGCCATGGTACAGGCTGGCAGGGTGGCAGTAATACCAGGACACCTCGGCCTCACCCTTGTCACAGCATACAGTGTTTCTGCTGAGAGGATGGATCCTGCTCACTGGGAGGGCAGCAGGGCTTATGACAGACGACGTGCAGCAGGCAATGCACAGGGAGCCAGGAGTGTCCTGCAGCCGGGGCTGGCAGCTGCCTGTGCTGTCAGTGAACTGTGCACTCCAGCGCAGGGCCTCTGCAGGGCAATGCTGGGTCCATCTGGAAGCATTTGCTCTCACCCGGTTTTCATCCCATGCCCTGCTCCCTGGGTTATAAAGCTCTACCACCCCAAACCCACTTGTTTGTAGTGCTACAGTGTTAAAAACCTCTTCATCCATGGGCAAACTGTATTCAACAAGCTAATTTCCCTCCACACATGGTGGCTAAAGTCTGCAACACTAGCATAGGAAGTAAAGATTTTTCTGACAATTCACAATAAATCAGCTTCCTATTTGTACTGGCATACCTTCATTTCTTCTGCAGTGAGTCAAGCTACTAGTCTACCCAAAAGGTTGCTAGTCCCCTGGTATTAAAATCTGTATTAGATCCATACCCAGCAAAGGAAAAATAAAGTTTTCCCGAAACTCTTATCCAAAGTGTGGGAGGATGGAAAATAAGGTCAGCATACCTTGCTGGAAATAGTTCTCAAGATAAAAGATATGATTGCTCTGGCACTAATGTCTCCCTCCTCCTTCCTTCCCTTCCTCAGTCACAGTGAGGTGCAAATGCCTTAGGAAACTCCCTGTCCCTACTATGCACTTTTTTTCATGTTTAATCTTAGATTAGAACACAATTGGATTTGGACTTGATTAACCCTTCAGGCTATATTCCCACACCTTTGAGTTACTAATTTCATTTGATAACAGCTGCAGAAAACTAGCTCCATATTTTTGAAGTTAAATCACTGCCAAATTCTGCTTTCCGGTGCCAGCTGCTCAAAATAAGTCTAAAAAACTTTCCAAAACAATTATATTTAAATTATTAATTAACACCACATGGAATATTATGATTAAAATCAATTAGTTTATGCAAAGATATCTACAAACCTAAAACACAGTAACAGTGAAAGAGATTCTTTAGTTGATGAATAATTAATACAGCTTTTCATTTGTTTCACCTCACATGCCAAGTAGCACAAAAGGAAAGTCATTAATGCAAGTAGATAACAGAGGTAACAACAGCAACCATTGCACATTTATAGTCACTAAACTATTTCAGTGAAAAGTTTGTAGGACCAAAAATACCCCTGCAATATCAGGTTCAGAACAATCTAAAACAGAGTTTTGACCATCTGGATGAAACAAAGAAAAGCAAAGCAGAGCTGCCTCCTCAGCTTTTTTGCTGTACATAAGAAGCGAGATCTGTCATCAGCTGTAACAAGTTAGGTCCTCTGAAACCTCTGTCTTCAGACCTGCAAGATTCCTGAAAGTGGCTTGTCTCACTGCCCTCCCATTTCTGAAAGCAAAACACCATGGTTTGGCCAATTACCTCCACGTTTTTACCATGAAGGCATGTGATTTTATACCCACACTCATACTGTTTCCTCTCAGGAAACAAAAGAAGCATTTTTCCAGTCTGACATGCTCCAGGTTTCTCGGCAAAGCACAACACTTCTTTAAAAAAACAGTGGGTTTTGCTAAACAGTGTTCAGATTTCCTGGGGATTACCAGAACTACATACTTCTTATTAAAATGTGCTCCAGTGACATGAGATGATGTCAGCGGAAGAACAGCATAAATCATTAATTGCTGCAAAACTAAAAGCTTAGCATGTGATATAACATTCCTTGATTATTTGTGTTGGAACCAGCAAGCAGTTGCCATTATGCCACTGGTCTAACACTACTCCACTTTCATCCTACTTAACCATTTATCTCCAGATAAAACTTTACACCATTAAAAAAAAAGAAGTTAGATTTGTACATGTTTGTTTTTATTTTCAAAATTACTCAGAGTATCTCTTCACAGAAATGTCAGAGATTAAAAAAGTATTTGCGGTGGGAGAACACTCATTGCCATTTAAATGTTGAATTACAGCAGAGCACTAAGAAATGACGTAGGTGTTTGATCAAAGAGCTTCCTGCATTGTCTATTAACAGCTCCTCTGTGTGAGGCAACAATGGGGATATTTTCACACTGTGCAAACACTAACTGCAACACATTTCTGCTCCAAATAGGAGGCTCACCTGCTTCCCTTAATACACAACATACCTTCTCATTTCTCATTACATTACTCTTGCTGCCCTTTTTTTGTGCTTTTTCCCATAGCCTCCTCTATATCCCATCAGCTGAAAACAGAACCAATAACATTAGGCTTGAACTTCCTACCTCCTGACACTAGCAGACTCAAAAATCTAGACAAAACAAACTGTCCCATTTCTGCATTATCTGTGCATTGATTTCAGAATCCAAAACCCTTCTGGTCATGAATGAGAAATGATGTGGCTTCCTTCATGATAAACGATGCAACTTTCTCCAAACAAAGGTTATCCAACTGTGATGCAGAGCCTGCCTTGCCTGGGACTGTCTTGTAAATGGAAAAAAATTCCACGAGACTCATCTTCACCTACCTCTTAGGGTACTGCAAGTGAAAGATTTTCCATTCCAGTGACCTGCTTTCCTTGCAGCACCTCTTGTTGCTGGGTCAAAACTTTTACACTCCTCCTAATTCCACGCCTGCAACCAATATGCACTGCTACCAACCCATCAGCATGTACTTTTCATATCTTTCAAACAGATGGTAGTTTGGGAATGAATTACACTTGGTTTCACAGTCAGCCCAATCCCAGGCACAGTGTTATCACCACAAACAAAAGAGCCCACAGATCTGCTTCATTTGGCCGTAAAGGTCTGCTCTACTTTTGCACTGGTAAAGTACTTAATGGACAAGACTGTGGCTTAAATATTCCCCAGACCAGGTAGACTTTTTAAAAAGCAGCACTAGTTCACTCCACTTAAAGGGAAAAATGATCCTTTGCCTGAGAAATACCCTCTCTTCAGCTGTGTTTGGGTCCCTGTGGCTGCAGAACTGCATGGAAGATGTGTGAACTGAAAGTGATGTCAGAAAGGCAATGCCATGGTCTTCTTACTGGCATGAAACCGATTTTGTAACCTATGTTGAAAGAGCTCTTGACATGCTATGGTTTGGAACATGCCTGCATTATGTCTGTGGCCATAAACTGGCCAGTTTTGATTTTTGGGTCTCAGCAATAGCAAAGTAGCTAGAAACAAGTGGTTTTGCCTCTACTTACAGAGTGTTATAGTGAAATGGGATCCTGGCTGAATGCAACAATTTTCCCCCTCCATAAAGAAGCTGCAGTTTTTCTCAGTATTTCTTCTCTCTCTAGAAACAGTGTGCTAGGAAATCACTTGCACTGTAGGACTCACAGAACCCCATGGCAAAGCCGTCTCTAATTGGCACACCTATCTGCCCATCTCACCCAACAAAAGAAAGCATTAATCCACATCTTCAAGAATTCAATAAGTCATTTAAGCAGGTCAGGTACCTAATGGGCTGTCAAGTTCAGGCTGTCTGTCTCTCTGTCTTCCTGGCTCCTCAAGTTCCCAGACCTTGACTGAGGGTCCTCAGGAGCTGGGTACTTTGTTTTCCTGCCAGAGCACTATGAAGGCTAGAGCACAGGTGACTGCTTTGCAAATTTAAGTTGGGATGACATATTCTGGCTTCATTGAAAGAGAGAGGGGAAAAAAAGCAGCCAGGAAAAGGTACACAGCAAGGCCTGGGAAATATACTAAGGATGCTGTTTGTCCTGTATTACTCCTCTATTGAAGTATCAATAGAATGTGGATATACATTCAGTAGTCTGCATTGTGCTTTTTGATCCTAACCTTACTATGACTACTGTAGTTGCAGGACACCTCACAGCAAGGATAATTGTGTGTAAACACTGTGTGGCATAGAGTAGTATTAAATGGTATATAGAGTGTATGTATATATATATATATTATTATATGTATAATACACACTAATAGGTTTAGTAGTACTAAAGGTAGAGAGCACAATTGTACACATTCCCCAGGCCTTTCTCTAGGCCATGAGTTATGGGGTGAGGTTGAAGACTACAGTCTGGAATGCAGAAACATTGCTACAGCTCCCAGAAATTTCCAGGAGGTACACGAAGAGGAGGGAGCCCTTCCAGATTCGATGGGACGCAGCCCGCTGCACATACTTGTGTTTGAACAGCCTCGTAAAACCAAAACATTTTTTTCCAAACAGATCACAGGTCACGTAAGCTTCCCAAGGGATATATTGGTTACAGATGTTTTCATGTAATAAAATATTCCACTCAACTGCAGTATTTCTAACTGATAATGCTAAAACTAAATTACCCTTGTCTAATGGTTATGTCCCCAATGTACTCCTTACCATGGTAAACACTGGCTCATTTGTTACCATTTAGCCACATAAAATTTATTTTTTTTATATGAGCATGCCACAAAGATAATGTATTTCAAGTTTGCAAGAACTACTTGAACTTTTCAATAATATATACCTAAAATTAACTTTTTTTGCATATTTCTAGAATAAATTATACCTCTAAGTTTCAGCATTATCATATAAATTTGCATTTAAAAGTTATCTCATTCTTTAAACATGAGTGATTCTAATAATTTTCCAAGATTTAGCTCTTGAACTTGGAATATTTAAGAAAAATCACTCGATTGCCTGAATGGTATGATACTAATAATGAAACTTTCAATTTGAAGTCCTCCTGGCAGAGTCGTTAGGAAAGGTCATTGTGATGGTATCTCTAAAATGATCGAGTAGTTAAAAAAAAAGAAAATTTAAAATAGGAAAAGGGGAGAAGGAGATAATTGTTTCTATTCAAAATATGCTTACAATATAGCACTAACAAGGATGGCTATAAAAAAAAGAAAGAAAAAAATTTGAAAAGGAAACTTAAGTAGTCTTTGACCATAACAAGGAGCCTCCCTCAAACCAGGGAAGCTCATGCAGTTGTATGGGACTACATCTCTATGAAAACTACCACCTCAGCATTTTTGTAGAAAAGATTAGATAATTAGGCTTGAGATATCCATTCATCACTGCTCTCCTCTTTGGATCATCAAGATACTTATGCTTGGATTTCAAATAGAGGCATTAAGAGCAGTGGAACAAAGTGACTCTTGATGTCCTATAATTGTTTCTATGTTGCCACTTCACAGACAAAGTCAACCTGGTCTGATTAGGGTTCAGTAAGACTGGAAACATAACAGGGGCAGAGTGTCCTCTGTGGAAGGAGACATGAGCCACTTAGAACTACTGGCGTTATTATTAAAAGTAGAATCTGTCTATTTTTAAGAAAATCTGGGAGTTAGTAAAAATTGGAAGTAGGCTGTCTAGACTAGATTAAAGAAAAAGAATTCTTCCTCAAACTCCACAATGCCATGATCCAGGTATTCAGTGCTTTAATGCTAATGTTCTGTGTTTGGTAAAATATTGTATCCTTTCTGAGCTAACTGTAGTCACCAACCTTGATAAGCAAGTTTTGCTGTTATCCAATTCAAATGTATGCTTGTTCTTGGTAAAGTAAGACATCACTCTGTATTGCTGCAGAGGTCAGAAGCATGCTTTAATGACGTGTTATTGGGGAAAGTATGGGAGCATTTCCCTCCACTTCTCCATCCCAACTGAAAGGATAACTTGTTCTGCAGCAAATCACTTGAGGAAAAATTTAATTCAGGTTGATGGAGATGCTTTCTAAACACAGCATGGCTGAACCTGACCTGAATACCCTGTTTGGAAAAGGACTTTGCTTTGGTTCCAAGCAACATGCCAGGAAAACTTTACTCAGCTGACATTTTTACCATAGTCCTGCTTATCTGCCTATCACTCTACTTCTCATCATCATATTTGATTAACTGTCTATTTATTCGGAGGCTGATGAAGTAATTAAGATAGCTCCCATGTACAGGAGGCAACAATGGTTCTCTGATGGCTCTGGCATTCGGGAGGGAGGTTATGCAGCACACGAAATGCAAAGCAACAGCCCTGTTCTCATGGCTCAAGATAACATCCAGGATAGGAACAAAGCAGTGCTTTGTGACAAGTCATTTGCTTTCTGGAAAAAAGTACAATCCAGTTTTTCTAAGCAGATGCTCTCACACAGAAAACAGAAGCCCGATCTGATGATATTTGAATTTTTTAACTGATTTAACAGCTTTTAGGGTGGTATGACTAAACAGCAGTAAGAGCAGTGATTTTTGTGCAGCAATAACTTAAAAACACATGAGTCTTAGAAATTCAAATACTCCTTTCCTCTTCCCTTAAAGAGCCTTTAGCACGGTAATCTGGCCTAATGGGAAAGTGACTAGCTTTCTGGAATCAAAATCACCTGGATGCAGAAGTGGACCTGATCTGCCAGCACTGCCCCCAGGAGCTGTGCTCCTGTCGAGCAGCAGAATGCTGCCCCTTGAGCACTGGCTACCACAGTACCTTCCTCGAGCTTCCCTTTTCCCTTGTTATTTTTGCTGGTCGCCACGAAAAACCTCAGCTAGCTGACATTAAGCCCTTGGCAGAAAATCCCTATTTATGTTAGCGCATGTATAATGTGAGTAGCAGCAAAGAGCACAAACAGAACAACCTAGAAGCTCATCTACGGGAGGGGATGTAAGCAAAGCAAAACTCTTGAGAGGTTTTGCAATTCCTGACTCACATATGAACATACAGCTTGCAGGGTAAAGAGTCATTATTTAAAATCCGTTTTTTGGTATGTTTTGTGGTATCTTTTTCTTGTCCTAGTTGTTAAGGAGAGCACCCAGAATGCATAGCTAACTAAGATGTCTTATAGTGTCATTTGTCTGTTGCTCATCTTCCTCCCTTCCCCATTCCCTTTACCTATGCAGTCAATACCATACTCAAAACCACACACTGGCTCCCCTGAATTTTTTAGTTTTCCAACAAATGCCCAATTAACTCACCCTTTACTTTAAACCATTGTATGCAGCAAAATGCTCCAATTAAAAATGGAATGTCTATTAATTGAAGCCCAAAGATTCTGTTAAGGCAAGTTCCATGAAACCCAAAAATAGAAATGCATTCATAATTTTCTCCTCACTTTAATTAGGCTTTTTTTTTTTTTTGGCTTGAATTTAAATATCCCTCTGCAGTATCTTCAACTGCATTGCAGTAGTAGGAACCCTGCACACAACACAGGACCCACAAGATGAAAGATGACTTGCCTTTTCCATTCTTTCTCTGAAAGAGGAGTGTGAAATGGAGGCATGCACCCTCCAAAACAGAAGTGTTGCAATTAAATAGAAGAAACTTCAGAAAATGGGACTCCCAGAACCAAAAATACTTCAGGTTGATTTGTGTATAAACAGATCTTGGTCCTTCTGTAATCTATAGTCTCAAGTAATGTGGAAGAAAACAGCACTGGCAGTCAAGGTGAAGGTGATATAACTAATGGTATAGAAGCCAGACTAAGGGCAAGTCAGTTCAAAGTGAGCTGAAAAATATGCTCTGTGTAGCTCTTTGAATGACATTACTTATAGCAGTCACAGAATGCAAGGTCATGCTTCTTCAAATACAGGTTAAACTTGTAAGATGGTGAACTAATCTGGAAAGCAGTGACTTGAAGGATGACTTCAGGGCCGTGGTGAGCCGCAACTAAAATTCTGGCAGGGTTGCGGTGGCTAAGATGATGAATGAGATCTTTCAATACCTGAGCTAGGGGAAGACACAAAGCAGAAAACATTATTTTAGCAGTTCAGAGGAGCATTACTAGGAACAGACAAAGTCGAGGTTATCCAGGTCAGCTGAGTAGTAAGCAAAACAATGCTAAGCAGCAGTCATGGACCTGCTGCCTTCTTTGCCTGTGCCAGAGCCGAGCTTCCTCCTGTTACTGCTGGCAGAAGTGGCAATGGGAGGAAATGCTGCATCAGCTCCTTCCAGTCCTGGCCACAGCTCTATCTTCCTTCCCTCTTCCACAGTTAGATTAACAAGCCCAGATCTTCAGCATGAACTCATTCTACCCTCACTCCTGAAGCACCAAAAAATTCAGTTTCTCTTACACTGCTGAGATGCCTAGGAGTGGTTCTGTCACTTCATACAGTGTTACTGAAATGATTACAAGCATACATGGCCATTTCTGGCATTCACACTGCACAAAACACGTTGACAAATTGGAAAGGATTCAGGGTGGAGCTGAAAGAAGGGTTCAGGGTAAGGAAAAGATGTCCTAAAGCAAGAGCCAGGAGTAATTTGGTCTATTTATTCTCACAAAGAGAAAGTTCAGGATGACTTGATTACAGTTCGTAGATACTTACATTAGTGAGAGACATTTAATAAAGGGCATAACAAGACACAGAGTTGAAAAATGGAACTTTGAGATAAAATTCAGGCTAAAAATGAGGTGGAAGTGTTAGACATGAATGCAATTAAGTCACTGGAACCTTTCACATTTGCATGCAGTAAATTTGCCATCACCTAGAGTCATTAAAAAAAAAGAGAGATTGGATGACTTTTAAAATTGGTATTATCTAGCTCAGGCAGAACTTTCAGGCTAAGTGGTGAATTTGTAGGAGAGTATAATACTACTAGCTGACGAAACTAGAGGAACACTAAGTTATAAAACCCATGAACACATAGTTATTTCTTGAGTGGGCCTCCAAAATCCAATTTTTTTCTTTATTTGCTTTAAATGGGTGTACCAGTTTTGCTGAACCCAGTCTGAACTTCTAACAAGCATTCTGCTGTAGATGTGATAGACAGCCAGTTTCTGTCTCTTCAGACACTGTGAAGAAGCAACTCAAATACCCAAGATTGAGTGCAAGTGAATGCAGTGAATTTGAAGACAAGATGCACCTGTAAGTTTTCAAGCATCTCCTCTAATCCTAGAGTCTGCAAGCACTGGCATGCTTTCCAGGGGCATTTACAAGGCATTATTACTGCATCCTGCAGCCATAGGGAAGAGAGGAGAGAGGATCCAGCAGGCAGGAATTGTGCAGCAAGATTGATTTATTTTACAAACTCTTTTATAGACTTTTTTCTTCATAGTCTAATTGGACAAAGGCTCAGCCACCCCCCTGGGGTGATTGGCTAAAATCCTAAAATATCCATTGTCAAAATATTTTTCTACTGCACCATAAACAAGGCTTTGCAAGGTCGCAGGTGTTCGCAGTTTACAGAACTTCTGCAAATATCTTCATGAGAGAGAAAAGTATCTCACAGGCTTAGAAAGAAGCAGGAAAATGTCTTGCTAACAGCATTTTTGTATCCACAAGGCACCTTGGATTGTTTCAGCATGGTGGATTAGATGGAAGGCAGAGATTAATCACCTAGGGCTCCTTGACCCTGGCAAATCCAGTTATGCTAAGCAGGACAGTATGGGAGGTATCTAACTATTTAGGCACTTTTTGACCACAAGGTAAATAGTTTCACCAGGACTGTGACACAGAAGAACTGGGAAAAGCAGGATTGCCTGGATATGTCCAGGCTTAAGCTAGTTAAATCCTATACCTTTGAAATCCACTGTAAAAGCACTATACATTTAAGTTTAATAAAGGAATTAACATCCCAGAAGTGACATCATGCGATGGCAGCATTTCCTAGCAATCAGTGAGCTTTAGGAATGATGTAATTGTGTGGACAGGAGGCAGACTTTAAAAAGACACATTCCCTCCTCCAGTTCAGCTCCTCTGATCAATTCTTTACAAATCCATAGTCCTTTTTTCTCTCTACCAACATGAGAGGTATTTACTGTTTTTATGATCTCAGAATGGAAAAATATTAATCAGAAACGGCAGCAACTATTCCTTTTTCTTCTCAAATCTGTGTGGCATTAAGTATAATTACATAAATAACTGGAATGGCAGAAACAGACAATTACTGGCTTTGTATGGGTATTGGAAAAGATTATACTGTTTTTATCATGTCTCTCAAATAATGGGTATCTTCCAAGTCTGCTGTCAAGAATATTGCTTGCTGCTTTAATGCTGATATGAAAATAATCTTGTAAAAATAGTGAGAGGGTCTTTACACATACTTTCCACCAGGAAAGATTACTTAAATAAATGGTTTAACCTGCTATTGACCTAAAACCTAGTTGCACAAACGTTTTAAAAGTTATTATCCATCCTGAGTAGATAAAAGTAATCTGGTGAAGTCAAGGATAACATAGGAAGTCCCTTAATGACAGCTGCATTCTCTGCAGCCTCTATTAGCATATGAATTTTCTACTGGCAAAGCAGATTGAAATGAACTATAAGAACACATGCATGTGATAGCTCTTCCTCTTTGTAAAAGACTGGAAAGAGACAGATACACACAAAGGAAGAGTGAAAACCTGCAAAGAGCTCCTACAAGAAGACCCTCAACTATTTTTGCCCAGTTTTTCCATTATAAACATTGCTATACCTTCTTTTTAAAACCAGTAATAAAAATTACAGAGACCATAAGGAAGTTAAATATGGAGGTTATGTCTAGCCATACCTGAGCTACCATCATCCCAAAGTCAATAAAAACAAGTGCAGACAGCATTTGCTCCAGTTTGCTGAAGACATACTCAAAACTAACTAAGGCAATTCATTGGGTATAGTTCATCTAGTATGCACTGCAGACACAGAGCATTACAGGTACCCCACTTCAGTGTGAGCAAAGAGGACAGTGTGCTTATCAAGCTTAACAAAGGCTATCTCAGGAAGGCTGACAGTGGCTTCACCTACTAAAAAGTCCCCTATTTTTAATATCCTGTGTTTGCTGTAATTGCAAGCGACCCCTCCACTCTGGTGTGTAACGAGAAGAGTCTCTGGGGTGTCTCAACTTTCCTCCCCTGCAATCAAGGCAGTGATGCCAGATGCAAGTTTGGAAGTCTTCAGCATTTTGTCTGACAGCATAAATGTTATGTTTTTTCATGAACAGCAGTCATCTGGTCTGCTGCATGCTTCCACAACCTGCTTATATCAGGCACGTAGGATGGGATGCTTGTGCTTCAGTGACCAAGCTGGCAAGTATCTAAAGCTTTAGCTGCTGCAGGATCACCCAAACCTTTGGGTCTGTGGTTTTTTTTTCCCAAACAGATCACACTTCTGGCATTTCTCTTCCTCACTTTAAGGAAACACCACCTTTTCTACAGGCTGAAACAACAGCATGCTGGAAATGGTTAAGATGCTGTTAACATTGTCCATGCAACTTCAAAGGGATGCAGCTGCCCCAGGAGGTGTTTCCTGGCCATACACCTGCCCACATACTGCAGCACTAAAGACTTACACTAAAGACCATTTTTTCCATACATGCAGATCTTTATCCCTTCTACTTCCTTTGGGACAGGTCTGTTTGGTTTTTTTCTTTAATCATTACTAAATTCATAATCTCACAGCCACACATATCTCCACTTCCTGAAGTGTTAAAAGAAAAAAAACAAACGAGCTCTTGATATTTCTGTCAATAAAGACAGACTCAGGATCAAAGAAATGAAAATGCTAATTATGGTGCACTCTGTAACACCTCTCTCTCGAGCCAAGTGCTCTGATTAAGTTAACCATCGTGCTAATTATAATAGTGTTTAGCACAGCTGGGGCCAAAGAAAAGCCATCTTCTACCAGAACATGGTTGCCAGCCTCAGAACGAGATCAAGCATATGTATGCTGTAATAGGAACTTGCCTATGATTCACCAAATAATGAATTTTAAATACACAAAAACATGTTCATTTTCTTTTATCATTATGAAAAGAAAATTGTGGACATTTTAAAAAATTGATGTGGTTTGGTTTTTTGTCATGAAAAAATGCTGGAGTCAGAAGCCTATTGCACAGGAATTAAGTTACTGTTTCCTAAGGGAGCATACTGCAAGATAACACATCTTTGCAATTTAAAGGAAAGACCACTCTTCTGTGTTTTCTAAGTCAATACCATACGGCTGTGAAGTATGCCAGTGATGAGAGAGGAAGGCCACTGTAGTCTATACTTTCATTTAAAATGGAATGAAGTAGCATGCAATTACTGGCAAAGCCACCTGCCACATTTCAGCAGCACATTTGGATGGAGAATGGGGGTGATAGTACCAGTGAAAAATGTCATTGGAGTGTAAGTGAAAGTTAATCCTTCCTACCAATTCCATGGAGGAGAGAAAAATATAATAAATCAATAAATCCCTGCAGCTCAGAAAATTGTATCTTCAGTGGATGCTTACAATCCTTGTTCCACACAGCATAATTGGAAGAGATTCTTAAATGGTTATGTAGTTATAACCATATCTTTCATTCATCACTTCCCTCCTTGAAGAACTCATCAGCATTTACTGGCAGTACCTTCCGGTGCACCTGCTTGAAGGATAAGCACTACTTACCACAAAGGAGCTAAAAGGTAAGAAAATTGCCTTAGATTGAGTATCGCTCCTCAAAATGGCTGTTTTGTACTTGCTCAGTCTCCCTGAGCCTTTGAGTAGCAGCAGATGAGCAGACTGTTTTTCAACATGAATTCAATCATTAACTCTGAATTATACAAGTCATCTAAACACAATGAGGCAACTAATGCTCCTGAGTGGATATGTACGTTCCAAATTCCAGGCGTGTTCACAGTACTCCTGTTTCATGGCACAGATACAGCAATCACTGACACCCTTATTATGGGCCACCTTCCCATTCATTTCTCATGTATTGCATTGGCTCACTTAATTATATACACACACATATATATTTTAATAAATACAGCACTATTTTATGCAAATTGGTAATCTGAATTCCTTACTGCTTTGGTAGGGTGGTAAAGGCTTAAGTGAGTTTAATCCACTCTCTGGGGAGAAACGCTAATTATTGCTCTGGTTTGGAAGGTAGAGAGGAGAGGTTCCTCAAAGGGAAAACCCAACAAATTGGCTGAGATGTTAGAGAAGGTCAAAACCTGGGAACAGCACCCTTAACAGGGTGAAGACTGTGACACAGTGGAGCATTATTAAACCTCTTGGGCAGGAGTCAGTGCTATTTCAGGGGTCTGTGGACCCCCTAAGAGGGTTCATGATGAATTTCAGTCTGTCACAGGCATTAAAGAAATATACCAATACAGTGAAAATTAGGGCATTTTAATCTTCTACTTTTTCACTGACATCCTTGGATGCATGACTCTGTGATCGAGTATAATCCCATCTGCCACCTGCCTTCCTGGGAGTCACAGATCCTTCTAGATGTGTCTGCTTCACTCCAGCACCCTGTTCTGCATTCCCTTGTATGGATGAGGGAGATGGGTATGGCAGGAAAAACAGGGAGGGAAAAGTGATCTCATTATCTCCCACTCCCTCCCTCTCTCAGCTGTTAATTAGCAATGGCCAAGCCCTGTGGAAAGTATTATAGGGTGTAAGCAGAGACTACAACTGGCTGGTGAAGAGTAATGTACAAGACTGGTTATTTGGCATGTAGGATACTACTCACTGCTACCCAGTTAAGGTGACAATACTCCTTTATTTTGTATATATATCTTCCAGGGCTTAGGTAAGCTCAAACATTAATTCTTACTTACAGTTTGCATTTTACAGCAAATTAATTTCCACTCTATGCATGCATACATCTAGGACAGGTGGAGAAAAGATTATGCAGTAGATGTTCATGTACCATGGTGATATGCATAATAGGAAAAAATAGTGGAATAATAGAGGGAGCAGAAGACTAAATTGCATACTATAAAATATTAAGACAGATAGTTTCCTGGGAGGACTTTATATGCATTGCCTGCATCCAAAATGCTCAGGAATTACAGGTCACATCCTGTCATTACTTCTCCTATAACCCATTCTAAAGCACTAAGGACCTGTCAATAGAAAATGCAAAGCAAAGTAAACAGATCTGCTTAGCTTCTTTTTGCTGAGTTTTATTACAACAGTGCTTTTGATAGAGAAAAAAATGTTGCTGTAAAAAATCAACACTGTTATACACTATCTATCTCTTTTCATAATAAAGTAATCAGAGGAGCTATTAAAGCATGGTCACCATAATATTTGGATTTGGCTGAGATTTAGAATATTAGTTACACAAACTTTAGCTCTTGAAATAATAATCAGCTAATGATATGTGCTTCGCTTGGGAGTCAAACACTCAAACTAAAAGCTGATGTCTGACAAATTGAAAGTAATTTCACATTGAAGTAAATTAAATTAATTTCCCAGATGTTGCTATAAGAAGAGGCTCAAGGAGATGAAATGAAAGTCACAGCAGATGCATTCAGATATTTACCATAGAGCTCCCAAGAAGGAAGTACTTTAAAATGAAACTGTGGAAAGAGGTGAAATAAGAGGCAGGAAGTTACAATCCCACCGATAGTCTTCATCAGAGCATCTTGTGGCACTGTCATTTCACAGGGATTGGTCCGCATTTGTGTATGGGAAACCCTAGGCAAACACTAGAGTGAAATCTGTCTTGTCCAAGGGTGTTGGGTAGTCAGAAAAAGCTGCTCCTCCCTTCTGAGTAAGTAGAAAGAAGATAAAAACAAGGCCTATCTCTATTACTATTTAGTTTTCAGCACCTTGCTGTGGCAGATCTCAAAGTACACCTAGGATCTGGAAATCCCACCTTCCACACCACCAATAATCTTTGACAGTCGTGTAAAAAGCTCTATATTTTGGTGGGGCTATTACTGCTGCAACACTGATCTCAGATTCTTGGGACATAGTAATTTTGCTCTCTTAAGATCTGAAAGATTGAGAACTTTCTAGATTTGGTACCTACAAATAGAGCATTATAAAACAGATTGTAAACTTCAGATGTATATTTTAAATGTTTTGGTAGAAAAGTTGAGACACTGCTCTATAAATACCTTTCCTGTTTCACATCATCTTTTTTTGGGTATATCCAGTGGTATAGCAGTAAGAGCTAAACCACAATGCCAGAATATTACACTAGCCCCTCCCTTTGACTGAAAAATAAAAATTATTTTGACCCATTCCCCTATTTTTAAATATATAAAGCAATGAGAAAAAACTGTTCCAGATGAAGCCCTCACCAACGCCTCCAACTCCAGAAATATCAGCATTCCTGGCAGGTATCGCAGGTGCCTCCTATGAGACCAAACTCCTGGCCAATACTCATTTGTTTCACATTGCTCAAGCATGAATGTGAATTATTGGGGTTTGAAACAAACCGTGTCATGCAGAAGTGGCTCACTTCAGTGTTCCACAAAGGGACTGAGGGAAACAGCCAAAACCCTCCATTCTGCTACTCTTCTTTCTTTTTTTAAGACTTCTGGAACATCCCTCAGACCAACGGATCCAGAATTTGTCCAAATTGAAATACCTGCTTTGGTCCTCTTTTTAAGAAGGAAAGCTAACCAAGTAACAGTGGGTATGCCAGGTTTTTCTCTGGGACTCTCTCTTAACATGTTTTGTCAATGAAAGAAACCACATTGTTTCCAAATATTTCATTCTAGTGCAGCAGTTCAGTAAGACAGGCACAAGCCATTTTCTCTAATGCCACCTGAAGCTGAAAAAAAGCAGGTTTGATTTGGAGGAACACACATGGACATGCAGAAAAGAAGACAACAAGGCCCCTAAAACATTTCACAATACTATATGAATTGTTTTGTTATCTTCAAAGCATGGAGCACTGGTTATAAATCTGATTAACTCTTAGTGATTGTTTGAAGTGCCAATACTCAATGAAGTTAAGCCATATATCAAAACACTCACTTTCTAAAGCTCCTAAAAAGAGGAGGCCCCACACTTATTCATTTAAGATAATGATGTTATGGCATGGTCTCCTCTTCACTGTCATAATTTAAAAGGGATGAAAATAAATCCCAAAGGAGGATGTCACTGAGAATGACTGAAACCCACAAATATGTTTTCTTTTAATAGTGGCTTTTCTTTGGGGGGGATGGGGAGGGGTGGAGATGCTTGGGTATGGATCCATTCCCTCTCATATGGAATAAGGGGGTGCTCTGAAAGTTGCTATGAGCCCACCAGTGTACATTGGATGACAAGGTGACCTTTCCTTGGTAAAGGAAAAAAGAAAATTTTAGTCTCTGGTACCAAGACCTATAAATGCATTTCCTTGCTTTTCCTAGGCTACACAAAGTTCATACATGAAGGAAGAACATTACTCTCAGATAAGAGAAAGATGAAGAAAAGCAAGGGGAAAAAAAGTGAAAACTTTAGTCTGGAAAAACAAGGCACTCATTTTTACCTCCAAAAAGGTTAAGGTCACCAGACTAGTGCTCACAGTTTCTCTCTGTGGGGACAAAAGAATACACCACAAAGCCAGTAGCACATGTATCACAATTGGCAGCTGGCTTGAAAATGGTCGAGTTCAATTGACTATGAAGAATGAATTACCCTTATGTTTGAACAAAAAAACCCCTCAACCTGATCTCACCAGGCCAGAAGCACAACCACATTCCAAGTGAAATGTGTGACAGCACACAGAAAGCGAATTTCAATTTATTCTGCACATTTGAGCACACACAAAAGCCTATATGGTTCTCATTAAAATAAAAGATATCTTCAGTCATCTGAAGGAGCACAAGGTTATTCAGATTCTTACTCTCATTCAGAAGAAATAACTTACCCTCCTGCTTGTGCTTCCTCCTGGATCTGCAACTTAAGTCCCTTATACCACTTTTCATATTTATAAACAACTACCAGTAGATTAAAGATCTTCTCATATTCATTCTACACTCTTTTTTTTAAATGGAAATTTCTTTGACAAAGTGCAACAAAACATTCTCTCTGAAAGAAAGAGCACTGCACATACACAACACTTTCACAGAGGACATTCAGATGCAACTCCTCAAAGTTTACGTAGATTAGTTTAACAATGTTCTCAGAAAGGAGCTGTAAACCTTGCATGAAGGGTAGCTTTAGTGGTGGCAGAGTTTTAACAAGCTCATTCATTAATGACCAGTGTCTTTGGGGTGCTTTGGTGGACCTTCAAGGAGCAGGTGTTTCTGCCGCAGCTTTTCTCCCTGCCTTTCTCCCTGCTTTTCACGGTGTCTGCACATTCTCCTTGCATGCCAGGCTGGCCAGTGAGCTGGGCTCATCCACCAGACCCTGCTGAAAGGACAATTACTCACTACGAGACAGAAAGAACAGAATATCCCACAAAAAATAATTCACAGGATTACCTTTTTTGCATTCACAAGCTTCCTCTCCTGTATTTCTGTGTGAAAAAGTGATTGCAGTATAAGTACATGCAAGGCAAATGTAGCGTGAGATGTTTCATCTGGACCTTATGTGGGAGCAGTTCAGGCAAACAGAGAAGAACAAAAAGCTTGATAGACAAATAAGGAGAATAGGTATCTATCTAATATCAATTAAGAAAAGACACTGGGGAATTAGAATAGGTCTACAATTAAGGAGTTCTAATGCAACTACTTTATTTTGGTGTTTAGGCCCCTACCTATGCAAGGTTTTCCTAGCTGGAACATCAGCATGCCAGGCAGAGGCTACTGCTTGTGTTTGAGAGAGACTATCAAAAACTTTTTGAAATATTATGCAAATGAGTCAGAAGGGGCTCAGAGACAGCAGGATTCTAAGAATACAATAAATTAAACATAACTGAAGTGCACGCAACAGAAATCAAGAAACAGTCCATTTGCATCAGCTGTAGGTCTTTATGAAAGAAAATTATGTCAGGGTTTGTCATGTTACAGGAAGTGTTTTGGCTTGATCTATAATTAAAAGGGAAGCTTAGTGCATATAGCTACTTTAAAATTATGTACTCAAAACTTAGGCAAAGTATTTTTTAAATTTAATTAAAAGCCAGCAATCTTATTACTTTGTACAGAATCTGAATCTTGAAAAAACCCTATAAAATCAAATGAAAACTTGAAATTCTTCTTCCCTTCAGCAAGCTTAATTCAAACGCTATTACTACTATTATATTTTTGCTGACATATCATCTAAAGGCAGGACAGAAAGGCTGAAAAAGAATGCTTGACATGAAGGATAATTAGTCTTAGTTAAGTCAGAAGCTAGCAAGAATTGCACTCCTAAATATTAAAGAGAACATTAACTTAGTAACAAATTTCATCAGGAAGTATTTTAGTGTTTACATCCTGCAACAAAGTACTTAAGAACAAAACAGGCTATAGTAATATCAATTCTCACTGGAACTGCTTTAATGGGTACTTTTTTTTTGTTTCTCTAATAAAAGGATAAATATCTTAAACCTCTAATAGCACTTATGTGATATTTAAGTTTCTGAAGAAAAGAAACCTTAAATGAAAGTGAAAGGAAATGTCTAAATGGAATTTGTCTCACCACTTTAAACATCCATTTTTCATTAGGAGAGGCAATAATGGTGCCAGTGGCCACATTGCCTCCCATTAAGTTCAGAAAATTATTTTGCAAAGTTAGAATGTCCTTGTGGGTGACAAAGACGCATTAGGTCTCTCCTCAGGAGTTACATACGAACTGTATATTCCAGTGTTACTATAGGAAATCCATACTCTAAAAGACAAGCCACCACAGCCAAAGGCACGCCTTGCAGCGAAACAAAAGCAAAAAAATCAGAACAAAATCAAAACCAGAAAATAGAACAGTAAGTGTTAATTAGCAATCAGACCACCTTAAAAGATGTAGGAGAAATACTAAGATACCATGCTGACCACAGCAACAGAGTTATTCCATTCTGGAGGCTGAGCCCTGGCTCTGTCATCTTTACAGCCTTCACCTTCACGTGGGTTACTACAAAAGGGAAGTTGCATTCCAAAAGGTATTCTTATTTTCTTTTTTTTTTTTTTTTTGAATGAAAGACACTGCATTGCTTTCTCTTCCCCTAGCAAATAGCTCAGAGCTGGAATGCAGAATAAATGTCTCAAAGGCTCCTCTGTGCTGGAGGGCTTAGCAGAAACCCAGCAGTCTCAATATAAACCAGATGTGTCACAACAAGTTTTGGGGGGAGAGATGTGTTCGCTCAGGGTCTGAGAGTGCTCAGGAAGGACTCTCTCTTCCAATACAGGCACAGTAACAATTAAGGAAGGTGGGAGTAGGCTCAGCAAAAATTTCCCAACGGGACTGATGCCTTTCTTTAAAGCACCCCCATCATTCATTCTTCAATACTTTAACAGGGCCCTGATGAGATGTACACAGCATTTAGCTTGTGTTAAGTAAGAGAAGGGCCAAAAACCCCAAAGACCTTGCAGCTTTTCCACAAGTGCATGCAGGGTAAAGTATGTGATGATTTTGCTACAAAAATCTGGAGTATTCTCAGGTTGACTATGATCTTCAAGCTGTTTTGACCTCCACAAAACCAGAACACAGAAGTCAAATTTAATCCTGGGTAAGTACATTTCACTAGCTCCACATAATTCTGAATTATTCTCTTATGACATAGACATGCAAGGCACTTAAAGAATATGTGCCTGCCCCAAGCAATCCAAGAATCTCATCTAGATGCAATTAGGAGTAGGCAAGTACTTAGGGAAATTAGTCATTAGTTTGCAAATCCAGACTCAGAGAGTCTCTCAGTTACAAGACTCACTTGGGTTTAGTTCACTCTGTTTTTTAGGGTTTTTTTTCCTGCTTTTTGTTTTTTTTTGTGAAAGAGCATAGGGATAATGCTGTACAGTAGCAGAAATTTGGAAGTACTTGCATAGATCATCCCACAACAATTAGTTTTGTTAAATGACGTACAAGGAAGAAAATGTTTGAGAAAAAATATTTCCAAATGAAAAAGAAGAAAACAAAAGAAAAGCAGAATAGCAGGAACCCTCAAACCCAAAAAAGTTGGAAATCCAGGGTGTAGACAGATGTCAGGACAGAATGGAGTAGGGAAAAAGAAATAAATTTCTCATCTCCCCCTGTGCTTACAGTTTTGAATTTCAAAATAACATCCAAAGGAGCTCTGTTCCAGACAATGTAACAAGCACAAAGACCCACCTGCAGCAGGCAATCTCTGCCTCCAAAAACTCTTTGCACATGTTTCAGGTCCAAAGCATGGAGAGCAGGCAATTAGCAAATGAGAAGCCCGGTCTATAGGCAGGCACATTCCAAATCCTGCCATCATAGGATGCAAATGCCCAACTACAGTGTTGCCAATGAAGATGCTAAATGAAAACCACCACTCTTCTCTGTTGCAGGCTGAACTAGACTTTCTTGCCTCACATGTGTCTATCAACTCAGCATTACCACATCATCCTACTTCTTTTTTTGCATAAGGAGGAAGCTTGTAAACATGCTAGAGTAATACTGGATGTATCTAGGGGAGACCTGTGGTTTCCCACGGGATCCTTAGCCTGTCTATGGGGTTCCTATGTGATGTGGCAATGGCAGCTATAGCATAAACTTGAGCACTACTCTGCTACTGGCCAGGATCCCTCAGCTGACTCAGCCTGCAGCAGGTTATAAAACGTGGAACAGTCCATGTGGTGTCACAGTTGGAGCTTTAAAAGGGCAGGTATGGCTGTGCTGGGTAATTGGTGGCCAAGTGGTGCCAGGAGGAGGAACTTATATACCTGTAACATTCCTTACCTATTACTTCACCTAGGAGCTGAGACCAACCAGGTGTGACCCAGGCTGTAAATGGGCCAAGGGAGCAGCTACATGGATATGTACGGTGGAGGGAGGAAAAATTATAGTTGTGGGAACAGCACCCAGGAGCCCACACAGGGGCACCAATGGTGGTGCCACCACTCTCCAAGCTGTAGGTTTTGGGAATCAATCAAGCATCAGCTGATGTGCCCCACTGATGCCAGACATGGATGGGCACATATACTTTGGCTCCAAGTCAGGCTTCATCCTTTTTTGTGTCAAGCAAACTATTTGTTGAGAAGGATGATGTGGAAGGAAAATGGCAAAAGAGTCCGAAGTGTTTGGCACTGTCAAGCACACATGGATACTTCATGCATTTCTTAAAGGGCATGCTCACGCCTTGGCATGGCAGGCAGCTCACAGTGCTCACTCTGCAGAGCTGATCCTGATACACACTGAAGGATGAGTGAACACAAGCACACTCAGAGCATGTGGGCTGAGTGAGCAGCAGAAGCACATAAACGATTTTGGAGAGGCCATGGAGTTAGGAGATGTAAAAGTCTCCAGCAAAGAGGTCATGCACCACAGCTGGGACATCCACACTCATCTCTCATGCTGAGGACACGAGGGTGAAGGGATTAGGCCAAGGGTCCTGGGTGCTCCCAAAAATCGGCAGCAGGATGGGGGGGGTGGGGCAGGAGTCCTTTTCAGGTCACCAGTGCAACACAAACAGCAGGGAGTGGGGGTGTGTGAAAGCACCGGACAAGTCCCCTCTCTGCTCTCACTCCCCCACATATGACACGTTTTGAGCAAGTCAAAAGACACTTACAGATGGCCTGTCTGTTCAGACAAATATATCGTAGATGCCCTGTCAGCAGCCCAAGAAAACTGCCTGCTGTTATTCCTATCTGGGGGCAGATGATGGTGACATCGTTTGGGAGACCCACTTCTGGCATCAGCTCTGGGAAATGTATTCCTAAAGAATCAGTTCAGCCAGGCAAGATACTGTCTTAGCTGCCAGCTATTCAGGAGGATAACAAACTTCTTAACTAACTTAAAAGTGCACATATTCAAAATTTCTTATCAATGAGGCTTGATGTAAAACGAAAGCTCAAACAACATGAATAATAAATGAAAATGACTTGTACTCCTACACTCAGTAGGGCCCAGGGCTTTGACTGAAACTCCCTTTCTTCCCAAGACTTTGTTTCTCTCCCTTTTGCTCTCTATCACAGCCTGGGTTGTAAGGTTTTGCTATGCCAGAGTAGGAAACCTGTCCTTACAGCTTGTGCTGCAGTACACAGGAGGAGGTGGGACCATTTTGCAGAGTTTGGAAAGATGAGTGCCAAAGGACTGCATTAAAGAAATATTGCAGCAAGCCTAAAGAAATACTAGCAATTACATAGCAACTAATGCCACAGCAGCTATAGCATCCTGGCACTGGAAACCTGAAATACATGCACATACACATGGATGGACAGACACACGGACACACTCTCCCAAAAGCCCATTTTAAAACATGCAACTTGGTGACTTGAATCCCTCCAGCCAGGGGGTCTGAAAAACCAGCAACAGGAAGACATATAAAGAAGTGACAAAACTATCAAGAATGCAAATCTGAGTATCCCAGAGTCACAGTTTTCCAGCTGCTTTTGACTCTTTTGGTAACAGTGTTTGACCAGTAACATCCTGTATGTAGCTTTACATCTAAACAGAGCTTGAGGGGGTGGACTACTACAGCAGAAGGAACCAGCAGCTGAAGTTCAGGACAGTAAATTTGTGCTAAAAACAACAACTACAAACTGTGTGCACTAGTTTTCATGTTGTTTTGGTGTTTCTTTGCTGAGAAGATTTATTTGCTTATGTGACTACCATGTCCTGGGCAAGAGCAAAGCATGAAAAGAAGATTACAAGTAAAAGTAAAGTGAAATAGGAAGTTGAAAAACAGGTAAAACTGGATCTGAACAATTTCACTTCATTACAATGGAATTCAGCTCATGGCTGGAGGATAAATGTAGGTAGCACACTTCTTTACTGAAGAAATAAAATACCCAAACCTGTCTTACTTAAAGAATTAATTTGTTGACTTTTCATTCAGTCATGGGAGTACTCAACATTTTCTCAGTCAGACAAATGGGTTTGTACAGGGTGTTTGGAAAACTGGCAGATTCACATATTTTCCTCTCTGTTTAAATGGAATTGTTATTATCACAGACATCCAGAAGAACTCAAAAATCCCTGTATTCTTTTAAAATTTTCATAATATAGTTTGGGTGACAAGGGAGCAGAGGAAAGGAGGTTGAGGGAAGGATGCACTTTGTAATATTACATAAGGTCATAAAGAACCATTAAAAGAATAATTAAACTGTCATAACAGGAGTACCAATTCTGTCCTGCTATACCATAGATCAAAAAGCTCCAAAATTCTGCTCTGAATTGTAAAATGAGGAAAATGCAGTGCTGGCACCAGTCTGCCATTCAGACATCCCATAAGTAACATGTGAGCAAATCCAGCCAACTTAAATGCCTTTTGGGGTGGCTATTTTTGAGCATTAAGAGCATGGGCTGCAGAAAAAGTGTGGCACATGCTCGGTTCCTGCAGTCTCAGGCTTCCTGCACGCTGCGGCTGCCCTTTGCCCGGCTCCAGCGCCTGTCGCTCCCATTCCTCGGGGCGAGCCCGCTCCCGGCTGCGGGAGAGCTCAGCGGCAGGAATAATGCCCGCACTTCGCACCGGCCCAGCCGGCCACGCCGGGTCGGCCCTGACAAGTCTGGATGCTCTTTTCAAGTTAATTTCATCCTTAAAGCTCTCCAAAATTATGGCAGAGCAATACTACGTAGCTGGTTGAAGTCACGATTATTCCCCTGTGACAACTACATGACAACTTTTCTAAGCTTCACCTGGAAGATCTTATTCTAAGCCAAGCCTCTTTCAAATAGGAATCTGTGAGGTTTCCCAGACTGAATTTTTATTCTCAGAATAAATCAAACCAAACAAATTTCTGACCAAGTAAAATTTGAACCTTTATTGCCTGAGTTGAAAATGGTGGCAGATTTATTTTTTTCTGCAGTGACCACAGCAAACTCTTTCAAAAACAAGCCCCTGCAAAAATCCTTGGATAAAAAAATGTCACTTCCATTTTATGTTCTGTGTAAGTGATAAACAACGTTACTCAAGCTCTTAACAGCTCAAGTGGGAGGGTTTTCAAAAGAAGCTGTGTTTTGTGGTTATTACTTGCCAGAGTATTTTTAGAGAAGGGAAAGCCCGAAATGAAAACAATGAACTTCCAAATGAAGCTGCATCAGAAAGACAACAGGAGACCTGTCAGAAAAGACCAATCAGTCACAGATATCTTCCAAAACAGAAGTGTCTACAAAACCACTGCAATCAAATTACTGAAGTTCAAATTATGCATCTCGATGCCAGCCATTTTTAGGCAAGAAATTCAAAAACTACATTTTAAAAAACCTTCTTTTTGTTTTTCTCATCCTTGTCTCTCCTACTCTCTAACCAAGTGAACAAACCGTGAAGATATCTAACTCCAAATCAACCCATCCATGCAATTACCTCACATTCCCCTGCACAGTTTTATTGCCTAGCAGGAGTAAAATTATAAGCCTTACTTAAAAGTTTGAAAGTTACCAAAAGCCTATTTTACAGAGTGAGACAAAATAGTGTTGTTCAAATGTACAGATTTCATTACTGATTGGAGGCTCTCAGTATGTTTGAAAAGGAATAAATCAAATCCACAGAGTTATTCTATGAGCAGAGATGTTTTAACTTAACCAACAATGAGGATCTACTTCTCCTGAATTAAAGCTCCTTTTCTACTCTTGTGTAATACAAGCAAAACTCTTGCAGATTACATTAGACCATCAGCAAATACAATTTACAAATGAAGAAAAAACACACCACCACCACAAAAACAAAAAAACCAAAAAAACAAAACCAAAACAACCCAAACACTTGCCAGGGTGAGATGTAGGGACCTGGAAAGTATGTGACATACGGCATCCTTCAGCCTTTTCCTTTCTTTCAAATAAAAACACAGTGCTAAATCACACGCAACGGGACAGTTGAATGAGAGGACTGTGTGCTGGCAACAGGAGTGACTCCCCGCAGCAATCTGGTGTCATCCAGTGAGGACAGCAGGAACAGCCCTCTGCTCCAGTGGGACTGTGCAGGCTGTAGGCACAGCCAGGCATGGCAATGAGCAGCATCTCTATGGAGGCAAGGTCACAAGTTGATTCAAGAGGTGGAATGAGGAAACACAGGATGCAGCCAGAGGTTTTGCAATTTCATAGGTGGCTGAGATTTCCCACTGGATTCCATTCTCTCCTTGCACTGAGGAGGAGACACAGATCCCCCACCCATGTATTGCATAGCTGCTCTGATTAGAAGGTAGCTCTTTACTTCATGATCTTTATTTTCCATGGTTCTCTGCCACAAAATCTGTTTAATTGCACATTTGTAGAAACAGAATATTGCTCCCATTAGAGAGGAGGAAAAAACTCCAACAAACCTCAAAGAAGCCACACAACCAGAATATACCCAATTCCATTTTAAGATACAAGACATGTAAGATCTAAAACATATAAGACACTCATTTATCAGGAGACATGCTTGACTGACTTTACGTTTTTAAAAATACAAAACCAACTCTTTTGTCCTCAAGCAAAACTAACCTCCTATGAGATGCAGACACTATGCCACACAGGCTTTTGCTCTTAAAAACTGTTTGGGAAAGTACTTCTCAGTAGCTACACAAGTTCTCAACAAAAATACAGATCAGCTTGCCTTCTGGAGTTGGTGAATGACTAATGTAATTTGAAACCTGATCATAAACCCATTGCCACTTAAACATTTTAATGGAACTGACAAGTAGGGCATACACTTTCAGCTAAAGAACTTCAGTGCAGCACCTTTCTGCTGAGAAAGGCTGAGTTTTCAAACAGAAAAGGTAATACGTACAAAGAAGAGTAGACCAGGAGGAAAATAAAACCTTTTAAGATGAATGACTGCAAAGTTTTACACTGCTTTTTCAAAAAGAGATTGTTCAGTTGACCAAAAGAAGATGTAATTTATTTTAAATACCATGGTATATTTTGCTTTTCAATCTGTAAGTGAAATGTATCCTATGTTCTCTGCTACTATGTAATTATGATTAGATTAGATGGTTTCTTCCAGCAGTGGTTACCATCTGCCACATTCTTTGAGAAACTAGTGGCAGAACAGGTTATGGGAGGGCAGGGGAGTGGGGATTCTCTTTTTACCTGGTAGGAAATATACCAGCAAGGTGTTTACCTACTGGCTTTACGCCTGAGAGATGTTAAAACTGCTCTTGAAGCTTCAGTTCTTGTGTGCTCAGCAGGCAGAGGAGTGAAAGCCACAGCATCATGGCATGACCATGAGGAGAATGCAGCTGGTCATGCACTTTTCCAGTTGCAGATGTAGAAATGGGGAAGAATTCCCGCTAACCAAAAAATAGAGAGACAGACAAAGGAGTCAAAGGTTGTCTTCCACCAGGTGCTCCAGTGGAGACAGATTTAAAAGCTACCCAACAAGTGAAAGCAGCTTCTAAAATCACAAACAGACTTGAGATGTTGTTAGCACATACCCATGTATCAGGTCTGCTGTGGAGATGGCTTGTGATCTGAATTAAAAACATGGGCAGGTAGTAGGTGTTTTATGCCCATGTGGACTGTCCTCCTTTCCCTTCTGCCCCACAAGGTCCGTCATTCCAGAAACCAGAGAGTTCTGACCTCAGTCCTGCCCAAGGCTGGCCAGGGTCCTGGATACCCTACTGTGTCTGACCACGTAATGATCTATAGCATCACTTAAATGGTAGCATGTTCAGCACAATTCAGGAGAACAGCATTGCCTTACATAGAAAAGGAGTTCAGCACATTTTTGCTGGTAAGGCATTTTACAACCTTTGGTGCTAAGCATTAAAGGTGCTTAACTTGACTTGGAACACACCCATTTGAACATTATCGATTAATAATGCTATGTTGACTGAGAAAGTATGGTCATACTGCAGCAAGAGTGACTGCCAAATGAAATGGGGGGTCGATTAACTTGATCCAAGGCTCCTCCCACCCAACTCAAGAGCACTGGTTTCTCCATGTTTCACCCAGTGTTTGAAGAGACATGAACAAGCACGACTGGTACTACTGTTTTGACCCGGTGCCTCCGTATCCTTGCCCTTGAGTCAACCTGCATCTGCAGGAGTTGTAATTTCCCACTACAGGAAAATAAAAGAGAGCATTTCAACATTGCCTCTCTGAGAGGAATGAGGACAGTGTGGCTGGTTTAAAACAGCATGGTATCTGGCAGGATATGTGATTTGGAAGGAAATAGCACAAAGAGAGAAAAAGCCAGAAGGGAGGTGAAGAAGATTTTGAGCAAGAGGCACTTGAGTAGTACAATGACGAGATGCATACAAGCATCAACTTACAAAAACCCATCAGTACACAAGGGAATGAAAAAATATACGGAAAGATACTTTCAGTCATAAAGGACAGACTCAAGCTGATTGATTAAATTAATGCCTACATTTCCCACCCCCTTGCCTTCCCAGTAACACCTGCTATGCTGTATCTCCACTACATGCCAACAGAACAAAATTATCTATTTAGAGTATTGTTTACCTATTAGTTTATTTCCAGCTTCCACAAAATATGAGGGATCTAGCTAAGAAATTCAGGAGAAGGGAACAGGATATAAGACATGTGGCTTGGCATTCTACAAAATTTGCTTGTCTTCTGGCACTCTCTCTTATGATGCTCACCCATCCCCCCATACCATATATTTTACTGGAAAGGGTCCTTCTTAAGAGTTAGTTGGCATCTACAAATCTAGCTATTAGACATGACTCCAAGAAAGTGAGGCTCATTTCTCTTGCAGGCAAAACATTTCTAATTTTTCCCTGGCATGTTGTACACAGGCAGAAAGGCGGAAGACAAAATGCTTTTGCTTGTTTCCCACCTCTCAGCTCTCACAGAAGGACTGCTCCATAAACAATATGCATGGAGTTTGTGAGCATAAGCTTTTGGTTGCACCATGAATTGGCAAGGGTCACTCTAATCTGGATAAAGCAATTCACAGCTCTTCAGCCTGTGAAATAGTGAGAACTGTAGGTGTAAAATTATTTAAGTGGAATATTTACTGCTGACTCACCTATGTCCCTTGATAGCTAAATATTTTCCTTGTCATCCATTAAAAAAAAAATCATAACTTGATGAAGAAAGCATATTTTGATAAAGGCTGTTCATCTAGGGAAGAATATTCTAACGTATAATGTTACCATATTTTGATACTACATCCTCATAAAAAAACCATCTAAATATTTTTGGACTCTGATCTAGTACAATAGACTCTTCTCATTCCACAAAAGTGAATCTGAAAGATCAACAAGGTTTTTCTGCTTACTTTAATGAATGCCTATAAATAATGAAGGCAGCTTATCCCTGTGTGCTCTGGAGGGACTGTCATCCATCAAGACAACAATATCTGGTCAAGCAACTTTCAGACATTAAATTAAATTATCTTTGGAGAGGATTCATCAGCTTTTGTATCTCCTCTCCTCTAAGAAACACGGCATCTCCCCCACTGATCAGCAAAGGAGCTGACAGGAAAATATTCTCTCAGCCATTCAGTATTGTTAGTAGAGCAGCAGAGAGGAGAATCATGGGTTTGCATAGGCAAAAACTAGCCAGAAATCCCCTGGTAGAACTGAGATGCAAAGCAGCTATGAAAAACAGAGGAGATTGATACTGAGAGTTTATAGTTAGTGAGTTTTAGGGACAAAGCTCCCTGTTCCCCAAGGGCATTAATAAAGACACTCAAATGGCATAAGTAATGCATTGAGATGCTGCATAAAATCACAATATTTTTGAAAAGCAAAAAGGTGTCCTCTCTCAAGGGACACTCAAAGATATTATGCATTTTATTTAACAAATATGCAATATTCAGGTACTGTTCAAATACATAGCCGACTATCATAAAACTAGTTTATTAACCTTGGACAAAACAATATTTTTTTTACCTCCTCTTTCTCAAATCTTTACTTTTCCAAATTCCCAAAAACCAAAACCAAATGCAGGAAATACCTCCACTCACCTCCCTCACACACTTCCTCAGTCTTTCAAGTTGTCTTGTAAAGAAGCAATATGTGGCTTTCTTTTCCAGCTACCCCCTTCAGAGTCAGAAGTTTAATTTCAGGGTAATCTTTCTTTAAATTCAAATGAACCTGCACACAGGGCTGCACATACTAGAAAAGACTGACAGGTATTTTGGTGTATTTCTTTAAAAACAGTAAAAAATCATTTACACCTACCATTTTTTCATTAGTGTTTATAAAGTCAAATGGCAGCACTTATGTTTTAATAATATGCAATAAAGAGAACATCATTTTCCAATGACTAGTCTAAATTAGCAACACTGCTGAATGCTAAATGCATAAATATTTTATTCCAAAACACTTACATAGCCTGTGGTTTATAGCTCAAGAAAGCTGCACATTTATAGTTGACCTGTGATAATCAAACTACAGTACGTTAATTCTGAAATATATTTAATACTATTTCTACTTTCAGAAATACTTCTGATGCCATTTTATAAAATGAAAAATAAAAAGATTTTCCGTCTTAACCTGTGATCATGAGGCTGGCTTTGAAGTCCAACACTACACATTTTTCTTTCAAATACTGTTAAAAATAATTTGTTCTTACTTTTCACATCAGCAATTGCAGTAGGTTTTGATCAATCCTTGGATGACAAACTACAACTTAGAATTAGGACACCTGAAAGCAAGTTTAGGACACTGAATTGCAGCACAGTGTTTTAGAGGATTCTATTTCCCAGCAAAGCACAAATAATTATTAAAAAGAGCTAACTTTCATGGTATGCATTCAATTTGAGCTGGACATGAATTCAGATTACTATTCTAAATCCAAACCAATTTGGAACAATCGTTCTACTTTCAGGTTTACACCAACATCTTGCAAATTCTCAGCCCCAGGATTAATGGGATCACAGGAATATCAAGGACTTCTTGATTCTTTCAAAATCTTCCTCCTTCTCCACTGAAGGAATTCTGTGGTTTTCAGAAGAGGTGGTATGATTCACAAAGTCCCCAAAACAGAAACAAATACAGTAACACTAATTCAGGATGTTTTCTTTCCAGGAAGGTGGCTCTTTTTTACTACTCACTGCTCAGTCTTACGAATGGTTAACAAAGTCTTGTCTCTCCTCCCTCACACACTGTGACAGCTTCAGTACTGAAAGGCCAAGAGATATCCACCCTCCTATATGGAGGTATATATTCAAAGGTGCTCTTTCTCTTCTGAGTAGTTTTGAGTACTCCTTTTCATCCAAAAACATTTGGACTCACCAAGTAAATTTTAGTAATATTATAGAAGATATGAAAATATATAAACACTTGGACATACTTAAGGACCGCTCAAAATGCTTTTACAAGCAAGATTTTTTTCCTATCCAAAAATGTGTTTCAAAGCATGATGTTTAATCGCTAATGTGGAAGGGTAGGGAGGCAGGAGGAACCTCACTTTGTGGCTTAAAATTTAACCTCACAATGCAATTAAAAATATATGGAAGCTGATAATTTATCAGAACACTTGTCTCTATTCCAAGGCTGCCTTCCAAAACATCATTTCATTAGTATGTTTTTCCGGGGGGGAAAAATCACTGTAAGTCTTAAAGGAAAGCTTCAGGTTTTTTTGACATTAGCTAGCTCATAATGAGCTAACATTCCCTTTTAATTAATTCTCTAATTTGCCCAGGCAGTTAGCAGATATATACATCTTCATATTACCTGATACGCCTTTAAAATTATTCCTTTCAAATTATTCCTGTGTATATACTATTTAATAGCTTTTGAGCCAGTGACTAAAAGTTGTTTTTAACCACTTCTTGCCCTTTCATCTAATTTAAATATAACCAGCTTCAAAATAAACCTACTCAACACACCCAGCCTCCCACTTCAATAGACGCAGTTCTGAAGCTAACAAGGGCCACGGAGAATTATTACCACTAGGCTGATCAGTGCATATAGAAACCAAGGTAAGGCTGTGTTTACATCCATTACAGGTGTGGTTACTTAACGGGAGAGAAAGGGACTGAAGAACAGGGATGGCAAACACTACATGAGGGCAGCAAATGCTTTAAGCCCTAGGCTGCACTCTGATCCCTAGGATCAGAGGGAGGAAAATAAAAAAGAGAGAAGAGGTTGGAGGGAGCAGGGCTGGGGTGAAGAAAGGAGCCTGAGCAACAAGATCCTGCAGGAGGAGGTTGCAAGGAGGAGACCAGCAGCCCAGAAAAGCAGAAAGTCCCATCCCAGCTGGAGGTGCTCCCTGACACTTGATGTTGTCCACACCAGCTGTTCCTCTGCTCCCAGTCACAGCTGGGCTCCTCTCCCCATCTCTCCCTCCATGCTCCCTGACAGTGAAGAGGAGTCGTGGGCAGTCAGGACTGTCTCTGATCTGAGGCTTGGTCTGGGGTGTGGTTCACACAGTGACCCTTGTGGCCCTGCTTGCCCCTGCCCACACAGCACTCTCTGCAGTGCCCTTTTCTGACCAGCCAGCTGCCTCCTATCTGCATAGATTATTTTTTTTACACCTATGCAGTTGATCCAAAATATATTAATTTGGCATTGAAGGGGATTCCATTTCCCCGACAAGGGCTGTCCTGCTCAAGGCTTGAGAGTCCTCTCCACTCCAGTGGAGAGATTGTTGACTCTACACCAGCATTATATCATACCTAGCAAGTTTAAAACAAACCCAGATGTCCCTGAAAGGCTACATGATTTATGTGCATTAACAGCCTTAGAAATACATTTTAAAAGCAGGCAGGATCCCACAGATGCCTAGAAGTCCTCCTGCCTCTCAGCTGTGCTCCAATTTTGGAGCTATGGAACAAATGTTCAGAGTTGCAGCCACCCACAGGAAGCTTCACCCACACATTCCCCCTGACAGACAGAACTGTATTCAAAATCAACACCCCAGAAGCACAACCAGCAGGTTACGCCAGTTGTATTTTATCATCCACAACTGTGCTGCTACAGCCTAAACTAATCATGCATAAAAACACTTACTCTGTAGCTTCAAAAGTCAGCTCAGACTCCAAATTTTAAAGGAAGCATTTTGATCCTCCTAGCTTCCCTCTCCATCTGAGACATCCTGAACACACTGTAAAATCATGATCATATTTAGCCCAGATCCCTTTGTACTTAATTCTTAATACATGCAACCCACCAAGAGACAAGTCCCTGGTCTGTGCCCTAACCTTTCCAGCTGCTCCGGATGCTCAGAGGGAAGCAGCATGTCTAAGGAAGTAGGAGACCAGAGCATGCCACTCTGAACAGGTACGTATTGCACAACTGTATCAACTTATATCTTCTAGGGATAGCTGTATAATGTGCTGCAATTTAGGTTTTACTACTGGCAAATGAATGTGCCTCCACCTGAAAACAGTCTTTCTCATTTTTACAGTACGTTTACCTCATTACGTCAATTAAAATAATCCTGACCTGCCAAGAATCTCAAGGTGCCCATAAGCACACAACCCCCAAGTTTTTGGTGCAATTTTCGAATGCCATTGTAAAGCTGCCGACTGCTAACAGATGCATCAAAGTATATCCTTTGTTAATGTTAAAGAAGCAGTAGAAACATGTCATCTTAAAGGAAAGCTTAAAACCTTAAATATATTGAGACTATCTGTTCGGTTCCTAAGATTTATTGGGGTTTTAAGAACCTTGCCTTGAGTAATCATGCCTTGGGCTGGAAAAAAAAGGGATCTCTCAAAAGGCAGATAACTTCTCTCATTCACTTGTAACAAAGAAAGACATACTGAAATGCTGAGCACCACCAGAAAGAAAAACAAGCACAGGAAGAATTGCATCCACTTATTTTTACAGGCCTAAAGATTTTCAGGAGCTTCACACTAACTCGAGATTTTTATCCTTCTGCCTTTTGTTTGCTTCCCTGACTTTAATTTTTTCTTTTCTCCTCCTGCACCATATTCCACCCTTCTATAACTGTGCGTGGGGCTGGCATCCTGTTCCTGCCTCTACTCCTTGCTGGAAGATGCAAACTGAGCAGCTGCCTCTGGGTGAAGATGAAAAGTAGCCCCAGCGTCTTCCTATCACCATCCACATTTTTTTTTCCTGTGCATGGAAACCCATCAGCTCATGATAGTATGGTTTTACTTCTGGTAGAGTGCAGTTGCTTTAGGATTTGAGGTACGATCCCTCAGGGGAGTTTTTACAGCAATATTTTACACAAGCCTTGTTACCATTCTTTTTTTCATTATTCTTTTTCCTTTCATAAGCTTTCTTACCTTTTGCTGTGTAAGTAAATGAATAAACACAACAAAGATAAACAGACACTGCAGATACAAGAGTAGTTATGCAGGAGAATATTACCCTTAGATGATTACTTTGATAAAACTGAATTGGACCGCCCATTACAAGAATACATGTTTTGAATTACAAATTAAAAGACACAGTAAATGATCGATTTCTTGATGTATGGAGAAGATATAAACAAGGTGGTCTGCAGCTCTATAAAGAATTGATTTTTGTGTAATTCTATACATCCTCCCTTGCTCTCACTTTCTATATCCAAGTGAACAAAACAGCAAGGACAGCTGAACTGAATTAGTGAGCATCCAAAAATATCCAGCCCATCTTCCTTAAAAGCACAGAGAGATGCTTCTAGTTTGCCAGAAAAGAAGCAGTATTTTTAATATTGTGGTCCTCAAATAAACTGCCTCTTGACTGTCTGAATTACAAACTACTGCCTTCAGGAGATAAAACAAAGAATGTGTGAAAATACAACTGTGTATAGAATGAACAGCATGGGAATCAGTTGGCAGCCATAGCTATACTGTCCCACATCATATTTTTACTAATTTTTATTCAAACCAGTGGCCTGTAAAGTCAAGAGGATTTTGCCAGAGTAAAATCTCAGTGCCTAGCATGAGGGTTTGTTAGGCTTCTTTGTCTTGTTTTGTTTTGTTTTACATAAAGCTTTTCCTCTTAATTGCCAGTTTGGAGTCATCTGCAAGGTATTTTTATCTTCCAAGACCAAGCTGATATTTTTCCATGGGATTAGGGGCAGAGGAGACAGCAATGGTAAACCTCATGTTGAGAAATGCAAGAGAAACAAAAAATTTTGAAGCACTAGTCATGCTGGAATCCAGATATTAACATCAGAAGAAATGCTCTCGTGTGGTGTCAGGGCCTGGTGAAGACATATTTGAAATACTGAGCCTAGTCATTTATTTACAACAAAAACATAGCCAAAGCCAAGTTTCAAAAACCTGCAGGAATCCTAACTGTTGCAAACTATTCTGTGATCCAGAACAGTGCATATTTAGGCCATATAATGAGTATTTACAAGAGCAAAAATCTTTTCCATTATCTTCAAAGGGAGTTAGACGTCACATATGAGTGGTTTAAACTGGAAGAAGTCCATGCATAAAGAAGGCAGAACTTTATGGTTGGCCATGACCATGGGACTTCCTGCTTGCAGGAGAGGATTAAAATAGAACCACCTAGACAAGCAACTACAATGTGTTGCATTTGGAGATATCTTCTCATGGATAATACACGCACATGCAAATGAATTAAGCAAGAGACTTTGTTGTTTCTATGGTGTGATCATTTCTGGTTTTAATGCCTGGGTGGTGTTCGGAAACTATGGGCAAAAGGTAACTTGGTACAATGACAAACAGGTTTGGATTTTGAGGTAGGGCAGGGCAGGGCATTAAAATAAAGTGGTATCTTCCTACCATATAAATGTAGGTATGTTTTGAGAGAGAAAAAACAATTACATTGCTGTGAGCTGAACTAAAGCATTTGTCTCTCTCTTTTTTTTTTTTTAAACAAACAAAAACCTTCCAACCATTGCATCTTCTTCTGTTTTGTTTTGTTGCCTGCCCAAACGCACACTTAAAAAAGACAAGGAAGCCATAGAAAGGCCATACAAGGCTCACTGGGTAACAAGGCAGGAAAGGTGAAACAATGGCCAGTGCTCAGAAGCCTCCCTTCCAACAAATTAGCTGGGTTTATAGCTTTGAAGGACACCTCACACCGATCCTGATGGCAGGGCTGTTTGCCAAGCCTGGGGAAAGAAGTTCAAAGGACAGCAGCATTTCAAGAGAAGGTAGCACGGAGCAAGTTCAGAATCACTGCCCTGTGCCTCGAGGGAAACAAGGCGGCTGACTTGGAGCACCAGCGTAGGAAAAGCTGCACCATCTGATAACAAAGCATGAACAAGTCATATTGGTCTGAAATACAGGCATATACATTCCTTTTTGCTCTGCTGAAGTGAAAAATATAATTTTTCAAGTGAATCAGTGACAGTTTTTGGAAAGACTTTTCCACTCGCTCCAGCCAGCTGCAAAATGAGACTCTCAAAGGAGAAAGTTGTACAGGTACCCACCCATTAGACCTGCCAGGCCCCTGTGGGGCAGAGCCTGGGGGCTGCCAACTTGCAAGCTGCTGCACTAGAGGATGCATTTGGGCAGAGATGACAAAACACCTCACTTTATCCAGCATCCAGCAAGAGCCCGAGAGAAGGAAGGTATGCAAATGGTCCAGGAAACTGTTTCCTTTCAGAAGTGAAAAGCCCCAGACCAAAGTTTACTTCTTCTGCTATTTACCCTGTATCAAAAAATATGCTTGCAATCATGAGTCAGAAACCTTTAAATAATGTATTATAGGCCCATCGCTTTGGAAAAGTGCATTTCAGTACTAAACGAACAAAGATATTAGCTAGACATGTATTTTTATATATATATAAATCACTAGTTGATGTATAATGAATTAAGATAAAACACATGCAATGCATCTTTGCAAAGCTTCCATATGAAACACAACTGAAAAGGATAAGACTATTTAGTTAAGAAAGAAAATGAATAAAATGAAATCGTAAACAATATGGACCCAAGCACATCAATTTACCTTGTGAAAATTCATAAAGCTAATAAAAGAAAATATATTTTGAAAAGAAAATACCGTTCACGAGTGACTGGCTGTCACCAAGACCAGTAAATCAACACAATGGAGACGAATACCAGACAATAATGGCAGGAATTAAACCAAAAGCAGCAACCTGGTTAGAGGGTTGAAATTCAAATATAACTGGGACTTTGGACAGGTTCTGTCTTCAGGGGGTAGCTGGAGTGGTACAGTATTACCACTGCCCCCCAACACTTGCCACCCTGGCCCAGCACAGCCCACAGGGGGAAGCCCACTAAAGTCCTGTGCCTTTTTTCACAAGATGATTTTTCTATCAAGAGAAGTATCTCCCATTAGCATAAATCTCCTTGGGCACTGGTGTTGGTTAGAGTTATCCAGTGGAGCTCACATCATCCTGGATGGGAGCAGCCCTGTCACAGAAGGGACAATTATGGCTCAGCCATTCTGCCTGGCCAGCTCTGCCTGCCCACACTGATGTCCTCCAGCAGCTCAGCTGTTCATGGAGTGGACATAGAGCTTTACCCTAATGCACACACTTTTCCCTATTGCCTACTGCAGGTTATCATGTATTTTCATATAAAAAAAAAATATGCAGTGCTGTATGAGACTAAACATAGGTGGAAAACTGCACTGATACGGAGGGAAAAATCCTTTGTAAAATATTACAAATGAAGAAATTGTTATTGCCCTAAACATTTTCCATCCTTGCCTTTTGTGCAAAGCTTGAGACCATCTTGAGGATAAACAGCTTTTGAGAAGGCCACCAACAGCGCTAAATACAATTTGTGGAAGGCAGAAGTCAAAATTATTTTGACCTTAAATAGTGCATCCCATTTTCTGCTTTATTGTGACTATAAAAAATGTGTGAAATATATGATAGTCTCAAAACATCAATTTGGACTGAGTTCACCAGGCATAGCAGCGAAAAGGCTAATGTTAGAGAAGAATATTCTGTTTACTACATGTATTGGTAAAGCTTTCCTGGCAATTCTGTGCAAGAGTTCTAAGGAAAGGGACATGAACAGCTTATTTTTGCAGTGCTTCACTAGATTCAGCTTCAGTTTGAATATTCAAATTTTAAAGCAATCTTTTTGCAGCCAAGCTTGTTTCCAAGAACAAAAAGCCAAACTGGGTAGGGGGAGGAGAAAGGACGTCACAGATGAACTTTAACATGTGAACTGGAGGCACAAGCTAAAGAGGTTTTGGTACCCATTTGTTTATTTGTAAACAGAAACATGGTAGAAGAGACACAGGTCCTTGCTTAGCTGTTTCATTGCTGAAAACAAAATGCTAGAGCATATCTTTCCTAATACTACACAGCAACAGCATGCAAATAGCTCTCACAGGGAGCCAACGAACCTCTCTTTATCAGCTGAGAAAACCAGGCACTTGGAGAATGCAGCTACTCTTCTCCAAGGTGGAGAGCTCAAGGGCTGCAGTCGATAACACTCCAGAGTGTTCATTTTTTCTCTGCTGATTATGAAGAAAGCCTGGATTCTTCAGTTTTTACTGTACTTGTATTTTCACCAAGAAGCATTTCATTCCATTCATGAAGAAAAACAAGCAAAGCTCTTAGTGCTCCCAAACTGGAACATTCTTGTCAAAGAATTTAACACATTAGACTGGCAAGATGCAGAAGACTTGATGTGAAAGAACACAACTAGGCGGTGATGACAAAAGGGTAGCTTGACAGCTTATTGACTGAGAATGGCTTTCACACCAGGAGGAAAAGAATAAACATATTTTTTTGTGTGCCAGATATGAAACACGCAGTAATATAAGTAACCGTACAGATGGTTGATTCTTCAGCAGACCTTACAGATAACTGCAGGGTAAAAAATAAGTTTTAAGCCACAAAACACTTTTTAAGCATTAGGCCATCATGCAAAGATCATGAGGCAGACGGATAAGTTGGAGACCAAGGATAAGATTGTGAGTGCAGAGTCCAGAAAGCCAAGTCCCTCTGAAAAGGCTTGGAGCCCTACTGCTTCTTACTTCCCTAATGATGCAATTTGGCTTGACAAAACCAATTCTGTCTCCTCAGAAGCCCTGCTTCTGTTATGGCATGCT
Organism: Aphelocoma coerulescens; assembly: GCF_041296385.1. Taxonomy (NCBI): domain Eukaryota; kingdom Metazoa; phylum Chordata; class Aves; order Passeriformes; family Corvidae; genus Aphelocoma; species Aphelocoma coerulescens. The sequence continues at coordinate 21,360,884 of NC_091014.1, forward strand.
ACATGCCATGACATAATCAATTCTCTGTTCTGCCCTAAATTCAAAAAATAGTTTTTGTGTTAGCCTATACAGTTTCCAGAAAGTTACGTTAGGTCAAGCTCTACACAGCAGAAATGTTCCTGTTCTGAAGTGCTCTGCTAAATTTTTATCCAGCCTCTTCCTCCCTTCTTACTGTTCCTACCTTTCTGTTATGAATTTTTGTTTCTGATGTGTCAGACTAATTGAATATATGTCATGCAGAAAGGCAGATTGCTTTTATTTGCTCTCCTGTCTAGGTGTAACCAATTCCTCTGTCACTCTTCTACATATTCCCCTTCCATTTTAATGCTTGCTAGAGCATTTGTGTTGCTCTTACCGATGTGTGAAACTCTCTCACTCCCTTCTCCTTACCAGCCTCTGGCTACGTGCATCCATGCGAAGTAGAAATGTTGACATAAGGTACAGGATGGAGAGGACTGTGATCAGAGTCTGAGAGCACCATCTCAAGCCTGTTAGTCCATGAGGAACTTAAATTGCAAGATTTACAAGGGGTGCATTGATCTGAGAAGCTGGATGCTGCTTCAAAAAAGCCCCAAAATGACTAATTTTTCAAGGTGTTATCAAGGGATGCACAGACCATTTATAGAAGAGCATAACATATTGGTGGCCCATGACCAAGGCTAAAACTAAGCTAAACTAAATCTGGAAGTGAATGACTATAAACCATTTTGCATCAAGATTCAAGGGACTAGAATTACAAAGAAGAGATTTTTTTCTCTATAGTTTGTTGCTACTTTTTGGCAGTTGAAAAAAGAGCCACCCTTAAAAAGAGTGCTTGGAGAGCATTTTTAACCAGGCTTTTTCATTCCTTTTTGGGAACCTGAACAACAGCAACTGCAATAAAAGCAACTTCAAGTCACAATAAATACATTATTCCCATTTAATTAACATTTTCTCAATACAATTGGTATGTAAGAGGTCAGAGGAAAAGAAATTTGTACACTACAGATATCATGCTTGTCAGGTAGCACATTAAAGATATTTTCTATGACTATTCTACAACAATAAAAAAATGTTTCCATAAATATATGAGCAAGAAAAGTAGGGCTAAGGAGAATCTCCATCCATAGGGACATGTCCATAGGGACCAAAGGATGAGGAAAAGACTGAGGTGCTTAATGCCTTCTTTGCCTCAGTATTTAATAGTAAGACCAGCTGCTCTCTGGGCACCCAGTCCCCTGATCTCAGAGACAGGGATGAGGAGCAGAATGAAGCCTCCGTAATCCAGAAGGAAAGGGGCAGTGATCTGCTACACACTTCCACACACAGGTCTATGCGGCTCGACGGTATCCGCCCAAGGGATCCACTGAGGGAGCTGGCGGAACTACTCACTGAGCCACTTTCCATCATTTATCAGCTAACCAGGGAGGTCCTAGTTGGCTGGAAACTACAGATAGCTGAGATGGGACTAGCAGAATGACACGTGCAACCAACCAATTAAAATGAATACCATTTTTTAGTTTTACCTAAGCTTAGCTGCAACATTTCAATTTGCAAACACTACCTTGAAAGTCTTACCAAAGACCCCTGTGTAGTACACTATTCTCCTTATAACCAAACCTCTCTTTCTCTCTCTCATTCCCTCACCTCTAAATACAGTATAAAACTCTTAGAGGTGGAAACAATAGAGGAAACTCACAGGTGAAAGAAATCTTCCCTATACATACTGTAATGCTACCATCCAGAGCAGAGCAACCAGAGCTTAACATGTGTTTTTATTCAAGATTAGTGAAACCCCAATGAACGTTTTTCTTTATCAGGACTAAAAATATTCTAACATCCTCATGTCAGCAGTTACATATTTTCAAAACAGAGATCTCCTATTAGGCTTGTTCATTATCAACAAAAAGTCATGTTGCAATATTTTGCTTTCCAGATCCCCTCCCCCAAAAGAGCAACCACCAAGCACTGCTGATATCTTTAATTTTTTGAAATGTTTTACTTTGTCCAAACAAATATGGAAATCAGTATTAATTCAAATGTTCAATGAACTCAGGAGTTAGAGTTACAAAGGTCTTTCTTTGCAAAATGGTTTTCTCTTTTCAGGTTAGAGATATCCTTTTGTATTTAAATTGGATAGTAGTCATGGCTTGGTTTGGTTTTCAAGGCATGGTTCTAATCCAACCACTAAATAAAAAAATAAATCAAGAGCTGAACTGTAGCTAAGTGTGAGCTTATGTAAAACTGAGCACACTGAGACCATCCAGGGCACTGTTGATCTTGGACACTCAAAGGAATTTTATGGAAAGTTCAATGATCTTCAGTGGTGACTCCCTCAACCTCTTAATTTTCTGTGTTATCTGAGGACACTTCATGTACAGCAAAATGAAAAAAAAAAGAAATAACTGAGTCTTAACTCAGCTTCTTCAATAGCTCCCAGATAAGTGTTTCCATTTCTTCTCTTAAACTGACAAAATCTAGTGAATTGGGGAAAAGAGAGAGACTACAGGGAAGAAATAGCTTTCTCCAGGGAGTATTCCAAGCTCATCTGCACTTTACTGTAGTCCTTTCTTGGGACAGAAAATCCATTCAGAATGTAAATCTATTAAATATGAGAGTATATCAAAGACAATGAGAGCACTGTGGGGTTAAAAAAAAAAAAAAAAAAGACAGTGAATGAGTGAATGTTGCCAGCAGTCCCTATTTACACCAGTGTCCTCCCTAAGGGGCCACCACTGAAGAGGAAAGTTAGGCACCATGGACTGCCCATCACTAATATATATCAACGTCTGTGTGGCATCTACTTGAAGCCAAATCCAAACCTAAGACTGGTGGAGGAAGGCTCTCCACTGCAGCACCATTCTCCACAGCCCTTCCTCTTTCAAACCCAAATTTTAGCAGTGTAAACAGAGGTACTGTCAGCGAGCTAGACACAGTGTTAACAAATGGCATGGTAATCACCTACATATTAAAGGAAGAAGTTGAAGCGAAGATTTTACAGTGTGATTAATGGTTTCTGGGTGTACAGTTCAAGGTACTGTGAAGAAATGCTGAGTTCAGCTTCTGGAGAGAAAAACAAAATCAGGCTCCTTCAACATCCCTTAAGCTAAATCAGCTTTGGGTTCCCCAACCACTATTTTGGGATGCTTGCCATGAGGACCTTGAGAGAACCACCTTCTACCTCAGGAAATTAATTAAGCTGCAATACATCACATTTAAAAGCTGGTGTCCTTGCTTCAGGTTGCATTTCGATCTTTGCTCAGCCAGCCTCTGTGGGCGGGGTGAATTTAGAGATGGGAAAAATAAAAGGTGTGTCCTGAGGCCCTGGACACGTGAGTGAGTTTCCATGAGTTAAGCAAGGGTGTGAGCCCATGGGCATGCTGCAACAGCCCCAGTGCCTGCTCTTCCCCTACGGTGCACACACGGCATCCTGCTGTGAGCACGCACACGGTGGTACCGTCCCTGCTCAACCTGCAGCTCACGGTCTGCGCTGCTGCAGCAGCCACACGGCCACTGCCACATGCTCAGCAGGGACAGGAGGCTGGCTGTCCACCCCAGCCCTGGCAGGGCTGTGTGGAGTCACCTCACCCAAGAGGGGAGCTTGCACCTCTGGAGGAGAGCAGTGGGCTCATCTGGAGAAGGGTAGGCTTGGCTTGCCTGTGCTGTGTGACACCAGGCAGACACGGGAAGCATAGGTCAGCTGATTTGCTGTTGGTGACTGTGAGGAATGGTCCAAAGCCACGTGAGAGCATTTGGCTTTTGGCTAGGTCACTGTATGCCTCTCACATACCAATGATCACTCAAATATCAATCAAATATTGTTCACTTTGTGACACAACAGCTACAGCTTGGTCTTCACACAGGTCTCTCCACTATCCATCTCTGCTTCCCAAACCTGAGACTGTCCTTTGCTCACCTTCAGAGCAGCCGTACCTCTCCAAGCATCCAGTATGGATGGCCACCAGTGCCTCTTGGCTGAACACCCAACATAGCAGCTGCCCTCCAGCAACAATCCAGGGGCACCAAGTGCCCACTTGGGCACTGCACTGACCTCTACTGCCTTTGCTTCCTTGATGGTCTAGGACTCTGAAAGAGCTGAGGAGCACCTTGGCTGTGCTTGTGGAAGGGGCAGAGATAAGACCAGGTCCATTTTCGTACACAGCTAAAAGATAAATCAGCAGAAAGGATAAAGGGACAATCTGGACACCGTGATGAGTCTCTGTTCAAAGGCTGCTGAATCCCTGTTGAAAGGGGATTTAGGGGAGCATATAACAGCAAGGAACAGTTGTCTCAGTCCACTGAGCTTCAAGTCTCCCCCTCTTCTGACATTTAATATGTCCGCCAAATTGATCTCTGTGTGTAGGGGCCATATGAGATTACTACACTGTTTAGCTGCTCCTGGGGATACTCACGCACCAAAAAGATACTGACAGCAAGAAACTCAGATCACCTCTGTTCTGGCATTGCTGGAACACCAGGAGGCATCTGGACAAGATGCTTCCTTTGTCTTAATATTTAACTGCTTGTAGATCTTGGATGTGTTTATGGCTCAGCCTGAAACACCTGAAAATGCCTGTGTACTAGACACACTGGACTCATTCAGCAGAGCCCAGTTTTACAAGTGAGATGAAACTCAGCTTTCTTTCTACACTCACAGAAGATACACATTCAGGCTTTAAAAAAAGAAGCAATCCTTCTTTTGCGAACCAAAGATGCAAATCAAATGGCACTGGCAGACCGTTCTCTTTTCTTGGTTCTACATAATTTTCCATGCAGAAAATATTTTATGTGCCTGCTGAATTCTTTCTTCCATGGTACTCTGTTAAACTTTTGATTAGAAATCAAAAAATAGAGTACTCTTGCACTAGCTGTTTCCATGTACAGGTGGGTCAAGAATCTTCTTCATAGCTACAATACCTATAGCGCAACTATCCACCAAAGAGAAATGTAAATTCCATGGAATTACTGCAGCAGCATTGAAGTGCATAAGCTGCCAAACCATACAGATAAGTAATAGATTTGTTTATGGACTAGACAAGGTTTAATTAAACCAGGGAGCTCTGAAGAACAGTAAATCCTCTCTCTTTTTGTCTTCTCTCCCCCTCCCCCCGCCTTTTTTTGTCTAGAGTATCTTTCTCCTAGTGGCTTTCCTCTTCCTAATAATCCCATCACAAATGACAGATATGTTATCAGTCATCACTGGGATTTGACACATTCTTAATACCCGTCATGACAGCTCTGAAGTCTGCATGCTACTCCATTGTATTCCAAAGCATTTGCAGGAGGTAATGGACACATCAAATACGAGTCAATGGCTCTGCTTTATTGAACTGCTGAAGGCTTGCAACAGAGACGTAGATGCTTAAAAAAGCCTAATTGTGATTATTCAAAATTACACACATAGTAATTAAATATAAAACAGTATATAATGTGGCAGTGTATTGCTGTGCCCAAATAGAGTCTCTCCTGGTTCCTTGGGTCTCTGTTTTACTTTAATAGAGAACCTAATGCACAAGTGAGGTGCAAGCTGTGGCGAGAGCCAGAGTCAACACCAAAGGTGGACACCTGAATTGATATGAGGACAGTGGGATTGAGAAGTGTGTCACTCACAGCAGCTGTCAGTACTGCCAAAGAGTAAATGTGAGTGCAGTAGACTGTGAGCTTGAAGAGTGTCTCCCTGATTTCCTGTGTTTTCTGACACAAGGAAAAGACAGCATCTTAGCACTGAGCAATAAGGACAAGGAACACCAACTAACAGGTTTTGTAAGAGGCCATTGCTAATGCCTGTTGATTTCTGTGGACCTCTTAATACAGGTAGTTTTCTTTTGTTCAAGCCCTCAAAAGAGCTGTAACAGATACAGCACCCCACAGGAAGAATTCAATACAGAGCTCTCCAAGCAGATAAATTTTCTTTTGATCAAATTCTTGTATTACTTCAGATGACTCTGGTCATCTGTGTGTAATTCTTTTCAGGCACAAAAAAAATATAATTTTTTACTGTAACATTTCTTCCAAGCCTTAAACTTGCAAAAGGCTTTCTCTCGGTTGAGCCCAGCTGCTGCAAAGCATCATATAGCTCTGCCAACAGCATATGAGCTGCATGACAGTAGTGTGCTTTGCCATTAGTAAATGCAATGGCTTGTTGTTCTCAATGCATTTACAATTTTGCACAAAAGCAGAAAAAACCACCCCCAACAAAAACAAAAACCCCACACAGATTAGAGACAAAGCAGTCCTGTGTAACTCAAGGCCCTTTCAGCAAGGCAATAAAGCCAAGGCAGAATTGTGAGCTGGAGTCAAAAGGAAGTGTCCCATTGACATAATGAGCTTTGGAGCAGGTCTGGAGGGAAGAAGACAGGCAAAACACATTCAGCCACCTCAGTGATTTCATGTCCTCTGGACAAAATCAGTTAATGAGTATGTCGTGGTTTAAGAGTCTCAAGGCATTGTTTGCATCTACAAGAAATGGATGAGCAAACTGGGATTCCTTACAGTGCAATCCTACTTAGGAGAGATGCAAGAGTAAGTTTTGCACCTATCAAGCACTCAGGAACAAAGTGATGGCATTTAGGATGGTGGGAATATTGTTCTCAGGATGCAGCAAATCCTATTCCAGGGATCTAAACCACTGCAGTAACAGCACTGGTCGAGTGTAAACTCATCTTCCCAGCTGAAGCATTTTCAAAAAAGCTGAAAGGTGAAGTTTACATTAGTAGGCTTCTCACTAGATCAGATACGGCCCATTCTTGAGTGGCCAGTGTAAAAACATACCACAAACAAACATGGTATCGTATTTTATGATCATGGTCTTATACCAGGGCCTATTCCAGATCAAATTTGTACTGTCAGCTGAGCTTGGGTTGCATGGAGGCAAGATCATGGCAGCACAGCCCCACTGAGAAGTCTTCCCAGCAAATATTCCCTTCTGGCTTTGGTCCAAGGAGCATTACTGCTTCTCCTGCTGCCTACACTCCCCAGCTATTCCTTTCCTATACCCTCTCAGCTGTAAGCAAATCAACATGCCAATCCCTTGGGACACATGGCTTAGCTTATACTTAAGACTTGCCATTCTGCTTTGTGCTTTGGACATTGATTTCCATTGTCTCAGCTATCATGCAACAAAAGGGCATTTAATTGCTGTCTCATTTAGTCTGAGGGAGAAGAGAACAACTTTTTCCAGCCCTGATTGATGGCAGCCATTAGCACCTCCTAGCACAATACTGACTTACTAGAAGCATGATTTACATGTGAAGTTCAGTGCCACACAAATGAATCAGATTTACCGCTATGCTTAGTTGAACAACTTCAGAGACAAAATCTTCACATGAAATGAATTTGCAGAAATGCTTACACTGACCACCCATTTAAAGAGAAAACTTCAAAGATTAAGGAGGTTTGTTGAAACCTCTTAGAAACAGAAGAAAGCTTAGCAGAGAACTCACAGTTTTTGTTTCACTTGTCAAGTGCACTACCATGTAAGTGCTTTAACGGTTGTAAAAGGGAAAAAAAAAAAAAGAAAAACCACCCAACCATCATGATTTATACTTATTTACATACATTTAACATTAGGAAACATCTCATATCCACTGGGCATCAAAATTCCCAATTGCACACCATGAAAGGCAATGCTGAAGAATCCCTTAAACCGTTTCCCCCTTTTTCGTTTGAGCATTCCTATTTTCTTTGTGATGGAGGAAAGAAGAAAATTAATATCCACATTTAATATCCTCCATGTTCTGGAGAGCAATAAGCCACATGCCTTGGTGTTCAAGCCAAACTGCTGATAGTAGATTTTGAGTACTTGTCTCGTTTTATTAAAAAGCAAAAGGATGCAAATCTCCCTTTCAAAAGAACAGAGCTTAAGAAACAACTAGATTAGTGAAGGCTTCTTGAAATAGCACCTTTAATCAGTCCTGTTATGTGAAACTTGCAGTAATTTCAGTAAAATTTGATGTAGTTTGATGCAGCTTATCAAAACATTTAATAATTGCAAAATATAAGATCAAGCACCTTTTGAACAACAGACTTTCCTGTCAGACACAGAAACAAGCTGAGGCACTAGGTATTATCAGACACACCTTTGTACATTTTTGGGAAGATTTACCATGGGAGAGCCAGACTGAGAAAGGCTGACTTTCAGCAAGGCAGTGATGTACAGCCAAACACACAACCACTCACTTTGTCTCAGCTGTGGGAACACTAACCCTGGTCAGGCAGAGGCTTTCTGAAACCATGTTAGCTATACGCACACAAACCCACTTCTGATTACTTTCGGAACATATGCTCTGTTATTCACATAATTGGTTTAAAATTCCACAGCAAAATTACTCTGCAATTACTTGCTTTCAGTGAGTACACTTCTTACATTCGCATCCCCCACAGGACCCACCTTTGTTCCTCAGTGATACTCATCTTTCCTGATGTGCATTTCTAAATAAGCTTAAATAGTGGCTATTTCTGTGTGATTTCCTGCTTTTTCCTACAGTTGAAAAAATCATGATTTTAAGTACACAAAATGAGTGTGTGAAGGCAGAATGTACATTTTTGGTTTAGAACAGCTGTGTTCACTTTTATTCGTTCTGCATCACACATGCACGGAACGCTGTATTTTGAATCTTCCTTTCCCCATTTGTTTTTAAGGGAAAATAAAACACAGAAGCATCCAAAACAAACAAACAACACCCCCTCCCCCCCAAAAAAAACAAAACGAAAAACTACTAAAAAACCTAAACAAAACCCCTCCCAAACTGGCAGGTGGCCAGATACTAGTTAAACACTAGAATACACTTGTTTCCTTAACTTGGCTCTTCCTAAAATTTTATTTTCCCTCCCACTGTTTCCCTTTTCTTTGATGCCAGGCAGGAGACACGTTTCTCTTGCTGGAAAGGATAAGTGCTATCTTCCGAAAAGTTCAGTCTACAGACAATTATTCCTGGTAACTGTGAGGAAGGTGGCACGCAGGATCCCAGCCTCTCTCCTTCCCCTCCAGGCTTGTGCCAGGCTGGAAACAGAGGTCTCAGCAGGAGCACCTCCAGGAAAGAGACCAGCACCAAGAAAGCTGCCAAAATGGATTTAAACCACTTTGCAGCTAAAGAACTGACCAAGAATCATGTTTGTGCAACCCCTTTATCGACCTCGCTTCAGATCTCTTTGGCCGCTTGAAAATAAAGTAGGTTTTACATGCTGGTTTCTGAGAAACCTGCCAAGCCAACACATGCCAATCAATGTGAACAGGTCCCGGAAAAGAAGGTGATCGAATCTCTCCAATCATCCTCAGAGTCACAGTCAAACCCACACACCTTCGAGATTCAGGTCAGCCACACAGCTGCTCAGCATCCCCTGGGAGACTCAGAATGTAAGTGCAAAATTAGGGCAAGCACTAGCACAGCAGTAGGCTGCAGCATGTTGCTGGCAGAGGCACAAACCTGCTCCTCTACCCAGCACACCATCTATAAATAGGTTTATGAATACAGAACCTCTGCCAAGCTATTCTTGCTAATTTTTAATGCCTCTTGCAATACTGACTCCTCGAAGTTTTATCTCCATTAGTAGTAATAAACATTTATTAAATACTCCAGCAATATCTGAAAGTCTTGATAAATAGCAAAAAATCTGTCTAGAAAACCAGAATATAATTTTGCATTTAGAAAATTCTATTGTATTAAAAAAGAAGGAAAAGATCAGCTTACCTGAAAACAGAAAATTCACATGAAAAATCTGTGTGCACACCACAGCTTGGGAAACAAGAACCCACTTCTTCTGGGACTTCAGGAGGAGACAAGGCAGTGTCAGCACTTACTTTTGTTCAGCTGTGCTCCTGGGGGTGCCTGCTGAGCCCCAGAACTGAGCCCTGGGCTGTCCCCCTCACTCTTCGCACCTGGAACAACAAGGCAGGCATTCAGCTCCCTCAGCGCAGGAGTGATGCGACATTCCGCACCCCGGACACAGCGAGGGCTGCTTACACTGCCTGCCTGCTGCAGACTCAACACAGCCCTATAGAAGGGGAAACCCACTGCAGCTGCCATTATTGATAAGCATGGTTCTCTGCTCCTTTCTGCTGCAGGTGCCCTCTCAAGATACCTTGGGGACATGAAAAGCACTAGAAAGCTGCCTACAGAGCATCCTAACTCCCTCTTGGAGGGACCACTTTTCTAGAAGATAACAGTAGCCCCATAACAAACATGCTAAAGCCCAGTCTGTGGCAAGAACACTTTATGGTAAGAATTTTGTTTTGAGCTGCCAGTTTTTGGGTGACCAAACCAACCAGGACTAATTTCAAACAGGGACATTAACCAAGGACTTAAATTACCTTGTACTTTCATCTGGTATCATTCTCTTGTATCTCTGTTTTTCCCCTTTCCCTCTCAACACTTACATATTCCACCATCCATTTTCAAGGACTAAATGAAGCCCTTTATTAAGGCTCAATTTTCAAAAGCAATGTCACCTTCCAGTTTCCCTTTGCTTCAGAAATTAGCTTCTAGGGGCATATTCTTGAAAAGCCTACATCTATACTTATTTAAGCTTTCTGGGGAATAATTGAGTATGGAAAGTAAGGTTTAGCCTGATTAAATTTTTATTTCCATCTAAAAATAAAAAGAAATGCATAGTAAAGAACTACGAAAGCTTGAGCCTCTCTCTTTTTTTTAGCTTCTGAAAGATGAAGACAACGGAGACATATTACAATAATTTTTTTTTCCCTTTCAGAAATCCCAAGAAACTTACCACCATATTCTTAAGCTTTGAGCTATGTAGAGTTGACTGCTAAATAACTCATATATTCTGAGCTAGCTGATCTCACTGGCCCCAATTTGAGCCATAGGACTACATGACCTCAGGTGGTCCCTTCCAAACCAAGTTATCCTATGATTTTTTCCAAAGGGAAAAAGACTAGTTTGTACTTTTCAGTAACATAAGCCAACCTTTTCTTTCATGTTTGCCAACACTTTTACTACATGCATCTTCTCCAACAAGGAATCTTTCAACAGTCCAAATCTATACACATTTTATATATGAAAAATCTTTAAAAGTTATTTCAATCTCAAATTATCAGAAGTATCTTTTCACATGTCACAAACTGAAAGGATTTAATGCATTTAGCTTAAACTAGCCTGGTAAGAAAACTAAGAGACTGTACCCTAAGTCCTCCACTAGGTAACTAACACTAAAGAAGGAACTGGGGGTAAAAGACAGTGGCTGTATTTCCTGTGGAAGAAACTCCAACTTTACAGTAATACATTTTCTACCTGTGATTCTGAAGGCAGGACACTACTTTTAAATCAGCTCTCATGTCACATGGCTGTCAGACCTGTCTGCAGCAAAAGCAGTGGAATCTCTTGCACACTCCACACCTCTCCCTGCCAGCACCATCCTTCAGTAACACCTCCCTGTGCCAAGGCACCAGGTCACGCACAAGCCCACATCTCCTGTGGATCATCACACAGCCACTTTCCAGCCCTGAGCTCCAGCTGCCTCCATCATGTCCATGTGTCAAACCTTTTAGCTGGCCAACTGGTTCACTCTACAGTAAAAAGATGATTTTTCAAAGAGTTTCTTGGAAGATAAACATTCTGAGGCTCCCCTCCCGCCCCAAATTCTTTAGCATGTGTGTTTCTTGATAAATACTAAACACAAAAAAATCCATGTGCAATGCAGCAAGATCTTTTTCTGTTTCTCTGTGTACCTGCTCTCAGCAGAGAGGAATACAGAGATTATTTAATAGATAAGATATGCTGGGAATGAAGTACAGGAATTCCAGTCCTAAAATACCATAAAGACAAGATATTAGAATAAAAAAATAAACAGACTTTTTCCATCATTAAGGTGAAGGAATGCCATACAGGATTGGAAATTTCTCCTCAAATCCAACTGAGCCTTATTCCTGTTGCTCTGACACTTCTGTCATTGCTGTCTTCTTCCTTCCCCCTTCCCCAAGAACTGCAGATGCCTTCCCTCTTAACCCCAGCAACACATTGGCCATTGGACTCTATCACTGTTTCCGCTGCAAGGGAACACTGAGACAAGAAAAGGGTAATCCCCTCAGAAAACCACTCACGTGGGTCTACCCATGTAGATAGACATGGTATATCAATACATATTCTTTCTTCTCTCATTTTTCAAGAACCACAGGTACTTCTCTTTTCTAATAAAATTATTTCAAGTAAATAAACACCATGACCACTTTTAAAGTTGAGCCCTATCCTCAAGCAGAGTCTAAAACACGTTGTTGTTAGACATGAAGAGCTTTTTCTTCAGCATGCCCACAGTTTGCTTCAAAGCTCATTGTTTAAATAGGAACAGTTGAGATGCAAAGTTAAATTTAAGGATCCTGGGAATAGCTGTGCATGATGGGCAGCTGGCAGGCAGATCTGCTGAAAGGATGCAGTTCTGCACATGAAGTCACAAGAGTGAGATTCCTAATTATATGCAGTAACCAAGGCATGGAAGAAAAACCAGTTCATCAGTTAGCATCCAGCAGCACAGTGAGGAAGCTTTGTTCTCTTCTCTGGAAAGAGGACAGTCGATACTGCTCATATCAAAGCCTGGATCCACAGCCCTCCAGACTTAATTAGAAAATCATGAAGAACAAAATGGCATCGGACACAAAAAATGATCATTTTTCAAGTAAATTTAGTGAAGTGAGTGCTCTTACATCTACAATCCATGCTCCCTCATCCACCCTTCTTTCCTTGTTAATGATACAGAGTTGGCTGCAGATGCAACAAAACCTGTCAGCAACTGCAGGGTGTCCTAAAGCAAGTCTTGCCTATTATTCCAGCTGTATAGATGAAGGTCGCTGACACTGCTAACACCTCTGACATTTTATAATCAATTGCCAACGTTTACAGAGGAGAAAATACTGCTAGCTTTGAACACACTCAGAAAGAAAGAAATTCTTCTCAATTAATTTTAAGCTTGCTCTCTCTGAGCCAAAACGTGAAACATGAGGCAACCTAACAAGTCAAATATTAGTGAGATTGTTTTCTGGCAGCCAATGGCATATTCTGTTTGTATATAAACAATTGTAGTTTATCCATCTCTCCAAAATAACTGCAGTATGAATCATCATAAGGACAGTGTCAGAGAAAACTGCCAAATACTTCTGGCCAAAGAAAAATAATAATTTAACTTGAAAAGCAGCTATGAATATTAGACTATCAGCATGTTGCTAACACCAAATACCTATTGGAGAAATCTAGTATTTTGTGGATTAGACTCTTGGAAGATGAAAGGGGCTGACCTTTACCTACAACTTCGCTGCTGGTAAAGAATGATGAAGCTCTTGCCATACACTGTGTATTCACCTCGTGCCTGCTTTTCAGAACAGGAACAGAGATTGCTGCCTTTTAAACTAGTCCTATGTTGATTTTTAGCCAACTGTGATATTCCACTGCTATAGCTGAGGATGGAGGGCTAAGGAAGAAATTTTCAAATAATACCTGTAAAGGGTCCACGAGTGCTGTCTGATTTATAAACTGTCAATGTGCTTGATGAGTTCAGCAGCTGGGAAGCCCTGGATTTGACATTACTGCCCTTACCTGATAGTTCAAAGCAATTGTTTTGAGTTAATACAAGGCTCCAGAGAACACAGGGATCTCTAACTTAAGATCTCTTAAAGACCTATGGTCAAAATTCTTGCTCCTGATAGTCCTTCTCACCCTCCAGCTCCTAATTCAAACAATCAGTCCACCCTTGCTTTTCACAGGAGGTCGTTGCTGTACGTTGTAATGTTTGCATCAAATACAATTGCCAAAGGCACTCCAATTTTCACTAATAGTTAGCATTAGGAGGAAAAAAAAAAAAAAGGTTGTATTTTTGTCCAAAAAGAACCATTTCCTGATGTTTAGCATAGTCAGGATAACGGTCACAGGCAGCATCTTGGCTCAGCAGGCAAAAGTAGTAGGTGGTAAATGAGAGTGCTGGGGAGGGGACAGATCTTTTTCCAGGGGGGAGAGGAGGCAATGTCTGCTAAAGGAGGCACCCTGATGGCAGTAGATTTATGCATCCACTCTTGTCAGTCTAGGAGGAGGGAATCATGGTGCAGGGCCAGCTGCAGGGGTGTGCACTGCTGTCGGGAAAAATTAGAAGTCTAGCAATGAACTATAAAGAAGGGAGAAATGACAGAGTGAATGAAAACTCCATGATAAACCCATTTAGGCTCTATTCTCCCTGGGATGAAAGATGAAGCATAATCTCTTTGGCATATATGCTGGCAGAGACTCAAACAAATATGCCTAGGTACACTCAGGCACATGGCCCAGAATGTGCAGTGACAGCGTCCGCCCAAAGGACTGTAACTGCACAGGATATGGAGAAAGAGTCCTTCTCAGCACGTTTAGCCAAGTTCTGGGGAAGGATCATAGCACACTAAGATGCTCTGGACCAGAAGACATCTCATCTGCTGCCCAATGCCTTCTTTGTGTAAATACCTTGGAAAGAAAGCTTTTCCATTTGAATACCTTAGGGGAGTGTGGGGGGTAGGGGTGGGTAGAGAGAAGAGACAACCAGACTATAAAACAGTGAAAAGCACCCAAACTAAGGCTCTGGTATTTCACTCTTACTTGAGAAAATGATAACTTTCCAATTTCATGTGGCATTCCTTTCCCTAGGAGAATTTCTGTCTGAGTTGGGCAGGTCTGCATAACTTCTTATCCTATTTAAGGCAGAGGTAGATTTTTTTCTCCTTTGTTCATTCAGAGATATGAAATATTCCAAATATTTATTCATCGTGCTTGGTCATAATAAAAAAAAAAGGATTTGTGGTTATACTGGTATCGGAAAACAAGGGAATAGGGAAAGAGTAGGCAAGGAAAACAGTGCTCTCAAATACACTCCCACAAGGTCCTGGTTAGAGTTCGAGCCCCAAGCCCAAGTGGGGAAGTGTTTGGTAGCTTTTCCTTCTGCCTGTCCTGACCACTGCTAAAGCCTAGGTGCAGGTGAAAGTCTTTCTGGAATACTAATGCCTTGCTGAAAGCCAGAAGGTACAAAATGGGAGCTGTTTGGAGAACACTTTCCTGGGGGAAAAAGGGAGGGAGGGATGTACTTCAATACCTTATTTTAAGTTACACATAGGCACCCATAGTGTTAGGCATATTTTTACCAGGAACAGAAGAGATACATTTTGCTCAGCATGCTAACGTTGTAAATTCTGCCACTGTATGTCCTTCAGTGGAAACTCTTCGAGATACAGTTTGATGAGAAAGGTTTTTTCAATTAAATGTGTGAGAATCAGGGAAAACAAAAACAAACCACAAGCAGTCCTACTGTAAAAGTCCTTTCTACTACACATGCACATCAGAAACATGGGTATTTACTTAATTCTCTGTAAAATACTTTGAATCCATCTGCCTTTTTTTAAGGCAGCTCTTCTATAATATTCTTTCTGGTGGCGTCATCTATCCAGTGTAAAAAAGATTTCTGCTACCAGGTGTTGGATTAAGACACCACTGACCACATTGTAACTACCTAGTGTGTTTTACAAGCATTTATACCTGCACTGTGTCCATCTAACAGCTCAAAAAACTGCAAACATTCAAAGATATATTAAAAAAAGCACTCCAAAACAATGTTGAGACATTATTTCATTAACACTGTGAAGGTCTAAATGGGGTACTGAAGTGAAGAATGGAGTCTTCTGATGAATTAAAGTAAATGGAAGATATCTACATGCATGAGGTCTCAAAGAACAAATCCTGAAGGCCACTGTTTGATCAAAGCTTTGTGAGGAAACACAGAAATAAACCACAAGCTGTTACAGCAAGCAACAGAAATAAAACTGGCAAATTCCTAAACTACAAAACTATATAATTGTCAAAGTGCAAACAGTACTTCTTACAGCTACATGGTTATGTTTCACTTTTTTTCCTAAGGAAAGTAAGGACAGGCAAATGTATAATTTTAATATCAGTTCAGGAAAAGCTTTCATAGTGAGATATCAAATATATTATGAGAAAAGGGAAAAGGAACGCAGTTATTTATCTGACTTGAAAACAGCACAGTGTCAAGTTAATTTAAAATTCAATTTCGGTTTAAAGTGTTACAAGGAAGAAAGAATCCTATGTCTCATAGGTTGTAAATTGAAATCCTAGTAAGTTTTTTGTCTGCCAACTAGCTGTGTATCAGCTATAAAGTCATATTGCAGGTGCCTCTTTTAGGAGATTGGGCTGCAAGGCTCACATTCAGAGAAGTTTGTCATTTACTATTCCCAAAGGCATTTTATGAAAATTTTTTTTCATAGTCTGTTAATTAATGGAAAATTGGCATTAGGACAACCCAGAGGTAATTTATGCAAGGTACAGTGCGTGGTGCAAAAACACAGAGGGTCCTACCCCATGGAAGTCACCAAGAATGTGTACATTCATATAAACGTATCTTTTACATAAGCAAACATACCAAAGCAGTTTGCCAGCAAAAACAGCCTTTAGGGTGACATGAATTTAATAAATAAATAAAGAATCTTAGAGTTTTTTCCCCTTTCTAGAAAATATGCCTGCACAAATATGTTTCATTTAAACTCCACACAAAACCTTGAACATGATGGTTTGAGGGAAGAGGGGGATATTCCCCCCAGTTTTCTGAGCTGAGGGATAACTAAATCTGATAGAAAGGACATTTAATTCACCCCTGGACTCCAAACCGAATGAAAGCCTACTCAGATTTGGTACATATTATAAAAAAAATGACCCAAGGAAAACAGCTAAACTTCCAGTTTTGGAAGGTTTCTGCAGAGTGCACTGGCCAGTCTGAGCAGAAAGGCAAATTCTGCTCAGAAAGGCAGATTCTGCTCCTCAGCCATCAGCCACTAACAACCCAGCTGGCCAGCAGACAGGAACGGGGCTGGAAGGGCACGGAAAACCTGCACAAACAAAGAAAATGAATGTCTATCCCTGACCTCCACTCCTCCAAAAGGAAGGCAAAGAAAAGCTGCTATTTACAGCAGCTGGGCTACTTTTATTTAGTCACATAGGCCTTGAACCTCCTTGTACAAACACTGTGAAACCTCAAAACCTTGCTGAGGGAGCAGATGAACACCTTGGAAAGCTTTGGTTTTGTCAAAGTGAAATTTAAGGTGTGTGCAAATTGGTACTCAGGAAAGGGTAATATTTGAGGACATGAATTTATCTCCACTGACATATCCACAGCTGGGAACCAGTATGAACAGCTTCCTCATGCTGATACATTTCACTTCTTTTTGAAATGGAAAGATGTGGGAAACATTATTAGAGGTGATAGAAAAGTGTTTTTGTATTGTAGTAATGGCTTTTATCCTGTCTTCGAAAATGACAATTTTGAGTAAATTTATAATATATACCCATTATATATAGTTACATTTTCCATCAAAAAAAATTTTCTAAAAATGATGGAAGATTAACAAAAGATAAGGAGGGAGGAATTTGATACAGCTTGAGATGGCAAAAAGCCTTTTGCCCCTCATATTATTTTTTTAAATATATCTGGGCCCCTTTCTGCTCCCATAGCAAAACATGAGTCTGTGGTTCTGCCCCCCTCCCTGCTCCCTTTCAACTCCCTACTTAAACCCTCACCATTTAAATGGCTTATTCAGCTTTTTGCCTTACCATGCATTTTTGGACCTACAGCTCTGAGGTGGATTTCGAAAAACTTTTGCTGGCACTTAATGTGGAAACTACCACCACTGTGCCAATATTTATACACGTGGTATTACAAAAATATACCATTTGCTTTAATCTACTGCTCTTTTCCTGCTTCCTATGCTGGCAGAAAACACAAAGAGGTTTAGCAGTGATAAGGAATTGATGGATATCTTCACTATGATGCACCATAGTGAAGAGGTTTACGTCTGAATTATGCAGTGTCCCTTGCAGAGTGGCCAACACAAGCCTCAGTTTGCTTAAATTTCTGTGGAAACTAACAATCACTGTTTAAAAAACCAACAGCACCAAAATAATCCAAATTTAAAACCAGGATGCATCTCTTACTAGGAAAACCAGGCCACAGCACAGGGATGTTGCACTCAAGAGGATACAATACTTGCTTTCTTTCCAAGCTGTCCCTCACACAGGATGTGACTCTATTCTAATGCTACTTTTTGGTAAAACTTTTTTGGTTGCCAGATGTTGCAAAACACAAAGAAGGAGGACGGGAAGCTGGAAAGGC
Source organism: Aphelocoma coerulescens (assembly GCF_041296385.1). Lineage (NCBI taxonomy): Eukaryota > Metazoa > Chordata > Aves > Passeriformes > Corvidae > Aphelocoma > Aphelocoma coerulescens. Next base: position 21,378,998 of record NC_091014.1, read on the forward strand.
CAGCTGCTCCAAGGTATAACCTGCCTTGGACTAAAGCAGCCTGAGACTGGAATGTTCCTCACATGATGGAGGGAGCCTTCTGTGCAGGACTTGAGGCTTCAGATTTTTGCCTGTTTGATGGAGTTTGGGAATTCAGGTTTTACTGGACTGATACTGTAGCACTGTCTGATACCATTTGATTGCAATGGGGGCAAAAATATCTTGCAAAGGTGATCAGAGATGATTGGACACAGACACAACCACAATGTTTTCACAGGAAGGCTTGCAATACACCAATGAGTGGGTAACAGGATTAAATGCTGCCTCAAAACTCCACCCCACTACACATGTAAGAACAGTGGTGCAGCAAAAGAGCAAAAGCAGCCTAAGACTTTACATTTAATTCTCATTCATTTCATCTCTAAAAACTAAAGAGATTGTTTTATATTATTTTTAAATATTTCAATTCTTCTCTTTACATTTGGTTTGCACACCAAAGTGACAAAAAAAGCTTCAAATATTCCAGTATTATGCAAGAAAAGTTTAAAATTTGTCTTCAAATTGGTAGTACTTCAGAAAAAAAAGAAAAAAAAATCAGAAAACCCAAATATATAATCAAGTTCTTTGAAGCCATTTTCTGTTCCACTAAGATATTTATACTAATTGGTGAGCCCCTCTTTTAATCTTTTCATGTACAGATCATTTCTAAATGACTGAAATTTGGGATACACTATTTTAATACTGATGGTGTACCTAATGAGATCAGATTTTTAATAAGATTCTAGGCATTTATATTAGAGAAAGGCTTTGAAAAAAAATAGGAAGGTAGCTGTGTATCATTAAGAGTGAGCCTGTTCAGATCATTATAATCATATTTGCTATTCTTTTTTATATACCATTAATGTGGTATAGGTGAATATCAGAAAAATGTAATAATCCTTGATACTAACACAAAACGCCTGCAGGTCCATTTATTTCTCATTCTCAGTATATACACAAAACTTTCAGTAAAGAGATGCTATGGAGGATAAGCACATGTCATTTGTGATTAACTTAATCAGATCTAATTTGGCCAACAAAAACCTTAGCTACTTCCTAACTTGTTTATTGACCACTATCAGAAAAACAATTCAACATCCATGTCAAGACTGATATTCTAGTTTTAGTAAAATCTCTTTTTAGTGTGTTGCCTGTGAAATATATAATTCTGAAAAGTAATTATGATCATATATATAGGTATCAATAACTACTACTAGAATTCTGCTGCTTCATTTTTGTACAGAAGTATATCTAGACCTACTGCAGGTTGCCAGTAAGACTGCAGTGTGTCCATATGTTAGACTATACACAGCCTAAGCGAATGTTGAGGCACATCATCTTTTACTATTATAGCAATTTCAGACGTGGGCTGATTTTCCTATAGAAATACAACCAATTAGCATTCAATTTTGATTGAATACTCCCTCAATAGATGAAAGTGCCTTGATCATTTGCAGCAGCTCTTTTAAAGTGGGTAGCCTGAAAAAATTAGACAGATGAGCATGCTTTATTTCTGTCCGTTCCTGAGTTTATTGCAGCTCCCGTTTCTGTGCACTTTCATCCTTCACTTGAGTCCAGTTCAAGCCATCCAGGCCTCCCAGGACAGGGAGGAATCCTTGACCCACATTTGGAGGATAAACTTGTGGTGGGCTTTGGGGTTTAGTGCAGGCAGCACAAGATCACCTGCACGGCTGCTCTGTCCAGGCTGACGGAACTGATGTCTCTGTATAAAGTACTGTTTGTTCAGAAAGACAACAGTGTGAAGAGAAGCCTGGCCATGACAGGGAATTAGCAGATCTGCATGGCTCACAAGGAGTCATGTGCCTTCTGCATGAAAGCCCTGGAAGGGTTTCTGTATCTGCTCAGCCGAGTACTGAGACTGGGTCTGGGAGCTGTCATTTGCTGCAGTTTGAAGTCCTTTTACCACAGTTTACATAAAGGTAGGAAATATCCATGATTCCTCTCTAGGAAAAACTGTGTTCAGAACCTGCAGAGGTATTTTATCACTTCACCTATCCAGCCTGGAGCACAAAGCCCAAGAGAGTTCAGAGAAAGAGATGCATCCACAGTCAGTCAACACCACAATCCCTGATGATGCTATGCATCTCTAAATTACCTGCTGTTGTCCACATCGATTTGCCTGCTGAGGGAACCCCTATTCTACATCTGTAATGCAACTCTTCCTGCAGAGACAATTGAAAAGTAAATGTAGACAGAGTTCTATATCTTCCCAGCAGAGTCTTCCAAGTATTTTCCATAGATTTAGTCAATTGAGTACCTATTCAACTTGCTATCTCCATCTCAAACTTCTTATAAATCAGACACAAAGGATAAGAACTTTTGATTCCACCAGAAAACATAACATGTGCCCAGAGCTTGTGTTGGTGCTAGTTATCATTAAATTTCACAACTACACTGCAAGTCAGCCTGAAGAGAAAGTGTCCTTCTATGGCCTGGTATTAGACAGTTCACAAATATTGTGTTCTAAGGAGTAAGAAAATTAAGGTACAGGATCAGTGCCAGGATACAAACATATTATGCCTACACATTGTTATTCCAGTTCAAACAGTCTCACCTAATCTAGTTCTGAAATGTATTCGCTTCAGTTACAAGTAAATACAGCTGTAATAAATACTAATAAATAGATTCCAAATAAATAAAAATGAGATTTTTTTTTTCTTTGACGGGGAACTATTAGAGGAGACTTCCATGCAGACAGAATGGCCATTTCCTGATACAGAATCCATCACTGTCACTTAACATATGACTCTCTTTTAATGCTGTGTTATGAGACAGAAAGTCAAATAATGTCTTTTGCTTTGATGAAAGCATGAGGAAGTTGACTCAGATAAAAGCAGGGAGTAATCTGTTTAAACAGCTTGGGTCCAAAGTTGAAAATTAAAGAAAATCAATAACAAATACAGGCCTGCTGAAGGAGAATCTGCCTTGAGCATGAAATAAAAAAAAGGATGATATGTTACTGCAAAAATATTTTGTGCCAGAATATTCTATCTGTGAGGTTTGTGAAGACCCACATTTGTTTGAATTTACATGTGTTTATTTATGTATAAATTAACATAACACACACTATTCGCTAGTAATTATGTAGTTTAAGAAGGTTGTGGCTAATCTAGAGGTAATGAAGGACATCAGGGTAAATTGATATTTATTAGACAAACAAAGAAAGAAGTGAAAGCCCTCAATATGTTCCCACTATTTAGGCTCCAAACTTTGGTGTTACAATTTTGGTACATATCTGTCCAGGTCAGATTTTTATCTGAGCTAGTGATGTGTTCATAGAGAGCACAGAAATGCCTGCATCTTGGGTCACAAAATGATTTTTAAGGAACTGGCCATTCAAATCTTTGGGGAGAGGTACTTAACAAGTCCTCTCTGCTTTTTTAGAGAAAAATGAAAAATGTGCAAGTTGTGTTTGCAGGGCAGGAGAGATAATTCCTTCCCACTCCATGCATGGAAAATTTAGCATAAATACTTACACAGAAGACAACAGAAATATTGACAAAACAGCTTAAAATTGGATCTGAATTTGGATCACTATAACACATCCTTCCTATACCTCAATAGTCAAAGGTGTGAAAAGAGCTGCAAAGAGAGCAAATGTGTTGCCTCTAGTTGATAAATTCAAGTATTCATGAAAGAAATCAGAACCTAAAATCATCACTGCAGTCTTCTGAGAAAAGATATTAAATGTGCATGCATTTTCTACATGGACAACCTGCAGAAACCTCCCCTGAGCTCTTCTGAAGTAAAAAACCCAAAACCCTCAAAGCACCTTTCAATTTTCAATACTATTTTTCCATAGTAGTCAGAGAGAAAGACCAGTAGCAGTTCATGCTACCTTAGAGAGAGCAGGCAAGGGTTTAGAAACATAACATCCAAATTTAGAGTGTGCCTGTGAAAATAGTTTATTAATTCTCTTAAAATGCAGAATTATTGTAATCATAACAAGAACAAGCACATACCACAAATCACCAACTTTATAACTGACTTCCTTTTACCATCTGAGAGAAAATAGCTTTGCAGATTTTTGCTTCTCTTCTCAGCAGTCCAAAATAATGCTCCTCAAGGAATTTAACTAGTGAAAAGGCCAAAATTTTCCAGAAGGAAGATGGAGGATAACAACATATTAAGCTGGCCAAAATAAATAGTTTCAGATTCTGATTCATCAAGTAGAATACTGTGACTGGTATTTTTATCATTCTGTACCAAAAAAAAAACCAAAACCAACCCAACCCAAAATCACATTCCTTGAACAATATTTTGTCTTCCTAAATATTTAGAGAGGCACATGTTGATCTGCAGCCCTGTGAGCTGAGTAACTTTAGGTCTTGTGATTCCATTTGTCTCAGAACTCAAAGTGTTTGAACAAAACCCACGACACCCACCTGGCCAAGGGTTAAAGCAACCTTTAACAAGGAAGAAATCAGCATTTGTGGTTCTTGGGATGGCTTCAGGCCCATAAAGAAACAATTGCATCATGCCCTAATTACTCCAGCTGACTCAATGCACAAACTGGGATCCCTCTGAAAGCATTTCAGAACATTGTGTAATACAGAAAATTAAGGTACTGCATTATCTTTCCCAGACCTGACAGCAAGTTTTTTTGCAGAGCTCATTTAAAGTAGAACCACTACAAAGAGAGAGGATAAACAGGCATAACAAAATTATGCAGAGGACAGGCCATACCGAGAACAACTTTCAGCTATAACCATGGACTGCCATGTATGACTCTCAAAAATGGTAGCATTATACTCCTACTGCTCTATTTTCCCCTGAAAATTAATCTAAGTAAATTTTAGTGAAAAAAAAAAGGTTTGTTATTTACCCTCACTAGGTAACACCACAGTTATCCTTACCTCCTTGTAAAAAGGAACAACATCTGCAGCAGATGATCTATAAATTTTCCCAACTTTCCTGTGAGGAGCACTATTTTATTGTTCAATTTTGTTTCTCCATAATATGCATCTCCATCTTCCATAGTGATGGATAAGGAGTTTTGATCAAGCAGTTTAATACTGGGGAAAGGGAACTTGTATTTATAGGGAATACATACATATAAGGACAGAAACATACAACACAGGATTATTTTAAAAAGCTGCAGTTTCCTAGATTCATACGTATCTCTTGGTATGTATTTTTCCTGTGTGTGTACATGTACATTATAGATATGTCAGGAGTAGCAACACTAACTCTACAGGGTTGTAGCTCTTTCTCACAGTGTATATATTCCTGGAATTCAATCAGTTACAAGGACAAGCAAACATCTACAACACTGGTAGGTGGCTGCTCATCTTCCAGGCAAGGCATATATATCACTGCTTAATTTAATGCCGAAATAAAATAATATGATCTATATATTAATTCAATATAAAATGAGGTTGAGAAACACTTATGATAAAGTGACACACTGTAACGTAAACCACTGTTTTCATTTCCACACCAGCCTGCAAAGTGAAGGAGCCAAGAAGCAGGGATGTGCTTTGAGCAGCCCTGTCTGGTGGGCTCCATTTCCCACACAGGGGCAAAAGCTGCTGCTCCAGGGAGGGGCAAATGCTGCAGCTCACCCCACTGCATCTGCTTGCGTCTGGGAGTCGGAGCCTTACACAGGAGACCTGAATCAGGACTTTAGTAAAAAGCAAAGGCAAAAAGCACTGATGCATTTTTCCAGCCTCAACTGCTGGCTCTGCATCTGCAACAACATAATCCCTTCTCCCATTCCCAGACCACTGTCTGGGGGACTTGTCTATGTTTTGGTATTCATTGCAAAATTTTCATTCCAATTCTGTACAGAAAAACCTTCCCATGATGTGCTTTCTTTCTTTACACCCCAAAAAAGATATCGCATGTCTGCTTTGTTCTTTTCAAACCACCTTGTCCTCATCTGCAGTCCAATTCCACAGCAAGCTCTGGGCTTATGCCTTATAGATGTTCCTCCTGGGCAAGCATGTTTATTTATGGACTGCAGTGCAATCCTGTAGCATGGAAGTAAATAAATGAACAACCCACTCCCTCCTTCAAAGACATGTGAAGACCTAAATTTAGTTCCTTGTCATGAGAACCCATCAGCAGTTAAACTATCTTCATCACCATAATTCAACAGCAGGCTTCTTTTCGTACAATAGCATGAAAATAAAGCCACTGGTACCTATTATTTTTATGTATCTGGCAGATAGAACATAGTGTAACTATTCAGCCAGTGCACTGAACTCAGTATTCCTGTGGTCAGAAGTCCTTTGACTCGTCTCAACCTCTACCTTGGTTAAATTTCTCTTTTGGTTTCTCCATCATGACTGTGGGGCAGACAGCAAATGCATTTGCTTCCCCAGGGAGGTACAGAGCACAGCTGCTCCTTGGTGACGTGCAGGAGAAAACTTGTGGTTTTATACTTTTCCTCTGTTCAGTCTCAGGCCAGACACACAGGTCATCCTATGTACACAGGATTTTAAGCAGAGGTCATCAGCTTGTCTTGATGCATGTAATTAAATTTGTTTTACAAGCTTGTCTAGGCAGTAAGTAATTAAATATCACTTCTCAAACTGAGATTTTAATTGTCCTGAGTTGCCTGACAATAGCATTTTTCTCAGTCTTGTTTGTTCCCAAGTAAATGTGAAATGTGAAAAAGGAGCTACCACTGATAATTGTACAAGAACTACAAAGCAACAAAAAGTGTTCAACTACCAATAGCTTTAAGACAATAATTATTAAGTATTCCTAATACAAGTTTTGAAAGTGTATCCAGATTTTCAACAGCTTGTTGGCAATGGAAATGTTAAAACACACAGAGCATTCTGCCTTTGTTTTCATGATACCCACAATAAATCCTGAGGCGAGTCTGAACCACATCTAAATCCAGTTTTAAATCCAAATCCATGTTTTTCAGGTCAGAACTACATCTAAATTACCATAAGAGTGTCTGTAGATACTTTCTTAATTTGGAAAACTCATTAAGTGTTTGGTTATGCAGAATTATGAAGCCTTAATTCCAAGTATTATTGTCAATTATTCTTACTATTTCACAATATACTAAGAAGCATCTTGAATTTTCAAAAACCTACAAACTCCCTGAAGGAGCCAGTACCACACAAACTCGTCAGCTGTGGGATTATTTTCAGGATCTGAAATGCAGCATACAGACTAGCCAGGTATGTACCTGCCTCCACTGCAATGGCACTTATACAGACACAACCTTGCAAAGTCCATTTAAAGGGCATAACCATGTTTTCAAAGCTTTAAAATGCAGTCTATTTTTCTCTGCAGCTGTGTGTATTTTACCATAAATAGCAGACAAGCCACATTAGGTTTTGGAGAAAAGGACTTGCTTTTGTGCAGTCAGATACAGGAGAGAGACACAGATATGGCTTCCTACTGATAAACAGGGTCAGGGCTGTACTCTAAGCAAGTAGATTCTCCCTCATACCACTGCCCCAAATTTCTGTCAAGCCATGGTAACTGTTCCCAAACTCCTAAGCCAAAGGGGGAGGAGGAAAGAACTGCTCTCTGTGCAGTTACCCCATGTTAAATGGGGATATAAACAGGCATCTCCGTTTAGAGTCCCTTGGGGAGAGCATTAGAATCATCCCTTCAAGGTGCTTTGGGAAGATCACTTCTTGCCTTTGACCTGGAAAGCTGTTAGAAACAGGATCAGGATATGACGGGGAGTGGTTCCTCACAGACTTACACCACAACAACCAGGCCAGTGCAAATTTGCAGAAGGCAAACGCAGAATTAGAAGGGCACCTAAGGATCTACCAGCAGGACAGAAACTAACTACAAGATACATAATTACTTTGCTCCTTCTCAAAATATTTAACAACTCAAAATATCCCCATATCCTGAAAAAGGCCACAAATTGAAACATGTACATGGGCAAAAAGAGTGGTAAGATTTGTATCAACAAGCCCTTACACACGAGACTAAATAGCTTAGCGGTTGAACATGCAAAAAAGATACAGAAGGGTATAATCAAGGCCAAACACCACCTCACAGTATTAAAAACTACAAGGTCATCTGAAGTCAGACGTGCAGATAGTAGCCCTCCATGCAGCTACAATCTGTGTCACAGGGTGAAAGTGAAAAAGAGCTCATCAGGATCCTACAATCCTAGACTGTTTTGGAAGGGGACCTTGAAGACCATCTAATCCCAACCCACCTGCCATGGGCACTACACCAGGTTGCTCAGAGCTCCATCCAACCTGGTCTTGAACACTGCCAGAGATGGGGCATCCACAACTTCCCTGGGCATCCAGTTCCTGTGCCTTTCCACCCTCGCAGTAAAGAATTTTTTCCTAATATCTAATCTAAACCTACTTTCCATCAATTTGAACACATTCCCCTTGTCCTGTCACTGCATGCCCTTGAAAATAGCCTTGCCCCACCTCTCCTATAAATTTGCTTCAGGTACCACAAGGACACAGTTAGGTCACCCTGTAGCCTTCTCTTTTCCAGGCTGAACAAACCTAATTCTCTCCGCATTTCCTCATATGAGAGGTGCTCCATCCCTCTGGTCAACTGAATCACAGACTGAATTTTTGAAAGACAAATGGATACTTAAATACAGAACAGGCACATGGAGTGTTCAATTTAGATGTTTGGTTTTGCAGGAATTTGATTAATTATTTCAATTTTTAAAACTATTTCATTGAGTATGAGTGTATCCTTCAAAATGACAGTATTCTCACAACGTCTCTTAAATATTTTGTACTTGCCTTGTGAGATTAAATGATATGTGATTTAACTCCCATATGGTGTGATGGAGGAAGCTGGTATGTGTTTCTCTTTCCTTATTCTTTTCTGTCTAGTTTTAGATGTCTGACCACTTGTGTGCTGACTTGCTCTTAGTCTCAGCATTTATGGTATCCTGACCTTGAGATGATATTCACAGAAGGGAACTGCTAAGCTGCAATTGCTTTAAGACTTACACAGGTGAGGAAAAAAACCCCACCTTAAATAACCTATTAAAACCCTACCACAAACTCCTGGACCAGCAGCACCAATATCCCCCAAGCACCTGCCACCTATTTAACAGAGACATTTTACCCAACACCAATTACTCAACTACCTTCTGTTCTACAGTGGAGCTTAGCAATTGTGATAGACTTAAAAACCCAAAATTTAAATTACCATAATACCTCAGAAAGAAGTGGCAAATCTTCATGGACACTGCTAAACTGCAAGAAGTGATTCCAATAATTAGTGTATGTTTACCATGTAATTACTGTCTTTCTAAATCCCAAGGGGACAGTATGTGAAGTAAAGTATTACATAAAGTATTCATTCAGTTCAAAAAAATTATCTGAATGCATACTGAGTTATGAGCCCTTAAAAGCTCTTACTTACATTTCAAATATGTGTGTCTGACTTAACCAGCTTATAACACAATAAACCAAATCATTATGGACTGCTGACTATAAAAAAAAAAAAAGCAATCTGTTAAATTATTTTTATTATGACAATTACAATAATTTCTTTCATGGGGCATGCTACCAGTTGTGCAGGCTACGATCTGAATAAGAAACAGCATCAGTTGAACTACTGATGCAATAACATTCATCTGCAATTCCACACACATGCACTCTGGGCTTCAAGTATTGTACAAGATATGTTTGAAGCCAAAACCCTGAAGATGGTTTAAGCTCACCATCAGCTTAAGTGATTTATTGATGATTATTAACTATTTACTTAATGCTTAATCACACTTATTTGTAATAAACACCCCCAGCAAGGTTTTCTACTTTCCAAAACACACACATGGTTTCTGCAGTTTCATATTTATAACGGCTTCTTTTTGAAGACTCTGAAATTGCCTGACATCTCAGGTAAAATTTTTGGAAATTTTCGAGAATCTACTCATCCTTCTGGAGCTTTTCTAGACTTTTAATGATAATTAAGGATTTCTAAGCAGTCTCAAAAAGAGAACAGCCATGGCACCTCTTCTCCCTTGCCCAGTCGCTGGGGAGAAAAATGTATGGAATGTATTTAACTAATGCAATTGAACTTTTTTATGAGAAAAACCCACTTCATCATCTTGAATTACTTATTTATAATGAGTTACTTGTTCAGCACTGGCCAAAATAAAGTTTATCCACTTACGAAGAACTGATCGAGTCAGAACTCTTAGAATTCTGTTGCAATACTGTTAATCTCTTATTGTTAATTCAGCAAGTTAAGAGAAAGGAAGCTGATTTTAATTCATTTAACAGAATCCCAAAGACAAGATTGTTCTGTTATGAACAAATGCTTCAAAGATTTTCTGCCAGTCCTGTTTCCTCTCCAGCTGGGAATAAAGTTTTCTTCCCTATTAATACAAGTCAATCATTCTCTTCCTCAAATTCATCTTTGAAGTTTCCAGTAAACTCAATGTTCCTTTAATGAACACATATTTCTTTTTAGTACATAGGAATTCTTTCTTATTAAGGGATATTTTAATTCATATTTGTTGGTTAAGGTTAGAAAAGTTCAACTGTAAGTTTCATATGACAAGTACTAAAAATACTGGGAATGATGGATGATACCTATACACACATGATGGTCAAAGGATGTTGTCCTGCTACTTTTAAGAAGATAGCCATGTTCTGCAGTTGCAAAATACCTATTCATCTTGGAATTTGGATACTGTACACTATGTTGTGAGGTGATGTGTGATATTTTCACCAAAATCCTCTGAAAGGTGGTAGATGTAAAAGAAGATGTCTGATGCTAGTAACAGAGAACAACAGCCAGCTGTTCTACACAACAATCATTTAACCTCACAAATTAGAGCAACAATGTAATTAATTTCCATAAAGATAAGCACTGAAGGCCTAGCAGCAGTCTTGTCTCTGGAATTCAATTTTAACATGAGAACATACTGGAACATAGAAGAGTGCCAGTATTTTGGTTTATACTACAAAGGTGGTAACAGAGTACCTCTTGTCATAAACAACCTGTTTGATTAACAGTTTAATGGGGCAGACTGCCCTCACTGTGTCTAGCCTCATCACCCTGAGTCCTTACACACTCTCTCCAAACTCTCCTCTGGGAAGAGCAAGTTTGCCATATTTTAATCTGATATTAGTCTTCAAGCATAAATAATACATGGAGATGAGCTAAAATGTCTCATTGATTAAAATTCTACACTGTGAGCTTGTCACATTTCAATGTGCAAATTGCTTCTGTCTGGCCTGCATTCAGAAGTCAGTAATCTAAATATATGTACACACTTGCTTGATTTTAAGTTTAGCATCACAGCTGAACCACAGATTAGAATCAGAAGAGATTTTTCTCTACAATGAATTTTTAAGTAATGATGTATCTGGTCAACTGATTACCTAACGAGATGACTGTATTACATGATGTGGCTGCCTTCACACAGCTGTGAAGAGCTCAGCCAAGTCTTGGGTTGAAAGCTATGCCTTAGGTTTCTACCATGGTTTGCAGCACTTTAACTATAGCTATAGTCCTCAGAGAGCCCAGGAAATCAGCAAAATGGAAAGGCCATAGATACCAAATTTGCATAGTAATAGCTTTTTACATGTTTACAAGCAATTCTTAAACACCAAATGCATCTAGGTAGTTTCCTTGGGAAGGAAACACAAAAGTCATCTCTAGTAACAGCAAGGATTAATTATTTGTCCTCACATATTTATGATTAGTACTGCAGAGACTGCACATAAAGTACAAAGGTGGTCAGGGAATAATGCTATGTGTTGCCATGCCTCATGCTCAAAATGTTTGGATTTCAAAGTCATATAAACAATGTTCAAAGACTGAAATGTTTCCCTTGAAAGCAGTGGTCAGACTTGCATAGGCACCTTTAGAGAAAAGGGATGTTAGAGAATCCATGCATTTGTCCTGGCAGGGTAACCCATTTCTTAAAATTGCCTCAGAAGGAGAAATTATTTCAAAGTGACTTCTGCTATTTGAAACAATATGTCCATAAAAGCTCCTCTTTTAGGAGTTCTTTTTTATTTGCAAGGCAGATAACCAGATTATTTTCTAGAGTAAGAAAGTATCCAATGAATTCAATAATCCATCATATTGAGCCAAAAGCTCAACAGAAAAAATACAGTCCTGTCTTGACCAGAATCATATTTAAATATACTGCTGTGTGAAGAAGAATCCTCTCTCAGGAAGGCACACTGATTGAAACCTGATAATGGAAGTAATAGCATGAATGGCCACCAGCAAAAGAAACTGGAGGAAAAAAAGGCATGTAAACCACTGTCATTCTTTCTGCCAAGAGCAGAAGAAAAGGAATGCAGCAACATTCATTTCTCATGAGAGTATTTTTCAGTTTACTGGTGCTAGTACCGAGTCTTTTCTTCCTTAACATAAGTTACGAACAACTGATATTACCCTTAACTGGTGAACATAAGGCAAAGATTGGTAAGGTCTCCATGCTTACCTCATAAAAAATAAAAATCCACCACACAATCACACAGCAATAGCAAAGAACTATGAGATGCAATTCTTCTAAGAATTAAGGTTAGTAAAACAAAATTATTCTTGAAGTATTATTTTCTATGGCTCAATCTTTAAAAAATGCATACTTTTGCTTTTTAAATTTTACTTCATGCTGCCAACTGACAGTTTTAAAGAAAATATGGCACCTGCAGAGACATCTTTCCAAATGAGAATTTTAAAAAACATTTATTTGATATGTTAAAATATTTGTTACTTAGTTATCATTACATGCTTATATAATGGAGGGAGGAGAAGCTACTCAAAACATTGCACTAGATCTGTTTATGAAAAAATCTAACATATATAATATCTGTAGCCCAAAACCACACACACACACAAATCCATAAACAAACAAACAAACAAACAAGCAAACAAAAAATGGCAGATAAATGTCTGCTGGTAATTTCAGATTATACATGTCACATTCTGGCATGTGCATCATACTGATATGCACAATAATTTCATGTTTATCCATTTAGCTGTATGCAGTGGGTGACAGTGCACAAAGCAAGAACCATTTCAGAGAGGCAAATTGCATGGAAATAAAGTCTTTTTCAATTGCCCAGAATTTTCTGAGGATCAAGGCCATGTACTCTGACAGACAGCTACAAGGAAGGTAGGACTGATCTGTAGCAATGCACACATGCTGCATTGACCCAGGTTATTAAGATAATGATAGAGTAGCTATTTCAACATTTTCAATGAATGAATAACCTGAATTTTCCACACTAGTAGAAAATACTAAGGAGAAAATGGTAAGTAACCTCACAGTAAACTGACAAACAATATAGCTATAAAGGGGTTTTGGCAGGCAGTTGTCAACTCCATAACTGTTGTCATTGCCAGTTATCAAGACACAAATCAAAGATACCTAAAAAGCATTAAAGTAATTTGCAGAAGATGAGTGTTTGCCTCTGTTGGAGTTCATAGGAATGACTTGAATCCACCACACTTTACAGGAAATGGCAAATCTTGAAAAAAGGTAATAATTTAATTTTTGTTTTTAAATCCTTCTTACATGTTGCATAATTTCTGCTAAGATTAAGCAAGACTTTGTTTCACGAAGGCTATATACTTACATCTCTTCAAAACACCAAATGATATCTAGCCTGCAAAATTATCACAGTTTATTCCCAGGAATCAGATCCCTCAGAAGGAAAAAACCTTAATGACTGACAGCAATGCATGCAGAATCCTAGTGACACTAGTCCTTTAACAGCAAACACATTCCTCTAGTTTTCTAGAAGCTTCAAAACCTGTCTGACCTGAATTTATTTTATGGACCTGACAGAAGAGCTTTCCCCTCCCTCCACTCCTGTGAATAAGCAGAATACCTCAATAATACAAGTATTTTAAACCCTGCTTTACATGTGATGAAAGGTTAACAGCACCAGAAAGCCCAGTTCTGAAACAGGCAACACAGCATACTATAGCACAAGGAAAGAAAAACAAAATCCTGGATGCCTTCTTTCAAAATGAAAGAAAGTACTGCAAAGACTCTTTCAAGAGGTCAGTTAAAACATGCTCTTGCCCTTTATAAAGTTGTGAGGGAAGTCCATGGCAGTGTGGCCAGACATGCACGTGTGTGTTTGCCTCCAGAGGCAATTGCATCTGCTATAGATTACAATTTCCCATAAGCAGCATGCTCTCTGTTGATGTGAATATATAATCTATATAATTTTGGAGAAGTTGCTAGTGAGCTACCACAAACACCAGTCTCCTAGCTCTAACATAATGTAGTTTGGGAATACGAGTCCAAGTAGTCCATGCCTGGTTGCAGATGCCACCCTATACTGACAACCCTACCCATCTGCTGGAGGTTGCAATCTCTGGGAAAGGATGGCCAGCATATTTCAGCATAAGTTAGCATACCAGGCTGTGAACTGCGATGAGGGGGAAGTCGACTTTCATTTCCTTCAACCATCCCTGCTAAAGAAACATAGCTGACAGCTGGAAGAGTAACTTCTTAAATCAATTCAGCGTGAAATTCCAGAGCATTGCTCTTGGTGCCCTCTAAAACTAGATGGCTTTAATCACCAGCTGGCTGAGTTACTGTAAGTAGATAGACAAGGTGGCATGCTTGGTGTTCCCTCTTGTTATCTCTTTATACAGCAGTGTCTGCAGGAGACCAAGTATTCATTAACTCCTGCCACAGTTAGCCAACAAATGCTTCCTGCTGCTTGCAAGGGGCTGGCTAGCTCTTTAATCTTTGCTAGAAAAGAAGGATGATTAACAAAACACGCTGTAAATACGCACAATTTGAGCCCATTTTTCATTGCCAGGTGAAGCCTAGAAGTCCAGTCTAATTGTTTGGCAGCACGCTGCTAACACTGCCTCAGAATTTAGCATCTTTCCCATAAAATACCTGGAAAGGTTTTCAGGCACTCAGATTGAGCTGCTGTACAATGTTAGAATAACGTGTAACCCTACTGGAGTCTGAAGCACTGTCTCTGTGAAATATTTTTCAGCACAGGAGGCTCTGCCAGAGAAACAAACTATCAAATCCCCAAAAAGATACACTTTCATTTTTTCTTCTCCCATAAAGATACAGAAGACTTTCGTTTTTCCCTGAAATAATTTTTCAAAGTTTTGATGACTTTAATTAACCAAATGAGGTAAAAGAATGTTTTTCAAATCCATTTTACTGTGAGACATAGGCATTTTACTGTGAGACATTTACAGGAGTCAGTGACTTGTGGAAGCTGTTACTGTGAGATACAGAATTACTGAGCTGAAGAATAATACTTGCCACAGCTCTGGCTTTAATATTTGAGGGTGAGGGATCACCTGTGCTGACAGTGGCTGCACTCAGCATGACTAGGAAATAGGAATAGCTTCTCTAGCATCCATTCATTTTTACAGGTTATAAGACAGATGCTTTTATGAGCACTGGGATAAATGAAATTTATTTTCTAAACTGATTTGTCCTCTTGTGCTTGACTGTCTCTTTCAACAGAATTGCATAAAAGTAAAGAATATTTCTCAAAGAACCCACACTGAAAAACAAATGAGAGAGGCACAAAGAGATTAGTGTGGTCTCTCTACAGGATGGGTTTCACTGAGTTTGTGTCTTGGTGGATACCCAAGAAGGAATGCTTTGGGCACAGCTCTGAGACAGCAGACCCAGATGATCCGCACCACCAGGCAGGGGGACCTTCTCCGTTCCTTAGCCTGCACCATGCAATCCCAGATCCTCCTTACAGCTGGCCCTCAGGAACAAACTGATTTGACTCACTAATCTAGCAAAAGTCTTGTTTTCTTTGGTTTGGTGCAGTTTGGCTATGTAATAGCTAAGCTGGCTCACTGTGCAGACAGGCAATCTGCAGAGGCGATAAAGGGAAGAATGGGGACAGCACCACCTCTTTGGGCAGGGCAGCAGGAGTCAGTAAGAGAAGGTGGCTGAGAGGATGCCAGAACTAACATGGACATCACCAGCTTTCCTGACCAAGCAAAAAAAGGTCTAATAAAACATGTATTACAGTACCCGGGGCCAACCTATAATGTCCTTTTTAACTGCACCACCCAAATCAGGAAAACCTCAATGGTTCAGCAGAGGTTGATCATTCTCCTTTCAAGTGTCTCTCATCTTTGTCTTCCTGGTGCAGCCAAAGAGGGGGTAGAGCACAGATTGCTCTGCACACTGTAAAATGGCTTCCCCAGCCCTCAGCACTGACAAACAAGCAGAAAGTCACAGGGATGGGCTCTCTAGATATCTTCCAGGAATGTTTTCCTCTCAAACAGGCCAGTCTCAGGGCCAATGACCCCCTGGCAAACATGAAGCCAATTTTTGACTGGATTCTGCTGAATAATCTGTGTAGGGAGAATGCGCAGGGCCATGCGATGGGAGCGGCTTGGGGGTGGGAGGCCTACAAAAGCCCAGATGTGGTGAACAGCTGTAGGATCCGGCTCATTTGCAGCTTACGATTTTGTGTCCAACTTAAGCTGGATGGAAACCAAGTCATTTGTCAGCAAAATGTAAACCACTGTCTCGCCACATTTGTGGGCACACAAATAGCCACACTGTTCCTGTGCCTTCCTCCAAAATGTTGCACAGGGCTTTTTAACCTATGTGGGGCCAAATAAGTCTTCCCCCCTTTTCTCTCTTCTCCCCGCCAGCTTCGCAAGAGCTAACATGGGAGGACTGGCTCAAACATGAAATCTCGGGGGAAGGGCTGCACTTCCAGTGGGCAGCTGGACTGTGTGATTTCGGGTAATGCCATCTCCTGTGCTAAAAAGATCACATCAACCTGCCACACTGAGGGCTTTAAAAATGCTCCCCAAAACTTTCTCAAAGGGCTTTCTGGAACACAAAAAGACCTAAAGAATCATCCTACATATTGTTCTAGATTATTGCTTTCTTTTGTCAGTCAGAATTAGACCCAGAAGTTATTATTTATTTGTTTTCTAAATTGTTATGGGGATGAAAGCCTTCTGTCATCCAGACTTTTAAAATCAGAGGTACCATGGATAAATTAAACAGGTATGAAGTTTTAAAAGCAGTTTTTTAAAAAAGCAGGTATTGATACATTAAAACTTAATAGCTCTTTTCAAGACATTGCATTTCATAATCAAAACCTCCTTAGAATTTTCATTAAAAAATGAAATCGCTGATCCAACAAACCATAACAGCCACAAATTGGGTCTGGAAATAAATACTTATGCATAAAAACCTACTTATTAATATTCTGACGAGGCTGAGACATGTATTTGAATGAAGAAAAGGCACTCCACAAATTTAAAAAACACCCAGTAGCAACAGAAAAACTATTGACTTTCATGCGAGAATACCCAAGTGGCTTGAAAAGTCATCTCAAAGGTGGCCATTAATGGCAAAAGTGACTTATCAAAATTGGACAACTTGTTTCTTTTTGTCACTGAGGTTGGGAAAAAGTAGGAAAAAAGAGATTCCAGTAAAGGTATCACGATACTCTGTGGGGAAAACACACACAAAACAAAAAAACAACCCTACAGTTTTTTATACTCTTGAAATTGAGATCTTGACTGCAGCAAACCTGTTAATAGGATGCCTGGAGACAACAAAGCAAGAAATATTTTCTCACTCTTGTCAAGACCAGCCTTTTTAAACACTACTTATGAAAAATCAAGCTTGCCTACCCAGTAGGGTTCTCCTCTCAGGATCCCTCCAGCCCAGCACAGCATCCTTTGCTGGAGAGCTACACCACATCCTCCTGTCCCAATGAGACTATGGTAAAACATTGTGCCGCAGGGAATCCTCAGGAATTAATTTCCTTTCCTTCTTCTACAAGACGCCCAGGGCTGTTATGCGCTTCAGCCTTCCCACCTGAATTAGCAGGTTCTGGATCTGCAGCAGTGGCTGGAAGTAGCACTGTAGGAAATCAGCAGCCACAGCCCAGAGGGAGGTGCTGGCCCTAATCTCCTTCATGGTCTCTCCCAGAAAAGTGCAGCACCACGGGGCACTCAGCAACTGCCTAAAGGGGCTGTGGGAGGAAGAGAGTAGAGGACAAATAGGAGATAAGCAGGGTCTTCATGGTCTTGCAAAAGCAAGAGCCCAAGCTACACAATGTGAAGAAGGAGGGATGTTGCGAGCCTAAGTTGTGTGGTGGACATAGACTCCCAAGCAGCTGGCAGCTTGTGACTTCTGGGGCAGGACAGACACTCTTTCTCTGCCCTCAGGTCTGAATGGACAGGACTGGTTCTGTGACGTAATAACCTGGGATGAGGAGCAAACTCCGTGAAGTGGGGTTTCAAGGCCCACAAGGCCTTAATGAAGTATGGACACCATAAAGAGAGGCTGGATAACAGTGGCTGGAGATTCCCTTCTGTAGGGCTCAAAGGCATCCATCTACTGATGCAAGATGATGTCATGGGAGATGGTTTATTTGTGGGGTGCCAAATTTGGGGTGATGAAAAACTGAAGCTCCTGTAGCTACAGCTATCACCCCTTGTTGCTCATCCCTGTAGGCAGAGACCTGGAATACATGACGAATCTCTATGGAGCTCTATGGGTAAAGGCTGGAGTCCAGGCAATGCTCTCCTTGATTCTAAATGCAAAAGGGAAAAGCCCAGGTAGGAGTGCATAACTCCTGCTAATACACGTCTGGCTGCATGACTGGTATCTCAGGAGAGATGTGGCTTTTATGACCATGGAACTCTCTTGAGCAATAGAAACTATGAAAGAGCCACCTAAGAAAACGGAACAATGAAGAATTGTTGCCCTTTACATGAAAGGAACACTCAAATGTGTGGAGCTCATTTATGGGATGGACAATAGCCTGGGTGAATGCTTGTGGCTTGGCATAAAAAGAGAGACCAGTAAGGGTGGCACTGTGAGGGGAGGTTATTGCAGACCACGCAGAGAAGTTGATGAAGTCTTCTGTAAACAACTCTAGGAAGTCTCAAGACCACAGATCCTAGTTGTCAAGGGAGACTTCAACCTCTCTGAACTCAGAGGGAAAGGCAGCCCAAAACAGATTTCTGGAAGGTGGCAGGGACAATTTCTTAAGACAAGTGCTAGATGGGCCACAAGGGATGACACTCTCATAGTGGTTCTAAAGGATATTGTTGTATGTGTTAGTGAGATGAATTAGTACCCAGTAATATGCATATCTAAAAAAATTATCAAATATATATACATATATGGTTAGATCCACACTACATTTCACATACACGTGACTTGCTCCTTGCCTTCAAAGAACTTCCATGTGTGTTCCAGAAACGTGGTTTAAATCATATGTATGGGTACACAAAAACAGGAAGAGATTCTTAAACTGAGTGTAAAATCCAGGCACTTTCTTTTTAAAAAAGCTGCCATCTTATCTTCCAATTATCAATTTCAAAGCCAACAAATCAGGCTATGTCACATAGCAAAAGGAAGACATCTATTCAATATTTAGTTATGTAACTTCAGTATGGAATACAATTAGCAAAACTATCCCCTCTTCAAAGCCTTGAAAACAGTCACAAGCGCAAGCATTACTTTAAAATGAGAGCAAGTCACAAACAGCAAACAAACTACATCTTATCAAGGCTTACATCAAGCCCTCATTGTTAGAAAACACAGCTGTTAAGCATCACCTGAAGTAATTTACCTATGAAACTCAAGTAGTTTAAATTAGCCAAGTCCTCAAATAGACTTGCATACCCTCTAATCATGACACTGAGTATCAGAGGGTTCTCAGGGTTGGTAATCTACATAATTTCCCACTTGTAGTCAAGAAACTCAGACCTCATTTGAAGTATTTTTTATTATTATTGGCATTTCTTTAAAAGAACACCTTTCTGCCAAGAGGGATAAGAAAACCCCAGCTAATGTTTTCAAATGTTAAGCCAAATAACACATGTTCATTGGACAGGAACTACCTCTCTTTTGAGGTATCTTCACAAACTAGACTGAGTTGCCTCTGGAGAACAAGGCATGAAACAGATCCAAAACACACAACCATGTGCAGTGTCAGCAGTTACCTGGTGGGAACAGTGCAGACCCTGCAATAGGAGCCTTGTAAAGTGGCTGTTCAGGAAATGCACCTGCAACAGCTGTGCCATACTGCCAGAAACCATCCCCTACACTCTCTGCAGACCTGCTACCTCTTGCTTTTAAGCAGTTCTTAAGAGAAGCCAGCACGAGATTTCATTTCACTATAGTGGTGTCCAGGTTTTCATTAGAAATTTTGATGGTGTCAGAAGGCAACAAGAGATTGCATGATCAGACAGACAGTGCTGGGACAGACAAGGCTCTTTTCCACTCTGCTTTCTCAATAAAAATTTCAAATACTGGAATTCCATGGATATTATTAAATACACATCCAACTGAACTACATGAGTTCCACTACCTAAAACTCCATCCAAAAGCAAGCCACTGGATGACAGCGGGTCTCATCTCAAACAGTTTTTTGTAGAGGCCACACCTGTACTGATCTCAACTTCAAAGACTATACCTTACTTTGACAGAAAATGAAGCTCCAGAGAAAATAACAAAATTTAACCTTCTGAATTATTTCTCCAAAATTAAGGGATTTATTGGCTGACCATAATGCAAGAGATGAAGTATATCTGAGAATGGTCAGAAGAATATACGAGAACTGAATTAATTATGGACTTACTTGGGAGAGAAAGAAAATACTTGAAGAGCTCATTTTCACATTAACCTAATTGGGAGATGTATGTATTGCAGTGGGGATGCATTTTTCTCCTGATGGGAGAGTGTCAGTCAAAGTCCCACCACATTCTTGGTAAATACCACCATGAATCAAGGAAGGAAAAAGCCTGCAGTTTCACTTTTTCAATGGGGTTTTTTGTTGCTGTTGCTGAGTCTGAAGGCAGGCTCCAAGGAAAATGAAGACTTAAATGAAAATTTTTTTTCAAAATAGATAGACACCTTTGAAAGCAAGAGAGGCAAATTACAGCTAGGGCCCAGAGGGAAACTTGGCTCATTCAGCACTAAAGGGAACAATGCATCTTTGTGCAATGGAAACAGATTCCATCAGTCTGCTTTGGAGGAGAGCACAGTTACCTCTTACACCACGGCACAGAGAGGAAAGAAAACAGATCTTTACAGCCTTATTCCATGGAAGGCATCCTCTGAACACAGTGCAGACTGGAGGCATTTTCAGTCCTTCCTCCTCTTCTACAGGGATTAGCTCCTACACCTTCCACACCTCTGCTAGAAGTGACCACTCTTGGCATGGAAGTGCTTTTTGTAGTACTTCACAGATGCTAGAGCAAAGGCATACAGACAGCTCAACAGACTGCTGTGAATCTTCAGCCTCATCAACAGATGAGGCTGAAGATTCACAGCAAGGTCCTGGCAGCACTCTCTGCTTACACTGCTGATGTGTCCTTGCTCCACAGCCCATCATCAGCTGTGCTGCATGGAAGCAACTCAACTCATGAGAAGGCTGCCAAAAAATAGAAGGAAAAAAGCCCAGGCTGGATCAGTTCTGTGAAAAACGATTAAAAGAGTACAAAGGAAGGATATGTGTCTGTATGGTTTTGTCTCACGCACACAGACAAACAGACACAGGACAAAAATTTTGTCCTACAAAAAAGCAGTTTGATTTGGTGGTGAACTTCACAGGGGACAGAGGAGAAGTCAGAAAAGCTGAAAATTCTCCCTCTGGTTTTGCTCATGAAGGATACAGAAAATTGTCAAATTCCTCCTTCTGCAAGTACCACCACATAGTGGCCTTCCAGTTCACAACACTTCATGAATCACAGAATCTTTAAGGTTGGGAAGAACCTCTAAGTTCACCAAGTGCAACAGTTAACCCAGCACCACCACGTCCACCACTAAACTGTATAGACAAGTGCAACATCTACATGCCTTTTGCATACTTCCAGGGATGGTGATTTCCCTGGGCAGTCTGTTGCAATAACAGATCACACTTTCAGTGAATAAATTATTCCTAAGATGCAATCTAAACCTTCTCAGGTGCAATCTGAGGTAATTTCCTCTCATCCTGGCACTTGTTACCTGACAGAAGAGACTAACAATCCAATGAATTACCTCCTCTTCTGAATCCATATTCATGCATGCCTGTACCATGCTGGAAGAGCACTCTAGTCTAACTAGACTATAAGAAGACCAACAAATCCTTTTATATCATTACCCTGACTTAATTCTCTGTTGATGACTGCATTTGTTGTATCTTGAGGTTCTCCAGAAAACACTGGTTGGAGGTTTGTGGACCAACTTATCATAGTACCAAGTTTGTTTTCGGCACACTTGCTGTACTCCAGCCACCAAGGTCTACACTGAGGTGAGCTCAGTGTTCATCTTCTCTAAAATAATCTGTTCTCTGAACATTCAGAGTGCAAATTGTGGCTACCAGCTGTGACAAATCCTCTTGGATCCCATGACCACACCAGAGCTAAGAATGCACACAACACCACAACCCTCAGTTTGAAGTACACACTTCCTTGACTATGTTCTTACCCAACTTATTCAACCACAGACCAGGAGAAAAGATTTGCCATGATGCAAGTCACAGGCACTAGTCACAACTTGTAGCCAGACACCATCTCCCAGCTTCAGTTCCACCACTGGAAGCAGTGACTGTCTTCAACACAGTGCTTGTCCAGACTCCTGTGGATATTACCAACCTTCAAAGCTTCCAGCACAGCCATTTGGATGATGCTCCCTCCCTTGCCTGTATCTGCCAAAACCAGCCAGGTGTGTGAAGACCTATTATTTAAACTGTTCAAACTATCCCTGCTAATTCTGTCCAGCTGATGGAGTTGCCAGAAGAGGAGCTGTGATCTGCCCAACACCTCCTGATGTCAACTCTTATGTCTTTGCAGGATGAGAGAAGAGTAAAAGCAAAACTAGATGTTCACCTCCATGACCAAAGGCGAACACCTCTGACCATCAGCCAGGGAATGCTGGCAGCACAAGATGTGTTATATCTTCAAGCAGAAATGGAAGGGAACAACTGCAAAATCAATGAACTGAGGTGCAGAAAAGATCTGAATTGCTTGGGTGTTCAGACAGAGCAACTGATGCATGACACCTTCCCTAGGGCAGAATGAGGAGACTATGGAAGGACTTAAGCTTATACCAGCTACCTCAGGTAGACCACAAATACATAGGTGGTTGTGGATCCTACCCTTTCTAATTGGAAGGGTTGTGGGGGGAAAACAGTGTGGGGAAGGCACAGGGTAAAGAAAAAATAAACTTTATTAATTGAAAAAAGGAATAGAAGCTGAATAGTCCTGTATACTAGTAATCTTGACATAAACAACTTTCCCCCCAAATCCCCCAGATCTGCTTCTGGGACAATCCTGTTCTCTCTCCAAATACTTGTATTTCTTACAGCAATGCCCCTAGCCCCCTATAAGAGGAAGAACTGCTGGTGTCACAAAACCTATAAGCAGTGGAGTGGTGAGGAAGCAATTAAAAACAGAACAAGTGTATGTACTGGGAGAGAAAGTGTTCAGTGCTTACAGCCCAG
The DNA here is from genome assembly GCF_041296385.1 of Aphelocoma coerulescens. Lineage (NCBI taxonomy): Eukaryota > Metazoa > Chordata > Aves > Passeriformes > Corvidae > Aphelocoma > Aphelocoma coerulescens. Next base: position 21,402,406 of record NC_091014.1, read on the forward strand.
AGAAGGTCATAAGTGACAGTGGCACATAACCAAAGAAATGATAAATGCATTTGGCATCTGCATTAACTTCTTCTTGGTAAAATCCCATGAAGATTTCTGCTGGTTTTATTACCATGTGTGCACAAATCTGAAACACACATGCTGTATTGATTTGATCCACAGCTACAGTGCTTTTATGTATCTGCTTTTGCTCAGTTCTGAGGCCCCATTGCTTCCTCTTTTTTCCTGCAGAAGTAAAAACCTTCTCCCTTTATTACAAGCAAAACTCTTCCTGAAAAGTAATTCTGTTTACTCAGAAATGCTTCCCAGCCTTTACACTTCAAGAGCAGAAAGCAGTAAGTTCTGTGAAAGATTTAGACTGAGGGAGAGTTTTGGAGAGAGAGCACTGCAGTGCTTAGGCTCATTTCTCACACACCATTTCAATGGTTGGTCCACACCAACCACACCAGCATGATGAGTATGTGCAGGGCTCCTCTGCTTCCCTGCTCTGTGGTTTCAGTTTCTACATGGATGACTATAACTATAAATGTATAATTGGTTTGAAAAATAATCTTATCCAGGGCAAATGGAAAACCAAAATCATCAACATCAACCCAAAATGAAGGGTTCTGCTAAAAATAACTGTGGTATTTCTGGTTTTGCCAAACCCAGTATTTTCAAATAAGCTGGGGACTAATCTATCTCAGTGGCCACTTCCTGAGCTTGAAGACAGATAGCAACAGTCTCCTGCTCCTTACAATCTAAAACCAGCAGAATGAAATTACTAAGTGCAGACAATTAAAGTGCTCCATGATAAACTTACCAATGGCGGTAATGAAACAGGCAAGAATCACACCAAGTATAGACCACTGTTCTTTAGAAGACCCATAAAGAACAGTTGAAATGGAGGAGGAGGAGACTGGAGAGGCAGGAGGACTGGAAAAGAGTCAAGAGGGAACCAAAGTAGCAGAGATTTTCTTTTCTGAAGCCTGAGGGGCAGAACTAGAGGGATGGGGAACTCAAAGCTCCTTAACTGTTAGGAGACTATAGCAACAGAAGAAGTAATAGCTTTCCCCTCTGAGCACTTGGAATAAGACGGAATAATAAAACTTTTAGGTATCTACTGGCAAGGCAAAATTCACAGTGAATAGGCAGCATTTAGCCCTCAGATATGGGCCAGGAATGATGGCACAGCATTACCTCCCCAAACATCTGCCTCCTGGGAGAGTCGATAGTGTGCCACCCAGCTTCCTCAGAGGCAGGAAAGTTGCTGCTTTCCTCCTTGTCTGTTTCTTATTTCACTCTAGAGTTTTATCAAACTCAGAAACTGCCAAAACCCCAAGAACTTTCAAAATGGAACTCAGAAATTTAAGAAAAACAAAGGTTTGATCTCCACAGCACAACTGTTATGCAGAAGTGCATTTTAGGTTATTTTTTAAAAATTAGTATCTTCAGAAGTGTGTTTAAAATGAAACCTCATAGCTTCCTAATTGAAGTGTGATAGTTTGACTATTAATGCAACAGAAAAAAATAGCTTCCTCAAAGCGTTTTTTCCATGGGTCACATGAAAAGAAAGAGCAAAGGCTGTTTTTTATAAGTAGTATTTGGTAGCAAATCTTAAAAAAAGTCTAATACCCAATTATCTTATTTGAAGACAGGAACAGCTGGTATGTTTTAGTGAAGATAAACATCCAGAGTCTATCCTTGCTGTTTGAGAGTTCATCTTTTTTCTTCACAGGCTTTTCTGAAATTAGCCAATGCCTTATTCGCCTGCAGAAGAGGAAGCTGCTGCTAAGCATCAAGTAATTAATTCTTAAGTTCCCAGGAAGGTAATATTAAATATGCTTATCTATATATTTTTGTGAATTACATATGCATGGAAAAGATAGGAATTGTGATGAAACTGTTCTGTTAGGGGAAGGGAAGGGAAGGGTGCAAGATTCCTCTATTTTAGGGCTTTTTTTCAGAAAAATGTTAAACAACGCAAATAAAGAAAAAAGCCCTGCTAGTAAGATGAGCTGTCACACCTTCTGGAGAAGTGTATAAATGAGCATTTTAAAACAGAAGACTTTGTAGACACAGATCGTGTTTTCCACATCAACTGCAACTTTTCCTTTTGTAATTTATACTGTAGTTTGAAAATGCCAGTTGAAGGGTTATGCAAACTTCTGCTGTGAAACAAAAACTGGAAGGTGCTTCCACATTTCTCTCTAAATTAAGATGAAGCAAAGAGATTAAAAGCATTCTAATTAATGGAATTTCTTAAAAGCCTTCTTTTCAATGAAATTGTTGTTCCATGGGTTCCTTCTGTGATCAGCTTTATATTCTTGATTGAATATCTCAGCTTGTTTTTTTCCTACTGATCAAAACCACACCCACAAAGGTCCCCCATGTTGATGGACTATTATTTCAGATGCCAGTCTTCAGTGCCCATATCCAAGTTGTTAGCATGAGCAGTTCCTAGGCCCCACATGGCTCATGGCTATTGAAGAATGAATGAATCACACTCATTCACCGTGTTCCTCTTGGAGGTTATACATGTCTCTGTTACAGGAACGCTAGAATTTACTCCATGCTTTCCTGTGATGTCCACCCCAAGTAGCCAGTAGCAGGGACCCCAGTGGTAAAAGTCCTCCCTTACCCCCTCATGCCACAGGCCAGGATCTTGCACATCTGCACGCTGAGAACCTGGCAGAGTCCCTGCCTGCCTTGTCTCCCTTGTTCTTTACACCATCTCTCCTTCTTTCTGCAGAAGGCTGTCACAGCTTGGTTCACATCCATGCTCTGTGGCTCCTGTTGGAAAGCATAAGGCCCAATGAAGAGTGTAATGCAACTAGTAGTGTGAGCAGCTGCTTCCTACCACGTGCCTGCCAGCAGATATAGGTGAGGAAGCCAAGAATGTATGTGTGTAGAGGCACATATGTTACCACTCTCCTTCCTATTGTCCTCCCTGGCCAGCTAGGTCAGAAGTCAGCAGCAGGGGTGCTAGCAGGGTTTGAATGGGGTACAGCAGGATTGAGGGCTTGGGGCCAAGGGATCTGCAAGAGGCAGCATTTCCTGGCTCCCATGGGATTCGCCTAGAGACAAGGCATGATGGCCTCCAACAGCATGATGTCTCTTCAAGGGACAAGATTTCTCTACTCTTGAGTTTACAGGCATAGCCTTTATGGGTCAGCCTCTCATTTGAGAAAGCAAAACCTGGCATAGCCCTCTGAAGAGACTGCCAACCTACAGCTGCTAATTTATGAATTACTAATTCATAAATGTAGAGCTTTGGGGAGGTCTCTTTGTCAGAAAAGCAGCAGAGACTGTCTTTTTCTGACAAGCAGAAGCAGTACAGCAGAGAGTTAGAGGGGTTATGAGACACACCCCACTCCCTGGTCTCCAGCACTCATATGTGTGGGTTTTAAATCTGGTGTGGTTTTTTTTGTTTTTACAATGATTCAGAGGCACCACTCAGCTGCCTGCCCTGCTAGACTTAGGACTACTGCAGCACCTCATGAATATCAATCTTCTCCCCCTCTATTCACCTTCATCAAATGAACATCAAAGACTCTCCTGAAGTGCTTGGGAGGGAAAGTTAACATTTACTGTATATTAAATGTGAACTGGATACACCTCAGTTCACCTTTGCTTTTACATACAGGTCAGAAGGTTGAATCATACTGAGACAGGACTGACCTACTCAGGTTTTGCTCAAGTTATTGAGGTCGCCTAGTTATTCCTTTTAAGCCAGACTCTTAAAGACTCTGGTACACAAGGCTGCAGGGGAGCTTCAATGTTTCTGAAAATCTCATTAGGCATCTAGCTGTAATCTGAACCCACAGCCTTAGCATACAAATATTTGACCTTTCATTACTAGAGCCATGTTGTGCAGAGGAGATGCTATTGTGAGAGCTCTGCCCTGTCTCCTGTGAACATTCTCAAATAGCTACATTACACATCCTGAGGTGCTGAGAAACTCCTGCTCTGCAAGGAAGAGAGAACAACAGGTAAGACTTAAAGAGGGATCCTTTCAGCTTCTAGTACCTGGGATTAGACATGCAATCATTCTGGGTTCTGAAAAAATTCAACACTTCCTGAAGCTTAGAACCCTTTATTCAAAATTAACTGCATGGCTCTGTACACAACTGAGGCATCTTTTGCATAGCCAGTCCCTCTGCCAGCAGCTGACTAAGCCTCAAGAATGGAGGGAAAGAAAACAGAAAGAAGCAGGCTGGATTTTTGCCTTGTCTGCCAGACTTCTCGCTAAGATTGAAAGCTTGACTTGCAAGGAATCAGTTTCCTTGCAAGAACATTTTTAAGGCAGAGTACAGCAAATGCTAGTCCCCAGTCCTGCAGCAGCAGCTTCTGCTAGGGCAGACATAGGGATCATAAAATGGAGGGAAAAAAGTAAATAAAAATCTTGATTCCTTATATTCTTGATTCCTACAAGGCAGTGTAAGAGCACAACAGGATACTGAACTGTATATTTTTATTTTTCATGCTAAAGGCAAATAAATCACCCTAGACACTGACTCCTTAAACACTCAGGACAGATTATAAGCACAACTCGCTCATCACTGGCATCACCCCCCAACTTCTAACAGTCAGTTTATTTAAAACCTGCAAGCTAGATTTGAGCCTTCTGCACAGAGAGGTCTAGTATGCCAAGTTGCAACCCAAAGTGACTCTTACTACCAGACTATAAACCCCAGAAAATAGGGCTAAGAGTTCATTATGAAGCTGGTGACAGACTCCTAATTATAGTGGTGCTATCAAGCATGATAAAGGCTGGTTGGTTTTATTATAGTCTCATCCAAAGACTCGTTGGATGCTGGATTAGCTCATCTTTTCACTCCTGTTGAACTGCCATATGCTTCTTTTTCTCCTTTATGTAGCATTTGGCAGGAGTTATTTGTCAGCATTTAGAAAAAGAAAACACGTTTGCAGAAACTTCATTTCTAGTTCTTTCCATGCAAAGTTTCTTGTTTTACCTGATAAAGCCTTAGAAATTGCATTTTCACATCTAAAGCAAAACTGGATGAGAAAAAACTACTATTAAAACATGAAATATAGACAGTCTTAAACTGTCTTGATCACAATAATGCAGTATAACATTTCAGTATACTTTAAAGAAACAGATACCTCCATAAAAAGCTGTTTCTTTCTCCCTCCCCTTCCACATCAATTCTGCCCGATTTCATATCCACTTCAAATATCTGCAAGTAAATCAGAGCAAAATGCAGCATTTTACCAACAGATTTGATTATTTATTCATCACTACTGTCTACCAGCATTGTTGCAAAGAGCCAAGTTACAAAGAACAACTCACAGGAATAAAAACAATATTAATGCAAAGGCTTTTAAAAAGCCTCGTTTGGCAGCTGTAAACCCACTGAACGTCACAAGCTTAGCCAATACACCATAGGAGAAAGGATTTAATTGCTTCTAATCCCAGATATCAGAGAGTTGAGAAGAACTAAGCAGCACCTGTATGGAGACAAACCTGGAAACCAGAACAGTACCTTCACTGGACAGAAAAGAGAGCTCCAACAGTCATTTCTTGACTTCATAGACTTTGGAGAAAAACTGAAGCAATGGCAGGGCTTCACAGAGGTAGCCAGAGAAGAGGCAGATTATTTCAGCTGTGCATCAAAACACGCTCAGAAGAGATGGGGCAGGTGGCACTATCAGCTTCAAATATGGAGCAGAGTTTGGCAACAGATGAGGATTTTACTGCCCCATGTGATTTGAATCAGACACACTTAGGGCATCACTTTCCACTGTCCTTCCTCCCCTCCCTCAGCTTCCTCTTCAGTGAGAGCACTTCTGCTACGGCAAACAAGGTATTCTTCTGTAGGCATCTCCTATGAGTGACGTACTCTCCCAACAAAAAGTCATGGGCTCATCTCCAGATGGAAAGAAACACAGTTTATTTCAGAGGGAAAAAAAGAAATGGCCTTGAAAGGCCACAAAAAGTGACCTAGGGGCAAGATAATGAGAACTAATAGAGCACTTGTGAGAAAAGGAAGGTCACCTGTCACAGTTGCTACTCAGCTCTGCTAAGTGGTTTTATTGATGGGTCATTAAGGGATTCTCATCCACCTTCAGCTTAAAAGAGGTTTTATAAAACAGGCAATCAGGAAAAAAAAAAACCCAAACAAAATTGCCTTGGGTTTAAAGTGTCTCAGCCTAACATCATTATGCACTGAGAAGTGCATAATGAGGGTATGAGTTTTAATTAAATTTTATTTTTAATTTTAAGTGCAGTCTTCCTGCAGCCATGCCTCATCACCAACAGAAAGTTCATGTCTTTGGATAGCTGAACCCCACCATAATCCAGTTTGTCTGAAAATAAGTAGTATAATTGATTTCATGATTCTCTGAGCCCTTTGGTGTAGGCTTTCAGCTGTCCTACCATTTGCAGGTGTAGATATGTAGTAGATAAAGATTAATGCTTATGTGCCAACCCAGATGCTGAGCCTGCCAATTTTAGGAGCTCTGCAAAACAAGCCATGAGATGCTCCCACAATTTCAATGTAAGCAGGCCAACAGAAAACTGAATGAGTAAGGCAATTTTGGTGGCTAGGCCATAGCTACAGTAAGCAGTGGACTGGCAGCATAGTTAAAAGCAGACAGATTTCCTTGCTTTCTCTTCTTTTTCCCCTTCAGACACAGGCAGTGAATCTCTGCAGGGAGGGATTGAAATTTCACCAGCACCTGCAGTAGCATGCAGGCATGAGTAGCACCCAGCTTCAACAGTGTCTTTATACAATACTAAAGAATAACTAAAGAGCCACATATTTCTGGTGAAAACCCTACAGTGAACAAGGGCAAAAGTCATTTCAGCGTTGATTTCCTAGAGTGTTCTATGATAAATAATCCGATTTCTGCCCTTATAGCCAGAAAAAAAAAAAAAAAAGAAAAGCTATTGACAAGCACTATTAATAAATTTGATTTTTGGCTTGCATTTTGTAGCTTAACAGATGACAGTTTCCAAGAATGTATTAAGCTAACTGCTACTGTGAGCAGTGTATAGGTCCATACATATTTATTACCCATAGGGACCTCTGCCTGTATTATACACACCTTAAAGCTCCCAAATGCACTCAAAAATTGTCTTGCAGACACTATTGCATTATGCCCCACTTAAATCTTTCATCTCCCTCCTCTGTATGGCCCGGGCTCAGTCAAGAGCCATAGGGAAGAGGGGTACCACATGTCCCAAGTGTCTGCTCACAGACCCAGGCTCCGGGGGCTGGGTAGGAACCAGTTTCCCCTCAGTGAAGACCAGACTTGCACAGCCCACAGGCATCACCTCTATGGTCAAATTCACTGCTGTGAGTTAAAGACCTGCTAGCTGGTGTTAACTGAAATGTTTTGAGAACTTGCACATCAATCTGTTTTGGTCAATATTCACAGAAAAAGCACAAGCATCTCTGACAGCGACTCCCCTCTGTTGCCAAATCCTGTGTCTGAGCTGTTAAAAGAAAAGGTCACCTAAATTTAACAGGACTAACAAGGTATTTTCTCAGTCCTCTTTCTTGGAAACAGCTGAGTTGCTCTGGCTAAATGCTGTTTTTAATTTTTAAACAATAATGACAGAATATTCAGTAAGAGGCAGACACTGAGTTAAAGAAATCTCTGTGCAAGCTGTTAAAATTTGGCAAACTTGTAAGCGGCTGAAAATAGAGTCTTATAATGGGAAGTGTCAAACAACCTTGATAATAGGCAGCATTACCAGTCTGCTCTGTAGTTCAAAATTATGTTTTATTACAGTGTTAAATATGCCTAAGCTCCGTTTACCAGTTCCCCCATTGCCAGCCCAAGAGCAGCTGCTGGCCGATGGCAAATTAACAAGTTGTAGTTTTCCTGGTGTAGACAAGAGGGTAGTTGTTTCTGGCTTTCAGCAGTTGGAGCAGGTTCATCTCAGCGGTTTTTATAGAGCTGAACATGTTGGCATATGGCCATTAACACATTTCTCAGGTGGCTCCCTGCAGTAATAAGGTGGCCTGAACATATGAGAAGTAAGATCAAGTCAGGTTTTTCCAGAAGCTGGTGTAAATGTAGTCAGCAGGTGATCTTGAAGAAAGTACTACGAAGTACACACATTGCCTTTTTGCTATTTTGGAAAACAAATTAAAACTCAAGTTGACAGTCAGGAAGTCCAGGGCCTTTACTGTATCACAGGATGAGATTTATATGGTCAAGTTCAGAAAGGGGTCTAGGGACTTTTCTTCTGTGACAAAGTAAAAAGTGGTCTGCTTCTGTATTTCCTTCAGGAGAACCAAAGCCCATTACAGAGCCAAACCCTGAAGACCACCAATCTTTTTCCTGCAAAAGATGAGCCACATGAGTTCCCACCCTGAAAGACCATCACTTTTCAAAATTCAGAAATTTTTAACAGTCTCCAAGAAGCTCTTCAGATAAATCATGCAAAAAGGCCCTTTTTTAAGGTGCCAGAATCGCATGACACCAACCAACCTTTCACCACCCAGGACCAGTCAGTCTGTAAGAAAGGCTGCCAGTTCCAAGATAGTCTAAAATTAAAACTACAGCTCACATTGTTCCCATGGAATAAAAAAAGGAGTGGATGGACATGACACCCTTCCCAAGCTGTATGCCCTGGGGAAGCCAGATTTTGGCCATCACAGCATCCCTGGAAGAAAACCACTACCTTAGGTGTGCCAGGGAGCATCTGCCCAGCGCTAACGGTACAGACGATAATGCTTCACACGAGGATAGATCAGGAGAGCATGAAAGATAAGTAGTTGCCTGTCAGCACTGGGCTGGGCACCCACTGGCATCTCTCCTGGACGAGTCACAGCAGGGAGCTGAGAGAGTTGCTGGCACAGCATCACAGTGACACAGACATGGCCATATCCCCCTCTACTTATTCCCCAGTTAACTCCCTCAGCCACTTTCACACTTTATTCTTCCCTTCACAAACCAAATGGCCCCTCTTGGGGGCCAAAGTCGAGGCATGGTGATGATTTGGGGCTGTGACACACAAGATCCCAGAGGAACCAGGCCTGGACTACATCATTCAACCTTCCATTTTTTTGTCTCCAAAGTTAGACTAGCAGTCCTCACTGGCACAGAGTTACAACAATACATTTTTGAAACTTCAAAGCATCCACATATAACAGTAAAGGATCCAGAGAAACAGTCTGCTAGCAGTGTATAAAAGCAAAAAGAATGGATTCAAATCAACTCTGCTGCTCAGCACTGCAGTTCAGTCATCTATGCCTTTCAACCTGGTGATCTCAGAGGGTGCATCCCTGGCTAGTAGGACAGAAACCACTGCAAAAACAGGCATGTGCTGCCCCAAAAGTGGTGAGAATTGGTTTCATCATGCTGGCACACAGGGCCAGGGACCAGTTTCCAACTACTGGTAGTGCCAGCTCATTTTTTTACCTGGTACATGCACAGGTTGAAATGCAAAGTGGATACCGGATGTTTTTCAGAGAGATTAAATAATCTTTTGATCTTGAGAACAGAGGGCAGCATCTTCAGAGACTGCATGTGCATCTTTTTCTGATGATCAAGTCCCTTTGAGGTATCTTAGAGAGGACATGCTGAAAACACCTCAAGTCTCAGGGTATCTGGCTAATCTAGACTCCAGAAGCCTTGTCTGTATTCAGCAAAAATATGATTTGTTTCTTTAACATCTCTTACAGCCTCTCAGCTTTGATCAACATTTCTCCCATCTCAGGAGCAAAACTCCACTTCTCTCATTCTTTCCATATGTCTTCCAAAAGCAGAATCCTCTGCTAACCAATTCCTGTACCACTGGTCCCAAAGGACTGGCTTAACATCTCTATGGCTTCAGAGCCACTTGTTGCAGGACTCCTGTTGCCCATGAACAAAGTATAGTCTGAAAAGCATCAGGGCATCCAGAACAGCTGAGTTTTTAATTCCAAGACCACCAGGGCAAAAAACTACTGAACTCTCAAATGATCCAATATGGAAGAGTGAGGAGAATGGGAGAAACAAGCTATTTTTCATAGGCGGTAACTGGGATAATGAAATAGATCCAACTTGGGCTAAAAACCAAGACTCCCTTTCCCGCAAGAAGGAAGCAGTAGAAAATAATTTTTACAAATTGTACCACCATGATAACAGGACAGAAACTCACTGGACTTTATCTTCTCAAGGACAGAGATGCAGCAGGCTGGATTTCTCTTTTAGATGCCGGGTAACTCTTCCATGTACAGTGACTGATGGCTACCATTTAGTTCTGAAATTCTCACTTCTACCCTTCAGAAAACAATCTTATTAGAAAAATAGCCTTATGAGGCGAAGAAGCAAAGAATTGCAGTCCTTCTAAAGAAAGGCTCTAACAAGTATCTAGTGCTCTGACTGAAGGAGTAGCTATACACCAAGTCTTTTTAAGCAGCAAACATAGCTTAAGGAATTCCCAAATATGCCTCTGTATGCTTCTACCTCAGCTGTGCTCATTCTTGTACTACACATTGTTAACTGGTACCTGAGGCAGCATGGATTTAAAAAAAAAAAACAAAACTAAAAAGCTATTTATATTTTAAAGTAAAATAATAAATCTACTTATTTCAGTAGTCTCTGGCAAGCACTGAGAGCAACAGAAGAAGGAGACATTCTCCTTAGGATGACCAGTAGAAAGGCACTGAAGGGAAAGCTTAAGATACTCAATATATCTTAAGACTACAAAGAAATATAAAGTTTGGAACATGACTGGAACCTGGTACACCTGTGTCCTAGTTCTGCCTGTCTGCCTATAGCACTGGTATGGATATGGCAGAGCAGTCATTTACAAAAACATCTTGCAGTGCTTCAATATGGAAGTATTCCTGGTAACTATGTCAGTCCAAGCTAAAAATAAAATATAACTGTTAGTCATTTGATCCTTGTCCAAAAGCCTGGACAACTCATTGCAGGAAGTTTCCCTGTGAAGAAAAGACAACAGTAATAATACCCAACAACTCTTGAAGCTATGATTGCTGAGATGGTATTTCTTATATAACTATCTCTCCTATAATAGGATTTGTAATATATATATACATACCTCTGCCTCATGATATTGATAAGGATTTTTCCTTGCAAACTGCTGATTACTTCAAAGGAGCAGTGTCATCAGTGGAGAAGCAACTTGTTCAGGCAGGAAGGTGTAAGAGAAAATGATTGTTCTGCATTCAAGGAGGAGAAATAAATACTCTGTCCTAGTTCTCTCACTAAAGAAGTACACTGCAAATTGAGAGAGCTCTTACTCTTACTTATAAGATAAAAATATGCATGCTGCCACAGAGTGCTTTCTATTTGAAATGCAGGAAGATTTGGGGTTCAAAGTGGGAGAGAGAGGGACATATTTCAATCCTCTGGCTGTTTTAGGGAAAGGCCCAGCTATAGTTCTGTTAAGAAACTGAAGAAATTGAACAAGGGAGTGAAACAAAGTGCTGCAGCAAAACCTTGATGGAGCATACCAGGAAATTTGGGCTGTTTTTCTGCCTGAGAAGAGAAATGAGCCGAGGTAGCACATGCAGCAGCTCCTATGTCTCCTCCAGGCTGGGGAGAGCACGGCCACCTCCCAGCTTCCTCCTCCCTCCCCAAACCACAAACTCCTTTCCCAGCCTGCAATCTCTCTTCCCACTGCTCTGGCAAGGGCACGTCTTTCTCTTTCCTTTCTTTGCCTTAGCCCTAAGTTGCCAAGCAGGTTAAAAAAGCCAGAAAAGAGCTGAACATGTCCACAGAAGGACGTGGGGGCTAGGGTGATCCTGTGTCACGTTAACAGACCACAAGAACTCGCTTCATAAATATCCCTTAATGTTGTAGGATATTACCCTCAAATTAAGTTGAAGCAAACCATATCTGTAAGAACAGACTACGGCTGAGTTGCAGGTACTAATAGCAATAGCAAGCAAATTGTGCCACCCTGACTGTGACTAGGTCACTGTTATATCCTCATCAGACACCTTCAGAAAAATGGAGATGCAAATGTTCCCTGAAACTGCCATTAGCACAGCATGGGCTGCTGGGTATACCTGGCTCAGGCACACCAGCCTTAGCAGTGGCTTTCTACCCACCGGCCTTCTGCTGGAAAACCTGAGGCTTTCCAGGCGCACCGAAACAGAGACTCAGACACCCTCTCAACCTGCCACAGCAGTATTTCACTTGAGTTTTGGAAGTCAGCAGGTGTCATTTTCTGAGAAAGTCACAGAAGACATTATACAGCATTTTTTAAAGTTAAAATATTGAGCTGTCAGCCCAAATAATTTGCTCCCACGAGTTTATAAGTGAGAGCCAAGAAGCTACTGAGGTTGAAGACTTGTTAAATACCACATTAAAAGAATATTTTAGAGAACAAAGAAGTGTTTTAGCAATACTTAGGAATTGAAAATAAGTTCACTGTGGAAACTGCAGACCATTTAAGACACAGATCTTGAGCAACAGAACCTAAATGTTCATAGAAAATGAAGAACATACAAAAGTAATATATAGAATCCTCAGGAAAATAGTCAGTATAGCTCTAGGAAAATCAGACCTATAATCCTACTCAGAAAATGTCCCCAACCTGACAAATTTAGTTAAAGAAGGCACATGATGTCTTTCAGCAAACTAAGCATCTTATAACTAAGCTCTTATAACTTAACAGTCCTATTTAAAAACAGATGCCACACAAGTTAACAAAGCAGATTAAATTGCTCATAATTCCCAATGATTATCATTCAGTCCTTGGTATACCAGCTCTCCTAGTCTTTATAAGAAACAAAACCTGTAGCAAAAGTCTTCCAGGAATGTGGAAGTGCTAGTTAAGAAAGATAGTGCTGGTATTAATCCATCATTCCGTCAATTTTCATGCAACTTGAACAAAAGCACAAGTGAAGTTCAAAGATATGATGACGTGGATCATGAGTTACAATAAACTCAATTGAACATCAGCATTATTACTGTAACCAAACAAGATCATACAGAAAGCAAAAATTTAGTTCATGGTGTTGGAATGTAATTTGGAAGACAGTAATGTAAAAGATCATTAGGGTCACAGTTGTTTACCTGCTAGCACAATCACTCCAGGGAAATGGAGAGAGTGAGTAAACATGATACTCCAACACACACAGCATCAAAGCACCATGTTGAAATGGTGAAATATAATGACATCATTTAACATTGGATTTCCTAAAATGTATCTGTTTCTGACATTGACTGCTTGAATCTAATGTCATTAAATTGGTAAGAGCTCAGATGGGAAATAATACGCTCTATTTAAGAACTAGACTTAAAGACAGACACTATAGCCAATCCATTTAATTTAGTTGAGAGGACGTAAAGAGAGGATGATAAAGAGGTGATGAGCATTGTCTGTGTCAGCTTATAGATGTTAAGTCCTTTTCTAAGAGTTGATTTGATCAGAGAATGCCAATCCACTGGATTGAAGTTGTTCTTAGGAATTTGGCAGATTTTATAAGCACTCCCACATCTCATAGATGAAATAAATCCTTGAGAAAAGATCACTGGCTGCTCTAGAATCAATTTTCTTCACAGAAAAACCAAGGCAAACTGACATTATGGGCACACCTGCATCTGAACTCAGGAAAGAATAAAAAGTGCCTTTTCAGCTCAGAATTAACCACTGCAGACTACTTGATTTCTCCTGGTTTTCCCAGTCAGCCTCTCACCTGTCAGACAGGGATCAACTGCTTCCATAGGTCCCCTCTGACCTTCAAAGCAACAAGTGCAGGTGCTCATTTCCATCTAGATCTGACCCCAGCCTCTTCCAGGGCCAAACCAAAAGCCCCCTTTTTTGGATAAACAAAATTTGCTGCTCTGACATTCCTTCTCTCACAATGTTTACTCATATTCAAGACACGCCAGGAAAAATGAAAATGTGACTTTAGCACAGGAATAATTGATGACCATTCAGAAACCATTCAACAGACGTGGTAGAGTAATATAGTGCAACTAACTTCTCTAAAGACATGTCTTTAGCTTCCAAGCTTCATCCTTACTGGAATATGGCACCAATTTTTTAATTATACTGCTACTATGAAGTGGTAATGAGCATTAGCTGATGACTCAGAATAATAATTACTAGGTGGTGCTATCATGAAGGTACAATTTTAGAAGCCAAGCAGGTGTTACTTTCCTGAATGATTCAAAAATCACAAGCAGCCAATCCTCTGGCTAATTGCACACAGAAGCTCTGCACATCTGAAATGCCTTTTTTCACATGTCCAAAACAGGCGGAGAAGGAAGTTTTTCCTTAATGCCGCTAAGCTGATTGGTTGTCAGTGTGCAGAAATAATTCCCCAAGTACAAGGTTTGGCTTTTTCATGACGTGTCAAGCATCTCTCTATTAAAAAGGTTAGGTTGCCTTTTCTTGCAGAAAGAAACATTTCAGGCTTGCTTCCACCTAAACCTTCCACATCCCCCAATTCAGAATGTCAGTCATTTTGCATCAGTGGCAGGAGCAGCAATAAATGCCTACTTGTAATTACAGCATATTGGTTTTAACATTAAATGAATAAAATAAATATATAGAGATCTTCATTAAAAAAAAAAAAAAAGACATTAAAAAGGGGGCTATTTTTAAAGTAGCAGAATACAGATTTGAAAACAGTAAGTAACCCTGTAAAATTGTGCAGCACAGTCTTATAGCTCTGAATTCTGGGAACTTGGTGGAAAATACCTGTTATAAACGGCTTCCCTCTTCTCCTGAATTGTTCTCCAAGCTACCCCACTGCACCATAAATTGAATTGTGAGAAGATTTCAATGTCTCCATTTCTAATGAAAAGCCAGCTGACTGGGGATATATCTATGACATTTGTACTACAGAGTATTTCAACATGAGATTGTTTGTGACAACAATTCAGAAGTACTGAATCTTGCAACTCCCTTCTCTCCTGAGTGCTTCAGTAGTTCTTTTTTCCATCACTCTTGAAATAGCTGTATGATGGAGTTACATGGGACTTGTTATAGGAACAATAGATAGTTGATTTTTTAAATCACTATTAGAATTTTTTTTAAAAACATGCTTTTTTAAAAGTGTGTTTTTTAAAAAACCCACAGCTTTTCCTTTTGCATATCTTAAATCTTCTCCCACAGCACTGCTACTTCAACAATTCAATTAAAATTTTGGGCGATAGCATGCTCTTAATTTCTTTATTGATTAACTGGTGTACTAAAAAAGGATGATTGGGAAGTCTTTCCCCATGATACAGTGATTTTTCTTTTTTGTAAGGGGTTGGCAGGGAGTTAGTGATAGAGGCAAGAAACAACAAAACCCTGGGCGTGTTGGGCCATCAGTTGTGACGTGGGCTGGTGGAGGAATCTTGTCTTCCACTGCAAGCATGCCCACGGTGACTAATGCCTTCACACCCTGCAGCATGGTATCACACTCACTCCATGGTTATGTCATATTTAAAGCATCTGGTGGTAATTTAGAAATACAAACCTAAAAACCAGACAGGCACATACTTGGTAGGTCTACTGTACAGAAAAACTGTGATTCATTCACAGGTAAAACAAATAAATATTGACCTTCACCCTTCTTAAATCTGAGCTGGGGAGTTTACCTGTTTACTGCCTTGCTTTGAACGCCAAGAAAAGACGAATTATCCACCTGTTACAACTGGCAGTTGAGCAACACAGAAGAGATGTTTGCAGTGGTAGACCGATGAGCTGCATTACTTTGGAACCAGCCTGCTCTATGGAGGTGCTATACCCATTTTAGGCCCTTATTAAAGCAGATTATCTATTACCACTACAAGCAATCTCCACTATCAGACATATGTTGAAGATATCACATCAAGCAAGCTGCCCTCATGGATGGTATGCACCCAATTAACATGCTGCAAGAACAAGGAAAATTTCTCTCTGACCTCCTCCAGCTGCCTCATGTGCAGACAATGCCTCCGAGCTCCACAGTGGGCTCCTCCACTGGCTCACGCCAACAAACCTATGTGTCAGTGCTCGGCTCTGGAACCCCCAGCACAGAACTGCAGAGCTATTTATTATTGCATGTAGTTTAAAGATAGCAACTTTTTATGAAATTAATCACATTTTATTCTCTTGGGCACCACTGGAATGTACTGAAGTGAACCCAATGTAGGGTGTGATTCAGGAAATGTAACTACATTCATTGAAGATATTTAAATGTTAATCTGTAAATATGTTTTTTCCTTATTCCATCAGGATTTGTTTCCATTTCTTTGAGCCCTAGAGCCCTTCATCAGACAACACCCTCTCCCTTAGAAGGCTGGAAACAAAAAAAGATGACACTACTGAACCTGGGCATTTCAACTGGAGCCCATCTTCACACCCAAGATCATCCAGAGCCACCCCTTGCCACCCAATGCTAAATGAGCTCAAGACACTAAATGAGCCCAACACACCCACTGTGATTGTGCTAAGCCATTTGGAACTAAGGCCCCTGGTGCCACCTACTTTGATGCACAGCTTTTTGTGTTTAGAAACGTGAGAGCTGTCCTGATAAGACAGTGGAAACATCCTCTAGTCCCACACACTTCCCTGAGAACAGACTTCATCTCACTTTCTGCAGAGCAGCCCAAACTAGTCATTAGGTTATTTCTGTTTTCAAGAAGACTGAGCCCTCCCAGGGGCAATTCAGCTTCCCTAGTTTAGGTGCTTATCTCAGGCTCGCATGAATCACCTCAGCCTCCCCTCTTCCCATCCCCTGATGATTGTTTGCTGTAAATAAACGTACAGAGCTAAAAATTAGGTGTCTTGCTGAAGATACTCAGGGAAAATGAACCACATTTTAACAGTAGCCAGCAGCAGCCACTGAAGACCATTCATTTTTCATGCCAAATATCTTCCCACATTCCGAAGAAAAATGAGTTTCAGGACTTTCTAAACTGAAAGTTGCATCAAGGTTTTAAAGTTACCAAAGGTCTTATTTTCTGTGTATGTGCCTAATCTCTTCTCCACATCACTGGCATCTAAAAGCTTCCTGCAGCAATTCCATGATTTAGCTTTCCCTCGAACAGGAGAAGGGGCAGAAGAGGGAAGAGGGCTTTAAGCCTGCTGTCTGATAATTGTATTTTTCCTAGTCTGTATTTTAAATTACATTATATTTTCTCTCTCATGCCTTTTTTCACCCTCAACTGAAGAGTTTTTCTTCTAAGAAAAGGTGCCCCAACCTTCAGGTAAAATGAGCAGAACCCTCCAGGGTATTTAAAATTCAAAAGTTTATGGATCTATAAAATCACAGGGATAATTCTGATTTTGCTCTCTACTCCTCTCCCAGTATTTCTTATTTTCTATTTACTTTACTGACCACCACTGCACATTGAACTGACATTTACAAAGTATTATCCACTGCACCTCCAATAGTATGTTGGGGCTTTTTAGCCTCTCAGCAGAAGAGGATTATTTCCTTTCCCCTTGATGCATTATTTTGCATTCCTTGACACTGAATTTCATTTCCCCTTATTTCCAGCTTTGTGTTAAAAGAGTCACTGCAAGTCATTTTAGGCAGCTTCAGGTCAGATTATTGTAAATAATTTTGGCATTCTTTACAAGTTCTGTCATCTACTTAATATCAGATCATTTTTGAGTATGTTGAACAGCTCCAACAACAGAACAGATCTTTGAAGGACTCATCCATAGCAGTAATAGCTGCTATGGAACAAGGATGCTAATTAGGTATTCCATTTCTTTGTTTCCTATTTTTAATCACTTAGCACTTTTTCTTTCATTCCCTGATAACTGTAGTTCAAAAACGTTTCTGTGAAATATAGCTAGTACTTCTATTTTCTAAGAGCTTTCTACAAAGTACCAGCTAGATCTGCTGTATCCATATAGTAGCTTCCCTCCAAAACTTGCACAGAATCACAGGAAGCAAACTCCCTTTACAGAAGACATGCTGTCTCCTCTCTGGTTCATTATAGTTCTGTTATCTACTGCTTCTATTCCTATTCTGATTTCTACAAAACTACGTAATACAGGAGCAAGATTTACTGATAATCTCCCTACGTGACCCCCAGAAGCCCTCACTAGACTGGTATATTATTGGTTTATTTAAGCAGACAGCAAACTAGGAACAATTTCTTATTTTTATTCCTCTAGAGCTGTGCATGAACAGCATCCAGCTCCAGTGCCTTGTTACCTTGTTACCAGAATTTTTTTTTTGTGAGAAGCCTTTTAGAACTGACATTTCAAAAAGCGCCAGGCGACTATCAGAGACATGTCTGGTCCAGTGAAGGCAAGTCCCTGCAATCTGGCTGCCTTGAAGATACCAACAGCAGTTTTAGCAAAGCTAAGGATCTGTAGCCTAAGAGCAGCAAAGACATGAGAAAAGAGGGAGTACAAGGTAAAAGGATAAGGCATGAGTCAGGCTATTTAAATAACTGACATCTAAGCTTCTCTTCATTTTGGCACCTAATAACATGCATGTCCTCAGCCCTCTCAGACTGGAGAATAGGGGTGTAGGCAGGAGCTCTGTTATTAATCTACTGCATACAGGTGCCACCCGTAGCCCCCTGGGGTGGGATGCCCTTGTGCAGAGTAAGTCAGTCTGCAGTGACACCTCGGTCAGCCCAGGGGCATCATTTCCCATGTGCAGTAGGGACTTCCAGTACTGGGGATCCCACACCACTCTAATAAGGAGAGGAGGAAAGACAAGCTCTCCCCTTAACTTCAGCAAACATGGATCTGTCCTTCATCTAAGGTGGTGACAGCTGTAGCTTAGGCCCATCAGAAAACGATTAAGGAAGTGATCAGAGTGGGATTTGAGCACATTACCACTACTTGCTTTGGTGAACGGTACCGTAGTTTGCAGCAGTTGTGCCAATCTCAAATATTTCCAGAGCAATGACTCAGACGATTTTCTTCCCATGGAAAAAAAAACCATCCATAAAGCCAAACACACATAGGGCATCCCCTTCCACATGGCTTTATTTTCACCGTGTGATTTTTGAGCAGCAATGCACTTTTATTGTTCTTGTCTTACACTACAGTTTTTGAAATACAGGAATTCGATTGAAAGCTGGAATTCTTTATAATGTGACTCCAGGAAACTTTGCTTAAACAAAAGTACCCCATGAAATATTGTCAGATTCATTGAAGAAGTTGTACTTTAGACCATAGTTAAGTGATGCAGCAACAGTGGAAATTTAGCATGTGTATCTGCAGGTAGATAATTAAATAGGTTTGCTGCTTTCAATCATGCCATTTCATAAATGCACTTGCCCAAGCATTGCTCAACATCACATTGATCATCCTGGCAAAGAGGTCAGGATTTCCAAGGCTGGCTGGATTGGTTTTACAGTCCCTCTCAGAAAAAGTATAACTCAGGAAAGCCCAAGTGCTTAGAATTTATTTTTTTTTCTGGAACAAAAGGTCCAAGCAGAATATAGCTTTGCATTTCCTTTCAATAATTTAAACACTATCAACATAAAATACAAGTACTGCAGTTATAGCCTCATATTTAGAATAAATATGGTTCAAAAAGCTAGGGAAATTGTTATTACACGCAGATGATTGTTAATTCTTCCATCTTGAAGGAAAAAAAAACGGGTTTAAGAAGCTAAATTAGTAGCACATAACACAAATAAGCAGATTTTTAACGAAGCTGTGTGAATTCTTTAAATTTATTTTTGCCAAGAGCCCATCTGGGACTGACTTCCATCACCACAGTATGAGAGCTTCATTAGAAAGGTGTTATAACAATATTCCAGAAACAGCAGCAGAACACAGGTTTTCTTTTCTCCCTTGAATGCAGCTTGCAACTTCTCACACACAGAGATGAGCAGAAAAGACTCTGTCTCCCTACAAAAAACCTACCTGCAATTTAGCTTTATTATATATACATCTGTATAAAGCTGAATTGCAGCTTTATACAGATGTAGAAGCAAAACAGATTACCTCATGAATGAACAAGCAAACTAGCTGTCAGTCAGACCAAAAAATCTTGGTACAAATAGAGGAAGATTACTGAAAAATACATGGTTTGATATGGTGACAGAAATCACTCTTGTCAAGTTGTATTAATACATAGTGACTTTGCAGGCTACTTTGGGTGCATTACTTCTCCCAACTTCTTTTTTTCTCATGACTGTAAATGCTGAACTACATTTTTCTTATGTCCCCAGTACTGGGTGGATGGGTTGTTTTTGGCATGATTCATAATCAACTGCTTTAAAAATCTTATTTTTTCCCCCATGATTTAAGTCAATGTGTCATTGTCACTTGGGAATAAGCAACAAAAAGCATGAACAGGAACATGTTCAGCACAGTGAGCAAGGCCAAATATTTTTGGATCTCTGTCTTCCAGCATAACTAGAACAATTTCAAAGTTTCTCTCTTAGACTGCTGCAAACTCCTACCCCTCGCTGACAACTCAGAAGTGGCTGTGCCAATTCAGCCTTTCATTTTAATTAAATCTAAAAATCAGAGTTATTTAACATTATTTTATACTGCTTAGAGCCAGTAATTGGACTCCATGTGCCTTTTCTTTTTACAGCCAAGGGCATAATTCTGGCAGGTTCATAGTTTTTGCTCACAAGCACCGAGTACACAGATCCTTCAAGCCAATTGGGACACAGCTAACAGATGCTCTGAGAGGATGTTATGGGTGGTTTTTCAAAGGGCTAGGCTCTCTTTGGCTGCTAGACAGGATTCCTCACAGAGGTGAGCCAGGAAAAACTAATACCTAAGTAGAAGCTCCTTAGCAAGGCAATTACAATGCAGCTAATGCCCGTGTCTTTTCCATGGCTATGATAAACCCAGCTCCAGTGCAGGAAAAAATGAGGTTACTGGAGAGGAACTCAGGCACAGGCACACTGAAGAGCTCATTCAGAGTACAAGGACCTTCAGCCTCAGCTCCTCTCCAGCTCCACTATGGCACAAGCATTTCCACTGATCTTGTGACTCATCCTGCATGAGGAGACTTGTATTTGTAGATACAGCCCCATCTCAATCACTTTGTTTTGGACTAAAACAGAATTAGAGTGATTTAACAGTGTGAACAAGGTGGACAAGGGACACCTGGCTCAGCATTGCTGTCACTCAGTGGGAAAATGTCCCCAGCTCCCCTCCAACCTGGTACCAGTTGGGGCTTATGGCAGATGGGGCTATGCCTTCAGTCCTGTCACCAAGAAGCTGAAGTAAAAGTCTCACCATCTCCCAGGGAGTTCCTTGGACTCTGTTTTACCAGCTTTTAGCAGGCAGGCAGCAACTTTGGACAGGGGTGGAAGGTGCAGAAGCACCTGGGGAAGGTTGCCACTGCATCTTGCCAACCCTCTGGCAGCGGCCAAGCTGGTTTGGGGAGCCGCCTCCTCCCCAGTGCCACCACCCCTATGCCTCCCTGCCAGCACAGGAGAGCTACCACACCTTTCCCCTGTGCTAATTCAGCTGCTTACCTAACCACAGGCAAGCTGGGTACACGTTCACACATAGAATTTAAAAATAAGACCTCCAAAAGAGCACTGTGTTCTTTAAAAAAACCCAAACAAATCACCCCCAAATCAAAACATCTCACAGGTCTGGCACAAAACACAGCCCTGCCAGAAGCTGAATCAGCTGGGGAGGAAGCAGCACCCACCAGCTGCAGAGAATGAGAAAGAGGCACAAGGAACCAGGGGCAGGATGGAAACCACCGAACTCCACCCCTCCCCATAAAAAAAGGGGAACAGCACTCAGCCTGAAAGATACTTTTGCAGACAAGGGATGACTACGAGCGTATTAAGGTCTCTTGGAGGTAGCCCAACCAGCACGACACGTTTCAGCATAACGCATATGCGCTGCCAGCAGCAAGCCTTCATCGTGGGGTGCATGCCCTCCTGTAGTACTTGAGCCACCCAGACACCTGGGTATGCAGGCTACAAAGCCATCTGGGCCCTGGCCATACTGATGGTCTCAGGTCCACTGGTGGCAAATAAGGCATGTTTTTATTTACCTTTCATTTCTAAGCATTTAAATTCTCTTCCTTCTCAATACCAGGAACAGGGAGATCAATATTCTGTTAAGAAAATGCTTACATTCCTTCAGTCACTTGACTCCAGAAGCTGGGGATTTAAGATGGCAATAAACTACTTTCAAGGCTAGTGATAAAACTGTACAAATTGGCATTAACCTACCACACATCTCCCTCTGAAAGCTCCCCTCCCCACTTGTCAGGCAAAATCTCTTGCAAACACTGCCACGTCTCCCTGTGTGTCTGCATCTTGCTCACACAAGCTTCCTTCAGATCCCAACAGGAGCCAGTCAAGGGACTTTTAATCCCACCTCTCTGCTGCTCAGACTGTAACACTAGAAAACTCATACCCATCATCAGAGCAGCTCAAGCCAGTGACTAGTGGTGTACTCCAGAGGCCAGTAACTCCAGATCCAGTCCTGTTCAGCATCATCATCACTCATCTGGATGTTGATGGGGCAGTGCACCCACAGCAAACTTGCAGATGACACACAACCAAGAAGAGTGGCTGGTACACCAGAGTCGTGCTGCCATACAGAGGGACCTTGACTGACTGGAGAAATGGACCGACAGGAACCTCATGAACAATGGGAAGTGCAAAGTCCTGCACCCATGGACAACCCCAGGCATCAGTATATGCTAAAGGCCATCCAGCTGGAAAGCAGACTGGCAGAAAAGGAGCTGGGGATGCTGGTGTACACCAAGTTCAGCATGAGCGAGAGACATGCCCTTGGTACAAAGAAGGTCTATGGTGTCTAGGGCTGCATTAGACAGAGTGTTATCAGTAGCTTGTGGAGGTGAGGCCACACCTGGACTACTATGTCCAGTTCTGGGCTGAGTACAAGAGAGACATCAACATACTGGAGAGAGTTCAACAAAGAGCCACAAATACAATTGAGGGACTGGAGCAACTCTCCTGTGCAGAAAACCTGACAGAGCAGTGACTGTTCAGCTTGGAGGAGAGAAAGCTCGTGGGGAATCTTGTCAATAGATATAAATAGCTGAAGGGTGAGTGCAAAGAGTATGGAGCCTGCTGCTTTACAGTAGTGCCCAGTGACAGGACCAGAGGCAATGGGCATAAACTGAAATACAGGAGCTTCCTTCTGAACATCAGGAGACACTTTTTCTCTGTGACGATGACCGAACACTGGCCCAGAAAAATTGTAGCGTCTCCACTCTTGAAGATATTCAAAAACTGTCTACACATAGTCCTGAACATCTGGCTTTATGAGGAGCTACTTGAGCAGATGACCTGGACCAGATGACCTCCAGAGGTCCGTTCCAAATATCAACCATTTTGTGATTCTGTGATCTCAGGAAATAAAGGCCACACCAATCTGTCCCCCAAGGTTACCATCAGTGGTGGTTAGTATAAGCCAATACCTAAACTAGGTTACCTACACACAGTTAGACCTCTTTTTGAAGGTGGAAAATCAGCAGTGCCCTTCAGTGGTTCTGTAAGAGTGAGCAAGTCCCACAGGACTAGGGCAGAGGCTCTCAGACTATGGTCAGATAGTGGGTGCCATGGGAAATGACACCCAGTTGATAGCAAAACAATAAGCAGTCTGCCACAGCCATGCCCAGAGAGTATCACCCATCAACTGTTCATCCATGCAGCAGCATGGCAGAGAAGTGAGAGAGGTTAAGAGGTGATGATATATGCTGGTTCAAAAAGCTTGGAGGCCGATGGATAGGAAGGTGAGGGAGGAAATAAGAGTCTGTATCTTCTTCAGCACAGTAGCAAATGTCCAGGGTTACAAAAACTACCAGGACAACACACCTTATACTCCAGTTTTTTCCTGAAACCCAAACTTTTTTGCACCTCTGAGGAGCTATTTTATCTAGAAGATAAATGCCATAAATTTAAGTTCCATAATAGTGGAAAATGAATAGTAGGGACATCCTCAATCAGCATTCACCCCTATGTACCCATTCCTACGAAAGAAAAGGTTAAATGTAATATTCAAAGATGCCCTTTTACCAAGTCTGCAGAAAAGCACCACTGCTTTACTCGTTTGACTAAAGCCTATGTGCAGCCTGAATTGGCAAATGGCTTAAATAGTCCTATGGACACTCACAGGCAGGAAGGCTGGGGGCAATTGGAACATATGAGAATATCTATTATAGACTACTGAATCAGCTTCCAAACACATCCCAAAACCACTCAGTGCCTGCCAGAGCATCTCAGAACTAATCATTACTGGCGGTCCTAGGAGATCTTTCCTCGTGGGAAACTGAGCTGCTGAGCCCTGGCCCCCAGCCAGCCCTGTCCTGTGACCACCTTCCTGGGGCCAAGGTCATCAGCACTAAATGCTGAACCTGGTGCACCAGAACAAGGAGCTTTGCCTGTGCTGGAAAAGGAAGATCTGTTCAATCAGATCCATCACACACCTCCCATCATGCCACTGCTACCCATTTTTCTCCACCATCTTCTCATTTGCAGCTTGTCTGTGCCTAAAGGCAAAACAATCATCTGCCCTGAGCAGAAAAGAAAGATGTGAAAGCTATAAACTTCCTAAACATCCCTCCTGCCAACACCTGTCATTCGTTTCTACATTTCCTATTTGCTCTGTTTTCATTTAAGGTATTATATGACTCAGATGAGGCCTCAGCAACTTCAAAAGAATTCCTGTGTCTGACTGCCTCAGCTTTATTAAAAGTAACTGAGCCATTGATCATCATCAGAAGATGTAGTCTCAGGAGAAACGATATCATTTGTAAACAAATGATCCCGTGAACACAAGCACTCCACCAGCTGCGAATTATAGGGAAACAAATATGTGGTTGGGGAGGCAAGAAGCCATCCCAGCACACCAACAGACCATCTTAGGGATAACTAAGACAGTTGCACCTTAACAAGCAGCCCAGCTAACAAGAACATGCTCTTCCAAAGGCAGGGGAGGAGGAGAAGCAATTTTCTTTTGCTGTTTTCAAGTATCTAAAAGCAATTTCATGCTGCTGGCTTAGGATGCATGCAAGCAAGACTGCTCATCCCTAATACAACCAATTCCCTACATTCAGAGAGTGGTTTTTTAGCTGACAGTTTCCATACACACCCTCACATGCTGCATTTCATGGCTGACCAAAGAGTGAATTCTAGAGAAGGAAATGCATGACTGCATGGAAACACCTGTGAAAAATCAAACTGTTTTCCTTCCCTTACCTCTAGCTAGCTACAAACAGGATCAGCCTGTCTGGGATATGAAACTTGTGTCTACAGAAACAAATAAATTAAGATCAGCACCATGGATTAGAGCACATAAAGAGCGAAAGATGCTATATAAAAATCCACTGAATCATCTGCCAGGTACAGTCACTCATTCTTCAAGAGTAGTGGACCAAATACCCATAAAATGGACTTTTTAAAATAAATGCCTTCATATGTAATGTCAATGTTTCATATTGGAAAATGCAATGGACAACTCCTGGCAAACACTTAACTTGAATACAGTGCAGGTTCAAAAGCTGCTGCTGCTGGAATGGGGCAGATATTGTACAATTCTGTTTTTTGGAAGGAAAAGGATGCCAAAATCTTCACCAGATGCCCCACATTCCCCAATGAAGGGTATGTTTAGCATATTCAGTTGAATACCACACAATCCGTATGGAAGCCATCAAGAATCTGCTGAGGTTTGTCAAATAGAAAGTAGGCATCTAGCTGAGAATAGTCACAGAAGAGCAGACACAGACAAGGTCCTTTTGGTCTGCAACCAGAATCCCCAGTGCCTAGAAATAATGACTTGGTAAGACAATGTCCCGGAATCAGCTGGGGCAAGTTCCTACCTGTCCAGAAAACCACCTGGTAAAATCTTCTTTGAAGAAATCATTGTGAATGGAGGGGGGAAAAAAAGAAACAACCTCATATTATCTTCACTGCTGGGCAAATATGTCATGAAATCTAAAGCATGTCAGCTAGCCACCAAAAAGCCTGGCTGAGGTGATGCCTTGAAGTGAAATTCAGCTTGCTTAAGTTCATACAGAGTACACCTATCAGCAGCTCACTTGCTTTGGGGGCTAACCATATTCATCAGTGTGTAAAGGTGCTGAAGGAAAGAAACAGCAGCACTTCCATGTGGTTCTTCAAAAGAAATGCTGTAGCAGTCAGCAAATTCAGGCCTCGTCTAAACTCAAACAGCTTCTCTAGGCAATCTAGAATTTCCTTTGAAGTATCTATCTCTGAGCACATATGGTCCTGGAGCACATCCACACACATTCACCAAAAGGGAATGAGAGTGGGTGGAATACATAAGACTATCCCTAGGAAAGGGAGAAGGAAGAGAGAGAATAAAAATTCTGGCATAAACAAACAGCTGCTATTTCTAGCCCTCCTGGTACCCCTTCCTCCAGCCCAATGCCACTCTGCAAGATGCCTTGTTCAACTTAAGAGACAAATGGAGAATTAAAAGTGCAAGAGCATGCACTTTTACAGCCCAATTATGACTACTTACAAACATACTGTAAATCTACTCACTGCTTAACACACCAGGTACATCCAGCAAATGCATTTGCTCAGTGTGTACTCAATGTAGCTTGATATTCTCCATGAATTTTGAGTGTGCACATTCAAACAATAAAAAAATTAAATAAACCAAGTCTGGATTAGAGTCAGTCCACAATAGCAGGGAAAAAAGAGTAATTATTGACAGTGGCTTGGTTAAGCTTACAAAAGCTTAATGGAAAAAGATTTTTCCGTAATTGCCAACTCTAACCTTTTATCCAAGCTCAGTGGGTACATTACCTAAGTCAGCAGGAAGTTTAGCCACACCACATGAAATTAATAACATTTATGGGCTGACCCATAGCTTTTAAAACAAGAACTATGAAGAAGTTTCTGTCCTTCCATCAAGGAACAGTGCATACCACACTTAGTCCCTTAAAACAAACCAAAACAAAACAACCCCCCCACTCCTCCAGGCAGCTTTAGTCCCTGAAGACTGAGCCTCCCTCTCTTGCATACTCAAGAGGAAATTAACCTTATAAACTAGAGAAAAGAAAACAAGCATCTCAAGGGTACTGCATCCCATCTGCTGACCTGCCAGTACCTTGTGGGACAGCAGCTTCCACATCATCAGGGTACCCCTCTTCACTCACCCAAATGCCCTAAGAAGTGCTCCATGCCCTGAATCAGGAGCTTCCCTGCTGGCCTTGGCACACCTACCCCTGTGCTTGCAGACACATTTCTCTGTCCCATCCATTCACCCACCCGAAAAACAGATCTTGTTGATGTTGAAAGGATGTGTTCCGAGTCTGGGCACCTATAAAATGGCTGTGAGTGGACCTGCAAGCCAAATGAGAGCTTTCAGCCTGGCTTCGTATTCACGTATATGGAGAATAAGATAAGCTAGTTTAACTAATACTGACCCAGTTCTTTCCATTTTACAGTGGAAAGAACCAAAACAGATATGAGAAGTTAAAATATATTCCTGAAGAGATACTGTTCATCTGTTTTGAAGTGGCAAGCATGAAATATTTGAGTATGTGTGAGAAAATTCTAGGTGATGACCGAACAGAGCAAAAACAGGTCAGCAACCTGACTTAACAAAATTGTGTTGAAAACCATTAACAAGAATGCAGCACACATGCTTTATAAGATGGTACTTTTCAGTGTCACAGACTAAGAAGAGAACAAGAAAAGTCAAAGGGAGGATAAACAAGGCTCCTGGGAATTGATTGCCACCTCTGAAATTTTAGTGGAACAGTTGGAGCAAGAAGCTGACTACAGCTAAACTGAAAAATCACTATCTGTAGCTAGATTAGTCATATCTACTCTTAAACCAAATTAAAGTGTTCTTCCCACAGGCAAGGCTGAAGATTTCAGAAAAGCCATAATTTATAACTCAGGAAAAGTTTAGAGGAAAGCTCTGCAAAACCAAAATGAATTTTGTACTTAATGGGCAGGAAAACAAAGGACAGATGGAACTTCATGTTTCTTGGTACAACAGTAAATACTACACAGCACGCAGGATGTGACTGAGCCAAGAAGCTGATGAGCTGCGTTAAAGAAGAGCTCTCCTTATTCAGGTCCCAGCCTTCCTTGCTCTGCAAATCACCCTTTCAAGATGTTACATGGTAGCAGAAGCAGAAAAAAATAGATTTTGAGCAAACCAGGCCTCTATTGCAACCAATATTAGGAAGCACTATCAATACAGTTTGAATAGGAGATCCTCCTTAACCTTTTTCATAATTAGGTAGCAAACTCATTTACAGGAAGTGCAAAGAGCAAGCATGCAAGGCACAGAAAAGCACCACAGTATTTCTGTCCAATTTGTTTGCAGGAGTGATCATGCCTTGGATGGAAGCCTATTTCTAACAATTAATTTTTCATGCCTGGACAAGGCAATATAACTTCTTCACAATTTAATCTCTTTGCTAATAGACTTAGCTGTTATAGCTGAAATACTCAAGCTTAACAATAAGGCTAAAACACCCAGAATACTTAAATCCAAGAAATGTGTTTGCTGGCTTCTGTTCAGGACAAGTAGCAGCAATCAGCTAAGGCACTGTGGACTGGGGAACCACGGCAACACCTGCCAAGAGGTTACATTGGACTCTGCACAACTGGCTACAGAACAACTGCTCTGAGCAGAGCACAAAAGCCATCTACAAGAAGTCTTTAATTGCCAGTGAAGCTCCTCCAAAGCACCAGGAAGCACCTGGGCACCCCGACAGCTCGCCTTGGCTCCTTGGGTCAGCACTGCCCTAAAATTACAGGGACACTGGGCCAAATCCCCCGAGAATCATTTGCCTGTCACGTTTCCCCCCTGCGGTCGTTTCGTTCTGCTTTCAAGCTGCAGTTGAGTGAACAGGCTGCAATTTACCTCTTCACCCTCACCCTCAAATTTGTTTGGATAAACAGGCTCTCCTTTGTTCCAGACTGCTACTACATTTACACATTGTATTGTAAATCAGCCGGTACAAAGCAAGGCAGGCCCTTGAATGAAGACACTAGCAGTTCTGTTCACAGCAAAATTAAACAAGTAAGAGGCACAGAACCCCATTTATAACCCCAGTCTGGAAACAGCTGGGTTTTAAAAGGTGAGAGGTTTTAAAAAGTTTACTAAACAAACCTACCCAGTCGTATTGTCTATAGTCAGCTCACAAACAAGTTCAAGGCAGTATAAGTTGCCAAAATAGTGTTATTTCTTAAGAGAACTCTAACAGTTTAAAAGCTTGCTTTCTTGCTGTTTCAAGGGCCCAAGAATTATTGGCAAATGATTTAGCTTTCACTGAGTACACAACTAGGGAGAAATTAGTCACAGAGGAAGGGAATGAACTATTCACCATGTCTATTAAAGACAAGAGACCTAAATAGCACCCAGGAGTTGCAGGATAAACATCGGGAAAAACTGCACAGTAATAACAGTTGAGCAGAGGAATGACAGCTACCAAGTCTTTTCCTTTAGAAGAGGAAGTTCAATGAATGGCTTAATTACAGGTGATTCTCTGCCTTATGACAGTCCATACAGAGCATGGACTATCTGTATACGGCTTCTTCAGATCCCCCTCAAATCTATTTTCCATTATTTTTAATGTTCTTTTAAATAAACTGAGTTTGCTGAGATCTCTCCCATGGGTTGATATTACAGCAGAGTCTGGCAGAAAAGAGATCAAAACTAACTGTTATTTGATAACTGCCCAGGTTTCCCAGGAAGCTATCAGCTCAGTCCCATAACAGAGTAGATATTCAGAATAAAACCAACCAACCAACAACAACAACAAAAAACCCTAAAAACAACTGGCTGATCCAAGGGCCAAGAATAAATTGCATTTGATGCTGTCTGCAGTCCAGAATTGAGGCCCTCTGATGAGATCCTGTGGAGAAACTTCAGCTGGACCTAAGCAGGATGTCATTCAATGCTGCAGACAGCCCTGCATCCTTCATAAACATCAAGCTTAAAAAAATTAATCCCAAGTCTGAAACATAAGCTTGAGTGCCAACAATATTTTTATTCCTTTGATTACTTTCAGGGAAAGGGAAAGAAACATGATAGATTTGGGTTTAAAAAGTTTTTGCCCTGATTACAAGAAGTATGTTACAGTAAGAAGTGTTCTACAGACTCCTTTTGGTACGTATACCATCAACAGTACAACAAACCCCCACCTTCCAGTAGTTTCAGATCAAAACCAAAGAAAACTCATAGAGATAGAGGGCATACCTCCATCTGATGTTTTAGAAGCCAGGGCATCACTGTCCACGTTGTAATTCTGACATGACCCCACGGCCAAAAAGCACTTGCCAAGCAAGATGAAGGGAAGCTCAACCTCTTCTTTGCCACCAACCCCAGCAACACTGCCCAAGCACAAGAGCTGTGACGGAGGTCACTGTCCAAGCTGTTGCCCTTGGCCACAAAAAAAAAAAAGTCTGATATAGTTGTGTGCATGGCAACTTCCCCTTGAGACTCTCATGATGCTGACTCACATGGGAGTGAGGCCTGCCCTGTCCTCTGTCAGGGAAGGAGCCCATGTGACACCACTGCAGCTGCTGGGAGCATTGCTCACACCACAGCCAAACCCTTCTCCTAAGTGGTGCAAGGCTGCCAGAGGAACACACAGGGATGACACAATTCCTCTCACAAGCTGAATTCAACCTCAGGCCCCAGCCTGCTCATGTCAGCCCCTGTGCCCTGCCCCATGCTTCCAGCCCTGCTAAATGATCCACCTTTTATCCAACTGCTCTCCATGATTAGCAGAATAATCAGCACTGGAGTGCTTCTGCTGCCACCAAGCATCACGTGAAGCATGACCTGAGCTTTGCCCACTCTCCTCCCTCTCCTAAGCTGCCCTTCCCTCTAGGATCAGTATTTCACAAGAGACTCTTCAGTTTCACCCTTTTCACCTGAAAATGACACAAATCATGGAGGGAGTACCTCATGGTTCAAGCAACACAGTCACCTGAAGCTGGACCCCATTTTGTCCGGAATCAACAGAGGTGTATGAAAATGGTGTTCCAGGGAGTGAAAAGAAGCCAACAATCCACAAGCATGTGAAGGTCTGGAAACCCAGTAATTTGTGCCCTAAAGAGAGATTACAGCCCATCTGTCCCAGCTGGAGTACAATAGAATTCAGAGTGATTTGTGCTTATCCTCCTCACCTCCCCTCGCCCCCTGTTTGGCCAAATAACTAAAACAAATACATATAGCCATGTCCCTAACTCGTTGAAGTAATCTGCTCTTTTTTCACCACTGCAGCCCTTGTGAGGGCATAGACACTGCACTTGGGAAATCATGGGTTATCTCCTGGAAGCTGGCGTGACACAGGCTTTTCCTACAGTTTGGTCTGAACCTGCACCGATGGGCTCCAAGTGCTCCATCACCAGGATTTACTTTCCTACTTAGAGATAATGCTGCTGAAACATCTGTAAAAACAAATGCATTCACTATAATGTTAAGCCCTTGCACTAAGTTTTGAAGTGACACTGCCAGACTAAAGGGACTGTGATACATCTTTTAATATCCCATTTTAAACTCTTCCTCAGATTATTACCCATGAAAGAGCTTTTAATATTTCTTTTTTGACTGAGGTGTGTGATACCTGTCTTCCTCCATTTCTGCCTCATTTTTGCTCCATCTACACAACATTTACCAAGGCCCACATGGCATTTTACTAAGCTCTGCTCCAAAGCAAGCAGTGGTGGAGGTTGGGGGAACCCACGTGTCACCTGCACGTCACTCACACAACTGAGGGCTGGAACAACACACACCCATGGCCTCCCCCACACACATGGTGAAGGAACACCATGAGGCAGATGCTGGAAGCATGCTGCCATCCTGATGCCAGCACCACCCCAGCCTTCCACTGCTGGAGTAACCCTCGACTGTGGACACCAGCTGCTCTTCTGGCAAGCACCCGGGCACAGCTGCTCACTGCCAGCACAAGATGGAAATAGGTATTTAAATTTTATAATGATAAGCAACTCACCCTGTCACTTCTTGTGTTCATAATTTCTTACTCTGACAAGCAGGGGTGAGTTTGACCAAAAAACTACCAATAGGAATTACAGAATCAGAGAATTGTTAGGGTTGGAAGGGACCTCTGGAAGTCATCTAGTGCAATCCCTGCCAAGGCAGGGCCACCAGAAGCTGGTTACACATGAACACATCCAGGGGGATTTTGAATGTTTCATGAGAGGGAGACTCCAAAGCCTCCCTGGGCAGCCTGTTCCAGTGCTCTGCCACCCTTTATGTAAAGTTCTTCATACTCTTCTTTCTCATATTGAGATGGAACTTCATGTGGTTTAGGAAGACCATACTGAGTCCTGAACAAAGAAAAAAGTGCTTAAAAGCTCTCAATGTACGCTGAGGTGCACACAGACAATAAGAAGTTATAAGAAGCTTTTGTGTCTTATCTGTCAGACTACAGGGCAAGAAAAAACAAAAGCTAAATCATTTAGCAGAACACCCTCAAAATCAAAACAAACAAACCTCCCCCAACAATATCCCTCCAAAGACACAAAAAAATAAATTGGTTCCTTTTTAGTTCCTAAAGGCAGGCAAGAAGAAATTGTGGCTGCCCCTGGAAGTGCTGCAAGTGGAAACTCCGAACTCCCAGAAGACAGGACAATAGAGACATGACACCCTCGATGTCACTGTCTCAGCCTTGTGCCCAACAAGTTCCTTCAACTACTCGGGTCTTGGTTTCCACATCTGCAGACTGGGGATAATAACAGGTCTTTACATCACAGGGGTGTTACAAAGATCAATTAGTTAATGTCTGAAAAGCGCTTTGAAGATACAGCAGGTGGTGAGTATTATTATGCAAATAACATGATTTAAGAAAATCACAAGTGCTGGATTAATACCAATCCCTTTGATATTTAAAAGACACCATTTTTTTTCATATTTTAAAGCAGTGAACGTTTATGCTATAGCTTTTCATGGCTGCTGCAACAACAATTTTTAACCTTTTCTTTTCATACGGCTCCATATATAAAACTCCTCTGTGGACTTCTTCACAAAATCTAATCTTGACTCAAAGCTAGGAGTAGTGGAAGAAATTATGCATGTTGATGAACTGGATAACTAGATTCTATGCAGGAATATTTCTCAGAGGATAGAATGTCACAGGCCTAACTTACTGCAAAAAGCACTGCAGAGTCTTTCAGTTTTAGGGCTTTTTTTGGAAGCACGCTAATTTCACGCATAGAGGCATTTGTAAAACAATATAGCTGCTATTTAATTATGCCATTTTATGTGGTGGAAAAAAGTGGAGAAAAAAAGGAAGCTATGGTTGATTCACTTCTTCCAGGGCTCCATATATGAATTGTGAAAAAAAAAAAAAAAATTAACATCTAATGACCTCATTTGGTGGTTTCACAGATCAGGCATTGCAATGTATCCTCCAACTTCCAGCAAGTGGTTGCACAACCATTTCTGCTTTAGGTGGGATGGAGGGAGTGGAGTGGACAGGCACAAGCCAGCCCAGAAACACAGCCTTCCTGAAAGCTTGTCACTCGCAATAAGAGAGAAACACAAGTCAAAAAGAGAGCTAAGGTGGGATCAGAACAAAGAGCCTGAGGTGAGCAGCAACATCGGAAACCAAGGTGAGAGCACAGCCAAGGCTAGATGTCCCTCTGGTTTTCAGCACTGCCCTTCCCAGACCTCACTGTGAAAACAAGACATCCTGCCCAGTGCTTGAAACCTCCCCATGCTTCCAGGACTTACACGGCCACATTCCCTTCCTGTGAGGACGCCTGGTTCTTGTCTCCTGCATTGTAAAATTTAGTGCAAACCAGCTGGTGCATTTTGCCTAGGAATCTGGAAAATATTGCTGTGATTAAAACCAGCTTAATATTAACCCCTCTGGAATGCAGGCCTGAAATTGATATTAATGAAATAAGATCAGATATTAATATTCTGTACAGCCAGTTCCTCAAGCTGTGCTGTAGTGTCAAATCAAATCTTTCCCCAAATGAACATATAAAATACAAACATAGGATGGCAGGTAGCATGCATGTGGGAGGGGGCAGAAGGAGCATTTTAAGACTTTAGAAGCTATTATGTTTGCAGCTATAGGCAGCCATGCTTCCTTTCCTGCCCTATCTCCCGCAGCAGCCATATTAATAGCTATTCAATACAGTAATAGGATTCAAGCTGTACACTTAGTTGTTGGGGCTTTTTTAATCTCCAGGTCAATATTAAAAGCATTAGGATGCTCTTTAGGAGGGAGGAATGATTTTGCACTCCAGGAACAGTGGAGCATTTGCAGCACTCCCTAGGAATGCTAGCAAAGGATTTCCTTCACATGTCTCTGCTCATGACTGATGTGGTAATACTTTATTTTAACTGTACCCAGTAGTACAGATTCACAGTTCAATTTTCTTGCGTAAATATGCACTCTGTATAACATGTGTGATCTTATTAGTTGAATTTATACAATTTATGTACAAAATAGATCCAAAACACCATGTGAGGGTCACTCTGCAAAAGGAGACCCTGGAGGGTCTCTGAACAAAGTCATTTGGACACATGATTTTTACTCCTGGATATGCAGGCCTGGGGAATAAATCTGCAGTTCTGTTCCTGGGCAAGTAAGTAACAGACCCATCTTTCACTTTGCTTTCCTGTAAAATGGTAGCCACCTCATTTCCTGAAAGAGATCTAATGATAGACCTCTCCACTGAAGAACAACTCCCAAGTGGGAAGATGAGTCAGCATGATGCTTCTGCCATCTTCACAGAGTAAAAAGTCAATTTCTCTCTCAAGAGTGCCCTGCAGGTAGCTTGAGGTTCAGTGTACTCCATCTCCACACCTTCAGTTAATTCACCTTTTCTGAATGTTTTGTGTTTCACAACTGCTTACTTGAAGAAAGCAATCTTATTTTCTTGTAATCTGCTATTCATTTGAAGTACACAGGTTATTCTTATTTAAGTAGGCCATAGATATTTATAGCTAAAGTTAGAAACAAGAAAAATATTCCAGCATTCTCAAACTTTCACATGTGCAGCCTCACACCACAAAGATAAAACCTAATTTAGATGACACCAAGTTTTTTTATCTCCTCTTCAAACAGACAAATAATATGAAGCTACTGCAAGGACTGCTCCCATTAGTCAACCTTACCATCACTCAGCAATCTGTTGCCAGGTTATTCCAGACAAAAAGATGGAAACTGTACTATCCCCACTGGACTTAACATGCACAGTCTGAAGAAAAAGCAAGGCTATTGTAACAGCAACAGAGATGTAGATAAGGCAATGCCTTCTGTCTGTCCACGGAGCAAGAGGAAAGCCATTCAAACAGCCATGCAATGACAAAAATTAAAAAATCTGGAGTCCTATCTTGTATGCTGATTTTTGCACCAAGTAGAGCCAGGCAGGTACAGTCTCTCCCTCTGACTACTGTTGCCTTTTCTTCCACAGGAGATGGGCAGAGAATGGGAATGGGTATGTAATGAAGAGAGGGTTACTCTGATGATTTGTAGTTCATACACAAAGCTTCTGGTCTGACAATCTCCTGGCTTTGGTACAGTTTGCATCACATTTGTAATTGTATTACCTGGACAGCTTTAACCTCATTAAGGATTCACAGGTAAAACGCAGATGCTGAATCAAATCTTATAAAGCAATGGCTGCTTTAAAGGGACTACATGAAGCAAAAGCTAATTCAACACCTTCTCCCTCTTTGGTTTGTAAAGAGGGTATTCATAATTTCACTCAGGAAAATAAATCTATATGTCAATTGAGGTAAGGTTTATTTGAACTAAAGAGCAAAATGTGTCGTTTGGGATGTTTGAGTTCATGCTGCATTGAATCACAGCTATTTAAAAAGAAATTATTCCAGGAACATATTATCCTTACCTTGTGGCTAATATATATAAATTACTAAAAAATTTACTCAAATTGTAATATTTCCTCTTCCTCCAGTAAATACAAGAGCTTAGCATTAAATCCATATTAAAAAAAAAAAATCTTCTTATATATTCTAGGGACTACAAATACAGCCAAACTGGGCCCATGCAGCTGAGTTTGCTACTCTGCTTTTGGCACAAGTACAAATGAAATACTCCAGAAGACAGATATGTTACATTCTTTCAGGTGTTTTGAATTAACGTTTATGGAACTCAAGGAATTTCTATTAAAAAAACCCTCATCTTCAGCAAATTTCATAACCTTCAGCTGGGAAACATGAAGAGAAAGTTTCCATAAGACAGAGCATACTTTCCTTTAAAAACCATTGACTGTAACTATAAAATACATTATATATATTGTATATAATACATTCAATTTTACATAATTTTTTTAACCAAGATCCTGTTTCTGAAAAGGAGTAGAGTACACTCCATGCATAGTGCTACTTTTATGAAGTGGATAGAAATGTGTGAAGGAGCACCACTATGGGTTACTACAATACTGACCTTTGAGGAATGCCAAGGGAGTAAAATTGATAATGAAGGATATTCTTTTGGGACCAGGAGAGCTCCAGCTTCCTGCTTGTGCTGCCACATGCATGAGCATAAAATTGAAGTTGTGTTTGTGCTCATGGCCTCAGATTAAAACTCGACTGTTGATTTGAATTCCTGCAGGCCTTGTACTCTTGGGACTTGCCCTATCTCATTTGGAGGAGACCACATAATGGTTTTTCCCCTTTACAGCCCCACCATTACCTTGTAGCTAAACCTCACAGTCGATAACCTTAAGTCTAGTTTTCACATTTAACAAATTTTCCTACAGCTCAGTTAGTAAAGACTGTTCAATACCTAGGCTGGAGCTCAATATATATTAAGCATTAACTATTTATTTGTCAACTTTTTCAAAGTCCCATTTTTTAATAGCTGCCTAGACTTGTGTCTTTTTAATAAATACACCAAAATGGCATCTGCATATCCTGTTATAGGTATCGTGCCCTGTAACTGCTGCATACCCACCATTACAGCATTCACACTCACAGTTTCCAAATCAAACCTATAAACATCATGGTGGCACTGGAAAATTTTCTAAGCTCCCTCAAAAAACCTATAAGAGGTAAGAGTCTTCCTTGTATTTAGGTAAAGTCTGCTTCAAAGTCATTTTTTTGCATGTGAAGAAAATTGTCTGTATTTTTTTAGCCCATCCTAAGTATTTTGGTTTTCTTTCTTTGCTGCAAGAAATAAAACACTTTTACATTCAAGATATGAATAGTGGAGATTTTTTAAAGCCTAACATTTTACAAGGTTTTCCTAAAGCTTGTAAAATATGAATGATCTGTGCAATGGCTCCATACATTAAAATGCAACGTGGGCATACCAGTTCAACATCTCTCCCTTTATTCATTACTTAAAGGGCTGGGAACCATCCTGGGATGCCTTGCAGTAGGAGGGAAAGTACATAACTAATTTCCTAACTGCTCTGTTTACTTTGCATACCTTGTGGGCAAAAGTTGGCAAGAAAGGACTGGAAGTTGTTTGCTTTGAAATTATCACCCCGTTTACAAGATTCAAGAGCAAAGTCTTTTAAACTGAGGTAAGAGGGAAAAGGAAGTGACTCTGTGCATGGTTAATGCTACAGGAGAGTGCTAGCAGTGCACTGGAGGTCATCAGCTGAGAAAGAAAACCAACAGATACCAAAAAAGCTCCCTCACAAAGTGCACATGGACACGATGTTTAGAGCACCCAGAGAGAATAAAGGCACTAGCCAGATCTATGTAAAAGGGCTGTATTTAGTTTAAAGCTATCTCATACTATTCCAAATGAAAGAACAGCTACACAAGAGCACGGCCGCTATTGAAAGTACAAACTCAACACCCTAACTCTGCTTGCAAAAGCCTCCTCTTCCCTGACTAATAGGGCCACCCAGGATGGGACCGGCAGGAAGGGAAGAGAACTACAGACACAGGCGGGGCTTGATAACACAAAGAACTTGGCAACAAAATTACTTTAAGCAGGACTTGAATCCTCCTTTTTTTTTTTTTTTTTTTTTTTTTTTTTATGTGGCAGGGTGTGGGGCTTGCCTTCCAGCTTCTCAGTCCAATATTGCAAATTATGATGTGTTTGCAGGGCCATGCTGTGAAACACAGCAGAGATGAAGGTAAACTTCTAAATACTTTTTTTCGAAGCCATGTAACAACTACATAAATTACAGTCTAACGCTCTCCTGTCCAGTCCACAGCACAGCTCCACAAAATAGTCATGGTAGAACAACCAGGCAGGTACTGGCCAGTGATGGCAGGAACTACTTACAGCAGAGCTGCTGCTGAAGATTTTATGTCACTGAATGATGGTCTGTGCATGCTGCTAACCCACTTGGAACAAAAATGCTCCCTCCTGTGCCAAGTCATCTCACGGATACAGAGAGCACGACATGAAAGTGCTTTGTAGGAGTCTTTGTTCAAGCCAGGAAATCTGGGGATGCAAGGTCTGCTTTTGCATAGGGGCTTTTGGGGAGGCAACATGTGATAACTTAAGAGAATTAGCAGGTCCCCACCCTTTCTGGTCAAGAAGGAATGCTGCAGCATTTACTTACCCTACTTATACGTGACAAAAATACCACCAAATTGTACTTTTCATCTACAGATTTCCCAAAATTCCCCAAAGCAAAGCAATAAAAAAAAAGTAACAGCAACAACCAACACCACCACCCCCCAAACAAAACAAAACAAAACAAAACACACCACAAAATCACAGAGGAATTGAATTACTTGCTCAAGACAGAAACAAAACCACCATGCTGAAGTTCCTAGTCAAGAAACCTACATGACCCCAGTGCACACAGTGGATTGTATAAATGGCACTCTGGACACCAAACCTACACACAAAACAGCCCAGACTTCTGGTATTCCAGTAAATATGCCAGTTTCATCTGACTGATGCCACTGAATTATTAGCATGGTGTTGGAATATCTCAGTTTGGGACAGAGACCTGTCTACCCATGCCAAGCTATCATGGATGAAAGGTCAGAGAAAATAGTCTCTGAGAGGGAGGGAAAGGAAGCAAGTATGTAGCCATTTCTGGCCACGAGTTTACAAATACCTTCTTTTTCCAACAAGATAAGTAATAACAAAAAGTAACTCTTCAGTGCTGCCTCATTCATAAGCTCCTAACTTCCAAGGTTGCTAAACCCTCTTCTGATATCAGAGTTCCTGTTCAAGTATAATTCAAGTAGATTAATTAAGCCACAGACAACAGAAAACACAGTCTGCCTCTTCAAATTATCAGTAGGAGAAAATAGAATTAAGAGTTTAGTTTCAAGAATGCTGTTTACATTTACTCATTTTACAGGCATCAGGATCAAAATTAAAAGAGAATAACTAATTGCTACAACTGGGAAAAGTAAATAGGCATTTAAATTAGAACAGTGGCAACAAGCAACACAGATTGCAAAAGTGAAGTGGAAAGTGTTACTCTGAGCAATTGAGATACTATGTTTTGATAACTAAGTTAACCTGGAGATGATTCACGCCAACACATTGCTTAACGCCCTTTTACACTACAGGTCCAGGAGATACAAAACTACACGTAAAAATCACTATTGAGTCAGACAGTATCCAGGACAAAGTGAGTACATTTTCATGTCAGATTATTACACTAAATTTGAGGCTGTAATATTTCAACCTAAACCCTAAAGCACATTTATCCCACACATTTATCTCTCGTCTCGGTACGCCAAACCAACTGCACTGCAAGGCTCTATACAAGAAACTCCTCCTTCTCAAGCAAGCAGCAGAACACTTTGGAAGAAGAAATGGAGGTTAAAACAAAACCCTCAATCCAAATGAGTTCTTAGCCCACCTGAGCAGCACAAGTGTTGCTAGTGAAATGGTCTTCTTGGGGCTCAGGCTCCTGTGCAAATAGCGGCTGGGATGAAGTGCCTTTTGACGTGTACTTGCTCCTGCTGGAAGAGACACAGAACAGATGCTTCAGAGAACACATAAGACAAGGGACTAGGCAATATGCACAATCAAACATAACAAGCTTGCTCAGGGGGGTCTACGGGCATCCTAAGCAAGGAATTGTTTTGGAGCTGGCATCTCAAGACGTTGTAGAAAGTCCCTCATTTTCATCTTTATAAATGCAAAAGGGGTAAGAGGAAGGACGGTGAAATCTACTGATTTTGTAACACACACAGCAATTGAAGGCTTAAAGATGTGACGTAAGCCACAAATATCAAATAATTGGGATTTTCAAAATAGGATATTGAAACATATGGGACAAATACATAAAAATTAGTTAACTTAAAAATCTCAAAAAAGCTGTCATTGGTGAGTAACATCACCATGCAACTGTAATGCTTCTTTTGTAGTTCAAAATTACTGGAATTATGCTTTACATTACCTAAGTGTTTTATTAGCTACCTGGAAATAAGCAAGTCCTTGATGGTAAAATTAACAGATTACATGGTTTAGTAGCATGAGAAATAAAACAGAAAGCAAATCACAGAGTTCACACAATTACTTGTGAAGTTGTGCTCATTCCAACCAAAACAATCTTAACATGTCGGCATGCAGAAATATATATTCAGTAACAAGGGCTTGCAGGTAAGGTTTTCAAATCAGAGGACCGTGACCTCTGAAGCAAGAAAAGCAAAATGGGCGAGGTCAACACAGCCTCACAGCCAAGAATCAGATTCAGAGCTTTTGTTGTTATTAGAAGGGCTAATGTGGGTCCTGGGCTCAAGACATGAGAGTGAATGGAAATACTGAATGGGGTAGCATGGGGCATGCATCGGTAAAGAGCAACACTGAAATACTGTGCCCAGTGCCATGGCTGATGCTCAAAAATAGATGTTGAAAATTATAGAACATGCAGTGTGGAGCTGTGAAAACAATTAGCATCTGTTGGGGAGGGGGGATGGGTAAAAAGCGTTATGTATAATCAGATTTAAAGATTCAGTCCTTCTGATAAGCCACCCAGACAACTGACAGCTTTGCTAAAAAAATTAGCAGCAACAAAAAGTCTTTAGTACAGCCACAGGAAAACTTAAAAGGGATGAACAGATGCAATTCAAAAGCATAGAAGGCTCTTGTTAGAAACAAGATGCAATTCTGAAAAGGCAAAACCAAATAAGAACAACATCCTTGAAGATGGATTCTTTTTTTCTTGGAATTTTCAAGATAAGGTATACTTTAGTCCAAGAATTTGTTTGGCTCATGAGCAATAGCCAAGTGAGATGTTCAAAGAAGTGGGAATTGACAGCTCCGCTGACCCTAAACTCTAGATGACAACCTCAAAAAACACCAGACAAAACCCCAAACCAAAGAAAAACCCCTCAATCAAATAATTAAAAAAGCCCCACAAGGATATTGCCCTCCATGTTCATCAATGCTACCGAACAACAAATTAAATGCACAATGGACTGTGAAATGCTTCCAGATCTTCCCCCAGTTAAATGTCAAACCAAGAAGCCATCTGTTAATAAACAGAGACATCACCTCTCTGGAGTTTTATCCAACCTACTGATACATAAACTCATGCCACCACTCAGCACTCAGGATTGCCAAGGCAAATGAAGTCTTCTGGTTTTTCATCTCAACAGCTTGGGTAGGCAGAAGGTGACAACACCTGGACCACACAGCACATGCATAATCTGAGTCATGAAGCCAGCTTCGTGGCTGCAGAGTTACTGACTCTTGAAAAACTTTTTAAAAGTACTCGCAAAGACACTTCCTGTCTGTGTAAAAGGCCTTTCAGACAAAACCATTGCCATTTGACATATGTGGGAGAAAAAAAATATCCTCGAAGTCACCCACTTCAGTTGTTTTTTTAGATTTGTAACTTATACCCATATGGGAGGTGTGCACACATCATAACCACAACTGCAGTTTACATGAGAATTTACTCAGTTCATGAGAGAAAAGGTCTAGCTGCTGATGATGCATGCCAAAACTGCACAGAAAAACTCTTCCCAGCTTTTAAACTACTTAATCACACAAGACTGTAAATAGGAGAGGTCAAACTACTGCTTTCATTGCCTTACAATTCAACAGGCCCAACATTAGGTTTATACCAATTTGTCTCACACTGATTAAATGAACATAGCATGTAAGTTCAACACACACTGTGACAACACACTACGGAAGGACAAATTAATGTTCTTCTGATATATTTAAGACAGATGTTGCATATTTTAGACTTTCAGCTGCAATGAGCATAATCAGATCCATTAAAGGGAAACTAACTAACTAATACAAGCTGAAGGAAATCATACCCTACTACTGTTAATGATTCCAAGTGCCATGTATCTTCAGGAAAGAAGAAGCTTTTATTTGCTTTGCATGCCTAGTTTAAACCCCAGCAAAAGATTACTAACTTGTCCTGATTCAGGATACTAAATCTTACCTTGTATTTCAGTTGCACACTTTTTACCAGATCATTGTGGTTTATATTTTCTGCCCTCTGCTTTCTCCCTGTGGTTGAATACATTTGACCAATAACTATTTTCCTACAGGGCAAACACTGGTTAAAAAACTGGTCCTTCATAAATTCTAAACAGCAATGCCAATAGTAAATGTAAGAGCTAGATCTTCTTTATATACAGCTCTTAGACATCAGAAAGAGATACTATCTCTTCTCAAACTATCTAGAAGATAAACAAGAGCCCTGGGGAAAAAGATGTGAGGAGTTCCCTCCTCAAATTTTTACATATTTAAAATGCAGTCAGTAAGTATAGACAGAACATTAAGCCTTCTGCATCCCTTCTCTGAGACACAGAGCTATCACATTAATAATTCCTCTAGATACAGCAAGATTAGCGTTAGGTTTATGAGAACTTCCTTCAGTCCAAGTCAACAAGCAGACCTAATCCAGTTTAACTAGAAATATGCTAGTCAGGTTTGTTCAGCAATTACTATGAACATACCTGGTTATAAAAATGTAAGTTCTGGAACAATTCAGTTTAAGTGCCAAATATCTCATGGATTTTTATTTAAAATCATGTTGTTCACAGGCAGCTCCCATGTACCTAATCTGGAAGAGTGGTTCTGATGGGTCTACTTGAAGGTCCAGAATTAGGACAACTTAGGGGCAAAGTTTTTCTACAGCTTCCTGGATTATTGTAGGATTGAGAAGGCTTTTAAAAAACAAAGAGAGAAAGAATGACATCTGCAACATAAAGAAAACTGTAATTGTTAATACCAAAGCCATTCACTGCAAATTATGTAAACCATAGAATCATAGAAAGGTTTGGGTTGAAAGGGACCTCAAAGATCATTTCATTCTAGCACCCCTGCATACCTTCCACTAGACCAGGTTGCTCAAAGCCCCATCCAACCTGGCCTTGAACATGTCCAGGGATGGGGCACTCACAACTTCCCTGGGCAACATGTTCCAGTGCCTCACCACCTTCACACTAAAGAATTTTTTCCGAATATCTAATCTAAGCTACTCTCTTTCAATTTTAACCTATCCCCCCTTGTCCTTTCACTACATGCTTTTGTAAATAGTCTTGCCCTATCTTTCCTGTAAGTTCCCTTCAGGTACTGGAAAGCCAGTTAGACCATCTCGAAGCCTTCTCTTTTCTGGGCAGAACAACCCTAACCCTCTCAGCCTGCCTTCATAGGAGGAGGGTTGCTTCAGCCCACTCATCATCTTCACGGCCCCCTTCTGGACTAGCTCCAAGAGTTCCACAACCTTATGTTGCTGTCAACCTGCTGCCCATGCTTCTTTGATGCAGCCCAGAATACAGCTGGCTTTATGGGCTGTTGAGTCATGTTGACTTTCTTGTCAACCAACAGCCCCCAGGTTCTCCTCAGGGCTGCTCTCAATTCATTCTCTGCCCAGCCTGTATGTGTGCTTGGGATTTCCCCTACCCAGGTGCAGGACCCTGCACTTGGCCTTGTTGATCTTCATGAGGTTTGCACAGGCCCACCTCTCAAGCCTGTCCAGGTTCCTCAGGATGGCATTGCTTCCCTCCAGCGTGTCAACTGCACCACACAGCTTGGTGTCACTGGCAAACTTGCTGAGGGTGCACTCAATCCCACTGTCCAAGTTGCCAACAAAGATGTTAAAAAGTGCTGGTTTCAATAGCTGAGGAACATCACTTGTCACTGGTCTCCACTTTGACATCATGCCATTCACTGCAACTCTAAGTACAACCATCCAGCCAATTCCTTATCCACTGAGCAGTCCATCTATCAAATCTATGTCTCTCCAGTTTAGACAACTATACCGTATGGGACAATGTCAAACACTTTGCACAAGTCTATGTAGATGACATTGGTTGCTCTTCCTTTATCCATCAACACTATCCATCAACACGGGTCATAGAAGACCATCAAATTTGTCAGGCACAGTTTGCCCATGTTGAAGCCATTTTGCCTGTCTCAAACCACCTCCTTCTTTTCCATATGCTTTCACATAACTCCCAGGAGGATCTGTGCCGTGATCTTGCTGGGCACAGAGGTAAGTCAGTAAGACTGGCTGCCTTCACTTTTTACTCGTGGACATTAAACTAGTGATGCCAGTTAACA
Organism: Aphelocoma coerulescens; assembly: GCF_041296385.1. NCBI lineage: Eukaryota > Metazoa > Chordata > Aves > Passeriformes > Corvidae > Aphelocoma > Aphelocoma coerulescens. Next base: position 21,446,655 of record NC_091014.1, read on the forward strand.
AGAAAACAGGTGAAACACTAGAAATAAGGTTTTAATTGGATAACTAACTTCTTGAAGACACACTTTGATTGAATAAATCAAAGCTACTAAATTCACTTGTTTTCAGGATTGCAAAGCTTTTTGACCATGGCATGTCAAAAGTGAAGCTATAAAGGCAGAAACTTGGAATCTAACTACAAAGGTGGAGCAAGGTCCACAGTGTTTCAGGTGCCAGGTGCACTCTGTCCACTGATGAGTGCTGAGGCTGACAAGCCTG